>NC_042616.1:542003682-542688682 GCF_901001135.1 Rhinatrema bivittatum | reverse complement strand
ATATTGTTTGAGGATCATTATATTTAGGTTCTTTTGTTGTTGCTGTGAAAATAGGAAAACTTCTGTGGTAAGTGGTACTGGTTGAACTGAAAACCTGAAAGGAACAGAGGGAAACTGCTAGCCAAAAAGAAATGCAGTAAATAAATGTTTTTCCCTTTTATTCCAGCTTACCTTGTCATTTCTTTGTTGATTTTCCTTCCCTTGTGCATACTGATAGGTATGTGCTGTGGAGCCGCTTCTGTCCAACTCACCCTGGTTCAAACACGGAAAAGGTTTGGCAACTGAAGCAAGGTCATAACATAAATAAAGTAAATATAGATAGATTGCAGGCTGAGAAGATCAGGACACTGCACTGATCACTCTTTGACGTCGAAACATAGCTGCTGAGGGTTTTCCTTGCAGTTTCACTTCTCAGCTTCCATATGCACCTCTAGCACTTTTATCTCCAAACCCCTGCTAGATAGTCACAGGTTTCTTACTAAATAGCAATTTGAAAAGGTCAGTAGAACTTTATAGGAGCAAATATGCTTCTAGAGATTACAAAGCAAATGTGCAATAAGGAAATCTGCCTCCCGAAATGCACTTTCATATCTGTACAATCACTTCACATCTTAAATTCGTATTCAGCAACTTCTTTTCTTTCTATTTTTTTTTTTTTTTGTTGTTGTTTTCTCTTGGGCAAAAAATTTACTGTATCTGTGCTTTTATGTCACAAGAATGAATTGAATTTGTACCCTTTAGTGCAAACAACAATAGACAGAGTGGTAACCTAGTGGAAAACAAATAGATGCCCCATCCCTTTTGGGGATTCAGAGAGGTTCAGAAAGATGGAGCTGACGGTAGAGAGGTGGCAGATAAAAACAGACCAAAGCAGAAAAGAATCCTAGAGTCATTTATTACCATGCCATCTTCATAGTGTTTGCTGAACCAAGGTGCAGAGTAATGATTCAGACAAATGATGTTAATAATAATTGCTGGCCCTTTGGCAAAAGTGGAACACCTAGTATTGCAGCCTGAGACCTAATCAGATTCTCCAAAAGGATGGAATTTTCTCTGAATTTAGTTTTTCTATCGATGTTTTTTTCCTTTTGAATATGTGTTCTTTGGAAGAAACAGAGCATTCAGAAAATGCTCACAGTAAAGATGGGCATGTTAAACATGATTGTAGAGCCCCTATACACTGCATATACTGCATGTTAAAGCTGTGTTGCATGCATTAGAAATAACATGCCTTGTAGTTAAGACATTAACTTTCAGTTAACATGGTCCCCTGCATGTGGCAGAATTAGCATGCACAAATGTAAATGGAGCATTCTGTACAAATTGAGCTTTTCTACCTTAGCCTTCCACCTGCTATTTCCAGCGTGTCAGATAAAAGGGAAAAGTTAATTTCTGCTTCAGACCAGGTGTTAACTTTTTACCAGACATGGAAAATCTTGAAATCCCCTATCCATGTTACCAAATGTTACTAATAAAATTTTAATGCAAGTTTAATTGCGAAGGCCCTATAGTACGCTTACATATAACATTACTATTTTGGTTCATCTTCTGTCTGTCCATTGTTTTAAAATAGAGAACTAAAATGTTAATAATGTAGTTGAATAATAGGTTTTCAGACTTCAATTTGCTGATCCTGACAGCATCGATTTAATATATATTTTATATACCTTGGAGGTTCAGGAACAACTGTTTCACACAGTCTTCCAGAAGACCTAGATTCAATTCATGGACTAGGCTTCTGCTCCCCAGGATGGCTGGGAATACTGTGGGAGGCAGCATTCACAGCACCAGGAGGGAAGGTGTCTCAGCCATGGCTTAACAGCAACACTTAGGGGCAAATTGTTATATCACGCATAAGCTGCACCTATTTTGAAAGTGTATTTTCATGCACAAGTACGCTTTGAAAATTCTCACCAAAT
This sequence comes from Rhinatrema bivittatum, assembly GCF_901001135.1. Classification (NCBI taxonomy): domain Eukaryota; kingdom Metazoa; phylum Chordata; class Amphibia; order Gymnophiona; family Rhinatrematidae; genus Rhinatrema; species Rhinatrema bivittatum. Next base: position 542,686,763 of record NC_042616.1, on the reverse strand, counting down.
CTGCCTGCACAAATTACACCTACTACAATGTCGTCATAAGTTTCCCTGAAAAGCTACATTCGTGCAAACATCTCCCATCTCTACCCTCCCATCTCCATCTTCTGCTCAGTCCAGGGAAACCTCTGTCTGAACATGACACGCCTGCATAGGTTGACCTGCATAGCATGCAGATAGTTTGCTAAAAGACAATCTCTGCACATCAAATACTGTTTTACCCACAAAAATACCTTTAAAAATTACCCTCCCTGAGTATAGACTTTGGGAACACATTAGCCGACTTCCAGAGGGAGTTGTCATTTGTGGTACCCCAGCTGAGGGCTGTCCCAATGGCTGTTAGAAGGAGAATATAAAAATTGGGGGAAAATCCCAAGGTGGTTGTGAATGAAAATTTATAGCACAGATCCCAGCGCTGGTTCCAGTTGAGCAGGAAGTATAAAATGAGTTGGAGAAAACCTTAGCCAAAAATATAATGTAAAAAACATGATAAACTATGCATTTGTGTACAAATGAGATACTAGTTTCAGCCTTAAAACTCACTTCTATAGGTATTTATAATTTACATGGACTAAACTGTAATTCACTTTTTTGGAAAAAATGCATTGAACTATAGGGGTATGCACAGAAATAATTTGGTTTGTTATTTTATTTATTATAAATATTTATGAGATTTATATTCCACATTTTAGGCACTTCAAAGCGATTTACATTATGATACTGTAGTTATTTCCCTATCTCCAGAGAGCTTACAATCTAAGGGATATATTTACTAAGCTGCATTAGGCATTTACCATGCAATAGTGCCTTAATGCTGCGATAATGCGCAGTATTTTACCCCAAATAATACAAAAATGATAATCTGTTTTACACGAAAACGCATGCAAACAGTTAATTACTAGTACATTTTATGATAATAAAAATGTAGCTTAACTATAAAAATTGCAAGCTGCATTATTTTCCTGAAAATTAGGTACAACTCAGGAGCCTGGTGGCTGCTGTTCCACCTTCTTAGCCAACTCTGCTTCTCTAGCTGATTTATCTTTCTTTGGAAAATTCCTTTTGAGCTTGGTAGGAGGGCTCCTGAATCCTCATCCTGTGCCTCCCATTCTCACCACTGCTTCTCTGTTCCTCTCCCATTGACATATTAGCTGCTTGAAGCCAGTAACTTGATAGCATTTATTAAAACAGATCACTAGTGGATAGGGGATTTTAGAATAACAATATTTGTGCACCATACTATGGAGCAGTGGCGTATCTAAAGTATTTGGCACCTGGGGTGGATATTTCCTTTGGCTCCCCCGCAAGGTTCCCTTCTCTGTGCCCCCACCAGGTGATCTCCGATTCCCCTCTCCCTTACACAGGCTCCCCCTCTCTCTTGCACACACACTCTCACATCCCTGCACATAGGCTCCCTCCATTTCTCTCTCCCTCACACATACATACCCCTTCACACAGGCTCCCTGTCTCTCACACACACCCACGCTCCAAGTCTCTTACATAGATACACACATGCAAGCTTCCTATCTCTTATTCACATGCACACACACAGGCTCCCAATCTTGTACTTACATATACATATATAGGCTCCCAATCTCTTACTCACACACATACATACATGCATACATACATACATACACTCACACACCCCTTCCTTTCTCAATCACATAGGCTCATGTGTGGTAATTCTGCAGATGTCATGGACTCTGCCTGCAGTTATCCTGCCACTCTCTTCGTTGTCTTCCACTGCGAGCGGGAGAGGCTCCACTCACAGCTCTGCGGCCTCGCTTTTCTGCTGCTGCGAGAGGGATGGGCAACGCTTGTTACCGCAAACCTCACGCTTCTGCTACAAGTGGGATGGGCTCCATTTGCAACTGCCGGCTTCACACTTCCTCTGCCGCGAGTGGAATGGGCTTTACTTGCGGCCACTGGCCTCCCTCTTCTTCTGTGAGTGAAATGAGGTCTGCAAGTTGCCTCCCTGTTCTGCTGCTACGAGCGGGATGGGCTCTGCTTGCAGCTGCCGGCCTCCCTCTTCTTCTCCCATGAGCATCCCGCTCGGGGCCACTGACTTTCTTCTTGATGGCACCCCCAACATGGCTGTCACCCGAAGTGGGCCACTTCCCTGCTCCCTCCTTAGTATACCACTGATATGGAGACACCTGGACAGCAGACCAGCCAGTCATTTTTGTCACAAACCATGCATAGTGAGTGAACTGGAGATACTTGATGAGTGATTATGTACACTAAGAAAATAATTCAAATGTAGTGCAAGAGTTACCCATATAAGAATCAGTATACTATCACATTAATTCTTTTATTAGTCCTGGGGGAATTCTGCGCTATCGCAGAGCGCAGAATTTTCGCAGAATTGCCATTTTCTGCACATGGCCAGCATGTGCTGCGGGACACACTCTGCTTGTGGTGAAGATGAAGGCCTAGGCGCAATGTTCATGGCAAAAATGGAAGGCCCCCATGTGCCATGAATGGAGTATGCTCCGCTCGCGGCGAAGATAAAGGCCCCAGTGAGAAAGAATGTGTGTGTGAGAGGAGAGGGAGAGGTGTGTGAGAAAGGGGGAGGGGATGTGAGAGAGGAGAGGGGAGGGTGAGAGAGAGAGCATGGGAGGTAAGAGAGCGGGGGGATGCTTGAGTGTGGGTTTCAGAGAGAGGGAGCCTATATGAGGAGATTGTGAAGGAGTGTGTATGTGTGTGAGAGATTGGGAGCTCGTGTGTATGAAAAAGGGATCGTGTGTATGTGAGGGTGCTAGTCTGTGTGAAAGGATTGTGTTTGTGTGAGACAGAGCCTGTGTGAAGGGGTGCATGAGAGGGAGACATAGGCAGCCTGTGAGGATGTATGTATGAGAGAGAAAGGGAGCTTGTGTGGGTGTGTATGCAAGAGAGAGGGGACCCTGTATGAGGGGATGTGTGTGTGTGTGTGCCAGAGAGTGAGGGAGCCTGTATGAGGGTGTGTGTATGTGTACTAGAGAGAGGGAGCATATGTGTGTGAGAGGGAGGGACAGAGGGAGCCTGTGTAAGGGGCAGTACTGAGAACAGGGTCAAACTGTGGGACTGGCGATAGAGTGAAAAGGGTTGAGCCTAGAGGTGGAGGGGAAAGATACTGGCAGGAGGAGGAGTTGGGCCCTGAGAGGGCAAAGTGGCCAGGGGAGTAGGGAGAGCGAGTGAAAGAGGCAATCTTACATTAAATTTCTTGGGAAATTCTGCTCAAAATATTTTAAATTCTGCATCTTTAAGTGATACCTTTTTCTGTATTAATTTAAAACGTAATTACTTAAAGACTGTCATTTAAATTGTGTTATTTTGACAAATATAAAGTTTGCAGAATTTTAAGTTTTTGTGTGCAGAATTGTAACATTTTTTGCGCAGAATTCCCCCAGGAGTATTTTATGCAGAAAAGGCAGGAGGCTGCCTGAAACAATCTTCCTATCTGTATCTTTCCTGCAGCCATTGGCACAATGTCAGCTGTAGCAGTAGGTTAACCTGATGGATACACACTGTAACCCTCTCACAGAATTTAATAACTTACTCTTACTACGAGATAGCACCCCAAACCATAGTTAGGCCAGCCATCACCATTTTTGAAAGAAAACTAGTGAAGTAGCAGCAACTCAGGATAGCTCCTGCCCTTTTCTATGCTCAAGACCTCCATGGAAGGGTGATAAGTGGGGGCCACGGGAAGCATTGGCCCAGATTCTTTGCATAGGATGGGGGAAGAGGGGCCTAGGGAGGCCCAAGTTTATTTTTTTTTTTTGTTTTGAGGGATTTTATGTTTATTTTGGTTCAGCAAACAAACTAAACCAATGTAAATATTAAACAAACCAAAACCTGAAAATTAAAACTGAAACAAAAAAATGAACAATTGAAAAATTCCCCCTTGCATATCACTAGTTTGTTTTTTTTATAAGCTTCTCTTTAGTTCTGAAGTTTGAAGCAAGGAACTTCAGAATCTCTGCTTTTTTTTTTCTCTCTGATCAAACAGAGGAATGACAAAGAACACAATGATCTCTATTCAGAGTGTTCTTAGTTTTATGTTCACCTAAAAAAAATAGTTGAAGTCATCAATGCAGCTGCCAGCAGGGCGCTGGTTGAAAAATTGCTGAAACATTCTTGGTTTTGCTGCTTGCTTATCCCCATTCCCAACTAGCTCCACTCTGTCCTACTTGGAATGCAAAAATGCATTGCTGTCCTTCCCCTATAGATTGCGATGGGACCAAACCAAGTGGTCTAAAAAGGATTCAGATTTTTCAGGGGACTACAGCCATTCAGTTTAGTTGACCAGAACTGAACCAAAAATGGACTCATTCATCCAATTTTTCCACTTAAAACTAATGTACATTCCCAGTGAACTGTAATTCAGTATAATTTAAAATATGTATTTTAACTCCTCCTTTCACCTATAATAAGGTTTCTTTAAATTGGCTGTATGGGAGTTGGTGGGATAGAAGGGTGAAGCTAATTCTTTGAATAATTTATTTGTGGCATTGCTGTTTTAAAGTTACTGTTAATTATACTATTTGAACATGTGTTAGCGCTCTTATATCTATATGTAATTCTTTATATTTTATGGTGTGAAGATATCTGTTTTTTTTTCCCTAATGAAAATGATTGGTTCTAAAGAAAAGTCTCATTATTTATTTTGTGAATAATTACATTTTTTTTCTATCTCAGTTACAGCTAAAAAGCAATTAGAGGGCAATTTCAAAGCCATTCACCCAGGTAAATACTGATTTATTTGGGTAAATTGGTCTGACTGGGAATTGTCCTCTGCATGACTAAAATTCTGTGCTTATTTTAACCAAACCAAGATAAAAAGAGGCATTCCCAGAAGTGTGTTTAGTAAAACAGCTGCGTCCATGAGATTTTCAAAAGTTTTTCTGTTGTTATGCAAGCCTCATCCCCCTGCCATCTACACAATAAATGAAAAGTAAAGGTGCGCTTTTAATGCACACGCTTAGTTTACCAGATAGTTTCTCTTCAAAAATTTGCTCAGTACACATGATAAAAGTACCTGTATAATGTACAGCTGTGCAGACTGTTTGAAAATTGCACCTTTTTGTGCCACCTCTAGCATGATACTGTGTGTCATTATCACTTACAGTTCATCATCAGCTGGATTCTACCAAATTCCAGTGAGCCTGAATTGGACAAATATCTCTTGATATTGGCAGTTTGCTGAATATCTTTTACAGGAAAATAGATTGACCTGAATTCTCAAATGTACATCATAAAAAAAGGCTGCCTATAATGTATGATTTTCATGTAGACTCCGAAGATGGCGATAGGCAACTCCGGTCCTGGAGTGCCACAAAGAGATCTGATTTTCAGGATATCTACAGTGAATATGTAAGAGATGTATTTGCATGCACTGCTTCCATGTATGCAATGCATATTCATTGAGGGTGTCCTGAAAACCAGACTTGTTTGTGGCACTCCAGGATCGGAGTTGCCTACCTCTGCTCCACCCCCTTCCATGCCACTGCCCAACTGGAAATTGTTTAGTAATTTTGCTGGATTCTAGGTGATAATTGTGAATCTCATAGTTGCCTGCATGCCAGCGGGCAGATTTTAAATCATGTGCGCACATAAACCCCGGGATTTATGCGCATGGCCGGGCCTTACGCACGCCGGGCCAATTTTCAAACAGGCCCGACCACGCACGTAAACCCCGGGATAGATTAACAGGGCTAATTGGTAAGGGGAGCCAGTAGGTATAATGTATATCAGTTTTATTGATGCTTTTGATTCCTTCTTACATAATATTCCCATCAATTAAAAAGAAGAATATTATCAAGATTAGGGGGCTTCAATAATTACATTTTCTAATCACAAAAAGGCCTGATTTTCAGGAAATTCTCAATAGTCATCAGAGATATTTGCATATAGTTTCTCTAATACTCAGGTGTGGCATGTTTTGGTTACCCTGAAAACCACACCAGTTTCTGGAACTCAAGGACTGGAGTTACATACCCCTGACCACCATCATACAACTGTACAATAAGTGCATAACTGACTAGAAATTGCAAGTTATAAGTAGATAACTTGCAATTTTTAATCAGATAAAGTGAAGTTACTTACTTGTAATGTTTCTCTGATGGAGAGCAAGATGTCAGTGTTCACATGTGGATGATATCAGATGGAGCCCGACATGGAACTTTGATTTCAGAGCTTCTAGAAACTTTCAGCATGCCCTGTTGGGCATGTGCAGCCCTAGCCCCCTCCTTGCTTCCCAGGCTGGGCTCTTTAATCCATGATAAAACTAAGATTTGGAGAAACCAGCTCCAAGTGGAAGCAGGATAGTTTTACGAGGACTAAGATCCTGTTCTCCATTAGAGAACCAACGTTACAGGTAAGTAACCTCACTTTATCCCAGGACATACAGGATGGCAGTCCTCTCATGTGGGAACTCCCAAGGTACAAGATGCCTCAAACAAATGGGAAAAACTAAATATTGCCAAAGGAAATACTGTTTTCGGTGACATCAGGCCAACTTCGCAATATCTGTTTTTCCCTTCTTTTTTTGAGAGCCTGAACCAAAATAATGGGCTCTAGGAGGGAATGGATTTGGGTTTTGCACCTCAAATAGAATCCGTAGGACAGACTAAAATTCTGTTTCACATCGGGAGCTCCTGGCAAAACCAGGGGTGTGATGTGAATGTGTGGAGAAAATCACACTTCACAGCTTTTCTTCTGTTGCAGTGAGAGCTCCAATGCTGTGAGCTTTAACATGCTTCTCCAGACCCAGGTCCTCCTGGGAGAGAAAAAAAGGCACAATTCACTAATCAAGAGAAATAGAGTCCTTGACTGTGAACATTAAAGATTTATTGATGTCAAGAAAACCCGAGAAGACTATATGAGGCTTTAGACTACTCCAGATGGAAAGCTATGGATCACATGCATCTAAAATGACCTGTCAGGCAGGCCCAGCATGTCTGGGTGTGCATACTGCCACTACTGGAGCCCAAGCCACTGATGGCTGAAGAATAGGAGAGAACATATGTCCTCCAGCGGAGCCCAACCCTCTAGCCACCAAAAAAGAGAAGAGGCTGCATGTTCGCCAATGGAGCGCAATCTGTCGGCAACCAAGAAAAAAAGGAAGCAGCTGCGGCACTGCTGGCTGCCATAACACAGCTTGCCTGTGTGTATGTGTGTGAGAGAGAGAAAGAGGAAGCCTGCCTGCATGTGTGTGTGTGTTTGGGTGGAGGAGGAAGTCTGCCTGAATATGTGTGTATGTATGTGTCTTACTGGGGTGTTTGTATGTAAATGGAAGCCTACCTGGGTTGTGTGTGCATTTGAATGGGAGCCTGCCTGGGTTGTATGTGTGTGTGGGAATGGAAGCCTGCCTGGGTTGTGTATGGGGTGGGTGTATGGGTGTCAGTGGGAGCCCTCCTAGAATATGTGTGTGCATGTGTGTGTGTGTGAATATGAACAGGAGCCTGCTTGGGTTATAAGAACATAAGACATGCCATACTGGATCAGACCAAGGGTCCATCAAGCCCAGTATCCTGTTTCCAATAGTGGCCAATCCAAGTCACAAGTACCTGACAAGTACCCAAACCTTAAATAAATCTCAAGCTACTATTGCTTATTAATTAATAGCAGTTTATGGATTTTTCCTCTAGGAACTTATCCAAACCTTTTTTTAAACCCAGCTACACTAACTGCTGTAACCACATCCTCTGGTAATGAATTTCGGAGCTTAAATATGCACTGATGGGCTGATGCAGTAAAGTGCGCTCAGGCGGAGCGCACTGTTAGACCCTGGTTGGACGCACATTTTTGACACGCTATTTTTACCCCTTATACAGTAAGGGGTAATAGCGCGTGGAAAACGCGTGTCCAAACCCCCCCCCCCCCCCCCCCCCCGAAACTAATAGCACCTGCAACATAGAAATGCATGTTGATGGCCCTATTAGTTATTCCCGCAGCCAAGCCGCACATTTTACTTTCAGAAATTAACGCCTGCCCAAAGCCCTCATTTGCATTTTTTTTTTTTTACTGAATTGCGCGCCCAGGAGAGTGGCCTGGGCGCTCGCCAGTTCTCCCGCAGGTTTTTCTGTATCGGCCCGTGAGTTAAAACAAATTTTCTTTGATTTGTTTTAAATGAGCTCCTTCATGGAGTGCCCCCTAGTCCTTCAATTATCTGAGAGAGTAAATAACCAATTTACATTAACTTTTTCAAGTCCTTTCATGATTTTGGAGACCTCTATCATATCCCCCTTCAGTTGTCTCTTCTCCAAACTGAACAGCCTTACCTTACCTTAGCCTTACCTCATAGGGCAGCCTTACCTTAGCCTTACCTCATAGGGAAGCCGTTCCATGTCTCTTATCATTTTGGTTCCCTTCTCTGCACCCTCTTCCGTGCAACTATATCTTTTTTGAGATGCGGCGACCAGAATTGCATACATTATTCAAGATACAGTCTCACCATGGAGCGATACAGAGGCATTGACATTCATCATTTTATTTGCCATTCTCTTCTTAATAATTCCTAACATTCTATTTGCTTTTTGATCGCCACAGCACACTAAGCTGACGATTTCAATGTAATATCCACTATGATGCCTAGATCTCTTTCCTGGGTGGTAACTCCTAAGATAGAACCTAACATGGTATAATTACAGCAAGGGTTATTTTTCCCTATATGTATCACTTTACACTTATCCATGTTAAATTTCATCTGCTATTTGGATGCTCAATCTTCAGTCTCGCAAGGTGGTCCTGCAATTTATCACAATCCACTTGAGATTTAACTATTCTGCAAATTTGATCACCTCACTCGTCGTACCCCTTTCCAGATAATTTATAAATATATTAATAAGTATTTGTCTCAAGTACAGATCCCTGAGGCATTCCATTGTTTACTCTTTTCTTCTGTGAAAACAAACTATTTTTAATCCTACTCTCTGTTTCCTGTCTTTTAACCAGTTTACAATCCACAAAAGGACATTGCCTCCTATCCAATGACTTTTTAGTTTTCTTAGAAGTCTCTCATGCGGGACTTTATCGAACGCCTTCTGAAAATCCAAATACACCACTTCTACTGGTTCACCTTTGTCCACATGTGTATTCACCCCTTTAAAAAATGTAGGAGATTTGTGAGGCAAGACTTCCCTTGAGTAAATCCATGCTGGCTGTGTCCCATTAAACCATGTATATATATAAATGTTTTGTGATTTTATTATTTTTAACAGTTTCTATGATTATTCCCATCACTGAAGTCAGGCTCGTTGGTCTATAGTTTCCTGGATCACCCCTGGAGCCCTTTTTAAATATCAGGATTACATTGGCCATCTTCCAGTCTTCAGGTATGACAGATGATTTTAATGATAGGTTACAAATTAATTGAAATAGGTCTGAAATTTCATTTTTTAGTTCTTTCAGAACCTTGGGGTGTATGCCATCCGGTCCAGGTGATTTACTACTCTTCAGTTTGTCAATCTGGCCTACCACATCTTCCAGGTTCACCATGATTTGGTTCAATTCATCTGAATCATCACCCTTGAAAACCATCTCCGGAAAAGGTATCTCCCCAACATCCTCTTCAGTAAACACCGAAGCAAAGAAATTGTTTAATCTTTCCGCGATGGCCTTATTTCCCTTAGTACCCCTTTAACCCCTTGATCATCTAACTGAGTGCAGGACACACGCACACAATCACTTCACAAAATCTAATGTCCACAACCAAATTGGTACTCTAAAAAGAATAGACAGTTTATTGAGGTAGCTTCAGTTACTATAGATAAGGTACAACTTTCAAACTTCATAGAAACGCCAGATAGACTCTTCTTTTTGCTTTCTAGAAGGCCTTGGACACTTAAAATTACAATTCATGTACATTTTAAGTGCTCACACTGTAAAGATCTCTTCTCCCCCCCCCCCCCCCCCCCCCCCCCCCCCCCCCCCCCCCTTTTTTTTCATCGAAAAGTACTCACTTTATCTCTGGGATGGATTCAAGCTACTCACTTCCCTGGCAGTAAGAGGAACTGGGAGACTTTCCGCCCTGTTTTCAAGATCTAACCAGGCAAATGAGTTTTTCTTGCCCCAACCTATCCTTTTTCAGTTCCTTTACTCTTTCAGTACTTTTAACTCTTAATTCCAGTTCCAGATAATTTACACTGGTTCCCTTGAGATCCTGTTGGAGGATCTTTGCTAGTTTTTCCTCCTTTCCCCTTGAAACTCCTGGAGAGGGTTCAGACTGCTGCCTTCTCTTCATATGGTGACCAATGGGGAGCCCCCACTCTTGCAGGGTTATATTTCCTTCTTATAAAACCCAACCGCTAGGGGCCGAGCAAATAAGTCAGTCAATTGTTACCATAACACTCCCTATGACCATTGGATAACCTTGTGTTATCTGAAACCTTCCCTGATTTTTTGTCCCTTATACCACTTCCCTGAGGGGGAAATCACACAATCCACAGTACAACCTTTGCAATTTACATTTTGCAAACCTTTATATTGCCTAGGGGCTACATCTCCATAGTCTCCCAGACTTGCAAAGTCCTCTTGCAATTTCTTACAGACTTGTAATTTTGTATCATGAAATTTGATCTACCTAACTCGTTCCCATCTCAAGTCACCTCACCTTTTAACTATGCTAGCAACCATTTGGCCTTCCTTCCACTTTTTTTAATGTGTGGAATACATCTGTTCTGGGCTTCCAAGATGGAATTTTTAAATAACTCTTGAACTTTGCAGCTGCTCCTTTCCGTTTTTTTCCTAGCCATTTTTCTCATTTTATCATAACTCCCTTTTGAAAGTTAAATACAAGTGAGAGAGAAGTCTGAGTAATTGATAGCTCGCTACTCCAACTCATGGTGAAAATGCCGAGCTCATCTGATTTCATACAAGGGGCAGGGAAGCTAAAGGCTGGTAAACTCTTGCTTTCCCCTCTGAGCTGTTTTTGCAATGAAAGACTGTTGCTTTTTACCTGTTCCTGCTGCAGTTTTCCAGCTTAAGTCATCTTACAACCCTGCACCCTCTCCCTCCTTCAAGCCTGGAGGACTGATAGCTCTGCCCACTTGGTGACATCACAAGGGGGTTGGCATAAAGGGGGCAGGGAAGTCAAAGATGCCAAAGGAGCACCCAAAAGGAGCATTGCCCCTTTGCAAGCCCCTTCATGCGTACTTGCGGGTGAGTTTGTGGGCTACTTATACTTGCAGTGGTGTGTTTTTTGACTCGTCTGTGGTGCTGTTTTAATTGGATGAGTTGTTTGAATTAGGAAGTTAGAATGGCTGAGTCATATGTTAATGGAGAGATGGTAAATAATTCAGATGTAAGAATGCATGCCGTCCCGGAAATTACAAGCCAAGGCAGATATGGACGATTAAATATGATTAGGAAATATGAGAGATTAGATGGCTTGTCAATGGTAAAGAATGTTAATATACAACGGGGAACATTTGAGATTACTGAATTACTATTGACCTTCTTGTTGATAAATGCACAGTCAATACTAAAAAAGATAGCTATTTTTAATGATCTGATTAAGGATGAAAAGCCAGATTGTGTCTGTGTGACGGAAACATGTTTTAAAGGCACTGATTTGGTGTTTATTAATCAATTGGAGGTAGAAGGTTATGATATTTTTAGAAAAAAAATAGGAGTGGGAAAAGGGGGGGAGGTTTAATGATACTTGGGAAAAAGTTCCTGAGGTTAAAGAAGACATTGAAATATATTCTAATTACAAAATGTTGTTAGTTAAAGCTAAGGATCTAAATATATGCTTGTTTTACTGCCCCCCCCCCCCCCCGGGTTTAGTTTCGAATAATATATCCCCTTTAGTTGAGGTTCTTGTTAATTTACATGTGGATTTAACCACCACTATTGTTTTAGGTGATAAGTTTTGCACTAGTTGATGCTGTTCCACCGATACCCATAGTTGTCACTTTATTGGACTGTATGGGGGCTTTGGGTTGGCAGTAGATTATTAGGGGTTCAACACATAGAGCAGGTCTTATCATAGATCTAGTTTTTATTAGTAATGATGCAATTAAGTGTGACCAAGGGAATATTGAGATATGAACAGTTCCCAGGTCGGATCATAAATTGATAAAAATGAAATATTTAATTTCAGGAAAGGAGGAGTTACATAAAAGTCAAGCATTTTTGTGTAGGGATATGATGAATATAGAGGAACTGAAGAGTAGGATAATGGATGTTTTTGAGCAGGTTGAGTTTTCTCCATCCTCTATCACTTTTAAAGTATGGAATGAGATGATTTTGTTGTTGGCGGATGAATTAACGCCAATTTGGCAACACTGGATAAAAAAGCACTCATATACGAAGAAACTGTGGTATTCCCAAGTATTCGGCGAGGAGAAGCAAAAGCTCCCCCTTATCCAAGCTTCTGTCCCCTTCCACTGCTTCTCTGCCCTTCCTCAAGTTTACTGGTACTTTGTTTTTTTTGCCTCTTATGAACAGGGCACCTGTTTCTCCTCCCAGTATTAGTGCAGGACCACTGTTTCTTCTCTGTTCAGCAGTGCTGTGCAACATTACTTCTCAGTCTCTTCTCCCTTTTGTTTCTATTCCTTGCTCTTCCTTTCTTCTTTCCTCTTGTTTTCTATCTTCTTCCCTTTCTTTACTTTTAGTATCACCTTCCTCTTTTTTTTTTCTTTCTCTACCCCCTTCTCTTCTTTAAGCTCTCCTCCCTACATTCATTTAACATTAGCAGGGAAGGAGCAGACATGAAGGGCTTCTTTTCTGCATCACTACTGCTCCCACTTTCTCCCAAAGTCTGTTGACTCACTTGTAGCTTCCTGCAGATTATAAGGCTGTTAGGGAGTGAGGAGCAGCAGCGAAGTAGAGAAAAGCATTTCCTGCTTTTCATCTTCTATGATCGCTCCAGCTGTGTGGTCAAGACCTCACCAACATTTTTTTTTGGGGGGGGGGACCATGGGGTCTTTGTGATTCCCTTGAAGGTGTATCACTGGCAGGGGTATGAACTAGATGACCTCTTAAGGTCTATTCCAATCATGTTTTTTTCTGTAATTCTCTATGTTCAGTGCTTTCAAGTACAAGCTAATATTCTCTTGAACAATAGGATGCCTCATGTTTAGTCACTGGCAGACACATGACTGTTGTTAATGCCACCCATTGGTATGTTGTCTGCTATAGCAATGATCGGTTTACTTAGGACTGATGAGTCCAACAAGCAAGAGTTAGATAAGCTCCAGAGTGGGCTAGGGCCATGCAAAAACACCAAGGAAATGGTGGAAAACTGATCTTGTGTCCCTTCAAATTAATAAGTCCATTCAGGTTCTTTCATCTGTGATAAGAGTATTCCAATATCAAATCAAACCAGCATTTTAAAGGTATATAAGGGAATACACATACCCACATCCACAAATTTACTCAGGAATGCAATAAAGGACAGTGGGGTAGATTTTAAAAGGTACGCGCGATTTTATAACATGCTCGCGCAGCATGTTATGAAATCTGGGGTCGGTGCGCGCAAAGGGGTGACCATTAGCGCACCTTGCACGCGCCAAGCCCCTCGGAGAGACCAGCTGGCTTTCCCCGTTCCCTCCGAGGCCGCTCCGAAATCAGAGTAGCCTCGGAGGGAACTTTCCTTTTCCCCCCTCCCACCTTCCCCTACCTGTCCTGTCCCCCAGCCCGAAAACCCCCTCCCCCCCAATACCTTTATCTCACAAGTTACGCCTGCCAACGCACAGCGGCCGTGCGGAGGCCTCTGGCCACGCCCCAGACTTCCCCGCCCCTTTTTGCAAGCCCCGAGACTTACACGCATTCCGGGGCTTTACACACGTCGCCGGGCCTTTTGAAAATAGGCCTGGCACGCGTAACCCCCTACGCGCGTAAGGCTTTTAAAATCCTTCCCAGAGTGTGTGCAAGTATAAATCCTGCCCCCTTAAGTGATCTTTTGTTTCATCCAGTCTCTTATAAGACTGTTCTTCCTCTCTTAGTAGATAATGGCTTGCCCTGTCTTAACAGTCTCTTAACAACATTGCTTCAGAATACGACTTTTAATTTAAAAAAAATTAATAAATAAAATAAAATTGAATGTAATCACTGAAAAACCTAGTTTTGAAGTAAAGGAAAATGTTTATATCCTCAAAATACATCACTGTCTCCTGTGAAGATAGAAAATATTATTGATTATGTATTTCTTTGTCCATAATAGGATCTAACCTAAAACCCAGCATAAAATCCACTTTGATTAAAAACTTGACATGCACTGAACCTTCACAGCATTTTACAATACTGGATACATTTTATTTGCTCTGGCTACTGCATGTTTTTGGCCCATTTTTTGTGTTTTCAAAGGCTTGAATTTGGCAGAATTGAGTCTCAAAGGAGTTAGATTCTCTGAGAAACTACAGAGAACTACCCTCATTTCTCCATTTCATTGCATTTTTAATTATAGAAGAGGGTTTGTCAAGAAGAATCTCAGAAATCTACAAATAACCTGAAAGACCTAAAAGGGAAGTTAATGAATTTTATTTTTATGATTTATGTCTACAAGATAAAATACATCTCATGGGATTACATTTTATTGTTTCTGAAACCATTTCTACCCAAATGAAAAAGTTTAATTCTTTTGGGTAATTTAGCCCAAGCAATTTGGTTTTATGAACTCTATGGATGTTTTTATTGGCACATGAGTTTGAGTTTTTTGTTAGTTGGCAAAAGCATTAAAAGTGATATCATCAAATCATCATCGCAACATGAGTTTCAATTATGCTAGTAGTTGAAGACAGAAGAGAATGTAATGTGATTATTTTCTGTTTATCAACTTCTTCAGAGCATGTTGATGAAGGAACAAAATTGAGTCAAAGATGAACCAGCTACAACATAGATGATCAGGGTCAGAGACTGCGCCAATCCAACTACAAGTTAGAGAAGTAAAGCAGAGGTTGCAGCAGGCAGGCTTGGTATCAGGATTCCCATCAGCTTATAGAATCATGCATTGGATCAAGACAGTGGTGGAGTACTCCAAGTGCCCCAACAGATTAAAATGATAAAATGATAGGAAAAGGTATTGTTATTGCCTTGTATGTGAATGACAGTGAACTGTGTGTGTGTATGTGTATATATATATATAAGCAAGGCTGGTGCTTCCATTAGGCAAATTAGGTGGTTGTCTAGAGCACCAAAATTTTGGGAGCGGCAAAATACCACAAGCACGAGTCCCAGGGGGTACTGTGCCAGAGCCAACACCGCCAAAGAAGAGAGCACTGTGCTGGTGCCACTGCCACTGGTAGGAAGGCGTGTTGTGCTAGAGGTAAGGTTGATGTGGGGGAGAATGCATGATTGAAGGTTCACCTAGGATGCTAAATACTCTTGCACCAGCCCTGTGTATTTGAGAAACTGAAAGTGTGTGTATGTATGTGTATGCATATGTGTGAGGATGAGGCTGGGTGTGTACATGTCAGGTTGAAATCATGGAGGGAGGCACAGCTGGCCATGAGCGGAGCCCATCCCGCTCACGGTGAAGATGTGAGAGGTCTGGAGGGACATAAGCAGAACCCATCCTGCTTGTAGCGAAGATGTGACAGGCCTAGTAAGTGTAAGGGGGAGAACCTGTGTGAACAGATTTGTCTGTGTGTGAGAGAGAGGGAGCTGGTGTGTGTGGATAAGAGAGAGCGAGCCTGTATGTAGGAGTGGAGGTATGGGAGAGAGCGGGAGCTTGTGTGCAATGGTGTATATGTGTGTGTGTGTGTGTGTGTGTGTGTGTGTGAGTGAGAGGGTGCATGGGTGGGTGGGTGTGTGTGTGTGTGCCAAAGAGAAGGGAGCCTGTGTGAGGGAGTGTGAACATAAGGAGAAGGGAGCCTGTGTGAGGGAGTGTGAACATAAGGATAGATTGTGAGGGAATCTATATATACCTGAGATTGGGAGCTGGTGTGTGTGAAAAAGGGATTGTGTGTGTATATGAAGAAGTGAGGGTGTGTGTGTTTGTGAGTGAGAGAGCCTGTGTGAAGAGGAGGGTGTGTATGTGAGAGGGTGTGTGCTTGAGAGAGAGATAGAACCTGAATATATATGTGTGTGTGTGTGAGGGAGAGAGAGAAGGAACCAATGTAAGGGAGTGTGTAAACAAGAGAGGGAACTTGTGTGATGGGATGTGTGTGTACAAGAGACAGAGAGGAGCTCTTTGTAAAGGAGGGTACACGAGAGAGAGGGAGTCTGTATGAGGAGAGGGGTGAGAGAGGGACAGAAGGAGCATGTGTGAGGGGTAGTATGAGAGAGGGGTCAAACTCTGGGAGTAGAGATATAATGGTAGGGATTGAGACTAGAGAGGGAGGGTAGAGATATAGTGGAGGAGTTGGGATCTGAGAGGGCAAAGTGAAAGGTATCTGGCCAGGGGAATAGGGAAAGAGGGTGGAAGGGACACTCTTACAGTGTACTTCTAGGGAAATTCTGCTCAAAATATTTAAAACTCTGCATCTTTGAGCAATAACTTTTCAAAGATTGTAATGTATTTTGTGTTATTTTGACCAATATAAAATATGCAGAATTTTAATTGTGTACAGAATTTTACATGTTTGTGCATAGAGTTCCCCCAGGAGTATGTGCCTGCAAGTGAGACTGTATAAGTATATGTGTGTGTATGCATGTGACACTAAGGGGTGTGATTGGGTACTTGCCAGGTTCTTGTGGCCTGGTTTGGCCTGTGTTGGAAACAGGATGCTGGGCTTGATGGACCCTTGGTCTGTCCCAGCATGTCAATTTCTTATGTTCTTATTCATGGGTATGAGTGCTTGAAACTGTATACATATGTGGCTGAGGCTGTTTGTATGTGTCTAAGTTTGAGAAGGAATCCATGGTGGAATAAGGCTGCTGAAAAGGGAATGGAGAAAATAAGAGAGGAGAGGGAACAAAATGGAAGGAGAGACTGAAAGAGAGAAGAAAAGGAAGGCTCTATATAGTGGGAGAAAGAGACTTGAAGAGAGACAGGGAGTAGATTCAGGAGAAGAAAGGAAATACACAAAATATGATTGTAAAAGATTGGGTATTGAGATTACTTAGGAGAGTGAGAGAGTGGTAACAAAGTATAGCGCAAGATGTAAAAATTGTCAGAGGGAGCATGCAAAACAAAAAAATAAAGAGATGTAAGAGTCACTAGGGAGAGAAATATGTAAAAAATAGAAATCAAGTGCAAATACAAAGAAATAGAAAAGTGAAATGAAAAAATATCATTTTTTGTGGTGCAGAATCGAGCTTGCTTCATAACAGGCATGATGCAAACTTGCTCTTCCAACAGCATCATTCACTTCAGGAAAAGTGTGCTTCTTTGAAATCAGTGCATTTCGGATTAGTGCTATCTTGGTGCCAGTGATTGGCACTGGAGGAAAGCAGAGGAAACAGCATGAATTCAGGGTAGCTCTTGTCCATTGGAGGAGCAGAGCAGACACGGTACAGGCCTCAGGGATCTCTGTCTCGCAGTGCAAGGAAAGGAACAGAGCAATGTATCAGCCCAAAGGAGCTCTGCCTCCAAAGAGTTAGTGGCAGTGCCCATTCATCCTCTCTTTCAGGATGTATGGTAGAGGATATGATAAGAAAGTAAAAGCGACACTGACTTATCCAGCTAAGTAGTGGGGTTTAAATATTCTGCCACGGTCAATGGCTACCATTTAGCCGTATTAATACTTATCCAGCTAAGTATTTATCAGATTATGTGGTGGGTTGGGAATGGGCGTAACAGGGAGGACTTGAGTTAGTGTAATAAGTTATCTGGGTAACTTTGGTTGCCCCATAGATCTGTCCTGAAGTTAGCCAGATAAGCTTATCTGGCTAACTTTAGGCTAACAGGATATATTCAGTGGCTAACTTGCCGAGCCGCACAGCAACAGAATATAAACCTCCAAGTTCAGGTAACTGATTGATTTGATGAGCTCCCAACTGCCCCACCAAAATGTTGTATTGATGTATTTAAAACATGTTTATATTCCACTTATAACAATAATATGTGCTAAGTGGATTACAGAACATGGTTATACATTATTAAAAAAAACAATATAAAATAATATTACCAGTAAAATAGAAGCACATAATATAAAACTGTTCGAGCAGTCTTAGCACATTAATCAGATACCTATTATTCCAGCTCATAAGCTTGCCTAAACAGGACTGACTTCAACTGCTTTCTGAACTGACTAACATAAGCATTCGTAAAGCAGGTGGCAATGAGTCCCAGAGGGATAGGCCCTGAAACAAAAAATGATCGAGGATGTGTCTCGGTCAGCTGTGCCATTTTAACTATGGGAACCAAAAGGAAATTTTTGTCTGCGGACCTCAACATCCTAGATGGCACATAGGCTTATAATGGATTTGGGTGCAGTAGTTTTCATTGATTTATATACTAGGGGTTAGAATTTTAAATCTAATCTTGTATTCTATCGGAAGCCAGTGAAGCTCTTTCAATATTTTATTTATTTATTTTGCAAAACCTGGATGGCTCGTAGTTGACTGCTTAGAAGCCCAATAAACAATTGCAGTAATCCAAGGTACTCAGAACAAAGGCTTGGACAATAGTCCTAAACTTAGCGGAGCTCAAAATATATTTTAAGTGTCTTAAAAGTTTAAAATAGCTTGTTTTCAAAATGTTTTGAAAATACTACTTAAATGTTAGCCTATTGTCAAATATAATACCCAAATTATGGGCAGACTCCCTAAGCGGGCTATTCACACCTAACATCGATATAGAACTTATATTGTGACTAAAAAGTCCACTTGTCTAGAAAAACAAATAGTTGGATCCTGAGAAGGGCCAAAAAATTAATAGCTCAGTTCCCCCAGGATGGGATTTTCAAATCCTGGCCCTTTTGGGGAAGAACACTTAGCACTAGTCCCGCATAGTGTCTTACCAGATCTATATGATGCAGCACTTGCACATCAGTTTGGAAGGGACCCAGGAATTCACCCAGTTTCTCCTTCAAGAAGAGTTCCAAAAGCACTTGGGATAGCACTGAAATTCTCTGAGTACTGATGCCCATAGGCAGCATGGTTGCAGGTTTCCGTCTTTAAGAAATGTATGAAGGAAAGGTTTGCTGATATGCCTTATAGAGGGAATCATGTCTTTGGAAATAACATCAAGAAAGTGGTGGATCTTATGAAGAACTTCTTCAACCAGCTTTAGACCCTAACCACTGCCACTTCTAACCCACCCTCTGCATCCAGGAGGTCCCACAGTGGACTGCTTCAAAATAAATGCTTTCCCAGGTATCTCTAACCTCAGACAAAACTCCAGACATGAGCAGAGAAGCTCTAAACTAGGGCTTCCCAAACCTGTCCTGTGGACCCCACAGCTAGTCGGGTTTTCAGGCTACCCACAATGAACATGCATGAGAGAAATTTGCATATCATGGAGACTCAGTATATGCAAATTTATCTCATGCATATTCATTGTGGATATTCTGAAAACCCAACTGGCTGTGGGTTCCCCAGGACAGGTTTGAGAAGCTCTGCTCTAAACTCCACACGGCTATCCCACACAGCCTGCAACCATTTTTTGCTTGAACCAGAGCAGATAGCTAGCTTTCCAATCTTGGTTCCAGAGGACCTCTCTGAAGTGGACTAGGCTAAGTAATTTTTTTAATTGTTGCAACCTTAGATAGCTGGGGGGGGGGTAATAATAAAGAATAAATACAGATTACATCTGTGACCCTGCTCCCAAATGTGTGACCTGTAGGTCTATATAGTCCATGCTTAATCTCTACCCATGTAAAGCAATGTTTTTCAGTTATTTCATTGGTGGATAATGTAAAATGTGAATAGTACCTTTAAGCTTTGATAATGTCATTGGAGGACATCAAAAATATTTAAGAACTTATTGAAAATATTTTTATTTAAACAGGCATTTTCTGATTGACTTATTTTAATTACATTCAGAATGGTTCTAGGATCAGTTTTATTATTTTATTCATTTTATTTCACTTTTAGATGTTTAGTATTATCTAGAAGTTTTTTAGAATGTTATTTTAATGTGGATAAGTTTTATTAATTGTAATGCATTGTCTTTGTCTTTTTTCTGATGATAAATGTTTAAAGTGTAAATTGCCTAGAACCATGACAGTTAGTCAACTAATAAATTTGAATGAATAAATAAAGGGTGAGACTTGTTCCGAGTGCATTCATGTTTTTGCTCAGTCTTTTAGTTTATTTAGTTTAGTTTATTTATACTCTTGATTGTCCACTATTTCATTTGGATATCAGAGTGGTTTCCAGCTTTGCCTGGTGCAGAAACTAGTGGATGCAACACCTTTTTGCATGGAGAAAGTAAATCTAAAACTCTACTCCTTGGCATAAGGACTAGCTTCTTTTCTTGAGAAAAGCCTTTGGGAAGAATCATGGGGATAATACAAGAGAATTGAGTAAATGACTGATGAACTGTGCTGGATTAGCTAGGAGTGAATCCCTAGGCTGAGGAATTTGTAGTGCTGCTAAGAATATTTTAATTTTGCTGCTGTTTTCCTGTTTTAATGTGGACATCTGTGGAAAAAATTGAGCTTGTGTAAGTAACCCTGTTTAGTGCTTAATAAACTCTAGCATTATTGGCACCCCAAATCCAAAGCAGATTAAATTGTTTTACAGGGTTTGGGTTTGCCTGAGGTGAAGATCACAGTAAATTGTCTGTTCATCCACAGATGAAGCAAGTTTTCCAGTCTAGTAAAAGAAATTCTTCTGAGACTGTAGCACTATACCATCTGCTCAACCATTTTACAGAAACTTCTGACTAGTGCAAGAATTCTCAGCACCTGTTCATATTTTATATACCTTACTACGGGTTGCACATCTAATGGAGATCCCTCAAAATTGCCATCCCAGGAGAGTTTTAGTGCACACTCAGCACCAGGATCTACCCAGGTCAGACATCTTCTCCCTCCTGCAGACCGAAGCAGTCAAGTTACAGGGAAGAGGATAGGCATTTTATTCCAGATATTTTCTGGTCCCAAAAGAAACTGGAGAATTCTCCCTTGAATACATTCTTGAAAAAGGAAATGTTCAAGATTTTACTGGGCACCATAATTTACTTTCTGAACTAGAGAGACTAAGTTTTCTGGATTTGCAGGAGGTATATACAGAGAGTACTGCATATTGTCTTTTGGCTTAGTATTAACTCCATGGTCTTTATATAATATCTGTCATTACAGCATTCTGATGCAAACTGGAATCAATGGGGCGGATTTTAAAAGCCCTGCTCGCGTAAATCCACCCGGATTTATGCGAGCAGGGCCTTGCGCGCCGGCGCGCCTATTTTCCATAGGCCCGCCGGCACGCGCAGAGCCCCGGGACTCGCGTAAGTCCCGGGGTTTTTCGAGGGGGCGTGTCGGGGGCGGGGCCAATCGGCGCAGCGTTTTGGGGGCGGGACGTGGCGTTTCGGGGGCGGGCCCGGGGGCGTAGTTCTGGGACGGTCTGGGGGCGTGGCCGCGCCCTCCGGAACCGCCCCCGGCTCGCGTCTCCGCGGAGGCGTAAATCCAGGGATAAAGGTGGGGGGGGGTTTTAGATAGTGCCGGGGGGGTGGGTTAGGTAGAGGAAGGGAGGGGAAGGTGAGGGGAGGGCGAAAGGGAGTTCCCTCCGAGGCCGCTCCGAGGGAATGGAGACAGGCTGCGCGGCTTGGCGCGCGCCGGATGCCCAAAATCGGCAGCCTTGCGCGCGCCGATCCAGGATTTTAGCAGATACGCGTGGCTACGCGCGTATCTACTAAAATCCAGCGTACTTTTGTTGGCGCCTGGTGCGCCAACAAAAGTACGCGCTCGCGCTGTTTTATAAAATCTACCCCAATGTGTTTTACAACCTGGATGACTGGCTGATTAAGAGTACATCTCTGGCAGGGGCAGATAAATCCTTAGAGGTAGATTTTAAAAGCCTTCCGCATGCAAAAACGGCCACATCCGTACGAGAGCCATGTGAATTTTAAATAACTAGGAAAAAAAAAAGTAGGCAGAAAAGGGGCAGAGCATGTGCACTCCAGAGGCAGGGCCAGCAGTGACTTGCATAACTCCTAATTTTCCGCAGCCTGCGTGCATATGTTACTGGTGTAACTTTGCTACAGCTCCTCAGTAGGCATCCAGCAAACATCAAGAAAGACAGACTCTTTATAAGGCTCAGCCTGACACTCAATATATGGACCATAGTAAGGGGGCATTTTGATTTGGGGTAGGTTTTCGGGAAGTAGTTGAAGTTTGAGGGGTAATGTTACAGAAACATTCAGAGGTATTCATTGTAAAATTGACATCATTAAAGAATTTTAGACCTTATAAGCGATGAAAATTCTAACAAGAGGAGTTGATTTGCCACTAAAGTCTCTGTTAGCTGCATTTACAAATCAACTCCTTTTCATCCCTTAAAAGGTTTAAAATTCTTTAATGATGTCAATTTTACAATGAATACCTCTGAATGTTTTTGTAACATAGATGAGGTAATGTCTCTGATAAGACCTCATTTTGAGCACTGAATACAATTCTGGAGACCACACCTTCAAAAGGATGTAAAATGATCAGCAGTCTTCAAAATAAAGCATATAGAGACAGACTTAACGATCTAAACATGTATACCTTGGAGGAAAGGAGAGAAAGAAGAGATATGATAGAGACATTTAAATACCTCCAAGGAATTAAGGCACAGGTGGCGGACCACTTTCAATGGAAATGATGCTCTGGAACGAGGGGTCATGGGATAACTATTGAAAGGGGTAGGCTCAAGATAATCTAAGGAGATATTTCTTTACAAAAAGAGTTCTGGATGCATAGAACAGCAGCATCCCTGTGGAGATAGAGGAAATGAACCTATCAAAATTCAAGAAAACATAGGACAAGCCAAAGGATATCTGAGGGATAAAAAGGGTCTATAAAGTTGAGCAGGAGATTTGTATGGACAGCATGGATAAGCCATATGGTTGTTATCTCCGTTATATCGTAACTACATAAAACTCTGATGTAACCAGTCACCTTCAAAAGCATGCATTGAGTAAATTGGCCTCCATCACTGTTAAATTGTACTAATTCACATGATGACAGGATAAATCCAGCATTTCCTGTTGGTTCTCTTTGCTGATTAGTGTATTCGAAGTAAAGACCCAAACATGAACATCAAGTTGCTTTCAAAAGAACTATGGGTTAAAGTTGTAGAAAGGCACAGATCTAGGGATGGTCATGAAAGAATTGCAGAGTCCTTGAATATCACTTGCAGTATAGTTAAGAAATGGAATGTTTATGACCAACACCAAGGCACTTCCTAGATCTTGTCATCCCTCCATATTGAATGACCAAGCAAAGAGACTGTTCAGGGAAATAATCAAGAAGCCAATGGCAACTTTGAAAGAGCGAATTATAGAGCACCACATCAGCAATTTCAAAATTTAAATTTTTCAACACAAGAACCCATCATTCATATACCAGGTGTGGTGGCTATAGACCTTCATACCATCCTGTGGTTTTTTGGGCTTATCTGCTCCTTGCTTAAACCGCTTATGGGATCATCTTTAATCATCGGTGGTGGAAAGACCGATGATTAAAGATGATCAATGTACATTTTGAAAAATTCAATAATTTAATTGTTGACAATGGTGCTCTATAATTCATAGTAATTCTATTGTCAACTCAGAAAAAACGAGTATTCACAGTAACTTTGAAAGAGCTACAGGCCTCTATGTCCAAGACTCAGAGTGTACGTGGGATAACAATATCCCAAGCACTCCAAAAATCTGGTCAGTGTGAGAGTGTGGCATAAAATCAAGAATGCCCACCTTGAATCCTGTTTGAAGTATGTAAAGGAACACTCAGGGGATACTGTAGTCTCGTGGCAAAAATTGGGGGTTTGTCAAAACTAAAATAGAACTTTTTGACCTGAATGCAAAGCCAATCCAGCTTAAACCCAACACAGCATATCACCCAGAGAACAGGATCCCTACCGAGAAGCTTGGTGGTGGCAGCATCATGTTATGGGGATAATTCTGATTGGTAGTGACTGGGGCACTTGTCATAGTAGAAGAGACACAGAATGAAGACAAGTACAGAAAAGTCTGTAATCTCTGTAAGAAAGTTGAAAGAGGGATGGAAGTTCATCTTTCAGCATGGCAAAGAGCCAAAGATGCAATGGAGTGTCTAAAGAACTAAAAGGTCCAGGCGTGTCCCCATCAGAGTCCTAATTTCAATCCAATCAAGAATCTGTGGCATGTCTTGAAGATTGCTGTCCGACAGAGCTTGAACAGTTTTGTAAAGGATGGTCTAATAATGACAAATTGAGGTATGCAAAATGGGTGGAGACCTAACCCAAAAGACTCACAGCTGTAATTGCTGCCAAAATTGCTTCCACCAAGTATTGACTATGGGGGGGGGGGGGTTGGAGAATTATCCAGTTATTGGATTTAGGTTTTGTTTTTTGGCTATATATATGTTTTGGTGCCCAATTAAATATTTTTGGCCTTGAAAGGAGTGGACTATGAAGTGGTGAGTGGGGGAAAAAAACTCCTCAGTTAAATGCATGCAAGTCTAATGCAACTAATTGTGAAAAACGTTCAAGGAGGTGTAGGCTTTTGATAGCTACTGTAAATAGGATTTCTTATGTATTGTCTGGATTCTTTAATAGTTCTAGTTTGGTTAACTTAACTAGCATTTCTTTAATTCTAAACATCTGGAGTTTTATTAATTAGGTGCACTTTGGCAGCAATTTATCTGACACACTTTGACATGCAAGATACTTGAAGCATCAGCTTTCACATAGAATGCAGAAAAACAATTTGAAGATACTGTTATATATCATCTGTAGTCGAAAATTATGTTGGCATGTGGGAGGTTAATGTACACACTTCTCATTCCTGTGCTTGATTTGCTGTTTTCTTCTTCATAACTCTGGGTAAACAGTTTGTGCTGCCATTTAAAGCACAGGTTAAGTGTGGTTGCAGGCTATTATACATCATTAGAATAAGTAATATTCAGCCATGGAAGAAAGATGGAAGTTTTTCACTTGTAGCCACTTGGACATTTCATTTGTCATCTGGTATGCTGCTGCAAAAATTAGTTGTGGCAGGCTTGATATAATTTATAGCCTGGCACTCTGAAATTAAGTAATGAATCACACCATTTTGGCTGATTAGAGTTAATACATTTTTTTCCTGATGACATATTTTTTTAAAACAATGCTGTTTATTCAAAAGTTTGCCTATCAAGCTAAGTAATTTCTCATTCAGCTTGTATAGTAGACCATTCTATACATTAGGTTTTAGCACCCTGTTTAGTCCTGAATTGTACAGTAGTTTATGCTTCCCAGAAACTGCCATATAAAAGGCGTAGAGTAAGCGTTACCCTTTCTACCTGCCTACCTATAAAACACAAACACACAGCGCAAAATAAAAGATTCAGTGCAGCTTGATTGAAGGTGCAGTATGCAGTGATCGAGTGAAAAGAGGCCATTGAATTGTGCCTCAGGCCCTAGCACTCTTTGCTGGTCAATAGCAAATTTATTACTAATCAAATTCAATAAATAGAAAAGAACGTATAATTATTTTTACTTGGCAGCTAGAAGGTCTTAGAATAATAATAATTAAAAAAAAAAAACCTATAAGGCAGCCATGGCCATGCTAAAGAATGTATCTGATGTCTGCTGCATTTAAAGCTATATTGTTAACTAGGCAACTTATTCCATTGAAACCTTTGCATGTCTGATTACCGGTGGGCACCATATTCTGCTTTCCGCTAGAATATATTAAGAATGCCAGTTCTGGAGCTTGGAGAATTCTGTTGGCTGAGATATCTTGTGATAGGTGCGGTATCATGGTAGCCTAGGATCTTTAGATATTAATGTCAAGAAGAAGAATGTCTCGCTTATCTTCTGTTCATTTTTTATTTCCTATGGATGTACAAGACTGATGATTTAATAGAAAACAACAACAAACAGCTAAAAAGAAGGGAAGGGTTGTCAAAAGCATAACTTGATATTAGTGATTTGTACTATTTCCAAAAATAGCATGTAATGCTCCCATCACTTTCTAGGGATAAACTCCCCCTAAAAATTCTGCAAATCTGTAACAAAAATACTTTTGGTTTTTATTTTGTAGCTCAAGTAGTTTTTTATTTGAAATAAACACTAAAGCACAGAAGAACATGGAACTACTCACCATAAAATAGAGCTGAAAAAATAAATATTATGTGCCATGGAATCCAGAAGCCTATGTACAGCATTAAAAAACGTGTGTGTAATACAGATTATTAAAAAGCTGTAGATTTCTGTGAGCAATCTACTGATACTTCCAGACATCTCCATTACTTTGCATGGCAGCCCAGCCCTCTGTGCACAGCACCCCTCAGTGTAGCTTTATGGGGATCTCTGTCCTAGAATACCAAGGTGGAAAACAAAACAATTTACCATGTCTAATAGCTTAAGAAGGTGTCAGCAAGCCTGACGTTGTGTGACTTTTTCAAAGACACCAACCGGTCTTTTCAATCATTCACCTTCTTTAAATTTTAATATTTTGTCGAAAAAAATTTTTGTTAATATTTTTACTTTTTCTTTAAACTTAGTCCTCCATTTGTGAAAACATACTCTTAAAGAATTTTACTTTTGCATATAATATCCCATCACGGCCAGTGTTTCACTGTTAAGCTTCTTCAGGGGCGTGTGAAGAACATATAGATAAGAGTCTTTATCCTGCAAAATGATAAATGAAACTCCTTAAAATATTATCATATAGAAGATGAGAAAATATATACTTATCTTGAATTAATCAAGCTTGCCCGTTCAAAGGGACGTAGCATCTCAACTTTTGTAACCGGAACAAGGAGGAGGAATCGAAGCCGAGGCTCGTGTCTCTTTAAATCTTCAACTGTTCTATGACTTCACTAATTACGTAAAATATTCATGACGTATCTTCTTACAGTGATCTATCAACCATAATAAACAGTGGTGATTAGGAGTTTACATTATCCTAAAAATACGTGCAAATCTAATTCAGCATTCAGTCCCATAGGTGCAACTGTATTTAATCGAAAAATCCAACGCTGCTCAGACTGTAACAGAAGGCGTTCTTGAACTCTACCACGCCAATGCAAAAGAACATGATCAAGTGCACAAAATTGTAAATCAGCAATTGAATGTCCGAATTTTGTACAGCGTGTCACTAGGGGTTCATCTTCTCTTACATTGTTAATGTTCGATCGATGTTCGATCATTCTTGTTTTTAATATCCGTTTCGTCTTTCCAATGTAGAGACGCAGACAAGGGCATTGTATTAAGTAAACAACCATGGAAGAGTTGCAGGTCGTATTGTGCTTCAAATAGATCTTATAGCCAGAATTTACTGTTAGACAATGTTGAATTGTCATCGATGACCCACATACTGAACAGTTATGACATAGTTGATGTGAACCGGTAGAATCTTCAGATTGTATCGGGTCAATGGAACTGTCTGACCTCACTAAAACATTTTTTAAATTGGTGGCCTGGGAGAATGTGATGCGAGGTGGTACCTTGAAAATATCATACAGCTGTAAAATATGCCAATTCTTTAAAATAGAACGGCGAATCTCTGATGCAGCTGAAGAGTATGGTAAAACGCAGGTGTGACGTGAATCTACATCTGTAGAACGGGGAAGGAAAAGCCATTCACGTTGACAATGTTTAGCTTGCTGATAGGCTTTGCGAATACATTTGCGAGGGTATCCACGTGCCAAAAAACGTTCTTGTAAAATTTTTGAATGAATCTCAAAATCCGCTATGGTTGTACATAGGCGTCTCGCTCTAATAAATTGACTTACTGGCAAATTTGTCTTCAAATTCTTAGGATGTGCACTGGTATAATGCAAATACGTATTGGAACTAACTATTTTGCGGAAAAGTGACGTCATGAACCTCCCTTCAACCAGAGTAATTTGTATGTCCAAAAAAGTGATGGAAGTCGATTCAATATTGGCAGTTAAATTCAAATGTGAATTGCAGGAGTTTAACCATAATACAAAGGATTTAAAAATATCTTCATCTCCCCTCCACAAAATGAAAACGTCATCAATATATCGCTTCCACGTTATTAGATGTTGTTGAAAGGGATGATGGGTTAACCATTGTGTCTCGAAAAAGTCCATATATAAATTTGCCAAATCAGGGGCCATCGTGGCCCCCATAGCAGTGCCACATATCTGCTGAAAGAACTGACGATCATAAGCAAAAAAAATTCCGCTTCAAAGCCACTGTCAATAATTGTGATAAAAAGGCACTTGGAATTCAGTGTGGTCTCGGACGTTTTTCAAAAAATGTTTCTGCAATTCCTACAGATGTAGATTCACGTCACACCTGCGTTTTACCATGCTCTTCAGCTGCATCAGAGATTTGCCGTTCTATTTTAAAGAATTGGCATATTTTACAGCTGTATGATATTTTCAAGGTACCACCTCGCATCACATTCTCCCGGGCCACCAATTTAAAAAATGTTTTAGTGAGGTCAGACAGTTCCATTGACCGATACAATCTGAAGATTCTACCGGTTCACATCAACTATGTCATAACTGTTCAGTATGTGGGTCATCGATGTCAATTCAACATTGTATATTGCAAGATCTAAGGCAGCATGGTTTTACCAAAGGTAGGTTTTGTGGGACGAATCTCATCAATTTCATCAATTTCTTTGATTGGGTGGCTAGAGAGATGGATCAAGGGAGAGCACTAGTTGTAGTGTACTTGGATTTTAGCAAGGCCTTTGACACTGTTCTGCATAAGCAACTTATAAATAAATTGTGCAGCCTTGGTATGGAATTATGCATTCAGGCTGCAACACCCCAAGGGAGGTTTTATATGGACTGAAATTCTTCTAAGGATGAAAAAAGAGCGGAATCTGGGGGAGATCACATCTGATTATCTTAAAGCGATGGAAAAGCCACAAAGATGGTTGCCTGCATAGGGAGAGGAATGGTCAGCAAATAAAGAGAAGTGATTTTGACCCTATATAGGTCCCTGGTGAGACCTCATTTGGAATACTGTGTACAATTCTGAACCCAGGGCTGGATTTCCCCCCCCCCCCCCCCCCCAATTGCTTGTGCATCCCCCCTCACCTCTATGTTGCAGCACGAGCCCCACAACAGAAGCAGCAGCAAGCAGAGCCAGGAAATTTCAGCTCAGAGCTTCCTGCAACCCTCACAAACTCATCAGCCCTGCAGCACCCTTCCCCTTCCTCCCTCATAGATTTCAAATCCATGCAAGAAAAGGGGTGTTGTAGGGTCAGTGAGCATGTGAGCGTTGCAGGAGGCCCCGCACTGAATTTCCTGGTTCTGCTTGCTGATGCTGCTTGTGTTGTGAGGCCCGCGCCACAACATAGAGGTGAGGGGGGGGCTGCCATAAAAGGGAACAGGCCTGGATTTAGGCATGCATTGGCAGCAACAACACCCCAGTACCTATAAAAAAAAAATGTGGCACTAGAGGCAGTTGCCTACATTGCTTGTGCCTAAATATGGGTTCAAAAAGATGTAAATTGATTGGCCTACTAAAGTGGTTAGTGTGATCTTCATTCTAAAGCATGTAGAGACAAACTTGAGGATCTAAACATGTATACCCTAGAGGAAAGGCGAGATAGGGAAGGTATGATAGGGACATTTAAATACCTCCAAGGTTTGCATGTACAGGAGGCGAGCCTCATTCAATGGAAATGAGGTTCTTGAATGAGGGATCATAGGATAAGGGTGAAAGAAGGTCGACTCAGAAGAAATCTAAGGAAATATTTATGTACAGAGAGAGTGAGGGATGCATGGAACAGCTCCTTGTTGAGATGGAAGAGACAAGGACAGAATCTGTGTTCAAGAAAGTATAAGATAAGCACATAGGATGAGACCTTAAAACTGAATTAGTTAAGTGGATGGGCAAACTAGATAGGCCATATGGTCTTTTTCTGCTGTCGTGTGTGTTTCTGTCTTGATTGCATACTCTGCATTTTATTGTGAAAATCCAGAACAAAGTGGATCACAAGATGAACCAAGACATGATCATAAAATTACATTCAACAAAATATCAGTATTGCAATTATATTACATATAATGTACATAGGGATAGTAAATTTCAAAGCCATTTCTGCAGCTAAAACTATGCTTTGCCTGCAGAAATGGTCTTTTACAAAATTGCTGCCCATTGTGTAAATAACTTTACTCCCAATGAATAAAAGTATTCTTCGGACAGAGTTGGAGAGGAATTTGGACATACCTTCATATATTTAGATTTTCAAAACCATGCGAGTAAATTTTCCAAAAAAAAAAATCTTTGCTCAAATTATCTGGGGTGCTTATGTGGAATAGTTTTGGTGGTATAATTTTCAAAGGGAATGCACTTGTGTACTTTCTCTTTGAATATTGGTGTAAAGTATGCAGATAATTTTAGCCTTTAAAATGACCAGAATCATGATTTGTAATAGCCCTTCTATGGCTGGACCATGAAACTGATCACTTGTGACTACAATTAATGCTCAGTGAGAATTATATTTCTTAGTAAACAACTTTAATTTTAAGATTCTAAAGAACCCAAATATATAGGGAGGATAATTTTAAAGCAACCTGAATAATATATACCAAAATGCTCAAGTGACGCTAATTTCCAAAGCAAACTTGAGGGCCAGATTTTCTAATCTACGCCGGATTTTATAACATGCGTGTGCAGCCGCGTGCATGTTATAAAATCCGGGGTCGGCGCACGCAAGGGGGGGTGCACACTTGTGCACCTTGCGTGCGCCGAGCCCTAAGGGAGCCCCGATGGCTTTCCCTGTTCCCTCTGAGCGGCCTCAGAGGGAAAACTCCTTTTGACCCCCCTTCCCCTTCTCCTCCCTTCCCCTATCTAACCCACCCCCCAGCCATACCTAAATCCCACCCACCTTTATTATTTAAGTTGCACCTGCCTCTGGGCAGGCGTAGGTTGCGCGCGCCGGCCAAGTGCCGGCACGCGATTCCCCGACCTAGCAGGCCTTCGGAGGCCTCTGGCCACGCCCCGCCCCGGTCCGCCCCTTTTTTCAAGCCCAAGTCTTTGCCGAGCCTATGCAAAATAGGCTCAGTGTGCGCAGGAGCGGGTTTTCGGGGTTACGCCTGTAATATACGCACCGTAACCCTTTGAAAATCCGCCCCTATGTGCATAAGTTCACTTTGATAATTATTTGAAATAGCACACACAAACTTATCTGCACATAGTTACACCTGCCCTTTGCAGGACATAACTTGTGCAGGCTAATTTACGCTCATACTTTTTAAAATTAAAAGTATGCGTGTAAATCCTAGCTCTGCCCTCCAAAACTTCAATTTTTTGTATGAATAAAAGTATGCATGAAATCAGGTTACCTGTATTTTGTGCACACAACCCCCATGCAGTTTTATAACCAGCTATTTCTGCACATAAATCCTTATTTTATATGCATAAACAGCTTGGAAGTTTACCCCATAATGCAAATGTCTGTATGTTTTAAGCTTGTTACAGAATATCTTGAAGCATGATTTACTTTGTTTTGAAAGCAAATCATTTTTTTGTGGAGTTGAGAGGGACATCTGCAGGTATCCACCTAGATGATTTGCATCTAACTTTGCTCACACTCAAGATAAGGATGAATAGTGTTATCTGTCCTTGAAAGTTATACCTTCACAAATGCTGTTTTATTTATTTATTTATTTGACCAATTTATATTCTGCCAATCTGGAAATCTCTGCAGATTACAGATTCACATCCATAGTTATACAACAATAAGACTGGTTTAGATAGTGAAATACGATATACGACAATACAAACAACACAAAATAATGCAATAGCAGCATAACGTTAGTAGTGATATTCAATCATCAAAGGTGCCCTGAAAGATGTGAGTTTTTAGAGACTTTCTGAAGTAGGCAATGTTTCCCTCAGCCATAATCTCTAAGGGGAGGGAGTTCCAGAGTTCAGGTCCAGCAATTTAAAACAAATGTATTCTTGTCTCAGATAAATGGGAAGGGATATCCAGGAGATGCTGTTGGGTTGATTGGAGAGCATAGGAAGGCTGATATCTCTGCTCTGATTCTGTCAAGCAAGGGGCAGATTTCACTGGGGAACACAATTTTCGTTGAGTTAGATCTGACACTTGTTTTTGACTAACATTTGACATCTAAATCCAAAAATGACCCCAGTTTTTCTCTATCACGTCAAATTTTTAAGATGCAGGATACCCTCTCTTTGTCCCAAAAATCATGAAAAATGTACATACAATGCTAATTGTGAGTGTGACAGGACAATAATCTCTGTTTTCTCTAGGCTAAAGCAAGTTTTTTGTCATGTTGCCAAATCTTGATCTGAGCCAGTTAAGGATAGATAACAAAAGGCCTGATCCAATGTTGAAGTGATAGGAAAAAAGAATTGGATGTCATCTGCTAAAAGTTTGAATGACACTCCTAAGCGGCGCAGTATGAAACATAGTAAGGCAATGTACAAATTTAAAAGGAAAGGTGAAAGAGAAGAAACTTGAGGAACACTTGTTGTCAAAGAATATGAAGAAGATATACCATCCATGTTAACCGTGTAAGAACGTTAAGTTAGGAAGGAAGAAAACCAGGCCAAGACAGTGATAGAAATGCCTAGTGTTTTCAATCTGTTAATCAAAATGTTATGTCCGACTGTCAAACCCCTCTGAGATATCTAACAAAACCAGAATAAATTGTTTCCTGGGTCAAATCCAAGAAGGATGATGCCAAAGCTTGATACAAACAAAGACTCTGTATTCTAGTAGGCACGAAAGCCAAACTGTGAATTATACAGGAAGCTGTGAAAATAAAAGAACACCTATAACTGGGAAAGCACAATCTTTTCCATGATTCTAGATAGGAGGGGGAAGATAGAAATAGGGCGGTAGTTGGCTGGATCAGTGACATCCTCATTGGATTTCTTGAGAAGTGGACGAACTACTGCTGATTTCAGTGGTGCAGGAACCAGACCCTCAGAGAAAGATAAATTAAAGATTTTTGCTATTACATTCTCAATGTCTGAACCGAAGTACTTTGATGAGGGCGGTGGAACAGGAATTGAAAGGGCAAAACCCATCCTTTATTTTTCCTAGTACCTCAATTACTTCAGAGGTACAGGTGGGTATGAACTCGGTATGAAGAGGTACAGGTGGGTATGAACTCAGTATGAAATAGAACTGGGAGGTCACTATGATGGCAGTGAAGATAAAACAAATTGGCTAGTATTGACAGAGCTGCTGATTTGTGCTACTTTGTAATGATAAAAAGAGTTGAACCTTTCACAGACAGAAATAGTAATAGGTAAGCTTGACAGGCTGGGTACAATGATTGGAGAGTGGACTATGTGAAATAACTCCTGCATGTTGTTGACCGTAAGCTTCCTTTATGTCTCTCAATAAAGTTTAGTGCTTAGGCTTACGATTTACAAAAATTGACTAGAAAGGATGTTGCTTTCCTAACTGAATGCAAGTTGACTGATTAGCTGGTATTTTAACAGATTCTTGTAAATTACAGACATAAGAAAACCTGCAATTTATATGTACTTTGGAAGTGAAAGCTTTAATCCTATGATTCATCTAAGTAAAGTGGTAATAATTTAAGTACCATATTTTATTTACCCCTCAGAGTTGTCAGCTGATACCAGAAGTATTTCCACTGTTTGGGGTTGCTGCCTTTGGCCACATAATTGCTTCTTAGGAAGTAAGAGGGAAATTGCTTATATAGCTTTGTGGCTTGTCTTTGGCAACGTCAAGCCAAGGCATCAATCAGTCCATCTGGGTAAAATCACAAGCTGACTCCGATATTGCTAAATATTTATACTGTCAAATACACACAGACATCCAGATGAAAAGAGGCATTCATTAGGAATTCTCCAGCTTGTCAGTTTAAAGATGTAGATTAGAGCAAAACCTCCCACTATGGTACTGTGAGTGCTCAGGAAAAGTCTATATTTAGCCTTTCTGAGTAATAAATATCATCTTATTGCCTCATTTAGGTAAATAGAGAATAAATATTGTCAAGATGATCTAGAGGTCATATAAACAGATCCCTGGTCAAAGTATGTGTAGATTTGAGGCTATTGATGTGCTGATGGTACTTTTTCAGTTTAGTCCTCTCTTTTAATTCCGTTGCTTTTCAGTCCTCCCCTTTGGCACAGATACCTTTTTTTTCCCCCTATGTAAAAATTAATGAAATGCCCAAAATAGAAAAGTCACTATTAGCACAGGTTATTTCAGGTTACCTGAGAACTGTAACACTAATTAGCCACTATTCCCTAAGATTGTCTTTGCATTTACTCTATGCTTCCACTTTTGGCAGTAATGCTCAAGTATCTGTAGTAAGGCTACTATTCAGTTTTGAGTGTTGTATGAAAACTGAGACAAGACCATCTAGTCAACTGTACGGTTTCCGTGTTCCCACTTCTGTTGATCATCCACTAAGGCTTGTTGGATGCTTTTGCATAGCATACCTTCCTAAAGGAAGGCGAGCAGTAACACTAGTGTACAACTTTTCTTATCCATGTGTCTTCTACTTTGGCGTAGAACCACATTCACATTATCTTGTTTTAACTTAAGGTATTGGCTTCCTTCCTGTTACATGGTTCTGAGTCTAAAATGTGTAGTCCAGCAAAGTCATGTGAGAACTCTGAAGAACCACGTTTGGCCTCTGATTGCCAGCTTGAATAACACTGTCTGAAGGAGATTTCAGATTTCTTCTTCAACCATATTTTCATATTTAATGACAAACTAAATATTTACCTTGAGACATACAAAGAACGCTAGATTAGAATGTGTTCACCTGTTAGAAGGGGACAGCCGGTCTGAAGAGAACAATGACATTAAGCATAGTGTTTGGGTACCCAAATTGTTTCTGATATTCATGAAGTAAGAGAAACTCCTTTTTTTTTTTTTTTTTGTCTGGACCAGTGAGTGGTATGTTATGTCAAAAACTGAGTTAATTATAGCAGATGATTTTTTAGATTGATAATTAACATCTCTTTTTATAACTAATATCCATAATTAATCAGCAAATCATAATGTGAGCACTAATTAACTTGAAACTTGACTCTCAACAGAAAATCTATATTACTATCCAACATCATTAATTACTAAGATAATCAAAGTTAGCCTCATGGGAGGTAAGAGAAAGCTTCAGTGATTTGTAAAATAAGCTATTATCACAAAAACATTTTGCACATTACTTCATTTAGAATAGAAGACGAGATAACATTTTTCAACTTATTTCAGACACATTATGGGGTAATTTCAGAGGGACTTTGCATAAAAAAGTGTTTGACATAGAAAACTGGCCTTTTATAAAATTGTTCAAAATGTGGGTAAACACATATGTCATTTTCACACATACATTTTATCTGGACTGAGCAGAGGTGTCTCTGGGGGCTAAGCTGGGGAGGGGCATAGATTAACTCCATATTGTATAGTAATTTTCAGGAAAAATGCATGCACACTAGATAGATTAAATGAGATAATTTTCCAAGCTGACTTGTGCGCGTAACTCCACTTTGAAACTTGGTGTAACTTACACGTTTTTGCCAACTTCCTTATGTGGGCTTTTGGAAAATGACCCTTTCTGTTAGCAGTGGGACAGTCAGTAAAGTTGGATATGTAATTGACAGCATAAAATTTTCCATACAGTTTGGAATGTGTTAAAACTAAGAATATCATCTGGTTCCAGAAGTTGAGTACTATAGTTCTCTCTACCTAAACATTTGCAAAATGGCCTTCTTAGACTTATAAAGGTTAGAATTGCAACTCTGCTTACCTTTTTTCCCAGCTGTTTCCGCCTGCTCCATTGGCCTATGGTGTCATGAGCCCTCATTTGCAGCTACCCAGGGTTTTCTCCTGTTTCATAACTCGCTTCTGTTTCCACTGTCTAGTCCAGTTGTTGCAGTGATGATCCTTGTCCAGGACCACAGACCATGGCTCCTTGCAGGACCCAGTATGTGTGCACCCTGAGTCTGGCCAATAGGTCTGACCTTCATGCAATTCTAGAGGATTCCTCCCACGCTCCCACCACCAAGGGGCTGTTAGTGCGCTCTGTGCCGCATCCCCGATCAATCTGGGGAGCAGAAGCTGAACCCAATAATCAAAACTTTGATTTGTGGATCAACTGGTCATAAATTTTATAAATAAATAAAACTGGGTCTGCCACACAGCAGCAGATGGCACTGCTGCTGAGCTATTTGGTCACCCCATCTTCAATTAATTTATAAAATTGTGACATTTTATTTTTATAAATGTTTCATATATTTTTAGGAATATTTAATTTCTCCTAGGACAAGCAGGATGGTATTCCTTACATGTGGGTCACATCATCTGAAAGAGCCCAGCCAGGGGATGCTCTTCATTCCTTTCTTTTCCGCAGACTCATCTCACAGAGGAGGAGCTCATGCTATTTTTCTCTCAGGAAACTTCTTTAAAGTGAGTTTTAGAACATAAGAAATTGCCATGCTGGGTCAGACCAAGGGTCCATCAAGCCCAGCATCCTGTTTCCAACAGAGGCCAAAACCAGGCCACAAGAACCAAGAAGATCCCATGCTACTGATGCAATTAATAGCAGTGGCTATTCCCTAAGTAAAATTGATTAATAGCCATTAATGGACTTCTCCTCCAAGAATGTATCCAAACCTTTTTTGAACCCAGCTACACTAACTGCTCTAACCACATCCTCTGGCAACAAATTCCAGAGCTTTATTGTGCGTTGAGTGAAAAAGAATTTTCTCCGATTAGTCTTAAATGTGCTACTTGCTAACTTCATGGAATGCCCCCTAGTCCTTCTATTATTCGAAAGTGAAAATAACCAAGTCACATCTACTCGTTCAAGACCTCTCATGATCTTAAAGACCTCTATCATATCCCCCCTCAGCCGTCTCTTCTCCAAGCTGAACAGCCCTAACCTCTTCAGCCTTTCCTCATAGGGAAGCTGTTCCATCCCCTTTATCATTTTGGTTGCCCTTCTCTGTACCTTCTCCATCGCAACTATATCTTTTTTGAGATGCGGCGACCAGAATTGTACACATTATTCAAGGTGTGGTCTCACCATGGAGCGATATAGAGGCATTTTGACATTTTCCGTTCTATTAACCATTCCCTTCCTAATAATTCCTAATAATTTTGCACTTTTTTCTCCTGCGCTGGGTCTCTCTCCAGTTCCCACTTCTCAGTCTGTGAATATTTTTTTTTTGCTTCTCCAGTACCCACCGGTCGTCATGCTTTTTGCGGTCCCAGGGGAGCTTCATTGACAGCCTTGGGCTTCTGTCTGTGCCCCCGGATTATGTCCCTGATGAATCCACACGAAGTATGCATCTTCTGCCTGGGGGCATCGAACGATGTTTGGGGCTGTGAATTGTGCGCTCAAATGATTCCAAAAGGCCTTCGGGCCAGGTTGGACAAGTCTGAGAAGCTTTTTGGTTCAGGAAAATCCGAACACTTTGGCATTGATGTCATCAACGCCTAAGGACCAAGGGGAGCCGTTCATCCTTGATGAACACTCCTCCCCCAAGGCTTGTGGGGGCAAAAGGCTCTGTGCATCGGTTTCCTCCAAGCCACGGACTTCAGGATCATCTTCCTTGTCCTCGGCACCAGGGAAGGACCAGGCCGAACACCATGGGAGGTCTCGGAAGCACTGTCACTGCTCTCCATCGGCACTTGGTGCCGAGCTTGGGCTTGTTATGGCGCTTATCAACTTGCCGCTGAAGCGGCCATGGCAAGAGGAGGCACCGTCCTCCCTCGATGTCAGTGGCTGAGGCCGTTCACACCGGTTCCAGTGCCGGACGTTGATCCTCCTCGGGGCTCCGAGGAGGAGTTGGCCTCTTCCCTCCCCTCTCAGCCTGCCCTTTCATCAGACGACTTTGAGGTGGAATTGGAACATCGGGTGCACCTGGTGGTGGAACTTGCTTTGCGCAACAGGGAGCTGGTGCTCCCGCCACCTTCCCCAATACCGGTGTCCACACAGATGCCTACGCTGATGCCATCTACAGTACCAGGATTGGTGCCATTGTTGGACCATCTTGACGTCCTTCTCGGCATCAACCCAGTTACTGCCAGTGCCCTGCGATTCCTAGGTGGACAGTTGAGCACCAAAATGTAAGGTCCGAGCTTGTTCTCCTGGGGGATTCCTCTGAGGAAGTGGGCCTGTTGATGCCCTCTGCTCCATGGAGTCCCCTTATCAGCCATCCTGTGCTGCCAGGACCAGGGTCCAGGCCTTAGGGTTCCTCGATGCTCTCAGGTCCCTTGGTACCCCTGCCTAGGGATGTGCCCAGTGCTCCCCAGCCTCCATCTCCAAGTGGCTGAGATGAGCCTGAGGGCTCGTATGACACCTGGGAAGAGGACACCTCTGATGCTTCATCGGTGAATTCCAATGATCTTCCAACAGATCCTTCCCTCTCAGAGGAGCGCCGCTGTTCTCCGCCGGAGGACATGACCTTCGCGGGGTTCATCTGGGCAACGGCTGAAGCCATTCCCTTTCAACTTATGGCAGAGGAC
The DNA here is from genome assembly GCF_901001135.1 of Rhinatrema bivittatum. NCBI lineage: Eukaryota > Metazoa > Chordata > Amphibia > Gymnophiona > Rhinatrematidae > Rhinatrema > Rhinatrema bivittatum. The sequence goes on along the minus strand of NC_042616.1, from coordinate 542,648,359 downwards.
GATGCCTGCCATAAGATGCTAGAGATCCTCCAGTTCGTGGACGGCCCCAAAGGAGGTTGTAGCGGTGCCTGTTTATGAGATTTTTAGGGAGCTACTTCTTCAGCTCCGGGAGCACAACTTCTCTGTAGTTCTGGTGAACCGGAAGGCTGATGGGGTGTACCTTGTACAGCAGACTGTGGGGCCTGAGAAGCTTCAACTTCCCCACCAACCAGTGGTAGTTGAATCTGCACTAAAGAAGGCAAAGAGGTCAAAAACCCATGCTTCAGCTCCTCCTGGGAAGGACAACAGAGCATGGGATGCTATGAGTAGGAGAGTGTTTCAGGAGTCCATGTTGGTGGCCCATATCACCTCCTACCTTTTGTATATGACCCAAAATACCCGTACTCTCTGAAAACAAGTCAGGAAGTTGCAGATGGCCTGGCGCAGCAGCCTCAGGACGGCCCTTATGGTGCTTGTCCAGCAGGGCCTGGAGTGTGAGAAGCACAAGGTACGTGCTACCTACGATGTATTTGAGACGGCAGGTCAAGTTGCAGCGGCCAGCATTTTGGCGCAGTGTCTTGCCTGGCTTTGTGCCTCAGACCTTCATCCAGAAGTGCAGGACCAGTTAGCTGAATTGCCTTGCACCAACAATAACCTGTTTGGTGAAAAGGTCAAGGAGGCAGTCGCACAACTGAAGGATCACCACGAGATCCTCCAGCATTTATTGGCTGGTGCCTCAGCTTCACCGGCGTCTTCTAAGAGGTCCTCCTGGGCAGGGTCATGGAGTCCCTTCTACGGACCAAAGAAATACTACCCCCCTGCCCCTCGCTCTCAGCTACAGCAGACCAGTGCCGAGGCAGATCTCGGCAACAGTGGGACCCTAGGCCTCAGCCAGCTCCCCAGGCTAGCCCCACTATGGGGTTTTGACTGGATGCGAGACAGCATAGCTAGTCGCCTTTTCCGGTACTGGAGGACCCACCGGTCCTCCGGTACCGGTGGGTTTCTTTGCGGACTGGTGGCCAGCGATGACATCGGATCAGTGGGTCTTGTCCATCATCCGTCACAGCTACAGGCTGAATCTCATGACTATTCCACCGGATTCTCCCCCATGTCCACAATCGGGTCCCGTCTCACATCCAGAAGTGCTCCAAGGAAAGCTTTCGGCCCTTCTAACGGCCAGAGCAGTGGAACCAGTCCCTCAGGAGCAGCTGGGATGGGGGTTTTACTCCTGTTATTTTCTAATTCCAAAGAAAACAGGAGGTCTCTGTCCCATCCTCGATCTGCAAGCCTTGAACAGGTTTCTCGAGAGAGAGGTTCAAGATGGTATCCCTAGGAACCTTGATTCCCCTCTTACAAAGAGGAGACTGGCTTTGCTCTCTCAACTTCAAAGACGCGTATACCCACATTAAGATCCTCCCCAGTCACAGGAGGTATCTCTGCTTTGTGGTGGACTGTCAACATTTTCAGTACCGAGGGCTCCCGTTCGGCCTGGCCTCCGCGCCTTCACGAAGTGTTTGGCTATGGTGGGTGCCTATCTGCGCCAGCTGGGAATCCAAGTCTTTCCATATCTGGATGACTGGTTGATTAAGAGCGGCACACAAGCAAAGGCGTTACTGGCTCTATGCTGGACCATTCGGGTGTTGGAATACCTGGGTTTTCTAATCAACTACCTGAAATCCAATCTCTGTCCATTGTCACAGCTGGATTTCATAGGAGCTATGTTAGACGCGAAATAAACAAAGGCCTCTTTTGCCCTGCGCCAGGGCAAACGCACTGCTAACCCTGATGGAGGAGGTCCAACATCACTGGCTAGTCTCTGCGTGGTGTATGCTGCAGCTTTTGGGGCACATGGCTGCGAAGGTCCATGTCACCCCATTCGCCTGCCTGCATATGTGTCGAACCCAGTGGACCCTACACTCTCAGTGGCAGCAAGCCACTCAGGTCGGACGGTCAGCCAGCCATGGATGCCTTTCCCCCTCCATTGGAGAGCAGGCCTCCTGTATGCTTACCTTCCATTACCGTTGGTGATGAAAACTCTCTTAAAGCTTTGCCAGGACCAGGGGACCATGATCCTCATTGCCCCCCTTGGCCAAGACAAGTCTGATTCCCACTGCTGTGGGATCTCTCTCAGTGGGACCCAATCCATCTGGGGACTGCCCCAGATCTCCTTACCAAAGGATCAGGGCAGGTTAAGCCACCCCAGCCTCCGGGCCCTATCCCTCACAGCCTGGATGTTGAAAGGTTGATCCCGCAGCCTCTGAATCTCTCAGAGGACGTGTCTTAGTTCTGGTAGACTCAAGAAAGCCTTTCTCTAGGATGTCTTATGCTTTGAAGTGGAGGAGGTGTACAATCTGAATCTTGATCCCTTCTCCTGTCCGACCCGGGAACTCCTGGATTACCTACTGCACCTTTTAGAGACTGGGCTTAAAACCAACTCTGTTCTCGTGCACCTGAGTGCCATAGGTGCATTCCACCATGTGGTGGATGTCTCGCCCATCTCGGTGCAACCCCTTGAGGGCGTTTCATGCATGGATTGCTTCAACTGTGGCCTCCCCATGGTCCCCCGCAGTGTCTTGGGAACTAAATGTGGTGCTGGCCCAGTTGATGAAACCGCCGTTTGAACCGCTGCACTCCTCTGCTCTTAAATATTTGACCTAGAAGGTCATATTCTTGATCGCGATCACATCAGCACGCAAGGTCAGTGAGCTGCATGCATTGGTGATTTACCACTCTACACAAGGTTTATCCATGACCAGGTGGTCCTACGACCGTGCCCTAAGTTCCTGCCGAAGGTTGTTGCGAAATTCCACCTTAACCGGTCCATTGTCCTGCCAATCCAACTCTTCAAACCTATGGCCCTGTTTTGGGTTCAGGCTATTCCCGATGTTACCAACAGCACCTCTGTTGTGCGCATTGACACCTCCTTGTCCTAGGAGAAAGTGAAGTTGCTTACCTGTCCTAGGACAGCAGGATGTTAGTTCTCAGGAAACCCACCCACTACCCTACAGAGTTGGACTCTCCTGGATTTTTGTTTTATTTTTTCGAGATCTACTTAAGAGACTGAAGAGAGAACCCGTGTGGATGCATAGATAGTGGCATGCTGATGTCACCCACATGTGAGGACTAACATCCTGCTGTCCTAGGAGAACACCTGTTACAGGTAAGCAACTTCGCTTTATGTATATACTGCTTCTCTTGCTGGGGAAAAGACAGCTCCTCTTTTCCTAACACAGTAGAGCAGTGCACATTCTGTTATGATAGAATACAGCAGTATGTACAAAACTCTAAAGCTTCATGGGGTGATCAGTCAATCAAATGTTTACTCATATCTCTCCTACATTCAATTCCTCTTACATGCCATTCCACCCATTGGAACATAATTGGAAAATGTCATGGTTGTCTGCAACAGATTTCTTTTTTAAATCCATTCTTAAAAAACACTAATTAATGTAGAATTTCATCATACCTTGTAGTAAACTGAGATTTTGGAAGGGAAGTGCCTATACTCATGAGCCACTTGATAAACACATATGATGCTCTTATACAGTAAGAGTATCAGTTCATCATATTGTTGTATCTTATATAGAATGCATTAAAACATTCAGCATGGTAATGCTATAATTGGTAGAATGTTCCTAAGTACCTCAATTCCTGTGAGATTCTTATGGTTTTTTTCCTACCTTTTTTCATTCTTAGTGAATGTCCAGTTGTTTTCAATGAATGTAAGTCTGCCTCATTTCGATATCAGCCAAGTTGCTGAAACACAGTTGAGCTAGTTTTGGTGTCTATAGTAGCACTATTTATCTAGGGGATGATTTTCGAACAGCCCTCATAGCTGCAAAGCTGGTTGGCACTTTGGATCCGCTGATCTGGTAGCCAGTTTTCACAGCGGAAATCGTATGGGTAGTCTGTTGAAAATTGCCCAGGGATGCAAAATGCACACAGGCTTCACACCTGCTTTTTCTAGAGGGAAAGTTTGCTTTGAACAATCTCTGCACATAGTTTCTCTCTCCCCGCCCCCGGGAACACCTCCCCTTAATCTGGCTAAAAGTAAACACAAGGTGTTCCCAGGCAGAGGAGTCAGTTTTCAGACAGAGCAGTTTATCTGTAAAACGACATGCGAATAGCTACTACCTAGCAAGTTACATACGCATTGAGAAGCTCATAACCTTTCCGTGTTTGGTAGAAAAGTGAATGCAACAAGGGGATAATTTGGAAAAATTGATCCTATCATTTGAATTACTGTGTGCATGAGAAGAATCAGAAAAATGCAAAATATATTAGCTGATTTTTTTTTTTTTTTTAAATAGAAGTGAAGAGTACTATTTGAAATCCCCTAGCTGTTTTTCATTTGGATGCTAGGAGTTGTACATGTGTCTGAAATCCACATTTCAATTATTCTATCACCTAGTCTTCAGCATGCACACATCCATTTCTGTTCTTTTGTGTGGCAGCTGTAAAAATCTAAGCAATTTTTACTTAACATGTCAAAAAAACCTGAATAAACAAGGGCTGTTAACTTAGGCAGACATCTGAGGTTATTTGGTGGCAATCAAGAACTCTCAGCACTTCAGCTAATGGGTTATGATCAGAAACTGTTCCTAATAGCCAGCTAGACGGATCTGAATATGAAGATTTCTATAATTTTGTTGTCAGCTTGTGATGTACTCTAGTGCTAATTATTTGGAACAATTATGTTTTCCTAATAACAAAAGGAGAAGCAGTGAATTAAGCAGGCTTACCTTCAGATCTTTAGATAACAGTTTAAATGCACTTGCCATTAAGAAATAACATTTCTGTTCCCAGTATAGAGCCCTAATTATTTGAGATGCTTGTCTTTTAAAAATCTACTACTTCCACTTCTTTTAAGCATGTTCAATATGTCAGTTTATACTGACGACTTCAGTAACTAGTATTTTCTCAGTCTTAAGTTCATGCCTGTACCTCCTAAAGACTGCTCACTTCATTTGGTTATTCAAAAACCATAATTAGTGCAGTAATTAACATGTGGATCCTTCAAAGGAAGACTGCTGGAATCATGGGGACGTCTCTCATCATTCTTGCTGATGTATGGATGATAAAGAGACTTAGACTGAGGTGACAACAGGATTTGTATTATTGCATATTAACTGTGCTGAAGGGAAATTCAGACAGGGCCTTGGTCCACAGAGTCTTTCCTTTTGAAAAAAAAAAAGTAATTATCCACACTGTTTCTATAATGCAGTTAGGTGTTATCCTATGTTTTCAGCTGTCAAATCATTTGTTTAAAAATGGGAATATTTTTCTTTTACATTTTATGACTACTTGGAAGTTTTCAGTTTTGAATATTATATCAACCAGTTACAGAACTGAGATGTTAAGATATACATATATTATGTGACACAGATAGAATTTCTTCTTTGATTTTTGACATTTGGATGGCAATATGACTTTAAGCAGTTTACAGTTGTAAAATTTACTGTCATAAATAAAAGTCCTCATTTTATTCAGCGCCCTGGAGGAACTCTATAGTTGAAATTTCAAGGTTTACATAAGTTGAATTTATTGAGTTTGGAAGTCTTAGTAAATAAGACATTGTATATATTTTAGACTGGATTTTGCTAAGCAAGGAAAGTAAAATGCAAAACTATTATATATCTTCAACATTCTTGAAAATGGATACATTAGTCTCTTGTTTGACATAATATCCAGTAGGTAGGATTATTGCCTATATATATATATATATATATATATATATATGTCCTTTGACCATTAAGTTCCCATTATCACTGGTTACCTTTTTAAGTCACCAACCTGTGCCAGAAAAATTATACATTTTATCCTACAGACAGCCTATGGGACAAGACTGAAATGGCCTCTCTACATAGGTTGTGACTTTATTTACTAAGGTGGTCATTTAAAAAAGGCCTTGAGCCATTGTTGCCCTTTCTCTTCTCAAACAAGAGGAATGAAGCATAAAAGGAAATACCTAGTAAGCCCATCCAGACAGGTGACCTTACAGCAAAATCTGCATCTGTATTGTGCAGTTCAGCACCATATACACGAAGAACAGCAGTTCATGGGAAAATAATTTCCCTTTCACTTGTTGAAAACAAATGTAGCTGTCTCTCATTTTCTTTGCAATAGATATTAAGTGCAAAAACAACAAAAATTAATAGCGTTCCATTCATATCTTTTCAGCAAACTCATACCTTGCTGGGGCCTATGTACTAAGCATTTTTCCCATTGATACAAAATGGAGAAAACCCCTTAGTGCATCAAGACCATAGTATTACCAGGCAGCAGACTGAAACACTGTTGGATGGAAGTGGATATTAAATAAGCAACAGGACCTACCGAATGCATGATTTTCACAAAATTCATACTACTAAACATGAACCAACACTGAAGTTAGGGGGTATGTTTATATGATGATGATAAAGCCTCCCACCCTACCCTGTATCTGTTTTATGCACTCGCAAAATTCATATTTGTATATTGTAAATGAAAACACAGCAGTTATTTAAATTATTTTGATCACTGAAAGCTGACAGTCTTTACAGCATTTCAACTGTGAGATTCTCAGAGCTTCCTATCCCCCTCGGAGAATGCTGGCAGACAGTAGATCAGTCTAAACTGTGGTATAACTGAATGTGGTGGATTTATTTACTGCAGCATACCAGGAGAGGGGGAGAGGGCCAAGCTTCAGTTTCTTCTTACTGTTTCCATGCTTTGTGTTCGGTGTATTATCAGTTAATTGTTTAATTTCTCTAATTGATGGTTAATGTATTGTGACAGTTCTCTTGACACAGCTTTAGATGACTGATGTCAGTACTTAGGAGAAAAAAAAAACGTGCACAAGGGAACCAACTGATCAGTTAATCAATGATTGCAGCCTACCTGCCATAATTTGTGTTCTCCTGCAGTCTGTGTGCGGTGTAAACCCCCACTATTTAAACTTCACACATGCCCGACATGGCCTGGGAGAACTGTTGAAAAGTAGAATAATCAGAGAGTGGAACGTTTTAGTTTGTGCTTGAGGCCAGACCTGATTTTTATTTATTCATTTTTTTACATTTATATTGCACATGCACGGATGCTCAGGACCAGCTTTTGGGATGGGTAACCTGTGTGGCTGCACAGGGTGTCATGCTCAAGGGGGCGCCATTGCCCCCTCCTCCTCCCACACTCTTTTATATGATGTCTGCAAGCATTAGGAAGGAGGCTTCTGTCTGGTGGTAGGTGAAGGATCAGCCTGCAGAGAGGTGGAGAAGGGGAGGTTAGAAAATAAGGATAATGCTTCTAGATTGTAAAGGGGAGAAAGGGGGGGAATGCTGGGCATTGTGAGCAGAGGGAAAGAGAGCAGGGTAGAGGGGTTACTTATACTGAACAGAGAGTGAAGAAAGAGGGGGGAAAGATGGGTTTATTGTACTGGAGACATTGCAAAAAGAGAGCATTTTATGCCAAAGCTTACCACCAAGGGGGTGCCAATTTCAGCTTTTGCATAGGGTTCAAGTTAGCCTAGAGTGGGTGAAGATTCCTCACCCCCTTCATTTTTATGTACTCTGGAGTTCATAGAAAGAGCATTCCCCTGAAGCAGAGACACCATATTCGTTTAGAAACGCTGATCAGCATCAGTTATCCATATGGCCTTTGAGGATATTTACATAGATGTCGGAACGAAGATTGAAAAGATGGACTGTTAAATACTAACAAGAATTAAGATAAGACCTCTGTTTTAATTGCAATATATAAAAAAGAAAAATGAGACTTTGTGATGTATGAAACCAACAATTATATTTACCGCTGAATAAAAGTGAATGTGTTCTCTGAAAAACGACATCAGATTGTTTATGAAGGTCTCTAAGAATTGAGAATATCAAGGGCAGTGGAGAGGGGTGATCCTAGGGGGTGGATTGAAAGAGGATTCTCACTGTAAGCATGCCATGGCTTAGCCATGCATCTCTTTTGATGAGCCAGCGAGAGGAGCTGCTTCTGCTGTGGTGGGCTTGGGGAAGAGAGGGGGGTGTAACCTCTTACTCTGCAACAGAACTGGACGTGAGAGCAACTACCTTGGTATTCCATAACTCACGAAGACCTGAGCCCAGAAGGAGTTCCTGCTGCTACTGGATTCCTACCCAGAGAGAGAGAGCATAGTTGTTGCCTATCAGGAGAAAAGTTGAGGTAGGGAAGGGGAATGGGCCAAAGAGGCCAGAGAGTATGAAGAGGTACAGGTGAGAGAGAGGAGGTGGCGAAGGGAGAATAAAGGCAAAAAAGTGTTACTTTTATTTTTTAAGTAAGCATATCAAAACATAAGAAAATAAAAAAAGATTACCAAATCAAGGGGGCCATTCATCAAAATGCATTAGGGCGTTATTGCAGGCATTGGGTCCCTAACACCCGTGATAACACCATAACGCATGCGATAAACACCGCATCGCGAAATGCGTAAGCAAATTTGGACATTTTATTCAGGTGGGAGGAGTTTGCATGGAGTAAATGGAAATAAGGGCCGGTTAACGTTGCATGCGATAATGAGCACAATATGTAAATGAGGGGTCGCGCCGCCAAGGAGGTGCTAGGGTCAGTTGCGCGTCCCTAGCACCTCCTTGGCAGCGGGCACCCAGGAGAGGTCGGCTGTCCACGGGTTAGGAAAGCAGACACTCAATTTTATGAGCGTCCATTTTCCTAACCTGTGCACAGCCACGGAGCGTCCGTTTCCCTAACCTGTCGGCATTTTTCTTTTTTAATAAACCTGTTAAACTTTTGGTTCCTCCGACTTTATATCACTACGGTATGAAGTCGGAGGATGTACAGAAAAGCAGTATTTTCTGCTTTTCTGTACATCTTTTTGGGGTGCTCAGAAATTAATACCGGCTCAGGGCAGGCGTTAATTTCGGAGCGTAAACATGTATGGGTCGGGCGCACATTTTAAAAAAATATTTGGGTGAATAACTAATAGCCTCATCGCATGCATTTGCATGTAATGAGCGCTATTGGTTTCGCCGGGGGGGGGGGGGGGGGGTTGGATGCGCTAATCCCCTTATAGCATTAAGGGCTGTGGACGCGAGTCCATATTGCGCATCCAACCATCGGCCCTCTTATGTTCTTGATATAAAGGGAGACATGTAGACTTCACTACAGCAAGAGATCCTCACAAATAATCCCTAAAAAATCAAATGTTGACTTGGATCTTCCTTCAATGAGGAGTGTTTGCTCTGAATTCCACTACCAGCATAAACAATGCAAAGACTACCCTCCCTATGTGCACTTCCCTGGAACAGGATCAGCGACGTGCACATAGGGAGGGTAGTTTTCAAAGGAACCTTTGTAGGTAGCACAGTATTTTACATTCAGAAATGACATTTTACAAAATTGCTCGCCCCATATGCAAGTAAACGTATACAGACAAGTCTGTCATGTTTGCACATCAGTTTGCCTGAACTGAGCAGAGGCATTCCCAAAAGTGAGGTTGGGGAGAAGTTTGTACTTATCCTCAGAATTTTAAATTTTCAAAGCTATGAGTGTACAATTTCCTGAAAAATGTCTGCATGCAATTTAGCAGGTGTAATTGTGTGCAGGTAATCTTCAAAAGGGTAATTTTGGTGGGATAATCTTCAAAAGGAAAATAGCCACATGCTTTCCCTGTGAAAACTAGAATAATGTATGCATGCATTTATCATCTGATTTAAGCGAGCTGTTTCAAAATTGCCCCCCAAAAGAATTCCTATGCGGGTTGTCTCCTGCATTCTCTGAGGACACAGCTGACTGTAATATCCAGAAGAGAGTCTCTTGTAAATAGGGCCTTTGCTTTTCAAATAGGGTAGCAGTATAGAAAAAAGTATGAGTAGTAAGTAGTTTAGTTCGTCGCACCCGACAGGCTTGTTGCTCCAGTTTCACTGACTTTCTGCTGCTGTCGGTATCTGCACACCACAGCGTTTTGAGGGGTTTTCATTTTTGTAAAACACAAATTTTTATATTATAACTGTTCAGTTCTGCCTGTATTATTTTCAAAAACTCACTTCTGTCTAGGGGGATGCTGCATGTTCTGAGCATTAAGAGTGTTTTTAGCTTCTTCCTCATGATTTTTAGAGGAAAGTGTAAGGTGACACTCACTCCAAGGACAGATTGGCTAAATAGATTGTCTCTTGTATTGTTCTCTGCTATGAACTGGCTAGTTGACAGGTTCAAAAAGGAAGCAAGGATTATTTCAGCAGAGCATATGTGATTTCAGCTGCCCTTGCAAGCAACATCCATCTCAGAAATCTGCAGGACTGCCACTTTGAGTTCATTGAAACATAGGACATGATGACATAACAACCATAAGGCTTAACTTGTCTATTCATTCTGTCTTCCTCCTGTAGACCCAACGTCATCTCTGAATTTACTTTCACTCCTTTGAAGACTAGCAGTTAACCAAGTCATATACATGGGTGATACTATTCTCAGTTCTGTACAAATGGATTCTCCCAGAGCTTTCTGGAAAAAGTCCAGAGACTTTTCACTTCCCATGCATAAGTAGTTCCCATGCTGCTGTAGCACCACAGCTCAACACAGTTCATTTTTGTCCACAGAGACCATTTCTTCCTCTACACTGACGGCTCAAGTCTTGCCTTTTCTTCAGGCTCATTGTCTAAACCCCCCAGCATTTCTCAATCTTTGCACCATGGAGGAACCTGTGAAATAGTTTTCGGATTTCAGGGATCCCCTGCATAAAATTGATTAGATCTACAGCTCATGGTTTGTTACCATGATCAGTAAGTTGTAGATACAATAATCCAATAATAAGTGTCAATGCTTTTTTGAGTTGAGAATGATATTTTTCTGTGGATCGGTTTATTTGGGCCACTTATTAGCCTGCTCTTTTTGTCTAGTTCCCCCTCAATAAATTTTAAAAACTCTTGATCTCTTTTATAGGCCTATAATTGGATAAAAAGTATTTTTTTTAAACTAAAACTAAAGACTGAAATTTAATTCTTTAATGTGAAACCTGTGTTTGTTGCCACACAAATACTTAATCCTGTTTCGAATTTGAGATAAGGGCACACAGATTTCATCTTCAACTGAAATGAGACAATTTCTGCTCTTACTCTTGATGCTTGTCACATGTAAGAAGAAGAAAACTGCAGCTAAATTTTCATTGCTTTCCTGTAACTGGCAGAATGGCGCGTGAAGTTCAAAAAGTGTATTTTTTTCAATCTTCATCTCTCATGAAATGCCTAGTGACCTTTCAAGGAACCCCAGGGTCTCACAGAACCCTGGTTGAGAAAGGCAGTCCTAGATCATCCTAATAAGGTTTGTTGACACTTCTGAAAGTTTTCTTTTTTTGTTCTTGTTTTGTTCTGCTGAGTTGGCCTGCAGGTTTTTTTTGTTTTGTTTTATGTGGCTGCATCAGCAGTCCACCCAGCTGAGTATTTTTTCTACATCAGCCATCTTTCAGAAGAGGATGATTATTTGGTATAATTTTGCCTCTTTGATTTTCTTCATGATGTCAGAAAAGAAGACCAGTGGCTGAAAATTATATTCCAAATACAAACAGATGAGGTCCATCGCTAGCCATTATGAGGTTTGCTACAGATGTCTAGAATAAGGTTATAGGAAATAAGTACATGTCATGTATAGATGTAAGTAGAGTTTACCTTCATACGATAGGACCCCGAAGTGGTTCTACTATCGTGTCTATGAGCCGACAGTGGCTTCTAATCATTAGGTAACTCTACAAGGATGGTTCAATGTTGTTATAGTCCACAAATGCTGCACTTATCTCATATTGACTCAGTCTGTCTCGAGCTGCCCGACACCACGGTGTTTCGGAGCAACGGCTCCTTCTTCAAGGGCGGGACGTTTTAACGAGAGGCTGCTAGAGTGCTGCAGAATAATGCTGCCGCGGCGTTATCAGTGATGTGGACTGGGCGTTAATGTTGCGGTCAAGAATGCTCCGTGGGTTTTTGGCGGCTGGTTCTTGAGAGACTCCTTTTGCTAACGCCTTTCGCTAACGCTAAGGCGTTAGCGAAAGGAGTCTCTCAAGAACCAGCCGCCAAAAACCCACGGAGCATTCTTGACCGCAACATTAACGCCCAGTCCACATCACTGATAACGCCGCGGCAGCATTATTCTGCAGCACTCTAGCAGCCTCTCGTTAAAACGTCCCGCCCTTGAAGAAGGAGCCGTTGCTCCGAAACACCGTGGTGTCGGGCAGCTCGAGACAGACTGAGTCAATATGAGATAAGTGCAGCATTTGTGGACTATAACAACATTGAACCATCCTTGTAGAGTTACCTAATGATTAGAAGCCACTGTCGGCTCATAGACACGATAGTAGAACCACTTCGGGGTCCTATCGTATGAAGGTAAACTCTACTTACATCTATACATGACATGTACTTATTTCCTGTATATATTATCATGTTATGAGACATTGGGTCTATATTTCAGTGTAGAATAAGGTTATGACATCTAGGGAGTGAAAGGTCAAGTTTATTTGTCTATCTTTTTATTTATTTATTTATTATTTTTATATACCGACATTCGATCTGAGATATCACGTCTGTTTACATTCAGGTACTGTGTAGGTATCAGAACAAAAATCCAGCTCAGCAAAGTTTGTGTTGAATGCTCAGTATAAGGGCCAGGGTGCCACACCGACCACTAGAGGCCAGGCCACACCAAAGAATTCCTCAATCTCCATGGCTCCTCAGTCAGAGAACAGGCTTAGGAGTTAAGAGAAATCTCACTCCTCCCACCTGAGCCAAGATAAGGGCTCTGAGTGCTTGAGCATTCAGCAGAGATATGGAAGTATCAGCACATTTCATCAATGCACAGGAAGACGTGCAAGGTGGTGCAGGAGATTCTTCATCATCCAAATTATGTCTGTAGCTGAGATCTGTCCCCAGACTCAAATGCCACTGCATCAACCTCCAGAGAGCCATGGAGTATGTCTGCTCCCTGATGAGTCTAAGGCAGTCTTTGAGGCAGAGTTTTTTTAGGAGACTCATTAAAGTGTTCAACACAAACAAATATGCCAAAATCCCAGCATCAAGCACTTCAGTGACTCAAGCTATCCTCTTGTCAGAGCCACCCCTTCATCATGGAGTATTGTCAGCTCCAACGCAGGCTAAGCACCACAAGCTTATCTCTGCACCATGCATGCCAAAACAGAGTCAAAAGGATTTGGAGTGGGAAGCCTCTACTACCTCTCAGTGTACCTCATTCGGGATGTCCAGTCATCTTTGAGACCACAGAGATCTTTGATTGTAGGGTCAGTACATTTCTTGATATTCATTCAGGTAGTGTTTTCTAGGTCGGAGTTTGAGAAGTCCTGGGAACGTGAATACCTGTCAGAGAAGTACTGTTCGGAAGTTGAATACTCAGTTGACCTTCCATAAGAGCCATGATCACCACAGATCAGTAAAAGGTCTCGCATTGAAGAACTTTTTAATTCCTTACTTCATCCAGAAGATGGCTAAGGCCATTCCTTTTGAGTTGCAGGTTGAAGGTGAACCCAGGCTCCCTCCTCTCAGCCAAAGAAGTTGGTGGCAGTGTCTCTGTGCACCATTTCTTTCAGAATGTATGGAAAAAGATGATACACCTCACATTAAGGATGTGCACCAAAAAAAAATCACTTTGTTTGTTTGTTTTCATCAGAGTCATTTTGTTTTATCCAGTCAAAATTTAATTTATTTTATGCATTCATTCATTTTTCATTAAAGTTAATAGGGGAAGCAGTACATTATTTTTTGGGCTCTAACATTGGGGTTTTCTATCCCAATTTAATCAAAGTTGCAGGCAGGCATCAGCAACAGAGGGAACAGTACTCCAAGACATCGAGAATAGAGCAGGAATATCCAAAGACACAGTGACAGGGGGCAAAGCAGAATGAACAATATCATTAACAGCCCAAGGCACCAAAAGAGGTCCAAAATGGTAGCATAATAATAATAGCAGAAACAGAACACAGCACCAATGGAGGGGGCAAAGCAGCCTCCCAAAAAAGCATAAACACCCCAAGGCACCATGTGAGGGGCAAAGCAGCACTAGGAGTGACTTGAACAATCCAAGGCACCGTGAAAAGGCAAAAGGCCAACAGCAACAGTAGTATGAAAACCCCAAGGTACCATAAGAGGGGAAAAGCACTACCAGCAGTCACAGGAGGTCCCCAAGGCACCAAAATAGGAGCAGGAGCAGGCCGGGCAATAACAGTGCAAAACAATACAGCAAGGCCCTGAACCAGAGAAATGCAAGGCAAAAAGAGCAGGTCAGGCAGCAACAGTGATACATCACAACAACAAGCGCTAAACCAGGAGAAATGCAGAGTAGGAGGAGCTCGCTGGGCATCGGTGGCAAGAGTACAACTGGTAACACAACAAGGAACTAGGGGCAAAGAGCGTGGGCATTGGTTCACCGTAGTTGTGCACTCAATCCTCCATGATGAAAATGCCCCACTATATTCCTGTATCTATCTATCATTTCTTTCTTCCACATTCCTTAGACTCCATCCCCAGGGAGTCCCTTACTAGCAGGAGCAGCAAGTATGCAAAGCCTCTGATAGCCTCCTTCATCCACTGCCCTTCTCATCTGTATGTGTAAAAAAAAACAAACAAACAAATGGGGGGAAGAGGAACAACAGTCATGTCTCTCCAGCCAAGTTGCCTGCTGTCCGTTGTCATTCTTATTGCCATTAAAATATGGACCGAGATATGGCTCTGGTCTATCAACTGAGTATGCAGCACAGCTCATCCGTATCCTGCTGGTCTCCCCCTCCCACCCACACTCTCTAGCTGCCACCTGCCCTTGCCTCATCCAGGGAGAGGTAGATATGCATAATATTCTGGCTGGTCAGGGAGAGGTAGATATGCAAATATTCTGGCTGGTCAGGGAGAGGTAGATATGCATAATATTCTGGCTGGTCAGGGAGAGGTAGATATGCATAATATTCTGGCTGGTCAGGGAGAGGTAGATATGCATAATATTCTGGCTGGTCCAGCTGCACCTTTGCGGGCTGCACCTGCATCCCTGTGTTGGGAGCTAAGAGATATGGCAGCCACTTAAATCCCATGTTCTCTATCACCTGCAGGGACTGGGTATCCAGGGCAAAAATTTCCTTGATGTATCATGTCACCAGCTGTCTTACCCCAGGACAGTGATGTGAAACCACCCCATCTACTCCATGGTGGCCTGCTTCGGATGGGGACATGAGGCTGCCACCTCACTGTGGGAAGGGGCTGTGAGAGTCAACTTGGGAGATGGACTTCTCATTTTCTATAGCTTTCCTGCTACTGCAGCTGCTGCTTTGAGTAGAAGACAGCGTTCTCATACTAGTACTGGTGGCCTCCCTTGAAACCAGTGGAAATAGGTGGTGTTTTATTTATTTATTTATTTATTTTTAATTTTTATATACCGGAATTCCTGTATGCAATACAAATCAATCCGGTTTACAAGTAACAAAAAGGTTGCCCTGGTCTGGGAGGTTAGACCAGGGTTTTTTACATAGAACATTGAACAATAACAATCAACCAATGAACATTATTACAAGGAACAGTGAAATATCAATAATATTTAACAAATAATAAATAACCTTGTTCGTGTTTTGAATAGTATGTGTGTGTTCCCCTTTTTACAATGGACTTTAGTAGCGTATATCGACTGCAACGGTTATATAATATGTCCTCTGTTAAATGACTGTTAAGTAGGCAATTTTAAATAGTTAAATGTTAAATAGGCATTGCGAATAAGCAAGTATGTGTAAGAAGTTAAGTGTCAAGCTATTCGTGACACCCTACAATGGTTGGATCTGAAAGACAGGAGGAGGTGCTTAGTTACACTCTGGGAATTGGAATGCTTGCCTGAAGAGCCAGGTTTTTAACCTTTTTTTGAATTCTGGTAGATTGGGTTCGAGTCGTAGGTCTGGTGGGAGCGCATTCCATTGGTGTGGTCCTGCAGTGGAGAGTGCTCTTTTTCTTAGTGTTGATTTGGCAGGAGCTGCGACTAATGTGCCTTTGTAGGCGCTTCTGATGGGTCTGGAAGATAAGTGTGGCTGAAGTTGAATTTGTAGAGATATAGGTGCGGCGTTATGGATTGCTTTGTGAATGATGGTTAAGGTTTTATATAGGATTCTCTGTTTGATGGGTAGCCAGTGGAGGTAGCTCAAGATGGGGGTAATATGGTCTCTTCTATTAGTGTTAGTTAGGATTCTGGCTGCGGCATTTTGTACCATCTGTAGGGGTTTGATGCTGTTAGAGGGGAGGCCAAGTAAGATTGAGTTGCAGTAATCAAGTTTCGAAAAAATAATGGATTGAAGAACGAGGCGAAAGTCATTGAAGTGAAGGAGTGGCTTTAGCTTCTTTAGGACCTGTAGTTTAAAGAAGCAATCCCTGGTGGTTGTGTTAATGAATTTTTTTAGGTTAAGTTGGTTGTCAAGCCATGCTCCTAGATTCCTGACGTCTGCAGAGAGCTCCATGTTTTGTGCCAGGCTGGGTGCGTGGGTGTTCGGTTTGTGAGAAATCAGTAGCAACTCTGTTTTGCTGGAGTTTAGAATCAGGTTCAGGCTGGAGAGTAGATATTTAATTGGTTGAAGACAATTCTCCCAGTAGGCGAAGGTTTTTTGAATTGATTCTGTGATGGGGATGAGGATCTGGATGTCATCTGCATAGAGGTAATGAGTAAGCTTGAGTTGTGATAGGAGATGGCAGAGGGGGAGGAGGTAAATGTTGAACAGGGTGGGAGAGAGGGATGAGCCTTGTGGTACACCTTGGTCTGATAGGATGGGGTCAGATTCCTTGTTGTTAATTCTGACCTTGTAAAACCTGTTTGATAGGAACGATTTGAACCAACTGAGAGCTGTGCCTTTGATTCCTATGTTTGATAATTGTTCTAGTAGTTGTGAGTGATTTACCGTGTCGAACGCTGAAGATAGGTCTAACAGGACCAGTAAGAATGACTGTTTTTTCTCCAGGTTCAAAAGTAAATTATCTGTGAGAGAAAGCAAAAGAGCCTCTGTGCTTAGTGATTTACGAAAACCATATTGTGCAGGGGAAAGAATGTTGTGCTCCTCGAGATATTCGGAAAGTTGTTTATTTACGGCTTTTTCCATCAGTTTGGAGATCAGGGGCAGGTTTGCAATGGGTCTGAAGTTGGCTGGGTCCGTGGGTGATGCAGTTGGTTTTTTCAGTAGGGGTTTGAGGATTGCAAGTTTTAGTTGATTAGGAACTGTGCCCATGGCTAGAGAGGTATTGATGATTTCTGCAATAGGTTTTGCGACGGTGCTAGGGATGGCGGTGAGCAGATTAGTAGGGAGTGGGTCCGAGGGATGTGCAGATGGTTTAATTTTTTTAAGTAAATTTTCAATCTCCATGGCTGATGTGGGCTCGAATGACTCTAGTCTAGAATTCAGCGTGGGTAGGTATGTGCTATGAGGTGTTGGAAGAGTTTGATGGGTTGTAAGGGAGCTAGTAAGGTTTGAGATTTTTGTCTTGAAGTAAGTGGCTAATTCGTTGGCTTTGCTGAGCGCTAGTTGGTCTGGAATGGAAGGTAGCATTGGTTTGGTGAGAGATGACACGTAAGAGAATAGAGCTTTAGAGTCGAAGATGAAGTTATGAATTCTTTTTGCATAGAAGTCCTTTTTTGTTTTGTGTATGGCGTTTCTGTAGGTGTTGAGGGTGGCTTTGTAGTCCAGTCTGGATGTGGGTGAAGGGTTGTTTCTCCAGCTTTGTTCTTTGTTTCGTAGTTTTTGTTTTAGGGCTTTGAGTTCCGGGGTGAACCACGGTTTTCTGTTGTCTTGTGCCGGTTGAATTACTTTTGAGGAGGTTGGGCAGAGTTGGTCCGCTATTTTGTTCGTGAGTTTGATCCATGAAGTGGTGGCTGTGTTGGCGTCTGAGAGGTCTATTTGTTTGAGATCTTTAGAGCATTGTTCGGTGAGTAACTCCAGTGAGCATGGTTTCCTGAAATGAATGATGGTTTTGGAGATGTTTGGAGGTGGTGTGTTTTTCATTTTGAGGGTTGTGTCTATGATCTGGTGGTCTGACCAGGGGATTGGCGTGCAGGTGGGATTGGTATGGATGGACCAGCTCTCGTTGATAAATATGAGGTCTAATGTATGACCTGCTTTGTGAGTGGGCCCGCTGATTATTTGTGTGAATCCAAGGTGACTGAGGGAGGTGAGGAAGGTTTCGCAGTTAGTGGATTGTGGGATGGAGTCCACGTGAATGTTGAAGTCTCCCAATATGATGGTTGGTTTGTCTGAATTTAAGTGTTTAGCTATCATCTCTATTAGAGGGGAGGGGTTAGCCTCTAGAGTTCCTGGTGTGGCGTAAATGAGGAATATTTGTAGATGTTGAGATTTGAATATGGAGCATTCTAGTTTTGAAGTGGAGTATGATAGTTGTAGGGTTATGCCCAATTGTTTTTTTGCTGCAAGTAGAATTCCTCCTCCTTTCTTTTTCGGTCTAGGTATTGAGAAAAGGTCGAAAGATTGTGTTGGAAGTTGGTTTATTAATGATATGTCAGTGGGTTTTAACCAGGTTTCTGTTATTGCACATATGTCAGGGTTGTTGTCAATAAGGTAATCATTGAGAAGGTGCATTTTTTTGGAAAGTGACTGTGCATTGAATAAGGTTAGGGTGAATAATGAGAGGCCTAGAAGTTGTGTAATGGGAGATGTCATGATGTTGATGAGTCTTTGTTGTCTGGGTGTCTGAATGGGGTCTGGTGGAGAGTTATTTCTGGGTTTTCTCTTGAGTATGGGGATGGAGTAGCTGTGTATCATTGTATGCTGATTTGCTAGGGTTATGAATAGGGGTACGTCTGTAACTGGGTACGTTCAGAATCTGCTAGGATTGATGCTGGAACTGTTAGAATGGAATGGATGCTTTGAGGGTTGGAGTGGATGCTGGAACTGCTGGAGTGAATGCTGGAACTACTGGAGTGGATGCTGGAATGGATGCTGGAATGGATAATTGATACTGCATATCACTATTTGTAAGATGGCCATATATCTGTCCTCTACTGATGGCACTCTTTCAGTAAGTGAGTTCAGCAAAACACTGGTCCTTCATAGCTAAGTGCCTCCATGCCTCTAATATCTTGAGGCATGACTTTTCCCTCGCTAGATCCTTGGATGCTGCTTCCGGGCCTGGGATTAAGGGCTGATCAGGGGTGTTTTTCTTACACTCAGCTCTCTGTGGTGGGGGGTTACTCTTATCCCTAGTAGTATTGGATGCTGCCTCCTGTGCCTGCTCACTGGATATCACACTAGTAATTGGGGGTCTTCAAATTCTCCCCAGCATCTAGATGTTCAGTATCCCCTGCTTCTAATTCTTCAGATCCCTGACCTGATTCTTCAACTGAACTAGTAGCTTCAACGATCTTTTTCGGACACTGCGCAAAGCCAAACAGGGAGCACTCTGTTGGCTTTGGTGACCCTCCCTGCCACTGCTGCTGCCTTTTTTGGCACACACACCCCAGCAACAGTGGAGGTGGGAGCAGGCAGCTGCTCTTCCAGCTTTTCACTCAACCCTCTCTCTCTAGCTAGTTTCCCCCTCTTAAAAACCCATTTTCCTAATCTCTGTCGAGGGACTCCTAGTCCTATCCTTTCCCATCAGTGCTGCTTATAGGTCTCTCTGAAGGGAGCAGCCTTTCCTCTTCCTCTTCCATTGCCACCTCTGCCCTTCGGTGCCTGTGGGATGATGGAATTTTAAACCGTGGCTAGTACTAGTGCCAGGCGCAAGCAGACAGCAGACTAGATACAGTCACTTTTGTTAGAAACAAAGCACACTGCTGCCTGCTTACCGACTATATATAGACTTCGATTAACTGCGTGACACTTTTTGTAAGAGAGCCACACGCAGTACATTGATTCCTTTACATACACAAACAAAGACTGTGAGAGTAAAAAAGCTGCTGTGCTTCACTGCTGTATACCACTGCTGACAATGAAACATGGTCTCACTTTACTGTGCACTGTAGACATACCATGTCTGCAGCCCTTTTACCTCCGTTGATACTGTAAACCTGTAATAGTCAACAGAGAGGCTATAGTGTCTCATCTGATACAGTATCAAAAGGCAAGAGCCCACCTTGCTTTCTCCTATCTAAATCTTTTTCTAAACATGCTTCTAGATGGATTGAAATAAAAAATCATGATCCTCATAGATCGTCACACATCTCCTGAAGATTTGAGGTGGATCACATGCAAAACCAAAAAGCTATTAGGTGATCCAATTTGTGAAGTACTAATATGTGGATCACCCTCCAAAAATACCCATTTTATGAACTTCATAAACCCTCTGGCATGTCCAGAAAATTTGATGTGGATCAGATGGAAAACCAAAACGTTATTAGGTCATGCAATTCTATGAAGGTATTCGTGAAATATGTGGGTCCCACAAAAAAAAAAAAAAAAATCCCTATTAGGATTCTTGTACACCACATGGCCTGTGGTAAACATTTACGGCTGAATTTTGAGGGCCGCGTGCGCAAATACTAGCGGTTACACGAGTGGCTGGGCCCTGCACATGCCACGTGCATTTTCTAAAGGACCCGGCCACGCATGTAGCCACCAAAAAGCGCAGAAGTGCCGGGCCTAAAGAAAGAGGCAGGCCGGGGGCGGACTCTGAATGGGCAGCGCGGGCCGGGGGGCAGCTCGCGTCGGCAGCCGGCCAGCTCGCAGGGTTTACTTCTGCTCCCAAGGAGCAGTAAGTATAAAAATAGAAAAATTGGGGCTAGGTAGTGTTAGTGTAGGGGTTGGGGAGGAGGGAGGAAGGATAGGGTTATGGACATGTTATAAAATAGCCACGTCCATGTGCACGTGCTGGGAACCGTGCAGACTTTTTAAAAAGCGGCCTCTTGGTGTAGATGAGATTATAGAACAGATACCCAGAATAAAAGTTATTAGAAGACAATTGTGTGCATGTATTTGTGGAATACACAAATCCAGAAAAAAGTATCTGTGTCTGACTCCTATTGGCCCCCCTCCCCAACAAGCCCTGATAATTTAGTGTTGACAACACATACAATTGGAAGCTTCCCTCCTTTCAGAAAGGAGGCTAAAATGGATTTTCCTATCCATTGGGGGTGCTAATTGTTCCCTCCTTTTTTGTTGACGTCCAAGCCTAACTCAGGACTTTCGCCTGTGCATCTGGTGATCAGAGAAAGTAAAGCTGCTTGTCTACAACAGGTGTTCTCTGAAATATCTGTTCAGCAGTCACACAAGCCCTCTCTCCTACCCTTCGGAGACGTTCATCCCCAGCCAAAGCTCTGCTGACTGCCTTGTCCCAGGTTAATTTAAAATAAAAATCTAAATTAAAATGTTCAAAAACGTTATTCTAGAATGAGTCACTAAACAGCAGGCACATGCAAGCAAAGATAGTGCTATGGTGTCTGCAGGTGCCAAATTCTGACTGACAGATGCCAATATGAAGGGGTTTATTGCCTCAATTTGACCAGTTCTATAGGAACTTTCTCTTTTTTTTGTACAGGTTTAGTCTCCCCATCATATATTAACAACTACCTATTTATTTTATTTTATTTAAAACATTTCTAACCTGCTCTATCCGTTGTTCTAGGCAGTTAAAACAATACAAGTCCTCATATATAATACAAACTGCCAGATAGCCTAAAAATAAAACAGCCATTACTCCATATCAGCATCAAATGACATGTTTTAAACTTCCTTTCAGAATCTAGCCTATCCAAGAGCATTGTGATTCCTTCCATGCTACAAAGCAGCACTGACCACTGCAGCAAAATATTATAGCATTTATGATCTCTGCAGCCTCGCCATCTCTGCTCCATACAGAGCGCAATCAAACGCCACCTAACTGTGCTAAATACCATTTTGTTTTTCACAAGAGGGGGGTTGAGGTTAGACTGCAAATGTAGTCAAAACATCTTCTAATCTGTTTGTCCTAAAATAAAACAGCAACATGATACAACAGCTTTCTCACAGTTTTGAAAACTTGAAAAAAAAAACGGCTCCGCTGTGTGGAATAAATTTGCAACTTACAGCATAGTTTGTTATGATACAGTTTTACTCTGGTGTATAATTTTCTTTCTTTTTGTAGTTGTATTTACAGTGAAAATTTAAATGTGATAAATGTTAATATGCCATTGTTCAATTTGAACCAAAGTCTGTAATCCTTCACAAGAGATATCTTCTCTTTCCTTTATTCTACTCTGTTCTTTTCACATAGAGATCAAAGTTCCCTAGGTCTAAATGAAGTTCTACTTCCAGCCATACTTACTAAATTCGTGAAAGTTCATCCAAATCAGCATTGTAGTGGGAGCTTTTGGGGGAGTGTTGAGAAGGGAAACTCATAGAAACATAGAAATGACGGCAGAAGAAGACCAAACGGCCCATCCAGTCTGCCCAGCAAGCTTTCACACTTATTTTTTTTTCTCATACTTATCTGTTACTCTTGGCCCTTATTAGTAACTTTTTGGTTCTAGTTACCTTCCACCCCCGCCATTGATGTAGAGAGCAGTGCTGGAGCTGCATCTAAGTGAAGTATCTAGCTTAATAGATTAGGGGTAGTAACTGCCGCAATAAGCAAGCTAGTCCCACGCTTATTTGTTTACCCAGCCTGTGCAAGTCAGTCCTTGTTGGTTGTTGTCTGAATATAAATCCTCTTTTCTTCATTTCCCCCTACCGTTGAAGCAATGATATGTATTCCAAGTGAAGTATCAGGTTTAATTGATTCGGGGTAGTAACCGCCGTATCAAGCAAGCTACACCCATGCTTATTTGTTTACCCAGACTATGTAATTCAGTCCTTGTTGGTTGTTGCCTGAATATAAATCCTCTTTTCCTCTTCCGCCCCCCTGCCGTTGAAGCAGAGAGCTATGCTGGATATGCATTGAAAGTGAAGTATCAGTCTTATTTGGTTTGGGGTAGTAACCGCCGCAACAAGCAAGCTACTCCCCCCGCTCCAAATGCTATAGGAAATATTGATGGTGCTGAACAGAGAACCCACTTCTCTGTGAGCCTGTACTAAATAATAATTTGATTTCTTGACTTGGAAAACCAAAACGAGTCAAATGCCCTGTCCACCTGTGTCCCAGATGCATAGAAAGATAAAGTAATATGCCTAGAGTCATGCTGTCAGTGGCAGAGGTATAAGAACAGGCACAATAATGCTAAAGGTGTTATTTTATAAGTGGTATAGTAAACTGAAGTCTTGTATTCTCAGGACATTGAAAATCACATGGCACTTTTACCAAAAGTAGGGATGTATTTTTTTTACACTCAGAAATTGTACTTTCTGGCCTGCCTAAATCCCTCTCCAAATTAGCTAATTTGTCTTAAAAGGAAAAATCTTTCTCATCCTGACTTAAGTATAGTCAATGTACAAAGACCAAGGAGCTGATTTTCAAAATAGCCTGACTCCTATCTAGCCAGCTATATTTTATCTGGGTAGGCTAAACCATATTTTCAGCCAAAACTTACCCAGCTAGATTGCTCTGAAAATTAGTGATAGTCAACTAAGTTCACTCCCATGACCTTACCCCAACACTTCAGAATGCCCACAAATTGAGCAGCTAAATATAACCAGCTGGTGAAACCAGGCATCTATATTTAACTGCTTGGGGGCGGGGGGGGGGGGGGGGGGGGGGAATTTTCACCCTAAAGGATATAGGCATCTAATTATTGAAAATCTACCCCTTGGTTTTGTTACAACCACAACTCATATAAGTTGATATCATTGCTGATCTTTGTGAGGCCACGATAGGCAGTTTTCACCTCCCTCCAGCAGGGGCCTCTGTGAGCTTCTGGGACTATCTGTCCAGTCCTCTCAGCTCCTTGGTCCACACTTCCCACTGGTGACCATCTTGTTTCCTGTGTGGACACATACAGTCTCCAGACTTCTAGTTAACAAGTTCCCAGAGCTTGGTTCTCATTCTCCGGCCTTCTTGTTGGATTCCAAAGTGCATCTCATTGCACTGACTCCAGTGTAATCCTTCTTCAGATCTGCTGATTCATCTGTTTCCAGTGCTCGCTTTTGCTTCCAACTGCCTTCTGTTTCTGAGCGTACTACCTAAGCCCTGCTGGCCACCAGGACACAGGGGCTTATACCCAGAAGGAAGGTGGTCATCCCTGCCTTTATTCCAGTTGGATCCATCAGATTCCCTTAGCCAGTGTACCAGCCACTCTTTGCCTTGGGATCACACCTCCAGCTGATTATGCTGTCACAGTCTTCAACTGACTACTACATATCACCATATTAGCTTATAACGTACCTGTTTTACTGGGCTGTGATAGATATACCATTTGAATGCGCTCATACATTTATACTTGGTTGCAGCTATTGCATAAAAAATTGGGGCAGATACTGGTTTAAGAAAAGCTTTCTAACAGTTCATTTTCTAAAATGCAAAAAAAAAGAGTATTGCTAATAATTTATGCCTGAATGACTAATGTCATTATCAACCCAGCCATAAAAGAACAATAGAACATAATGGACAGATGTAAAAATTTCCTCTGAAAATTTCATGCTAAAGCATCTGAACGGGGACCAAAAAATGTCCCCCTGGAATTGAAATAGCAAGGTTAGTGGTCCCACCATTCAGTATGCATGCCACATTGTTTAGAAAGGACTACAGTAATCCAGTTTACCAGACTGGACAAGTTTCAGTTCATTTTCTTGGCTCAGTTTGGGACATTTAGATAAGCAGTTGGCAAGCCTTGGCCCTTCTGCACCTCGGCCTCTTGTCTCCAAACATGATGCAATGCATAGGTTACTGAGGTTTCAGGAAAATGGAGCCCATGGCTTGCCAGAACCATCTGAGCCAGCAGCATTAGACAAAAGTGTCCTATTTCATCATTCCCTGTCTTTTGTTCTCTGCAGTGCTGTTAATGGGTCTGCTTTAGGAATGCTTGCTAGTCAAATCACTTAGTGAATATCAGTTTTTCCAACTGCTGCTCCTGCTGTTGCCATGCTCTGTCTTCTTCACTCTAATACCTTGCCTATAAAATCTGATGGTGACATTTTGGAATTGTTGCCAGAAACCCTGCCATCTTGCTAGTTTCCAGACAGAAAATCTGAAAAGTTGATTTGTTTTTTAACTGCATATCAACATACTGCAAAAATGAGGGCAGGTGGAAAATATAAGAATTGCTCTATGGTGCTAATTTGATTCTGTTGATCTGTTTTCATTCTTTTCACTTGTGGGTATTCTTTGCTAATGAAAGGCATTTTTATTTCATGAATCTGCTAATTTGAGCCTGGCATATTTGTATAGTTCCTGAATTTGCATTCATATTTATCAGAACTTCTGATGTGAAATCCTGCCAGGCTAACTGTAGCTGCTGTAAATCCACTTGAGCTGAGATGGCAGGATCGGCAGGTAGAGCTGCAAGGTAAAATTTTATAGCAATTCACAATAAATGATGACATTGAAAATAGTGTTTCCTCTACATCGGACCACAATCAGCATAATTCCAGTGCTAGTTTCAAGTCTTACAAGGGAGCATATAATTTTCATAGCTACATTATAGTTATGTTTTAACCTTAGCATATTTCATGCATGTGTTTAACCCTTTGCTGAGTTATGTTAGACAAAAAAAAAAGCACCTATGAACTACTACTATGTTTGTGATTAGTTTAAATGACCATTAAAAAGGAAAGACTGCAATTGCTTCATAGGGAAGATAATTTTATAACAGTCTATGTAAAGCTGAAGTCCATGTGTACATAGCAAATGCAGAATTTAGCCCAAATTTCCAAAATGGACTTGTGCAGGTAAGTCTGCTTTGAAAATCATCAGCTGCATGCAGAACCCAGCACGACATGCTGTTGGGGAGCAGCTATAAATGTGTGCACCTATGTTTATGCGCATATTTTCCAAAAACAAATGTATGGGGGTAAACGCTATCGCAGAGCAGGCGCCAAATTTTGAAGGTGTCCCGTGGCCCAGGGAACACAGCACCAACTCGTTAGCCCCACTCCCCAGCTGACACGGGGTACTCGCCATAGCCTTTACTGCAGCAGCGCCCAGTGCAGGCCAGAAAGGCAAGCCCAGCTGCTGATTGGAAGCTTCTTGCATCATATGGGAGCAGGGAACTCAGATGTGGCACTGACTCTCAGCAGGAGGGTACCGCCAGGATTCTGCTCCTTAGCTGCTGCTGGTGTCTGAAGGAAGAGGACGGTGCAGGAGACTTTTTCACCCTACCCCACTGCCATTGCCACTGTGAGTTGTGACATAAATCATGATCTCTGAGGGAGGGAAACAGAGGGGAGGAGGAAGAGAGGCCTGGGGAAAGGAGTGTGGGATTCTGGGATTCGGTGGTAAAACAGGGATTCGGCTGGGGGTTGAAACTGAGTAGGAGAGCAGAAATTCAGGGATATATATGGGGGAGAAAAAGATGCCTAGGAGGCACCGTCCCCTCTCAGCTGTGCGTATGCACACAGGTCGTGAACCCTGCGCACATGGGAAAACACGGTGTGCACAAGAAATCCCAATATTTGCATTATACTGACTTAATAGTGCACAAATTTTAACTCAACTTATGAAAGTTGCATAAAAGGAAATTTTTGTGCAATTAGGGATAGAGCGGCCTGGGAAGGAACTGCCCTACCCCTATACTAACCTTCCTACCCCGTCCCCTAACCTTCCCGCCCCGTAGTCCTATCCTAACACCCCCCCCCCCCCCCCCCGGGCAGGAGCAAGTTGCACGCACCGGCATGCAATCCCCTGGCACAGCAGCAAATGGCCTTTGAAAATTGGCCCAGCGCGCATAAGCCCAGCCACGCGTGTAAGTCCCTGGGATTTATGCGCAAAAGGTTTTGAAAATTTACCCCTTAGTTTTTAAAAAATTAGAAGGAACATTGCTGGGAGGAGGGAGCAGGGGCTCAGGGATTAGATGGAGAGGAGGAGACTTGAATGGGGACTGCAGAATTGAGAGCTTGAAAAGGGAGGGGAGCAACAGTGGCTGCTCAAGTGAATATTATATGGACAATTCAATGGCATATATTGTAGCAATTTTCAAAAGCCCGCTTGCATGGGTAAAGTGCATTTACACGTATAAAACCCAATTTTAAGCATGAAAATACTTTTTAAAATCAGACCCTAAGTATCCTAAACATTTTTTGTAAGGTTTGTCTCATTTTCCTAATTCAAATCACTTAATCTAATAGGGTTTCCCTGTACCACCTAAGGGTCTGTAGAAGGCATGAGGTGGGTGGAACTATAGTGAGAATTAGTCTGTATAAGACAATAGGAAAACCAGGATGGATGGGTGGCATTTAGAAGTCAATCTCTAAAACTTGTGCTTCCTCAAAACATTTCAAAGGACATGGTATTCTTCAACATGTACATTTTAGCTGCATCTAAGGGAGAAATTCCTGAGGGCATACTTGGAGAGGATCAGAAAATAACGCAAGTAGATTGTATTTCTAGTTGATGCCTGTCACTTCCTGTAGAAAATCCACCCGCACAAAAAGCAGGTGTTCTGTGCCCACGGAAAGTTGCAAAGTGAAAGCATGCATGTATTTTGTTTTTGAAGGTTGACAGAAAGTCCACGGGTTAAAAGTACTCGTGGACGTGAGCCCAAAGCGGACAGACTGAAAATGACCCTTTATCCAGGCAAACACGTGATTTACTGGCATCATGCCTTACAGCATCTAAAAAGTATATGCAGGGTTTCATAGTTTGTATAGTTTTAGCCAGATGGATGGACGGTGTTCCCTGGATCCTGCTTTGAGCAGGACTAGAAAAGTGTGTAGATTGTATTTTCAAATCTGTGACTGATTTTACACAAGTTTTACCCACACAAGAATAAAGTGCAAAGTCACAATCTTCAAAGAATCTCTTAGCACAAAGACAGATTTTATGCTGTCTGTTTCCTATACACATTCAGGCCGATACAGTACATTGCGCTCCGGCGGAGCGCACTGTTATCCCGCGTTTGGAGGCGCGTTTTCGACACGCTAGCTTTACCCTTTATTCAGTAAGGGGTAACAGCGTGTCAAAAACACGCGTCCAACGCCCCCCCTGAAACTAATAGCGCCCGCAACATGCAAATGCATGTTGATGGCCCTATTAGGTATTCCCGCGTGATTCAGTAAGTAAAATGTGCAGCCAAGCCACACATTTTACTTTCAGAAATTAGCGCCTACCCAAAGGTAGGTGCTAGTTTCTGCTGGCACCGGGAAAGTGCACAGAAAAGCAGTAAAAAGTTAAAAAACATTTTTTAAAAAAATGTAAAATCAGCCTGCGGCTCGCGGGTTGAAAACTGGACGCTCAGTTTTGCCAGCGTCCGGTTTCCGAACCCGTGGCTGTCAGCGGGTTTGAGAACCAACGCCTGCAAAATTGAGCATCGGCTGTCAAACTCGCTGACAGCCGCTGTTCCTGTCAAAAAAGAGGCACTAGGAACGCGCCCGCTCTCCCGCGATTTTTACTGTATCGACCTGATTGTATGCTGACTGTCAGGCCGATACAGTAAAGCGCGGCCATGGTTACCCTGCTTCTAACCCGCTTCTAACTCACAATTCGGCCACGTAAGTCCAACCCGCGATTCACTACCCCTTTAAACTCATCCTTACCGCTTCGTTAAATCAACCGGTAACCCTTTCCGGGGGCAGCCGGCGGCGAAAGCGGCAGGCGAAAGCGTACGGGCGAAAGTGAATGAATGCACGCCCATACGCGGCGGGAGTGCATTCATTCACTCACCTTCGCGGGTGTGCATGCATCCATCCAGCGGAGGGAGCTGGTGGGTGTGCATTCATCCAGGCGAAGGGAGCCGGTGGCGAAAGCGGCTTCCAGCAGCCCCCGCTGGCGAAGATGCATGAATGCACGCCTGTGCGTACAATTTGGTCGCTCAAGGCGTGATGTCACGACGTTTGGCGTCACGGCATGTGACGTCGGTGTTCGCTAATGCACTGCCTTGAGCGCCCAAATTGCATTCATTCACCTTCGCCGGCGGAGGCTGCTGGAAGCCGCTTTGGCTCCCCTGCCCCCGCCGGCGAAGGTGAATGATGCACGCCTGTGTGTGCAATTTGGGCGCTCAAGGCAGTGCATTAGCGAACGCCGACGTCACACGCCGTGACATCAAACGTCGTGTCGTTACACCTTGAGCTCCCAAATTGCACGCACAGGCGTGCATTCATTCACTGCCGGCGGGGGCTGCTGGCAGCCACTTTCGCCGCCAGCTCTCTCCGCTGGATGAATGCTCGCCCGCCAGCGAAGGTGAGTGAATGAATGCACGCCTGCCGGCTCCCGCCGGCATTCATTCGCTTTCGCCTGCCACTTTCACCCGTACGCTTTCGCCCGCCCGCCCGTACGCTTTCGCCCGCCGCTTTCACCGCCAGCTGCCCCCGGGAGGCGGGTGAGCCGCAGTACGCGCCTCGGGAGGAGAGACAGAGAGGACTGTTCAAAGAAAATTCACATGCAGTAAGTTTACTTTTATTACTCTTATTACACTTTATTCACTTTTGTTTTAATTTTCGCGCTGCCTTGCTTCGGGAGGGGGGGAGAGGACTCGCAATCCCCCCTGGTACCTGTCATTTCAAACGTCATTTGAAATGACAGGTACCAACGCACCCAGGATACTGTATAGGCGCTGTATAGCGCTCTATACAGTAAAATGGATTGCGCGGGCCTAACGCTTCACGGACGCTTCTTGGACGCGGCTTGCATTTGCAAGCTATTTAAATACAGTATCGAGCGTGCGTGCGTGCGGCAAACGCGGGTGCACCCAGCCGTAACGCACCTCTTCCTACCGCTCCTTACTGTATTGGCCTGTGTGTGAGGAGAGGCTAGACAAGGCTGCCGGCACTTGTATTAATTGGGCTGGGCCAAACACTGTTTAAATACTGACAGGCCCCTGTCACAGAATGCAGAAACCCCTTACATGGGCATGATCGGCAGAGGTCTGCCCCAAGCTAAAGAATCTCTTAGCCCAAATGTAGAGATTTTATTCTGTCTCTTTAACTGCCATGGATTGTTTAGCTAAGAGAGGAGAGGACAGACAGAGGTGTTTCTACCAACCCACTAAACTGCCAGCACTTGTAGTAACTGGGTTGACCCAAACCTTGTTTGACTGTGGAAAGGGAAAATGGACAGACTAGAAAAGGCCTTGCAGTTATATTAATATAGTATTAATTTAGTTTATTTTTTGTAAATTTCTATTTATTTATTTAAAAATTTCTAACCCATAGTACCAACATTTCTGCTCAATGTGCAAGGCATCATTCATAAATATTCATATAACAAAGAGATACAAATAAATATAACACTAAAAGAATCTCATATTTTTAATACTTTTTGTAACTCTAAAAGCTAAAATTTATCATTACTGTTATTTGTATTTTGAAGAATTAAATTTCACTTCTTTCTAATAGTTGTGCGTACCAAATTGCAAGGTTCCTGTATGACTGATTTAATTAAATACAATGCCATCCTAAATGTTTCTTGCAGAACCATATTGTTCTTTCCCTCCCTCAAGGTTCAAGTACTCTTTCACACTTTCCTTGACATTGTCAGAAGCAGGGAATTGTTTTTCTAAAGCTTCCAGATTTTTCTTCCTCTCTTGTGTCAGGCTTCTAATGTTCTTCGGAGTCCAGCATATTAAATTCCTTTTGTGGCTGTTTTAGAGCATGAAATCAAACTAGATATGTGGTTTCAGTTGATAAAGATTTGGTTTTTCTTTGTTTAAATTTAGACCCAAAGAAAGATATATTTTATCCATTAGCAATTTCATAGTTTTCTAGAACTCCTTTTTAATATTTGGGAAAACAAATAACAAACCTTTTAGTCTTGATGTTTGCCAAAGTAGCTAGAAAGCAGATTCTTGTTTATTTGAATGTTGTTTAAAAAAGAAAATCAGAAGAGAAGTTAAACATGCCAAAGCAATCACTTGGATTGGTAGCTCTTTGGAGCTAGGACCTCCCTGCCTATTGTACCTGTCTGTTGTTGTATGGCTGTCTTGATTGAGTTTGTAAAACATTATATATAAATGTATTGCTATATAAAAATAGTGATGAAAATCAAATTAACTTTGACTGACACTAGTAGTCTATACATTACTATGCATAGAAAACTGGGAAGAATATCTGCAGAATACAAAATGTAGAACCTGATTCATTAAGGGTTTTTCCCATAGACACAAAATGGGAGAAAAGCCTTAATAAATCTGACCTTTAATTTGCTAATTTAAAAATTTTATTAAGGGCCTCTTTTAAAATTTATTGGACTGTATTTTCAGTGAAAACAAATAACTCGCTGTAGTCACACAAATGAGTGACATCATCTTGATTGTGCTTATGTGGACACACTTTCCAAAGCTTTTAAGGAATTTCATAGGAGATCTCTCTGAGCATGCAGAGTAGTTTTCACACTCCCACAGCCGAACAGCATGGCTCAATTTATAATTTTCATAGTGAGTGCTGAATGTGTTTCACTCCTTCAGCAGCTGTTTTTCCACTGTGTTTAGCTCTCCAGAGCAATTATTTTTCTTTGATCTGTCTTCCAATTTTCATGTCAGTGTGGTTTAGAAGATTTCTCTTCCACCTTAACCTACTAGTTAAGTTTTGGGCAATTTACATGCTTTCTTTTTTTTCATTGCCTCTGTCAACAAATCCATGGTTTGGCATCTGAAAGGCCTTCCAGTCATAGTCTCCTTTTTTCTATTCTGTCGTCTTTACATAAGGGAAAATGTCTTGTTTTGATTTTGTATGAACAATTTTTCTGTTGCTAGCAGACAGGCAGGCCAGCTTCTTCAAACGATGTCCAGATATTGGGGCAAAAGATGTCAAT
The DNA here is from genome assembly GCF_901001135.1 of Rhinatrema bivittatum. NCBI lineage: Eukaryota > Metazoa > Chordata > Amphibia > Gymnophiona > Rhinatrematidae > Rhinatrema > Rhinatrema bivittatum. The sequence goes on along the minus strand of NC_042616.1, from coordinate 542,616,659 downwards.
AACTGACCATCACGAGACCTGCTACAAGTTTCTGAGCAAAGATCATGATTCACCCCACTTTACCATTTTCTCTAAGATGTCACCAAGGGCTATCAAGATCTGCAAGATGAGACTATTGTCTAATCATGAAGAAATGAACAAAAACTCCAGGTCCATTGAACTAGAACTAAAAATGACATCAAAGCATAATAACCACAGAGGGCATTGCTCTAGGCAAGAATTTTTTGAATGATGCGTTAGCATCTTTGCACCAAAACCGAAAGATGGCCCCAGACATCGAGACAAATCTTGATCTCCCAGCTCACACCAAGCATCAGGCTCCAAGTGCTCAAGGACGGAGCCAAAGAGAAATGATGCTGAGAGCCCACTGAAGGACAAAAATTGTTGACATCAATCTGTTTTGTACAGATCAGTGAGCAAGGGGAATGGCATCAGAAATGGCTCTACTTTCTGTTCTGGGCACTCACTGGGTCGATCTCCAGAGTCCAGGTCAAGTTTTTTGTACTCTTTGAGACACTTCAAAGAATTCAGCCATCCACATCAACTCTTCATTTCTAGTCTTCAAGCAGGAAAATTGTAGACAATAGCAGAGGTATTTGCTTAGCATATAAAGAGTGCTGAGTGGCTGGTGTCAAGAAGCTCAACTCTTTTTGGAGCATGGTATGATCAATCTATTGCAACCTCCCCTGTGGTGCTGAGCTTTTAGCATCAATATTGAACTTCAAACATTGTGGATTGGTGTCAGCTTGCATTAAATTAGGGTTGAATGGTCTTCAGAGGGAAACCACTCCATTCTCTCAGCAATGATCAGCTCCAAGACCCAAGAACCAGTGTTCTATGCTGAAGGATGGCCAAATCTATGATTGGCTCTGATTCAGATGTCACTTCTAGTATATATTGAGAGTGACTGAGCAATCCCCGACACAGACAATAAACTGCATCTAGAAGGACCCAAAATCCCAGAATTCAATCTATGCAAATTGGATGCAATGAAAAAAGCTTTAAGGCATCCAATCCTGCATTAGGGCTGTTTCAAAGACAAGAATGATACATTGGAATGGGCAGCTGTGATACCATTTTTTGTTTTGTACGAAACATGGTCCGAGTCGGGGGACTGTGTACTCCTTTATGAATTTGGAATATCTATTGATGCATCTGGACTATTATAAATAAAATCTCCTTTGAATCTAAATTGAAGGACATTTGATATTCTCTCTGCCCTATTTTCCTATTTTTGTATATATAGAAACTCTAAATAATATGCAAGCATTATCTATTCTCTGATATCTTCAGAATTATGATATATATCTATTTTTATATATAATATCTAATAAGCATAAAGGGGCAGATTTTCAAAGGGGTACGCGTGTACCCCCCGAAAATCTGCCCCAAGCTCCCCCTGCACGCGCCGAGCCTATGTTGCATAGGCTGCCGGCGTGCACAAAGCCCCGGGACGGCATGTTGGGGGGGCATGTCACGGCCGGCGCGTCATCGGGGGAGTGCTGGGGGCATTCCAGGGGTGTGGCCACGGCCTCCAGACCAGACCCTGGACCATGGCGCACCGGCAGTCGGCCCGGCATGCGCAAGTTACGCCTGCCTCGGGCAGGTGTAACTTTCGCGATAAAGGTAGGGGGGGAATTAGTTAGGGCCAGGGGGCCGGGTTAGTTAGGGGAAGGGAGGGGAAGGTACGGAGGCAGGCTGTGCGGCTCAGCGTGCGGAGGCTGCCGATTTTGCGCAGCCTTGCGCGCGCCGACCCCGGATTTTATAATCCGGCGTACTTTTATAAAATCTACCCCACTGTGAACACTAATTGAAATCAATTTTCCTGAGTAAAAGAAAATGTCTATTATTTTTTACATACTTATACCCAAAGGGGTAGATTTTCAAAGGGTTATGCGTGTAAGATACGCGCGTAACCCCTGAAAACCTACCCTTGCGCGCGCAAGCCCCAGGACGCGCGTATGTCCCGGGGCTTTCAAAAATGGGCAGTCCGGGGGCGGTCCTGAGTCTTCCGGCACAGCAGCCTCTGCCGGGGGTTGGAGCTCCAGCAGCCGGCCGGCGCGCGCAAGTTCAGGCGTAACTTGAAGAAACAAGGTGGGGGGGATTTAGGTAGGGCTGGGGGGTGGGTTAGATAGGGGAAGGGAGGGAAAGGTGGGGGGGATTAAAAAAAAAGTTCCCTCCAAGGCCGCTCCAATTTCGCAGCGGCCTTGGAGGGAACGGGGAAAGCCATCGGGGACTCCCCTTGGGCTTGGTGCGTGTAAGGTGCACAAGTGTGCACCTCCTTGCGCGCGCTTACCCTGGATTTTATAACATGCGTGCGACAGAGGCACCATTAAAATCAAATTTACAGTAAACAGAACCTGCAGCTGGGGTAAAACACTAACTGTTATAAAATCGGTTGTACATTTGGCAAATTCTAATGTGGACACTCCTGTCTCCTTAATATCCATTAAATGGATTGCAAATATCCTCTTTCTGCTGTGAAGCCAGCTAATGCTAGAATGCCAATATAAGCACTGCTTATAATCCCTCCTCGACAAAGGTCCCCTTGTTTCGCCGTATGTCGGCTTCATCAGGAGAAAGAGACATGAATGTGCCGGTGGAACATTGAAACTGTGAAACAAAAGATCACACTGTCTATGTATGTGTCTAATTTATAAGAAATCTGTATCTGTTTTTTAAATGTTAAGCGCCTACGACTATATCTTCAAGAGTCAATAGCCAACGGCTTGCTTGCCAGAATCAAAAATGTTCAAGTGCTGTAGATTTATATCTCCTTCAAACATTTATTTATTTTATTTATTTGCAGTTTTTTATATACCGACATTTATTTAGTAACCTCACATCGGTTTACAGTCAACAAAAAGTTGCAGCAGTGCTAAGTAACAGGAGGTTAGCACCAGTGCATTACAAATAATGAATTAACCAAGTAAAAAAACATGCAAATGAATGCCTGAAAACAAATATGTTAGTATAAATATACTCAGGTATTCCAGAAGGTAACATGAAATATAAAATATAAAATTATAAAAGCTTAGAAAAGTGAACTCAATCGCACAAATTTTACCTGAGCCTTCCTTCATCACTGGGTTCAAATAAGGAAACTGCACGAGGTTGGATGCTACAAGAATGGTCCAATATTTGTACACGTTAAAGCTCACAGGTATACCTAAGCCTCTAATGAATAATGCTTCTGCATCAGTAATGTCAGAAAGTCCTTAAAACGTGAGAGATGGTACTCGTCGTGACTCTGATCTTAGGGGTGATTCCCACTCAATATTAATATCAATGCTCAACACTTCCAGTTGTATAGTGGGCCAATGAAAACTATAGAATATATGTAAAAAGTTGTTCACGCTGCTACAGCACCTTAAGGATGTTTCCACATTCGCACAAATGTTGCCTAAGCTTTCCTTCTTCATGGGGTTCGAACAAGGAAACTGCAGCGAGGTTAGATAATGCAGGAATGATCTAGTATTCATGTGCCCAAGCCTCCTAATGACGGATGCTAACACAACAGTGTCGTCAGAAAGTCAGCAAAACATAATGGCTGTGATCATAAAAATGCTTCCCACTCAATATTAATATTCCACCCTGCTGGTTGCATTGTGTGCCAGTGAAAAATATAAACTTGTTCATGCCACTGTAGCACCTTAGAGATGTTCCCTCCTTTATGTTGAGTCAGTTTCTGTACCACAGAAAATTTTAGATCGTCCCTTTATGAGTTTGTTCAATCCAGTGCTTAACTGGGGTGACTCTAGTTTTAAAGTGTGGATATAACCCTTATGTTCTATGATTCTAGTTTTGACTGGCAACTTAGTCTGGTCTATGTACAGTTTCGGGCAAGGGCATAGAATAGCATAGATTACTTGTGCTGTCTCTCAATCAAAATGTCCATGTAAAATGTGGTGGATGGATAACACAGGATGTTCAAATACTTAAATTTACAGACTATTAGTACGCCCCACTGAATATCTCCAGCTATCTTAAAGTTAGCCAATTGTGTCTAACTGGCTAACTTTAGGACATCCCTATGGGCCGACCAGAGTTAGCCGCATTGGTTAAGTTCCGATATTTGAAGTTAGCCGCGTAACTCTGGCTCGCTCCAAAATGCCTCCTGCCCGCCCCGGACCACCCCTGAATTATGTGACTCAATTTTAGGCACATACAGTGATGAATATCACTGGCTAGCCATTTAGATGGATACCTTTTCAGTTATCTGTCTAAATGGCTTCTGAATATCAGTTTCTATATGTATATCTTTTAAGATTTCTGATTGTCTTATTTCAACCAAATGGAATTAAGACAGTATTTTTCTACAAGCGGATCGTGTGCAAATGTATTCTTCAAAATCTTACAGCCCAATTTTCTTATTAGTATTTTCTTTCCTCTCAAGCATAACTTCTCTAATAGTGCTTTGTAGCCTACATTTTTTCTGTAGATCAGAATATTATACAAAATAAAATTTTCAGAAAAGAGATACGTACTAGTTCTTATGTGCTCTAAGGCACATTATCACCCTTTAAGAAAAGGCATTCTGATTCATCAAGGTCTGTGTTCATAAAAACTGGTCCACTGGGCGCAATTATAAGAATCGAGCTGATGAACTAGCAAAAATATTTCTAGAACATGGTTATAAGTTTTCTAATATAAAGTGGCATGGCATTAGGCTATCACTTGTTAGAGAATCAACATATTAAATAGATTAATTTGTGAGCTGTAGTAAAATCACTTCCTGTGTCTTGAGCTTTTGCAGCTTCTTATGCATACATATGGTTCAAAGTATTGTGAGCCAAAATTGAGATCAAATCTCCACTCATTATCTGGGTCTTACCATTTGAAAGAGGATTTTAGGGGTCATTTTCAGTCAACCCTTGTACATGCAAAGTCCAGGGATACTTGTAGCTAATTTTGACACTCCTAAAATATGCATATAAATCCAAACCACTCCCCAACACTGCCTCATTGAACACCCACTGCTCGCTTAGTCTGGGTAAACCTAATGCACATACAGGATTTTTGTGCATCCGTTACCTGCGTATAGGAGAGGCAGTTTTATAACAGCCATTTCCTATTAATAGCATAAACTGTAGAAACTCAGTCCAGGAAAATTGGTGGATAGTTTACAAAGTCACCTGTATGATACAGTACTCTGACAACTTCCCATGAATTTCTGGATCAAATATTTGGGATCCACACTCATGATCAACTGAAAGACTTTCATAGTAGATAGATTTGTTATCCCAGTCATTCATTGTGATATTTTAGCCCAACTGATCCAAATAATCAAATTTTGTAGTCATAAGCAAACAAAAATCAGCACTAGGAAAGCCCTAACTAAAAGAATGGCCTTTTGTCATTTCTTTAAGATGCAGATGAGAAAGGAGAAAAGTGTCACGATTGATATTTCTGTTTATTTTATAATTTTATGCACTGATTTTTTTTTTTTAGATAATAGTAAAAAAAAAAAAAAATTACAATTCCAGGATGAATATGTTGTTCACGCAGAAGTATAATACTCCCTGCCGGTTATGTTTTCACCCCATAGGAGTGCTAGTTGTCTCTCTTTTTTTTTTTAATGAAAATTGCTCTTTGGCCAGAACCTTAGAATCTGGTGCAGTGTGCATCCTCCCCGGAATCTCTGCAATGCTGAAAGTGTTGTCCTTGAAGTTACCGAGGAGCCCCGCAGTCAGAACTTATTGCTGAGGTTTTGTTACCATTTACTAGCAACATCTTGGCAGAGCATGACCTCTGGTACTCTCTCTAAACATTTTCAATTTACAAGCTCAAATGTGCTTGCTGTCTTTGGATCTCATTCTTCTGAAAAGGTCGACCCCTTATGAATTTACCGCAAGAAAAGAAGTTTAGCCTGCTCTGAGGATCAGCCCAGCTTACAGGAACATAGTTGTGATGAGCGCCCAATTACAATGCACTTTAATATTTTATAGAAGAAAATTCACATTGTTCTAAGTGTATACAAGCAGCTGCTGTCATTTGGCTCTGAGCAGATGTTAAACCTCCGAAAGCTTAGCTGATAATTAAAATACTAACAGTTAGTGTTTTACCCCAGCTGCAGGTTCTGTTTACTGTAAATTTGATTTTAATGGTGCCTCTGTGCAGTTATTGAATAGCGGTTTGTTTTCTAGCACACATGCAAACGTGAGTTCAATGAAGACAAATAACTGTTTCCAATCATTTGCTGTAAAAAAAAAAAAAAAGTGAAGATATGGTGCTACATGATTTAATTTGAAAAGCACCCTAGCAACAATTTTGAAACAGTTCATAAACTGAAGGAAATATTTTTTTGCAAATTTTCATAAGTTATTTATTTTCATTATCATTTTATTGCCCGCTGTAAAAACCTGATGTGCAAAAAAATGGCTCACTGCTGTGCATTTCTTAAAATATAGAGAGATTCAGAAGCAGTTTCCAAGGGATAAATCCACAGATTGAAAGTACTCAATGTAATATCTTTTGAGGTCTGCTTTGACTAAATCCTAAAGGAGGGAAAAGGTATCTGGAGAATGTATTTACATCAGAAAATATTCTGTATTTACATGTTGCACATAGATGTGTATTATTTTATAATTTACTATTTGTGCCTCATTACTTGTATGTTAGAAATTTATTACAAAAGGGATGACAGTTTTGGTGGTTCTATATGGGTAATGTTAGTTACCTTTGTGAGGACTTAAGATGGATAATTTGAAGGACTTTTGTTTCATAACTGACTTTTAATTGTATTTGTTCAATGATTATCAGCCAATGTCATACATAAGTTTGTCTGTATAAAATGACTAAACAATTCTCTATGTCTGGTCTCACAGTGTTTATCATAATTTTGTCTGAGATCAGATGGAAACTGCTTAACCTAATTGGGGGTTAGCTTCCTGGTTTAAAACAAGGAGAATGCAGTTAAAGGTTTGCAATCAGTTGTCAGTTAATTGTACCTCCAAAATGTGTGTTTAGTTTATGCAGTGCAGAATATTATTCAACCCTGTGCTTATTGGATGGAATTGCAAAATAATAATCCCTATAGCAGCCACCTCCTGGTCATAAAGAAGGCAATTTTCAAAACTATGTGGTAGCTGCAAAGTTTGCAGGTATGTTTCCCTGGGGATTTTGCATTAATTGGCAAAGGGAAAATTGCACATGTCTTTGGGAAAACTGCCCCGGAAAAAGTACCTGTAGAGATTTCCACCTTCTTGTTCTGTGGCTACTTCCCCCCTCTCCCCCACAGTTTCGAAAACACACAGCTCTGCATATTGTTGCCTCTCTGAAGCTAATCCTGCTCTCATGCCACTGACTTTTTGCACGTTTTGTAATGTTTTTGAGACACACACTCACACAGTTGGGTTGGTGGAGGGTTCAGGCTATCCGGGCCCTTTGGCGGGGGTACCCGAGCCAGGTGGGGGGGTCACCAGTTGGAGGCAGTGCACAGCACATTATATACCCTACTTCGTTGGGATGGGAACTTTCTGTCACCAGGGTACACTAGCTCCGGAGCGGCAGTAGACCGAACGCCCACCCTTTTTCTGTGGATACTTCCCCCCCCCCCCCCCCCCCCGAAAAACAGCAAACAGTTTAGAAAACACACAGCTCTGCATATCGTCGCCTCTCTGAAGCTAATCCTGCTCTCATCCCACCAACTTTTTTGATGTTTTTGAGACACACACACAAAATCTTTTACTCAGGTTTAGGATAGATGGTTTTCATACAGCTTATTTACCCAGGTAAATAACCAAGTAGGGGATGATTTTGAACTAACCGCATTGAGGTAAATGCCCCTACATTTTACCTGCAGACTTTGTGCTAATTTTCAAAGGGAAAGTAAGCTCACCAAAACTATCAGCATATACTTACTCCTTCCAGTATGTGCACACAGTTATTCTGGAAAGCCTTCACACTGCACACATGACTGAAAATGCAGAAGTAAGTGCATAATTCCAAACTCCATCCCGATCCCACCCAGAAGAACACTTCTTCAAACCAATGGCAAAAGCCCATGCATACTGTCCCGAGGAATGTAGTTTTACCATTCTATCAGGCGGGCAGTTTTGTAAAAGCCTATTTCCATGGGGAAAGCATTGTTTTACTCTCAGATATGGCTTTGAAAATCAGCTTCTTCCTTGGCTAAATGGCTTTTGAAAATTGCTCTTCATGGGGAAATGTTTAAACTGTCTACATTAGTACAAAGAACAGACATACTTTCTATTCACAGGCTTTGCACCAGTATTCAAAGAGTACAGACATGTTCTGGGTATGAAGTGCGCGCAATCGCTTCCACCAGCTTTTTGCTTGAAATGTATATGTCAACGTTTGAAAATGCAATCCATATGTGCACTTTTTCTCCTATGACCTAAACATAGCCCAGGAATGTCTCCTTTCAGTGCAGCTAAAAGTCCTTGAGTAATTGAACATTGTGCATGTTTTCACCTTATTGAGGGTGTACAGTTTTCAGACAGCCAATTTATTCAGGTAAAATGCTTTCGGCCTGCATAAGTCACTTCGAAAATTAGTCTGACTGTGAATAGGGGAGGATCTGAACACATTTTGTAAACCATAAAAAAAAAACCCCACTGAAACCAGGATTGGTCTTTCAGGTTCTTGTATGTATGGAATCGCAGCCGCCTTAAATGCCATACTTCTGTAACCAGTTAGTATATGCCGTTCTCCCTGCTCAATACTCTGACTATTTTACAACAGATAATGGGAATGTATTATAATACCTCTCAAATTTTGCTTTTATAATTTAAAAAACTTGCCAGATTGTCACTGAAGTAATTATTAAAATTAGGGACAATGAAAATATAGTTACAATATGATTAATTTTTCATATCTTTTCAATTTCCAGAAAGTTACTTCTTTACCTTCTGGAAATTTAAATTTGCTATTTTACTGCTTGACGAACAGAATGAGAAATTTGTGAAATTACACTGCTTTTCTGAGTTATTAATATAATCTATTAACAATTGCATTTTTTTTTTATCTTAACTGCCTTAAATGGTTAACTATCAGAGGGATAAATGCACAACTGTTTCATGCAAAAAAAAAACAAAAAAACCCACAAACTTCATTTCCATTAATATACTTTTTAAAGTACTTCAATATAAGAAATCTTGTTCATTTTCTTTACTGGGACATCATAAAATATTAAGCAATGGATTCTCAAGATTACATGATTATACACAAGGGGGTCATTTTCTAAAGAATTTACATGCATAAAATTGGGTTTTACACAAGTAAATGAACATTACCTATGCAAGCGGGATTTTAAAAATTGCTAAAATGTTTGCCATTGAATTCTCCATAGGCTATAGACATATAAGCACACATTATGAGCATAAATGGCCTTTTAAAATTGCTAGGATAGTAGTAACAGTTGCACATGTAACTCCTTTGAAAATTCACCTCTGGTGTGAGTAATTTTCCAAGGGACTTCTGTAAGTAAAACAGTGTTTTCATGTATAAATGGCCATGTACAAAATTGCCCACCTAATATGCGGGTAAACTGGTGCATATATGTCATGTTTGTACATACGTTTACCAAGTCTGAGTAGAGCATTTCCCTGGGGTGGGTAGGGGGTTGCATTTATTTGCATCTATTTGCATTTTCAAAAGCTAGGTGTGTAAAATTTCCCCAAAACATTTCTGCACACAATTTAGCAACTGTAATTTATGTGCAGGTAGTTTTGGTGCAACAGTTTTCAAAAGGGGAAGGTGCATGCATATTTTCCCCTAAGGAGTGAATTTTCAAAGGGCTTTCGCATGTAAAAATAGCGTATATGCGCACAAACAGCAAATATGCCCGCCGTGCTATTTTATAAATGTTCAGAGTATATGTATGTTTCCCTTTTTGTGTGTACATTTTACTGAGTCAAAAAAGGGTCGGTCTAGGGGTGAGGTTAAGTATACGCTGAACTTGATGTTTTGTAAAAGATATATACATGTATATTATCGAACTTGTCCATACACTTTTACACCTGCTAATTGACTTGCATAACTGAAATCAGACTTGTTTGTTGTCTGCAATTTTGGGTGGGAGGTGGGAGTGAAGTGCTAGATGGTCCAGGTGAACTGGAGCAGGACTGGGAGAACTGGTAGAAGTATCGGCAAACTGGTAATTCCAAGTACTTGAGCATGCGTGCATTTTCTTCCATTGGAAATATTTGCGGATACTGAAACACACGGACATATTTTCAGAGCAGAAATACATGGTATTATATGAACTCTGCAGCTCCTTCCATACAGTTTATAAAATACTAGCATTAATTTACATGCATCCACTTGTGCATGCAAATGTTGTACCTTGGATAGGTTTGAAAGTTAAGCTCTAAAAGAGGCACAGAAACCTTATAGTATAGATATCAAATGGGACAGTGAACAGCCACAGTTAGAGTGAATCAAGGGTTAACTGGCATGTATGGAAACTTTAATGTATAAGAACACCCAAAAGCCAATTCCATTCAATAACAGATCCAAAAAAATAAAGGTAGAGGCATATAAAAGAGATTAAGATTCAAATACCTGAATTTCCAGTCTTTTGCCCGTAATGGGTTCCAAACCATATCATATAAGACACTAAAGTTTAAATCATTTACCCCCCAAAAAAGTCCTATAAAGCCCATTTTATAAGCATCTCAGTGCAACAATTCCAGCATCCAGGTAAACTTAAACACATACATGCATAGGTTTACCTGCATATCGGGCCAGCAATTTTGTGAAAGGCATTTCTGCATGTAAGAAACTGTTTTACCTGCAGAAGTCCTAAATACCCTCCCTGGAATTAAAATTTCACTTTAAGTGTATGTGCTTAAGAGAATAAGTTAGTTCATAAATGTAGTAATATAAAAAAGAACATGCAGCAAATGCAAATTGTATCATACTTGAGGTAGTTGAGGCTGCAGAAGGAACAATTCTTCTAATACACGTGCCTGCTTTTGAGAGTTCTTGCTGACAATTTTTTTTTATCTTTTTATAAAACTTAGGGGGTCATTTACTCAAGGTTTTCTCCTATTTTGTGTCTTCGGGGAAAAATGTTTACAAGCAAATTTTCAAATGACCATGCGTGTAAATATTGGAGGTTACACGTGTGGCCAGACCTTGCGCGTTGCACGCATTTTCACAAGGGCCAGGCCGGGGGCGTAGTCTGGACAGGGTAGGATGGAGACCAGCTGGGACAGCGGCCATTAGCCGCTGTCCTGAGGAAGCACGTACTGGCAGCCGGCTGGTGTGCGGAAACTACTTGTGCTCCGGGGGAGCAGTAAGTAGTAAAATAAAAAATTTGCAATAGCTTAGGTTTAGGGGGCGGGGAGGAGAGGGGAAGAGGGAGGAAGGTTAGGTAGGGGGTAGGGAAGTTCCATCCCAGTCCGCTCCTTAATTGGAGCGGACTGGGAGGGAACTGTGGGAAGCCCGATTGCGTCCCAGCACGCATTTAGCAAAAATATCCCTCCCTGCGCACCGGGAAACATGCGCATATTGACGGCTATGCGCTGCTTTTAAAATAGACCCCTCTATAAATAGGGCCTTTGGTTTTCAAAGGTGCAAATCTTGGCCTGGTCAGCTTATCCTTTCCTTCTGAGACAAATAAAGCTCAGTTGTGATTAGGTAACAATAATATATTACATTTATAAATATAGTTCTGAAGACAGGATTTGGTACTAAGAACAAGATCGGGGTTCATTTTCAGCTGCTATGCAGCTCGGCCAGTTAGCTAGATAAACAAATCCAGCTAGCTTGCAGGATGTATTCAGTGGCGCAGTCACGCTGCTGCGTATACCCGGCTTTCTTAAAGTGAGCCGGTTATGTCTAACTGGCTAATCTTAGGACAGCCCTAAGGCCTGTCCAGAGTTAGCCGTACAGGTTATGTGCTAACTCTGCTACATCCAGAAATGCCTCCTGCCCACACCTGGAATGCCCTTGACTTATGCGGATAAATTCTAGCCGCATAACTCGTTTTGCAGCTAGAATTTAGCTGCATATAGTGATGAATATTGCCAGGTAGCCATTTAGGTGGATAACTTTTCAGTTATCCATCTAAATGACTGTTGCATATTGACCTCAAGATCTTTTATTTGTAATCTAAATCAATTGCAGTTCTATTTGTTTGTGACTTAATGGTACAGGATTTTGTATGCTAACCAAACTATGGCTAAACATTTAACACAGCTATTGATAATGTTGATAGGAGGAGGGCATGGGAGGAGAAAGCGTAATTGGCAGGTTAACAGAACAGTAGAAGTACACATGTAATGGTAGCACAAATTTTCCTAACACATTACGCATTTCTTTCAGAGACAAGTCTCTTTAATGTCATCTTTATCTGCTACACGATGCATGAAATCTACTTTCTGTTTTAGGACTGCAAATGACCCTTGGCCCCTTTAGTGGAGACGCAATGTGACCTCTCCATTGTCATCGGTTTTCATTCTCTTGAAAATTCTATGAATTTTTATTACAAATTTTTTTAAACCTAGCTGAGGCTTCAACAAATTACTTGACACAGATGAGATGAAGTTGTTGAAATAGTGTTAGATAAGTTTTACAGCCAGCATGTGTGCTGCAGAACAGTACAAAGCCCGTGTCCTACAATGTCATACACCAGTAACTGCTGAGCCTACTATTGGATAAATACATCATTTTATGGAACATTGATTGTTCTATAAACCCAATGGAGTATTATGCTCTATGATCAAACCATTTAGATTGTGTGTAGAGCACAGAAAATGCCATATTCAGGATGGTACTAAAAGTGCCATTTGTGTATTTTATGGATGTCATTACAGGAGAAACTTCCCTCTGTAGGCCCTGTTTACTGCAAAATTTTTTAGTCTGTAATGACATTTTTCATTCACAATGTATGCCTTCAAGAGAGAAGGCGGGGGGGTTGGTTTATTTGTTTCATTCAAGTTTACTGCACAAATTCTATATATTTTAATTAAATGTAAGCTTAACAAAATCATAAAGTATTTATTTGGTGGGTTCTGTCTTGAAGGGAGGAAGAGAAATAATAACTGTTAGGCTTTCCTAACACATAAAGTAGCTAGGTATGCAATTCAAACACCCCCCTCCTCCCAATTTATAAAACAATAGTACAACATTTTTGTTCTTTTAGCTTCCCAGACACTCATTAAACTTGGGAAATTCCTTTGATTGTTATTTGGGAAGGAGATGGAAGAAAAATGCAAATGTGATCTTCATGCTTAAGAATCTTGACATATTCAATAGAAAAGAAAGGATTTCAAAACTCACTGAGGACTCCGGTTGATAAATAACAGTTCTGCTGAAAAGACAGCCTTCTTGGAATGAAACCAGTTCTCTGATCAGATATGAAACAGTTCTGACTATGAGGTGCTGGATTAGCATTGTTCACCACCACCACTATTTTCGAGTTCAATTTAGCATTTTTGTAAATTCTGCTAAGGTACCAACAAAATCCTCACTTTCAAGTTTCCTAAAAACTTGCTGCTTTGTTTCTTGGTATTAGTTTAGCAAATATTTAATAGAAAAACTTGATTTGATGCTATATTCAGTACAAGGGACAATTTCTTTTAAATAGTGTAAAACACAAGAAACAGACTTGGTAGCAGTACTATATTATATACAGACTGTTCTTGTGCTATAAGTATTAAATTAAAAAAAAAAAAAAAAAAGCTAGCTAGTAAAATTTCCATTTTGTATTTACCAAGAAGATTTCTTAAATTAAAATTGATTTCACTAGATTTTTTAGGAGGGGTAATAGTTGAGTTAACTTTAACTTTACTATAGTGATTCACTTTGGTTTAAATGACACTTGAACTTCTACATAGCTCAACATTAATTCATTATAGTTGAAATGGAAGATTTTTCAGTGGGTGAATCTTTTACAATCTGATTGAGGCTGTTATATTTTATAGGAGCCATTTTTCAAAGCAGTACTGACAGCACCCGAAGTTATTAAATTGCTGAATCAAAAGATGGACCTGCAGTCGCATTTATGAACTGTAATGGAATATCTGGGGTTGCGCCGAGCTTTAGGTTAAGATGTTGGTGTAGTTAAGTTTCATCTCACCCTTTAGTGACAGCAGTATTTACCCATGTAGTTTACCTTAATGGTCAGGAAGTGGCTTAACTCGCCTCTGGATTCAAACAAATTGAGTAAGCCTTTCAGAATTGTATAATTATCATTGCTGCAAGGTAGTCACTGAATAACTCTACACACAAGACTTTACAAAGTAAAGATTTGAACTACGGAGACTTGCAGATGCCATAGCTGTTATACAAACTGTTTAGGATGCATTTTATTTTCTTACTTCAACAAAACTATGTTCATCCCTGAATATAATGAGAAGTAATAATTATTGCATAGAAAGAAAACTTGATTTGTATAATTATTTTCTGTGTCCTTGATACTCTTTTTCGTATTTTAATAGCTTTCAAACACATGACTTGTTGTGCTGAATATTAGCTCAACAAAGCAAAAATTTGTTGAAACAGTTTTTACAGATGACTTTCAGTACGTTAGGGAAAGGTGTGATTTTATTTTTTTTTTCTTCTTGAAGACCCTGTGTTCTTCCTTTCACATGCTTTACTATGGCAATGCCTACCAGCTGCTGGTAGAAGGTAGTAATACCACTGAGCGCAGTTGCAGTTCAGATCTGATAAATATTAATTTAGCATCAACATGTGCTGCCTTGGATATAGGGTACCACTTGGAAACTGTTTAACACTTCAAATTGCTCATTTTTCTCTGCATTTTCTTAAGACACCTCCTAGATATCCTCTTTCTAGGGAGATAGAAAGTAAAAATCCTGAGCAACCTACTGTTCTGATTTCTCAGCTTGCAAGTAATTGCAGGCATTGTGCTACAAGTTTCCTGCAGCATACTGTACTTGCTTGTCAGGAGCTTTGGCATCCTTTAACACATTGTATGTAGAGCCTCGCTTGGCAGTTTGGATACAGTGAATTATGATATTAACAGAGCCAGGATTTACTTTAAATTCCTTGAACCATTAGAAGTCAGATGAATAACAGAATTGACACATGAATTTGTATGGAGGGAAGGGGTTCTAGTCCTTCATAACACCCACGCAATCCAACTCATGAAATTAAGCCAGCGAGAGTGTGTGTGTGTTACTTTCAACCATGACCTTGGCCAGGAAGGAAATATTGTGTGGTAGAGGAGCAGATGATAGATGGTAAACCCAAAACCATAAAATAAAGATGCTTAACGAATTTGAAAGTTATAGATGGAGGTGTGACCCACTATCAGACATGTAACAAGTAGCCGCTGCCTCATGATCTCATGGTTTACTCCCAGCTTTTCTTTGTAGAACATTTGAAGTTGAAATGGCTTAGGTTTCCTTTCTTCTTATGCAAGCTGGGATCATCACTAAGCCAATGATCTTAGCTTCTGAGCAGATAGGCAGGTGCATCATTCTGCATTTCACAAAGTTGATAGGATAGAAGAATAATACAGCCTCAAAAGCCTGTTTACATTCTCTGCAACCTGAACTTCTTCAAGTAATAGCAGTACATATAGAAAGGAGAATAGCCTTTATAATTGGGCATAGGTAGGCTTCTACTTACCACTATTACAAATCAGAAATTGCACACATTTTTCTTCTTGGGCCATCACCCTTACAGTTGCTTTTCTGTTGATGGTGGGGAGACTAGTCAGAAGTAGTAATCATATTAAGTCCTGTTATAATTCAACCTACAATTTACTTATATAGCTGAGCAATTTCATCCTGACCTCCTTTTGTGCTGACCAGATGAAAGAAGTCTAGCTCTTGAAACATTCACAAATTTATTGAGCTATTGCAATGAAAATATTACTTAACAATATGTTTGATGATATGTATCCACTGCTGTAACTGATTTGAAAGATTAAAGAGTAATACGATTATTTTATTTTTTCAGGTATTGTGTCCAAGTCTTATGAATGTCGACTGAAAGGGCAAGGAGCAACTTTTGTAGAAACTACAGCCCCTTTTACTGCAGCACCATCACCAGAACCTTCTCCAGTTAAGGAAAAGACTCTACGAAATTGTAGAAAACTACAGTCATCTGAACAAGTGCAACAAGTAATAATTTTTGAGGGCTTTTCAGATGAATATGATGGTGATTTTTCAGTTGATGCTTCTGTGGAGGAAACTGCAGCAGCTACTCTCCAGACATTAGCAATGGCAGGTCAAGTGGCAAGGGTGGTCCATATTACAGAAGATGGTCAGGTCATAGCCACAAGTCAAAACACATCCCATGTAAACAACATTGTTCCTAGACAAATACTTACTGAGCAATTAGCAGATGGAGTTACCCAAGTTGTAGTGGTAGAAGGACCAGTAGAAGAAACTGATGTAACTGAATCAGTTGCAATTGAGACAGTTGATTCCAGTGGTACTGTGGTGCAACAGATGATGACACGGGGGATTTTAGATGGATCACAGACTCTGATACATCCTCCTGACTCCTCAGCACTGGATGCATTGCTTTGTGCTGTAACAGAACTGGGTGAAGTACAAAACAAGAATGAACACCAGAACAGAGTCAGTTCTAGTCAGGAAGAATCAGTGAGAATGAGCATTCAGAAGGCTCCCAGTATACCTAATGAAGCTGAAGTGTCGGTGTTCCATGAAGATCAAGAAAATCGTGAAGATGTACAATCTATGGAAGTAGTAACACAAGTAATGCACCCATCTGCTCTCATTGAACCTCAGGAATCAACTCAAGTGGCCTTCAAGAAAATGGTCCAAGGAGTACTCCAGTTTACAGTTTGTGATACTGCTGCAGCTAACCAGCTAATGAAAGAAGGTGTTACTCAGGTAATTGTAAATGAAGAAGGTACTGTGCATATGGTAGCCAGAGAGGGTTCTCGTATCATAATGCAAGATACAGGAGGACATGAACTTCGTCTTCAAAGTGAACATATGGATTTAGTTGAATCTGAAGGGGAAATTTCACAGATCATTGTCACAGAAGAAATAGCCCAAGCCATGGTTCAGAATTCCAGTGGCAGCTTCACGGAAGGTGCTACACATTATATTGTGACAGAGTTACCAGAAGAGGCTATGCAAGATGAAAGTGGCATGTATTCACACACTGTAATAGAAGCATCTGCCTCTGGAGAGATTTGGCAAGCTGGTAATATTCCAGATGCCACATCTATATCCACTGATGGAGCTGGAGACCAATTGACAACTATGGTTGTCTATGCAGACAGTGGTTCACAAGCAGAAGTAATTCAAGATCTAAAGGAAGGTGATGAATTGCAAGAAACATAAAACATTGTTCTTTTTAAGCATGACCCAAGCAAGTGGAAGATTCACTAATGACACAAATGCTCCTTGAAATTGTTTTGGAAGATTGTTAGAATGTTGGTGTCATGAACACTATGTACCTTTGTGAAAATTTAATGTAATTAACTTTAAAAAGGCACCATCTTCATATAAAAAAACAAAAAAAAAACAAATGGAAGTAGAATAGCCTGGTCTGAGTATATAGTAAAATAATCATTTGAACAGAAAAGAAATAAAACTCTGAAGGAGATGGCAGATGTGATCTGAATTTTTTATTTGAATTATTTCGCTAGTGTACAACTTCCATGCCTTTTCAATGGTTAGCCATAGCATCCAGTAGGTGTTGCAGAACCCCTGACTGATACTTGTTTGCAAAAAAAAAAAAAAGGATTCCTAGTCAATTGTCATGAAAATCCCACTTTTCATTAGTTGGACATATACATCTTATACCCAGAATAGGATTTTGAGTGCCCTCTACGGTAGAAGAGGTGAAGGACTGATGTCATCCTGCTGCTGGGTATAAAGTATATGAACGTAACATCCGAAGATTACGTCTTTTACACTGCGTTATCCACAAAAATAACTTTTTTTGAAAGAACAACATCCAGTCACGGAGTCTTCCTCCAATTTGAATTCTAGAACTATCTATTGAAAAGACACGAAAGTTGTCTTGTAATGAGCATTTTATTACATTGTGGTTTCCTGGCTTAATCCTATAATCTTTGATTTAAGTATTATTTGTATAATAGTGCTAAGATTAATTTCTTATTTTACATGTTACACAAGATGAAAACAAGAAAAAATCATCACAAACTGATCTCACTAGGTGGAAATAGCTTTACTCTTTTGGGAGTAATTTTCAAAGCCATTTACATGTGTAAATCTGAGTTTTAGGTGCATAAATGGCTTGTTAGAAAATTCTCTGGTCTTTGCACACACAAATTGTGTACGTAAATCAGATTTACGCATACTTTTATGTGCGTTCCGGGGGCGGAGTTTATATTTATACACATACTTTAGATTTTCAGAAGAATGTGCATACATTGCACTCATACAAGTTATGCCCTGCCAACT
This sequence comes from Rhinatrema bivittatum, assembly GCF_901001135.1. NCBI lineage: Eukaryota > Metazoa > Chordata > Amphibia > Gymnophiona > Rhinatrematidae > Rhinatrema > Rhinatrema bivittatum. The sequence continues at coordinate 542,598,309 of NC_042616.1, read as the reverse complement.
TTCTGTGAGCAAGTTTGTGCATGTACTGAAAGCTGATTTTCAAAGTAAAAAGTATGTGTATACTTTAGCTTTTGAAAATTAGTGGAAAGTCTGTGGGTAAAAAAAATAGAAATGCTCGCAGACTTTCTGTTATTTGAAAATTACCCTCATTATGTCTGATAGCACTGCAGTTTTAAACATTAAATAACAGGTTTTTACTATAGTGATTGGCTATCCTGTTATACTTTCTTCATAAGTGAGAAGGCTTGACTTTTTAGAGTCTTTTGTATGACAAAAATAAATCATAACATACAATATGGGATGTGGTTGTATTGTTGGTTTATTGCAGGGTTGCCAGCTTCAGTCCTCAAGAATGACAGACAGGTCTGGTTTGTAGGATATCTCTAATGAATTTGCATGAGATAGATTTGCATGCACTACCTCCATTTATATGAAAATATATCTCTTGCTTATTCATTATGGATATCCTGGAAACCAGACCTGTCTGTGGCTCTTGAGGTCCAGAGTCCGTCACCCCTGGTTTATAGCTTTGTCTAAACGCTTTGTAGGCAAAACCATTAAAATTGTCAACATAGAAAGGATGTGATAAATGTATTTTATTTAAAAAAAATATATACTACTACTAAACTGGTTTAGAAAGGCACAACACCAGTAACTTTGATTTAGTTTCAAATATATATATCTATGTATATAGATATATATATATATATATATATATAAAATCTGAAAATGTGTATTTTGAAAAAACATTACTAAAATATTTGGATTTTGCTGTTCCTGCAAATGGCTTTTCAAATAAATACCATATTAAAGTTTACTTTTTGAATTAGAATAAGAAAAAAATGATAATATTGAGTTCTCGCTTGGACCAGTCAAAATGACTAAGCCAAATTATAAGATATTTTTTTTTATAGCTTTGGATATATGTTAAATGTAAGCTAGCACTGTTTCTGGATACAGCAGCTTTTGTTTTTGAAAATGGCAGCACACAAAATTGCCCCTTCATTTCTGGAATGAATTAAAATGTTATCAGAAGAAAACTTCTAGTTTGGTGTGTTTCTTCTGTGTGGGTAAGAGGTGTATTTTAATTATAAAACTATCTATACAAGTACTATTTCTATTATGTTTTTGCATTCTTTTTCTCTTGGTATATACTATTTTTGAAATAATATATCATGTACGCTCATTATAATTTCTGAAGAACTAATCCACAGCAGAATCTGTAATCATGCAGGTCAGATTACATGTTCATGAGCCCTAAATCAGTTATCTAATTGACTTATGTAGGGGAGCTATGTACTAATTGGCTTGTTAACAATGTATTCCCACCACCAGATTTTCTTTTCTATTTTACAAGGGGCATTAGTTCCCAAGGAGGGCACAGAGCACATGGGGTCCATTTACCAGGAGCCTTTTGTTGTGAACTCTGTTTTTTGGGGGGGGTTCTTGGAATGGTGTCCTTTTTTACTTCTAGCTCTGCTGCTTCAATTAGACCAAATCTTCTCAATTTGATTTGATCTGCCCTGCTTTTCTTCTGCCTCAGCTTTTTCTTAAGTGTCTTAAAAGCAGCCTGTATGAGTTTAAGGAAGGGTCCCTTAGCCTCGCTGTCAGAGGAAGACAAATGTAATCAAGTGTCTGACCAGGTAGCGGGCAAACCCATTGGTGGCGGACTGTATTCACCCAAGTCCAATGATGAGGCTTTTGGAGAAGAGGAAACATCTGAAGATTGGTACCCTGACTTGACCAAAGCTGTTGGAGTAGTTGCTGACTTGCACCTAAAGAAAGTGTGTTCCCCCTCTTGGGAGAGGCAGCGTTTTCGGCTTGCAACTACCCTCTTGCATATAGAGGAAGGATTCCCCTCAAGGAAGAGGCAACATTTTCAAAATCAGTCCGTGCCTTTTTCAGATGCCGAGCTGTGGAAATCCGCAGCTTAAGGGTCCCTACTACCTACAGCTCCTCGCAGTGGACTGTCTGTGGCTTTTTTGGAAGCACGTTTCTGTTTGCCCCACTTATTTGAGGCTGCCCAGGCAGCGACTACTGCATCCTGTTTTTTTGGGAGCTGAGCTCATACCCTAGGCTTAGCCAGGGAGGAGGTGTTGCTGGTTTGACTGGTGGACTTCCTTTTTTTGGGAGCTCATTATTGGGAGTTGAGACTGACCCACAGATGCTGTGCTTAGTGCGGGGCATTGTCCTTGTGTCCCCTTCTCTTTTTTTGGGCCATTAAAAACATTGTTAACCTTTTATTTAAAAAATATATTTTAAAATATTCAATGTTTACTTTAGTCTTATTTGTTTAGCTCTTTTTTTTTTTTTTTTTGCTATTCCTGGTCCTGACGCCTCTCCAGGAGCAGCAGATAAGGACATGGGGCAGGAAGGGGATTATATCGCTCAAGAGTCATACTACCCCTTTATAAGGCAACCCAGTAAACAGGATTTTTTATTTTAAACTTTGCCAAGCCAGACAAGAGCTGGAGGCTCTTGTCTGGCTTGGCAAAGGAGTGTAGGTAGACAAACTGCAGGGACCAGGACAGCACTGCCCAGAGAAGCCTGTAAATCACGGGGGAACTGGCTACTAGGGGTGGCAGGTGGACTGCAGGGCCATGGAAATGGCAGGGAGGCCCGATTCAGCAAGACCAAGTTAAGAGGGCTGTTGGAAGCACCAGAGGCCACCTGGAACAGAAGAGCAACAGCGGGTAAGTGACCAGGAAGTTGCACAGAGCAGCACTTACTCTTTTTTTTTTTTTTTTTAATTTAAACTACTCACTATATGTACCAGTGATGTGGCAGGCGCCCTAGCCAACCTAACTACCACCTAGCCCTACACTATGCAAGATGGGCCAGTGTTGGGCACTGGGCTAGCTTCCCTACCCCCATAACTGGTCATAGCCAGGTGCCCCCTGACCATGCAATTGACAGCCATGTTCTTCCTTCCAGCTGTGGGCCAGAGTAGCCTTGGATCTCAAGTTACCCCTTAGCTTTAACACTAGCATTACATCAGACTGTAACTCCTGACATACTAAGGATATTTAAATTGCTCCCTGTGTTATCATGACTTCAATCTGCATATCATGTTTCTCTGTCAGTACTTCTCAACTAGTGTACCTTGGGAGAGTCCTTTGATTGCCCCAGTGCTGGTAGCCTTAGCATGATTCCCACTCACCTCCCCCCCCCCCCCCCCCCCCTGGGCCCATGGCAACCTGACAGCACTGAGGACAACAGGAGCAGGGAGCCCACACAAATCAGTGAATGGCAGAGAAGAGACTCTGTTCCCTGCTACAGCCCCTCCCCCACCTGTTGCCCAATGTGCAGTTTTGCTTGGAGTGGACAGTACACCAGACCATAAATGTTTGTACTGCATGGTCTTATGACTCAGCTGTCAGCAGAAGAGAGGACTGAATCGCGTAGAGCTCCAGTCAGACAAGAATGATTTGATTCGGAGGGGAGGAGGTAAATGCTGAAAGGAATAGAGGGAAGAAAGGGGTTATGTGCTTTGGAGGCAGTGCAAAAGGTGGTGAATGTTGTGGGAGCTGAAGAGGGCTTTGAATGCTTGAGAGAATGGGCCAGTGGATATTGACCACAGTATTAGCCACCACGCTCCTGCCAGCCGAGAGTGGGAATGTGAGAAGAGATGAACAAACCTAGCTAGGAGGCAGGGAGGGAGGGAGGAGCAGAGAGAAAGGATTGGGTATGAGGGAGAAGAAAGGAAGGAAAAGTGAGAGAGAGAGAGGACCAGAGACGGAGGGAGATAAAACTGGGATAGGGGAGGGAGAAGTAGGGAGAAAAGACCCTGGATAAGGGGCAGGGGTAATGGAGAGGGAAAGAGTACCCAATATGGAGAGCGAGAAAGAAGGGACTGAGTATTGGGAAGAGGGAGATTGAGAAATGACTCAGGAATACAGAAAACGAGAGGGGACTAGGAATAGGTGAGAGATCTAAGAATGGAGGTAGAAGCACAGAGGAGAGTAGAGAGAAAAGACCAGGAACTCGGAAAGAAGGTGAACACTGGATGGAGGGAGAGAACCAGGTATTGGGTGGATGAAGAAGAAGAAAGGACCTGTGATGGGGAAGAAATGCTAAGGGATAGAGGAAGAGGAAGGGGAAGGAGGAATGGGAAAAGGAGAGCAAGAAGAAAGATAAAGATTAGGAAAAGGAGATAAGAAAAGAAAACATTGAATGAAGAAGCAGTATTAAAATATTCATAATGAAGGAAAGGGAAAAATACAAAGGAAGGAGAATACCAAAGAGAAAATAAAAACAACACTGAGTCTGAACAAAGCATAGGTTGGAAACCTTTATTGCCTGATAAAGAATATTAAAAACAAATCAGTCTAAAATATCCTGAAACATTGATGTTTCTCCATATAGGAAGCTGGGAATATACACTGAGTCTGAACAAAGCATAGGTTGGAAACCTTTATTGCCTGATAAAGAATATTAAAAACAAATCAGTCTAAAATATCCTTAAACATTGATGTTTCTCCATATAGGAAGCTGGGAATATATTGTGAATAGTTGGATTTTGTTAGCTATTTTTTTTCTGGTGTTTAATTAATTCTCTTAAATGCAGGACATACCTGCCAGCACTGAGGCTTTGCATTAAATTACGTTTTGCTACCACAAAATATTTTTAAAAACACGCTTGTAGGCATATTTTGAGAATAGATTGCTACAGTTTTCCATGGAGAGTCCACCAGAGTTTCCCCACCTCCCCCTCCCCCTCAAAAAATGGAGTGCTGGCTCACTGCTAGTATTATGGGGAATGTGTTCCAGATTCACCTACCAGAAAGCTGGTAACTGTATCTTCTCTCCCTCCTTCCCACCGGCAGGTAAAGAACAATATTTCATACCTGTGTGTGCTTCCTCTGACGTCTGAATATGTTGGGCCCTATAATCTCACACGACCTGCCTGTTCAGACGTCAGATTGAAGGTGGCAGAATGAGGCACACCAGGTAAAAGGTGTTGCTCTCTTCCTGCCAGTAAGAGGAAGAGTGGGGGGAGGGGTGAGAATCATGCAGAATTTGGTTTGGTATCCATGTGAATTGGGTAAATTTGAAAGTGTGCCACAAAATAAAAATGGTTGAGAAGCACTGCCTCATACTAACCAGCCCAGAGACAGAAGGCTATTTAGTGCTGGTCACTTGCCTCCCCCCATCCTGAATGATGATCAAAAACTAACCAGCTGATTTTATTTGCCCTTATTTATATTTATAGTTCTCTGGGCTACTTGTTTAGAATATATTTTTTCCCTGTTTTTATTTTCCCTTTTAAATAGCTGCTGTTCATAGCTTGGTTGTTGAATATGATTTGATTTAATTTTCTTTAGCTATTGGCTACTTTTTTCCTTTAAATATCTGCTATTTATGGTTTGGCTGTTGAATCTGTTTTTTAAAATGAGAAATAATAGGGTTACTCTAGCATTTTAGAGGGAGTTTACTTGATAAATCTGTTTCTAGGAAACAAAGATTGGATTTACTATTCCTATCTGTTCCTGTTGTGGAAACCTGCCTATACAGGGAGGAGCCATTGAACTGAAGATACTAGAAAAATAATCCAGTCAAAACCAGATCTGGAAGCACATTTTGGAGGGCAGCTCAATACAGAAGAGTCCAGAACTCCAATTGTGAAGTGCTTTTTCTAAATATATTTACTTATGTATTTTTTCTCTCTATCCATATGTTCTTTTAGAAAGTTTTTCTTCTGCTAATCTCAATTATTATTAATCTCTCCCTCGCTACCCCTCTCCCACCCATCCCAGAAGTTTTTTTTTCTTATACAGCTTTCATGAATAAGATAACCTAAATGTTGCATTTGTGGACCCTTGGGCCAAGGCGGGGTTGACGCAACCTGCAGGGAGGAGCCCTGCAGGTCCCTCCGTCAGTAGGCTGACCCAGAGGAAGAAGAGACCCAACTGGAGCTTCGCTTATACCAACTTATGTTTCCCTCCAGTTGAGTCTTTGGGTGCCGGGACCAGCAGGTCTTAGGTGGGGGCCTCTGCTGATGATGACAGGGTCCATTGAGGTAGCTGGGTCGGAGTGGGTGTATGAGGCTTGAATGATGGCAGGCAGCAGTGAAGAGTATCCAGGAATCAAGCTGTGGTCAGTGGCAGGCAGTGATCGAGTTTCCAGGAGTCAAGATGTGGTCAGTGGCAGGCAGAGATCAAGAGTATCAAGGAGTCAAGCTGTGTTCAGTACCAGGTATCCATCCAAAAGGAAAGGCGGGATGGATAGGCAGGGTAATAAAGCATGGAGAAGAACAGTTGGGCTGCAAGGGAAGCAGAGATGTATTGTAGAAAAGAAGCTGAAGAACTGAAACTGAAAAAACAATGACAGGGATGACTGGAACTGGAGGACAAAGACACAAGGATCACAGGAACGGAAGACTAGGAATGCTGGAGCAACATGCACTACTGGAAAGTAGTAGGGAGACCTGTTGCTAAGGTAAGGAAGTGGAGGTCTGGTGGGCCTTTTATAGGCCAACCTCTGTGATGTCATCAGAGAGCACTTTGGGACCTTTACCATGATGGGCTCTTTAAAGTGGGCAAGGTCAACCACGTGTGCACCTAGTGGAGGCATGGTGACATGGAGTTGGTGGCCTCCTACCATGAAGGAGAGCAGGGCCTGTCATGGAATCGGTTGCATCCTGCCATGAGGCCAGCTGTGACTGGGGCCTGGTCCAAGCGGTGAGGGCAGCAGTTCACAGGGTTAGCCCACAGACCGCCGAACGCAACAGTACCCCCATCTTAAGCCCCCTCCCTGAGGCTCTTGGCTTCCTTGGATGAGATTGGTGAAATTCCATTAAGAGATTATGGTCCAAGATATTGGAAGCTGGCTTCCAGGACTTTTCTTCTTGACCGTAGACCTTCCAAGAGATGAGATATTTGATTTTCTTGCCCCTACAGCAATAGATTTCCTTGATTTTGTATACTGTTTCTCCATCAATGGTTATATCCTGAGGTTCAGGTAATGCCCTAGAGGGCCATGAGAGTACCAGTGGTTTGAGTAGCGAAACATGAATTACATTATGTATTTTGAGTGTTTATAGCAATTTTAATTGGTAAGTAACAGGCTCCGGTTGTCAAAGGAAAGGTCCAATATATTGTGGGGCTAGACGCATGGAAGGAACCTATAGGTGTAAATGGTGCATGCTTAGCCACACTTGTCTCCAACCTTTAACTGAAGAGCTAGTCTTCTGTAGGCATCTGCCGTTCTCTTAAATCTGTCAGTAGATTAGATGGTTAGTCCATTCCCATAGTTCATTCAATTCCTGGGTGGAGAGTTGTGGCACTGGAGAGGTACTGCCACCAGTAGTGGCAGAGGAGGCAATGGTTGTTTCCCATAGACCACTTGGAAAGGAGAGGATCCAGTGGTTGAGTTAATATGGGTATTGTGAGAGAACTCAGCCCAGGGTAAGAGAGTGGCTCAATTTTCCAGCCACACATTGGCGTGGAAGAATGTCTTGAAAGTGCGATTGGTGCACTCTGCTTGTCCATTCCCTTGTGGGTTATAAGCAATAGTGAAGTCTAGTATAATGCTGTACTTTTACAGAGGAAGTGCCAGTATAGTGCCATGAATTGCACAACTCATCAAAATGTATTTTCGAAGGCCATCCAGACGGAAGACATGGAAAGTAAAGAGATGAGGTAGTTCTGGTGCCAAAGGGAGACAAAGTGTGCCATCTTTGAGAAACAATCTACAACCAGCCAAATCATGGTGGCACCATCTGAGATGGGGAGTTCCACAATAAAGTCTGTGGACAAGTGGTTCCAGGATTCCCTGGGGGCTGGCAATGGCTGTAACAGCCCCCAAGGTCGGCCATGCAGTGTTTTTTGCTGTGCGCAGGTAGGGCATGAATCAATGTAGGTTTTGATGTCTTGCTTCATTTGGGACTACCAGTCGTGTCACTGAAGCAATTCAAAGATTCGTGACCACCCAGGGTGACCTGCGACAGGGGAATCATGGGCTCATTTCAACATTTTCTCATACAATCTGGAAGGTATACTGTCTTCCCTGGAGGGATGCTCACCATGGTAGCCAGAAGTATCTTAGCGGGATCGATAATGTATCTGGGAGATTTTATTTATTTATTTATTTAACAGTTTTATATACCGACCTTCATAGTAAATAACCATATCGGATCGGTTTACAATTAACAAGAATATAACTGGGGTAACAATTCAAGTAAACGAAAGGTAAACAATAGGTAGGAATGAGTCGAAGTTACAATCAACAGGGTAAGAGAACTTGGAAGCTTGCAACAAGCTGGAAAGAAGATAAGGCAGGAAATAAATATGAAGTGATACCATAGAGCATACGGGTTAAAGCTAAATGGTGCTTTAACCTGGAAGAGTCAGAGTCCATTCGTGAGTATAATTGCCATAACTGGTTAGCTTGAAGGACAACTAGTGATTGTCTGGTGGGTCAGCGAAGGCTTGGTGAAAGAGCCAGGTTTTAAGTCTTTTTCTAAAAGTTAACAGACAAGGCTCAGTTAACAGACTGAGGATTCTAAGGCATCCTCAGTCTGGAAAGAGCTAGAGAGGCATCTGCCTGTTGATTCTTCAGGGCAGGATGGTACTACAATTCAAAATTGAAGTGAGCAAAGAACAAAGACTAGCGAGCTTGTCTTGCATTTAGCTTTTGTGCTTGGTGAAGATGTTTGAGGTGATCCATATATATATATTGATACAGTGGCACCACTCCTCGAGTGCTAATTTAACAGCCAAGAGCTCTCGATCTCTGATGCCACTGCATAGAGGGTGAGACCTTTGAAAAGAAAGAACATGGCCGAAGCACTCCTTCTGGAGAATGTTGGCTTAAAACCACCCCCTACATCCCAAGTAGAAGCATCGATGTCTAGGACAAAGGGCCATTTGGGGTCTGGATGATACAGAAAGGGCCCTTCCACAAAGGCGCATCCTTCAGGTTCTGCAATGCCTCCATGGTTTCAGATGGCCAGTCTTTGGTGTTGACACCCTTGTGGGTAAGGGCATTAAGGGGAGCTGCCATGGAGGAATAGTTTGGGATAAATTGACAATAATAATTAGCAAATCCCAATAATCTCTGTAGAGCCCGAAGTCCTACCGGACAGGGCCCAGTCCCTGATGGCCTTTACTTTGACAGGGTCCATAAGGAATCCATTATGACAGACAATGTACTTCAGAAAGATGAGTTCCTCTTGTTCAAAGAGGCATTTTTCCAGTTTGGCATATAGATTGTTCTCTCACAAGCACTGCAGAACTATGCGGATATCTCGCCAGTGGGTGCTTACGGTTTGAGAGAAGATCAATGTATACGACCACACACGTGTAGAGCAAGTTGCAAAAAATCTCATTGACCATCTTTTGGAAAACTGTGGGTGCAGTGCAAAGCCCAAAGGGCATAACAAGATGCTCGTAGTGTCCTTCACAAGTATTAAAAGCTGTTTTCCACTCATTGCCAGCCTTGATTCAAATGAGATTATATGCCCCCAAGAGGTCCAGCTTAGTAAAAATCTTCACTCCTTGTAGGTGGTTGAAGAGCTTTGATATTAGCTGTAAGGGATATCGGTCCTTTTTTGTGATGGCGTTCAAGCCTCAGTAATCGATGCATTGCCTGAGGAAACCGTTTTTATTTGCAACGAAGAAAACTCCAGTTCTTGCCAGGGAAAATGAGAAAGGATGGATGATGTCACGTGGCCTCGGCAACTTGTTGCACTCATGGATCCTTGGAATGAGGTGGGGTTGATACAACCTACAGGGAGGAGCCCTACAGGTCCCCTCTGCTGGCAGGCAGACCCAGATGAGGCCCAACTGGAGCTTCGCCTTTACCAGCCCACATTCCCCTCAGGTTGAGCCTTTGGGTGGCAGGACTGGCAGGTCTTAGGTGGGAGCCTCTGCATATGAGGCTTAAATAATGAAAGGCAGAGATTTGTGGCAGGTGGTGATCAAGAGTATCCAGGATTCAAGCTGTGGTTAATGACAGGCGGCGATCAAGAGTATCCAGGAGTCAAGCTGTGGTCAGTACCAGGTATCCGTCCGAAGGGAAAGGTGAGACAGATAGGCAGGAAGGCACGGAGAAGAACAGGCAGACAGCAAGGGAGGTAGAGATGTACTGAATAACAAAGGCAAGGATCACTGGAACTGGAAGACAAAGACAAGGATCACAGGACCTAAACATGAAGGCTAGAGCAGCACACACTACTGGAAAGTAGAGAGGCCTGTAGCCAAGGCAAGGATGTAAAGGTCTGGTTTGTCTTTTATAGGCCTAGCTGCGTGATGTCATCAGATCGTGCCGCAGGACCTTTCCCGCCACAGGTTCCGTAAAATAGGCAGCCTCTGCCACATACACGTGCACCTAGGGAAGGCACGGTAGCATGGAGTTGGCAGAATCATGCTGCAAGGCATGGTGGTGGCACATTGCCACGAAGGAGAGTGGGACCTGTCATGGAGTCAGCTGCGTCCTGCTGCAAGGCCATCTGTGACCAGGGCTTGGCCCGAGAGGTGAGGGGGTGGTGGTTCGCAGGTTTAGCCTGCGGACCACCAAACGCAACACTAAGATTTTCAATCACATTAAGAATTCACAAGCTGTTAATTATCAAAATAATTCTAAAATTTAAGAACTTAATTTGATCAGAACAACAATTATACAGTGTAATATGTGTGGATCTTTAGTCTTAAGATAGACCATCTAGAGGCTCAGTGCTTGCCCAATCAGCTTGAACCTCTCCATGATAGTAAAGTAGTTGACTCAATTTAAAGCAGAATTAGCTTCAATAAAGAGGGCCAAAGAGGAAATAACTGCCTTTAGAAGAACCTCCCCACCATATAGCATCCAGCAAGTCTTCTCTCACGCCCTCTGAAATAAACAAGTCACTGTAGGCTCTGGTAACACAAAGATACCTAAAAAAAAACCCATTAAAAATTCCTTTTCTGCGTTGAAAACTGACAATACTCTGAACATGGAAACTGAACTGGTATCAAAAATTAAAAATGTTGCCCAATGTATGCCCAATCCCCAAAATACTACCAAACATCAAAAGAGAAAACAAATACTAACTTGGAGAATCATTTTGAGGGACACACAATAGTTGAATGCCTTCCAGCATCCTCAGCTAGGAGTAACATGAACCAGATTGTCAGTGCAATCAAAGAAGAAAGGACTGTAAAATCAATGTTATCATCCATCTGGAAACATGTGACTTTGCTAGAAACAGCATTCAAACAGTGCCAAAAGATTTCTAGGCTCTGGAGAAGCAGCTTGGGCACATGGTGAAGACCATTATCTTTTCAGAAATGTTACTTGTTCATAGAAAGGGTTAGGAAAGGCTAAGCCATATAGACAACTTTAATAAGCGGCTCAAAACATGGTGTAAGAACAAGGATTTATATATATTATATAAGGGGTGGGGTCATGTATTGAACAGTAAAAGGCTATATGGTAAAGATGGCCTACATCTGTCCATGGTAGGAAAAAGGATACTGAGAAATTCAGGTCATATGTCATCTGGTGTTTAAACTGGAGGATGAGGGTGGGAGAAGGAAGACAATGGAATTGGATGTCACCTCTTACAAATACAGGATATAGGTGCAGAAAACAAAATGAATCAACTCAGTAATCCACTTTTAAGCAAAAGGGCCAAAAAGGAAGCCAAGAAAAGCAGCATGCCGGGCATCCAATATGGCAGCTTAAAAGATTGGATATTAAGAGCGCTGTTACTGCCTGATAATGGTTTCTTTTTTCTTGGATTTTCATGATGGTGAAGCAGAAGGGGATGCTTTGGGGTGTTTTCCCTGCTGCTCCTCAGCTTACCCCATTATGCCAAGCTGATATTCCTGAGCTCTTCCCTCCTTTCCAGATATTGCAGTGAGCAGGCTTTGTTGCTGCAGTGTCTAAGGGAGCAGAGCAGAGCAGCAGCTTGAGGTGGCAAGGCAATTTTCCCTGAGCTTCAACATCAGGATTCCTCCCTCTCCAGTGGCTCTTCTAGCAGTGTCATCAGTGATCTTGTCCGACATGGGCTTGGAAAGAAGACGCTGAAGGAACATCTTTGGTAGAGACTTTTCAGATTGGGTCTGAAGCCAGCTGCATGAAAGAGATGAAGAAGGAAACTTAAAGGGTGACTGTGTGCAGCTGCTCTCTGTGGATAGATCTTTTTCCTCTGTACCTGAACTGTCCTCTATCCAGAATTCAGGTATGTCTGTGGTGGCTTTGGTTGTTAGGCCCTGCATGCCTAAACAATTTCCTATCAGTGGACTGTATTGCCCTCCATGGAGCAAACATTATCCTCTTTGACTATTTCCATTAATAATATAAGAACATAAGAATTGCCATACTGGATCAGACCAAGGGTCCATCAAGCCCAGTATCCTGTTTTCAACAGTGGCCAACCCAGGTCACAAATACTTCGCCAGATCCTAGATAGTAAGTAGATCCCATGCTGCTATCGCATAGTGATAAGTAATGGATATTACTTAAGTCTACTTTGTTAATAAGTGTATGGACTTCTCCTCCAGGAACTTATCCAAACGTTTTATAAACCCAGCTACTCTGCCTTAGCCACATCCTCCAGCAAGGAATTCTAGAGCTTAATTATGCATTGAGTGAAAAAGAATTTTCTACGATTTGTTTTGAATGTGCTACTTACTGACTTCATAGCATGTCCCCTAGTCTTTGTATTTTTTTTGAAAGCGTAAATAACCAGTTTGCATTTACCCATTTTATTTCACTCATGAATAGCTGGATAGCTGGATGTAACTCCAGGAATCTTCTTTGGTGGCCCAGTCAGCAAATTGCTAACGAATCAAAATATTGAAAAATTTTCTGTTTCTCTGTAAAGCCTGCAATGGATCTGGTGATGATGGATCGTTGGTGTCAAGGGGTGGTTGGCGCAGCCTAGCAAGCAAACCTGATAGGCCCTTGATCTTATTCTGGTTCGATTTGCGTTTGTTTTTTCTGCTTTGATAACGCTTATACTGAGGGGTACAGGGTGAGCGCTGTCCTTATATGGTATGCCCTTTCAGTTTTTCTTTGGCTCCATCTGCTGGACAGGAGGCTCAACCCCACTGTCTGGACTGATCCGTGGTACTACAGGAAAGAAAATTAGCAGGTAAGAACCAATTTTCCTATGCTGGTGGCAGAGCTAGTTCAGAGGCTCTTCAGCAGGACTACTTTGCTAGTGTCTACACTAGTGGTACAGAAAAAACAGGTGAGTATGACAGGGAATGTATTTCCAGGATGAAGAGAGCTGGCTGAGAGTTATCTGAAGGATGTAATAGCACTTGACTCTGATATGCTTTTTATTATTTTCCCAGGTGATCCTCGGCTAATAGAGACAGAGGGGCTTGCTACAGAAGGGAAAGCTGAAGAAAACCAGCCATCATCTATGGATCCACCTCCAAAGGGAACAGCAGAGCAACCCACTGACAAGTCTGCATCTGCCAAGTGGGACACCAGCACCCGATATACAAGAAGACAGTGAGATGGTTGAGTTCCACTTCATATGGCCAGAAACATCCATGGCATACATCCCGGATGTACTGCAAAACATACACCAGCAGAAATCCCTTCAAACCTGATATGCGACACAAATCAAGGGATAAAAATACTATTAAGTTCAAAATTCCAAAAAAACATTCTTTAAGCTATTAGAACATGGCATCAGAAATAATGGTGTTAATCTGATTTACATCCACCGCCTCTCGCCACGCAATGGGCCCCAAGTGGTATCAGCAATGGACACCTCTGATCTCATTTATGTGCCAGTTCAGTTTTTCTCCTATACCTAAATGTATTATTTATTTCTAATTGTAATTAAGACTACACTCTAGTCATTTTGTTAGGATTTGTGGGTTTCATGGACCCTTGGCCCAAGGTGGAAGTTGGTACTACCTGAGGGGTGGAGCCCCACAAGTTCTCACCGTCAGGAGGTGAGGTCAGCTGCAGCAAGGGACATGACTGTAGTTCAGTAGAGAGAGATTGTCCTGCGTCACTGCCACATGATCGCAGGTACCTGCGCTGAGATATACTGTGAGGCGCCCTGAAGAGCGGGACAAAGAGGCACTGTTGAGAGGAGTCACAGTACTCAGGCAGGACTGAAGATACAATGTACCAGAGCAGGAACCTTTGAGACAGAGGAGAGCTGGGCAAGCCCCGAGGAGCAGGAAGCGTGAAGACAGGATCTTCTGGAGGAGTGATGCAGAGACTGTCCCGAGGGGCGGGACAGTGTAGTGACAGAGTCTCTGGAGTGATGACGTATGGGGCTGCCCCGAGGAGCGGGGAAGTGCAGAGTCAAGTCTCTGATGTAGAGACGAAGGCAGCTCCGAGGAGCAGGGATGTGCAGAGTAAAGTCACTGGTGTAGAGACGTAGGCACTGCCCCGAGGAGCGGGGAAGTGAAGAGTAAAGTCACTGATGTAGAGACATAGAGTCAAGTCTCAGATAAGGTGATGTAGAGACTGCCCCGAGGAGCAGGGAAGCACAGAGTCAAAGTCTCCGTTGTCGTAAGGTAGACACTGCCCCGAGGAGCAGGACAGCATAGAAAAGGGATCTCTGATAAGCAGTTCTTAAGGCAACCCCGAGGAGCAGGGAAGCAAACAGGCAAGACCTCTGGAGAGGAGCGCAGGGGCTACCCCCAAAGGAAGCACAAGCAGGCCCCCGAGGAGCGGGTACCCGGGCCAGATTCCAGAACAGCAGGTGGAGATCCAAGGCAGGAACCATGGGTGTGGGGAGACAGGAACAAGCACCAGTGAGGTGAAGGAATTCGTTGCCAAGTCGATTAGTGTAGGCCAAGGCAGGTGCTTATAAATCCCAAGCTTGTGAAGTCATCAGTTGGGGACACCCCTGAGGTTCCCGCCATAAAGCCTTTAAAGAGAGACCTGGTGGCGCACATGCCTAGGAAGGCACAGAGTCGGCGTGGAGGTCGACGGCATCCCAGTCACCACAAGGAGCCTGGAAAGTCAGGAGGTACATGGCATTAGTGGCTAGCCACAGCCGCGAGTTCACTGAGAGAGGACAGCAGGGCAATACATGACGTGAGTTGGGTCAATCGCAGCCGCCCGCAGCTGACGGTCATAACACATTTATTACACCACTCTTAAAACAACTCTTTATATATCATCAATATAAATCTAAAAAATGATTGCTCATCTTAAAGAAACAAGAATGTCCTTCACGTGCTCACTGTTGACTCCAACATCAAAACACCCAACATGATCCCAGGTTTCGGTGGCCAACGCCGCCTGATTCAGGATTGACAATTTAAACTGGGACAACAATTAATTATGTATTACTTGGTTATCCGTTGTAAGGGATATCCATCTATTCAAAAGCAGCAACTCTCATCCAAATATGCATTAGTCAGCCCACCTGTTTGTCAAGTTACTGTACGCCATCTCGCTCCCCTGGGGGGAGAGGGGAGGTGAGAGCAATTTGGGTGCAATTGATTCTGTCCATTACATTTGGCCTGCTGGCTACTGTATATCGAAGAAAGCATGTGTAATCCTTCTTCGTGGAGCAGACCGAATGAAGGGAGTCATACCTCTCCCGGTGCTGCCTATCACTTTCTGGACTGGTACAGCCCCTGGGGGGTGCAGGTTTTCATCTGGCGGGGGGGAGGGGGGAGGAAAACCTCCAGAGCCGCTGGTGCAAGGTGGGGGGGGGGGGGGGTTGAGGGTACTCAGTCTCTTAGTCTCTCTGCCCCACTCGGATGCAGGAATCCCCATACTCACATTTGATAATCACACTCAGCGATGAACTTATAGAGGCCACAGGACACAGAAGATGTTATTCAACAAAATTCTTTACTGAAGTTTAAAAAATAATATTCAAGCCAATATGGCAAAACTCATAAAAAGAGTAAAGATCATCAAAACCAGAAAGAAGTATCCTTGTCCATGTTGCACTCCTTTCTCCTCCTATGTGGCACTTCTGGATCAGTGTCCATAATTCCCTCTCCTCGAAGGGTTTGAAAATGATCTTCTCCCTCCAGCATTAACTAATAGGAACCCATTCTCAAAAAACAGGTCCATTTTGCTTGCTCTTGTCCTCTGCCAAAATTCACAAAAACAGGCCAAAGTCCTCCCCACTTCAACTGTTCATGGGGAAGACCCTTACCTGGATCCAGTCCAGTCAGCAAGGGAGATTCTTGCCTCCTTCCAGGTTTCTGGTCCAATAAAATCTCAAAAACTCTGCTAATCCTTCCAAAACTCCTTGCCTCCCACTGTGAAGCAGGAAACCCTCTCATACCTCCTGGTCTGTCTACTGTGGAGCAGGCAAGACCTTGTGTTCATGCTCAGAGGGACAATATATATCCCCTCAACCAGCCCATCCCCAAAGAGGGATGGGTAAAGCTAGAGGGTGGACCCCAATATATGTATTGACTTCTCGGCGGCCTTTGACACCATCAACCACGCCCTTCTTCTAAAACAGCTGGCAAACATTGGTTTAACAGGTGCCACACTAAACTGGTTCAAAACATTTCTAGAAAACAGAGGATACAGAGTCAAAATTCATAATAAAGAATCCCAATACCACCCTTCTAATAGAGGAGTGCCGCAAGGATCATCACTTTCACCCACCCTTTTCAATGTCTACCTGCTACCACTCTGCCAACTACTAACAAAATTAAGCCTGAAACATTTCCTTTTTGCAGACGACGTACAGATCGTAATCCCTATAAAAGAATCAATCTCAAAAACAATGGAATACTGGGACAGTTGCCTATTAGAAATTAAACTTCTCCTCAACAGTCTAAACCTTGTACTCAATGCTTCGAAAACAGAATTCCTGCTCATATCACCGGAAAACAATAACACACTTCCTAAACCACCCACACTCCTTCAAACAACCCACGTAAGAGACTTAGGAGCCATCCTAGACAATCGTCTCAACCTCAAAACATTCATTAACCAAACCACCAAAGATTGCTTCTACAAATTACATATCCTGAAAAGAATAAACCGCTGTTTCACACTCAGGACTTCAGAACAATCTTGCAAGCAATAATCTTTTCCAAACTAGATTATTGCAACTCATTACTATTAGGCCTCCCAGCTTCTTACACCAAACCTTTACAAATGGTTCAGAACTCTGCAGCCAGAGTCCTTACAAATTCCAGGAAAATTGACCACATTTCACCTATTCTCAAAAACCTCCATTGGCTTCCGATCCACTATAGAATCATGTACAAAACCATTAACATCATATACAAAACTATCAACCAACACACGCAACTTGACCTACAAATACCACTTAAAAAATTCACCTCCGCCAGGCCTATCAGGGAACACTACAAAGAGTCACTCCAAATTCCAAAGGCCAAAACCTACCAACATAAATCCTTGAGTCTCAGAGCCTTCTCATCAGCAGGTCCAGCTCTCTGGAACTCGATCCCACCTGATTTGAGACAAGAGCCATGCTCTTTAACATTTAGGAAAAGACTAAAAACTTGGCTTTTCAAAAAAGTATTTCCAAGCCTTGAATAAAACCTCCTCTCACTAGCACTAACTCGTATGCAATAATGGAATGTAAACACGAATCAACCAACCTCAAACCCTCTCTCACTAATTCCTGCTGAATATTTATCATACTATTACCATTCACAACTGTCATATTTATTCATTTGATTACCTATGTACCGTTTCATTTTTCACTTGCTATTCTAATGTATCAATAGGCTGAAATGTAAATATTGTGCTGTTCAATTTCTCCCCTTCCATCCCAAGTTTATTTTCCTTGTTTTTTGTAACTTTCCCTCTCCCTTTTTCTGATTCACTGTATTTAAAGTTCAAGGTTCTTATTGAAAATATTGTTTTTTACGTTACGTTATGCTTTACACTCCTTGTTATTTGTAAACCGGGTTGATGTGATGCCTATCATGAAACTCGGTATAACAAAAACAATAAATAAATAAATAAATAAATGTACATATCCCTCATATGCTGGGAACTTGGTAAATTTGTAGCATGTGCGACACATGCATTATCTCCTGCCACTCTGCAAGTTGCTGCTGGAATTTGTAATCTGTGACCCATTTCATCATGGCCCTCAGTACCTGGCTGAAATGCCTTGAAATGTTGACTGGTCTATACCAGACACTACAGCCACTGTATTCTGGAAAGAGCCAGTGGCATGAAAATGCAAAGTACCGAGAAGCTTGACCAAGCCTAGAATAGCATATCCACAATCAATTAGAGGATCTGTATCATCTCTGATTGCTTCATAGAGAGAAATAATTGCTCTGAAGCTCAGTCTGTATGTCCACACCATATCTGTCTCTGGTAATGTAGCAATATTGTCCTCAAGTGAAATATCCGCTGCCTGCATGCCCTTCTATGAACAGCTTGAGCCAGAATAGCCTGCTTTTCTCAGACCCTCCT
Organism: Rhinatrema bivittatum; assembly: GCF_901001135.1. Lineage (NCBI taxonomy): Eukaryota > Metazoa > Chordata > Amphibia > Gymnophiona > Rhinatrematidae > Rhinatrema > Rhinatrema bivittatum. Next base: position 542,579,964 of record NC_042616.1, on the reverse strand, counting down.
TTCTTTTTCAGCAATAAAGCGTTTTTTGTCTCTCTCTTATTTCCTGTTGCTTCTGTCGCTGTAATTCTTCGACTCGCCTGAAAAATATACCAATGTACTAAAAAAAAAAAAAAACATATATGATCCAATTTTGCCACAGAAAAGCTCCGAAAAACTACACAGAGCATTGTTACTGATTGAAATGGCCACCAGAAATGAGTTAACCTTTACTCCTGCCCTGACCCAGGCGTTAAATTTTTGCACATTAATAAACAAGCACTAAAATGTCTCCCTACTAACACAGCTCTCTTCATTGCTCAGTAATATCTAATAGCTTCATTAACATGCATTTTGCATGCACCCACGCTAAGCATACCGTGAGTTTCATAGCAATGTTTTTTTCCACACTAAAACCCGTATTATATGCCTGAGTAAGGTTAGCACTGAAAAACCCATTGTTATGATTGACCAGTTGCGGAGCCATCCTGCACCCGGCCGCACTCACTCCTGGAAGTAACCAGCACCAATGACGCCGTCCCCATAGCAGGAATGCTGCCACCACCTTCCCTCTGCTATTCCTGGTGGGCAAGCACACGGGGTGCATGATCAAGGCTTAAAGGCCCCTCAGACAAAAACATTGAGGCACCAGGAGATTATGTCAGAGCTAGCTGGGTAGTTAAACCCCAGCCACGCTCCTAGCCAGTGCCTCAGCAACAGGTCCTCCTAGCTATGGGAGTGCGTGTTGCTTTTGTCCTGCTCATTTTGCCTCATCTTTCCAGCCTGCCTCGTTCAGCCTAGCCTTTGCTCGCCTCGCCTCTCCTGCCTGTTTCATCCAGCCTAGCCTTGTTTCATCCCTCCAGCCTGCCTCGTCTAGCTCAGCTTTGCCTTGTCTCTCTGTCCTGCCCAACCTTGTCTTGTACAGCCCATCCTTGCCTCATTTGTCCACCCGTCCTGCCTCTCCTACTCTCGTACTGGTCCCTGCTGCCCTCTCGGACAGATACCTGCCACCAACCTTCCCTGGACATTGACTTCCCTTCCTCGCCACCTGCATCTGACCCTAGCTTGTCCCTAGACCTTCTGCTAGGTCTAAGAAACCCTTGCCAATGTCCTGCTGGCCCTCAGAACCCAAGGGCTCAACCTGCAAGGAAAGGCTGGTTTTTTTCCTTGTTGTACTCCACATTTTCTCTCTTTTCACTTCTCATTTTAAAATACAAGTCAAAGATCTAGCTACAGTTTTGTAGGAAAATGAATGCCTACACAATTTGACTTCAAATAGGATGTTAGTATGGCTAGCTTGTATTTTAAATGTCACATGCTGTATATTACATCAGTTTGGCTGCCATATTGGAAACAAATATGATAACCAACTTGAACCTCAAATTGCATATATATGGAGAATCAATCATCCTAGAGGCGAGAAATTGACAGAAAACTGTGAAACCGTGTTATATGAGTTGTATTAATATTGTCCCAATGTAACTAAAGTGTTCTGGAATGAATAATTCAAACAAATATTAATACACTGACTTTTTATTGGTGTTAGAGTAACAACCGAGAAAGAAAAGATGTGAAACTCACCATTTTAGAATGTGTATTCTATTGAAATTAAAATAAAAAAAAGAGAGAGAACATTACATATGGAATAGAAAATGGTAGAAAGAAACGTCAACAGGCATCAAGACAACTTCATGCTAACATTGTGCATTAATTTCAAAAGAAATTTTCAGTGTTTGTGTCTCGTATGGGAATCAGCGTTCTTATGATTATTTAAAGTTCAGGATACTAATAGTTTCCTGAACTTTAAATAATCATATTTTCTTGTGCTAAGGAACTCCTCAGTTTGATTCTGTTCAGTGATGTATAACTGCTTTACACCATACTGCCAGGTTTTCAGGTTTCATGCAACACATCATGATACATTCTTCACTGGTCAACTTGGTTTTGACAAATGTAGCTGCTTACCACTTGGCTCTTCCTTGTCTTTAGCATCTTTATCTGTAATGTCTACATGAGAACTGTTTGCCTTCTTTACATAAGAACGCTGATGACAAATGTAGCTGCTTACCACTTGGCTCTTCCTTGTCTTTAGCATCTTTATCTGTAATGTCTACATGAGAACTGTTTGCCTTCTTTACATAAGAACGCTGATGATGTATGGGTTTGTTTATAATGGGGCAGATGATTATTCATTGGATTATTTTATGGTATACGTTTAATATGTGTTGGAGATGAGGGGTGATTTTTAACATAGGTTGTATATGATGTTAGGCGATGATTAGAGAAGGATTGGATGGGATTGGATATTAAGTAATTGTTACTGTAACACACTTTGACCTAGAAGCACTAAATTGTGATGTTTTTTGAGGGAAGATTCCCACTGTCACGGCAGGGATGTTGTTGAAAGAGAGGTCTGTGGTGCCATGATGGAGCCCACCTGTCGTGGCCCGAAGAATGGCTGAGCAAGGTTGCGGTGGAACCGATCTCACTGCAGCCCAAAGAGAGACTCACAGGGCAAGCGCCCCCCCCCCCCCCCCCCTGGAACAGTACTGCTATTGTGGTCTTCTACCACCTCCCCTCTGGCAGTGAGTAGCAGCTGACCTTCCAGTAAGGTTTTAGACAAGACCCAGAAGAAAGAGGGAGATAAAGAATGTATGTTTGTGTCTATGAAAGATTGGGTATGTGTATGAGAGAGAGAGAGAGCATGTGTATGTGAGAGAGAATGCATTTGTGGGTGAGTGAGACATCCTGCATATTTATGTGAGTGAGAGCCTGTTTGTGCATGAGAGCCTGTATGAGAGAGAGAAACTGTGTATCTGACAGCATGTATGTGAGTGTGAGAGAGAGCCTGTGTGTGTATGATGTGTAGTGTGAGTGGGAGAGAGAGAGGATAAAGTTTGTGTGCCGCCCCCCCCCCCCCTTCCCCCCTTAGCAATCTACAACAATCTCTGGATGACTGTAAATCAAAATATTCCAGGTATGGAGAGCTGGAGATTGTATTCCATTTATTTTACATTTTTAGGTGTTTTTTCCTCTTTGCTGTTTTGAAATATTTGGTGTTTGTGAAATATTTGAAAAAATGTATGTGAATTTTTCTCATTATTGGATGTTTGTCAGCTGTTTTGACATATTATTGCTTGATGTTTTGTGAGGAATGATGATTCTACTTTTCCATTGTTGCACTACATAACACAGTTGGACTTGTGGTTTCCAAAGCATGTGTGTGAGCAAAAGAGAACAAGCAAGCCAATGAGCATATGTAAGAGCAAGAGGATTATTTAAGCCAGTTGGCATGTGTGTGAACATAGGAGAGAATGAGTGAGCATGTGTATGTGAGCAAGAGAGAGTCATTGAATATTTGTGTGAGCATATGTAAGAGTGTGAGAGTGTGTGACTGTGTATGTAAGAGAGACCATGTGAGCCAGTGAGCATGTGTGTGAGAGAATATAAGGGTGTTTGTGTGAGAAAGAACATGTGTATATATATATGAGAGAGAAGAGAAAGTTTATGCATTCCTCCCATCCCTGACTAATCCATGACAATCTCAGGGTGATTGGAATCCATAAAGTTCCCAGGTATGGGAGAACAGGGGATTTTCTTTAGCCTTAGTTTGAATTATTGGGTGGTGTTTGATGTGTCTGCTGTTTTGAAATATTTTATTGATGTTTAAGAATAAAAAAAACCAATATTTTTTAATCATTGGATGTTCTACTCATCAGCTGGTTTGAAATATTTTTTCTTTATATGAGTATGGTTTTACCATTATAATTGATGTTTTATATTTCTTGATTTTATATGACGCTTAATGAGGAATGGTATTTGTTTTCCATTGTTGCAATGCATACAGAGTCTGGCTTATTATGGTTTTGTCTGCATGTTTCTATTCATATTTTATTCTCTTTTTATTCTGTATTTGGTGAGGGTCTTTCTATGTTCTGCAAGTGTGAATGAGGTGAAGTATTCTGCTAGCATATAGTTTCTACGTAGGGATCCTTAACAGCTAGATTTGTTGTTTTCCTAATAGCAGGTGTATTGGTGTGTTAGGACCTGGTATAATATTTGCACTGTCGCCTGCAAATCTGAGTGAGACTCAGACACAAACACACAGATGTGCACACACACTCTCGCTCTCAGTGTGTGGGTGTGTCTGAGAGAGAGTCAATTTACTCAAAGGAGTTCCACATATAAAAGTAGTAATTTTCAAAAGTCCATTTATGCATGTTAATCCTTTTGAAAATTATTTCTAAGGAGGATAACTTTCAAACAACTGCACACAGAGGCATATATGCTCTTACATGGCTGCATGTAGTTTTACCATTGTATTTTATATCTCACATGTATGATATGTGTGTGTTTTATAAAATACACATATATCTACCCCATTACATATGTGCAGATACATGAAATGGATTAAAACTATGAACGTCAATTCATTGAATCCATGGACATTTCCTACCCATTTAAAAAATATACATACATATATTTTCTGCACGAAAGTAAAGTAGGACTTGCACACCTAAGTCACGATGTATGCTCATAGGTTAGCCAGTTTTAAAGCATGCATACATAAATGAAATTAACCAGTTTACCAATTACTTCATCAGTTTGCCCTGTCCTTCTCCAGGTCATTGAGACCTTCCTGGTTCTTCAAGACTGAATGCCTCCCAAGTTCATCCAGACCTCCCACCCAGTCATGACTACACAATAAACACATTTAATGTCACATTTAAGTTGGGTGAATGGTAACTGGACCTGGACCTAGCTCAGAGACTAAGGGCAAGATTTTCTCAAGCTGGACAGGAAAATAAACCAAACACCAACCTCTCACCTCTGTGACTATCACACTGACCGCTATACTCAAGTCTTCAGTTGGATAACACCCAAGTCTTCACATGGATAACACCCACGGTAAGAAAAGGGGGATACATTTTCACACCCAGAGTGCCCACACAGGTAGCAGAGGGAGAGAGAGATTATTTATAAGGCCCTCATAGTACTCAACTATTTACATCTGTATAGGAGGGCCAGCTAGTAGCGTGAGGTGGTGGTGGTGGTTTAGGGGCCAGTTTTACATGCAGAGTGAGATATACGAACAGCAGGAAAGTCTCACAAAGTTGAGCTTTCTACAATGTTCTTTCACCCTAGCTTGATGAACTCTATAACAAGGTACCATCAAGCTACTAATTTGTTTTATTGTTTAAACTTAAATTTTGTTTTTTTTTATAATGTAATAATATAGTTTCTTGAGGAATGGCCCTTTATTTAAAACAATAAAAACAATGTGCCTTCTATATGTGCAACATGTGATGGTAACTGAGCCCTTTTAATAGTGTGCACACTATAGAGTTAACTAACACCTGGTCCAAGGATGATCCATCTGACCTTTATCTGCCATCATTTACTATGTTACTATATTTACCTTGCTTCTAAAGTCACACAAAAGAAAGATTTCTTAGAAAGTATATTCAAAAGATACCTGTCACCTCTACTTCTTAATATGCTGTCACTGTCTTCAATAAAGTTATTGTTGTTGACTAATGCTGTTTTTACTTTACTTCCAATGTTTTTGTGCAGGTATTTTGCTACAGGTTGCCAAGAGATATCCAAATAAATAGCATAATTTTAAACAAATAGAGGATCTAACAATAGACTAATAGCTTTTCCCTTTATAGCCTTGGTTCAAAACAAAAGAGGTTTATCAGATTGTACTGATGTCTGAGTATTGTGGTTTCCATTTGTGTGTGTGTGTGTGTGTGTCCCATATAACTTTTGAACAGTTGGACCTAGCTCAACCAAATTTGGTCTGGAGCTAGATCACTGGAGGAACATTTGGCTATTTCAATTTTCAAACTTGGGGAATGCTGTTTGGAGGGTACTGGAGAGAGATACATTTGGAAATTTTGCAATAAGAAATGCATTGTAACTAGAACCAAAAGCTAGGTAAACATTTTCCATCTACTTATTATTTTTCTATATAGAGTCGGTCTCATTCCTTATCATCAGTAACTAATTAGTCTGTCCAAATCCTCCACACTATAGAAAGTCTGGGTTGGAGGACTCAAACCTGAGGAATTATACAACCATCATTCATGGTTTTTTATTCCCACAAACCTGTAAGAGAGATCATATTCTACTTGTTGGGCTGGAGACTGGTGCCTTCAAGGTGCCCTAACTCATTGATGCCCAGACTTTGATCTGGAAAACCCTCAAGCAATAGGAAAACCCATAATACATGTTCCTGCGATGTATTCGGATACAGTGCATTTGTTGCAAGAGCTGGGTTCATTTAGATACTTTGGTTATCCTGAAAAACAGATTTCATTGAGAGTCTTGAGAGCCAGAGCTTGGGAAACACTGCCTAACTTAAGCAATGTCCTCGTTTTGTGCCGTGAACCTAAGGGGGTTCCATCTCTAACCCCTAGCTCAGTCTCTCTAACTCTCTTTAATTGACTTCATTAGAGAATAATGCCTATGCTTCCCTCTTCCCTGTGAAATGTAAGTGCTTCTCCTGTCTTGATGTCCCCTGAGACTTCATTCTGGAAGTGAGAATAAAATCAGTAGTCAAGCATATTGGATGCAATACTCCTCTACGGGCATAAATGTAAACACAACCATATATAGCATGACTTCAAAATAATCACATTTTAAATCTGAGGTCCTCAGGGTGAAAACAAATTTACAGTTGAGCAAAGGTCAACATAACCATCAGAGAAATTGTGAGTAGCTTAACACTTAACTTTTATTGTGTGTTTCAGTATGGTTGAAACCATTATGGAGTAATTTTTATAACCATAAATAGAAAACCTAGATTTAACATAGCAAGTAAAATCAATGTGGGATTTTGAAACTGAATTCTAGTCAGAGCATTAACTACTGCAGAAGATCTTTATTTTACACTGGCAAAATAAAGATATATACTGTGAGATTTGACTTATTTCACTATGCTAGAAAAAAAAAGGCAGTTTCAAGTATCCTTGCACTCTGCTGCTCCAGGATGATGGTATTTTATATGAAGAAAAAAGTTAGCTCAGATGGCAGTTATATATTTCGGAAGCACCTTCTAATCAGGGATTGGTGATTCATTATTAACTTCAGCAGGCGATCCATCTGACATGCAAGAGGAAAAAATTAGCAGCTGTCACTGCATGATGAGTTAATTTCCTGACAGGCCTGACACTGAAAAGCCATTTGGAGACATGGAGATGGCTGATGAAAACCTAGCGCTGTTTTATAATTGGAGAGAAAAAAAAGGGCATAGAAGCAGAGAGACAGGAGGGCCCAAGCTAATCTACAAGTGGTGGGGAATGTTTATGTATCTACTGAAAAAAGATGGCGCCATAGTAACCTATATTATTTACCTCTGAAGTTTACTGATGAGAACACTAGCCTTTCTTTCCCTTGCCCTGTCATTATTTTTAGTAATTTGTAATTAGCAGACAATTGTACTGCTACTTCTGTATCCTCCATGCACAAGCATGTGATTGGCTTATTTCAGTGTGACATTGAAACCTGACATTTTGGTGTAAAGGAAAGAAAACGATGCTATTCCTTTGAAGGTTCTGTATGCAATTTTCATAATTAGAACTCCAGACTTTGTATCTGGCATGCATATTGTTAGTCTTATTTGAAAAAAGTATTATTCAATCTTCAAGGGCACAAAGATAAAACAAAAGATGATTAAAATGTATTTTTTAGTGTTTTGTGGAGAAGCCTCCCTAGGTAGAGATGATATACAGAAGGTGACCTGCAACTCATTACAGCCAGTGGATGGTAATAGATGTTTTGTGAGGCTAAGATATATTTACAACAAATCTCAGACTGGTCTTCCACAGTAAAGTTTCACAATTTCTGCCTTTGGAAAAAATAATCCCTAAGGGCTAAACAACAGGAACCAATAACTGCTTCCTTAAATCAGCAAATTCAAGCAGGTAATTTAAATTTAATTTTAACAGATCATTGGTTTTTAATGTTCAGGTTGATTCACCTAGAAGTTTGGGCCTACATCTGGTGAATAACAGACAAATATTTGAGTTTTGTCAATATCTGCAGTCATAAAAGACAATATTTGGCCACCATTCAGAGTATTAGAAGAGGTAAAAAGTTATTCGGGTGAGCCAGAGAAAAGTTATTTGGACAGCACAGGAGGCAGATCTATCCTATGCTTTCCATTATAGGGCTCTATAGCCAACCCACATCAATGGCTTTATATAGGCCTTATTTGACTCCTTAAGGCCCTACCTCCAAATATAATTACTTCTGATCAGAGCAGGGGTAAATCCAGAGCAGGTGGTCTCCTGTACAGCTATGTAGTGCCCATTATTTCTTATGATAGGAAAAATGTCACTTTTATTCTCTCTTCCTCCCATGAAAGATCCTGGAACCTAGTCTATTCCACCCTCTCTTCTTTTAATTTGGAATGGAATAGAAAAGTATCTGAAAAATAGTTTTGAAATAGTTCCATTTTGGAATTGTTTCTTGTTAATGTTTTTCAAGAGACATAGTAACATAATAATGATGGCATGGCCCATCCAATCTGCCCAGCAAGTTTCTATGGTAGTAACTCGTGCTCCATGCAGTTACCCCCATATTTTTGTTGAGGGTAGTAACTGCCAGTATTGTGATTGTTACAGTGCATATACAGTTATTTGTCCCGTATAAATCCACTTGGACTGAAACACTGGCTTTAATCAAGATCTATATCACAACAATTGAGCGATGGCTTGCCCATAGTCGATTAAAATTAAATACTAAAAAACCCAAATTACTGTTTTAAGTATAATCGAATCCCCAGCAATGCTCCACCGTCCCACATTACTATAGGTAATAAGAATATAAAAATAAACAAAGTAGCTCGAAACTTAGGAATACTTTTGGACACTAATCTGTCCTTAGTTCAACACGTAACCAAAACCGTTAAAAACTCTTTTTAAATTACATCTGCTCAAACGGCTACGACCTTTACTATTTTTCAATGACTTTCAAACAGTGCTTCAATCTTTAATCTTTTCCGAACTAGATTATTGCAATGGTCTTTATTTAGGATTACGTGAGGCTACAAGCAAACCATTACAATTGATTCAAAATACAGCGGCCCGAATGCTTACAGGTACTTCAGTGAAAGAACATATTTCTCCAGTCTTATGTAAATTACATTGGTTACCAATCAAGTTTAGAATTAAATTTAAAATACTATCTTTAATACGTGCCTTATTAAATAACCAGGACAACATCTGGCTGTGCACATCTTTACGGCTTTATAAACCTACAAGACAACTAAGATCCACCAATATGAATCTTTTAGAAATTCCTTCAGTTCGGCTAGCCAGATTTCATACAATAAGACAGAGGGCTTTTTTAGTAGTGGGTCCCATTATGTGGAACTCGCGACCAAATGCCTTAAGACTAATGTCAAATCATAAGGAATTTAAAAAAATCATTAAAAACATACTTCTTTATAGAGGCATTTGGATTGACAGGCCAATAGGTATTTGTGAATCAGATTGGATTCGGCATAGGTCTTTCTGTTTTGTTTTTAGAATTCTTTTAGGTCTCTTCGTATTCTTTTTTTCTTCTCCCTGCATTTGAGTTAAGTAAAAAATATTAGGTTTTTAGTTCATAAAGAAAGTAAATAAAACTAGCATAGGGATTTGAAATGAATTGTATTTCTCCCCAACTTTTTATTACTTTTTGTTTTATTCTTCTTATTTTAATTACCTGAATTTTTAGCTATTTAATTAACATTTAAACAAAGATGGAAAGTAATTAGTGCATTTTTATGTGCAACTATTTGATTTTTTTCTTACTTTTAGTTGTTTACTTTCATTTGATTATATAAACCGCTTTGATCAATTATGTAATTGCTAAAATGGTATAGAAATAATTTAAATAAATAAAAGCAGCTTTATCAGATCCTGCCTATTGCGCAATCATTTCACCATACAAACCATGCATTCCTCCCCTCCTCATTTTTGTAGCACATCCTTATAGGTTTTATGCTACAACTTCCCATGATATTGTAAAATCTGATTGATCAGGATTCCGTGACCTAGGAGAAGACAAGTCTTCTAGGCCAAGTGCATCGCATGTACTTATTTCCTAGAATAAAGTTCTTGTATACAGCAGTGATGAGCACTGATATATCTATGTATTGGGAAACATACTGAAAGCTGATATGGCCTCCATTAATACTATTACTGAATTGGTGTGCAATGATAAAATGATCTTTACAGCTGTACTTTCATTTCTAGATTAAGTTCCTTAATACATTTGTGACTTCTTCAGTTCCTTAATTTATTAATGGATGTAAACGCCAATTATTCAAGTTCTTGAAATTTATCTGATCTCTTTTATCATATAAGAGGCAACTATGTGCTTCCCTCCCATACAGTTGGTAAGTTAAGTGTCCAGTCAGTCACAGGTATCTCATTCCTCTCCAGCAGTTTTCTTTCACCTCTCTTTCTCCTCATAGTATCAGACAGATACTTGTTATACTCCTCTTCTCCCAAGATCTTCAGCAGATATATATGAAGCCTTGTTAGGGGTCCACTAGAACTCCTTTCTCCTCTCCTCTGGATGGCTGTAAGTCATCCCTCCTCAGGATCTAGATGATCCCAGGTTCCTTCATAGTGAGTGAACCTCTCCTTTTTGGTTGTCAAAACAAAAGATTGAGCCCCTACTTAATGGAAACCCAGAAAAAGTAAAATAAAATCATTGTACCAAAAGAGGGGGGAAAACAGAGGGGTCCAGGAGAATGGAAAAACCTCCTAGCTCAGAAAAACAAGTCTTACCAACACTGGTTCATCAAAATAAAGGAAAGCTCTCTGACTCCATTTCTAATCTTTGTCATGTTGTTATCTTCTGGGCAGAACTCTTCCAATCCATAGCTGTATTCTGAAACACTTCTTGGCAGCTAAGTAGTTACCAGCACTTTATCTGCTTATCTCTGGATTGTTTATATAAAATGTATTCAGAAAGTATTCAGACCCCTTCACTTTGTCCATATTTTGTTACATTAGTCTTTTTGTAAAATGGATAATGTTTTTTGTTTTTGTTTTTTTACCCGTCCTTTTATTAATAATTTTATTTTGTTTAAATATCTTATTGTATTTTAACTACCAGAATTTATTGTTGCTTTTATGATTTTATGATTCTATGATGTGAACTGTTGTGATGTTTCTTGCGAATGACGGTATACAAAATTTTAAAATAAATAATAAATAAAATAAATAAATATGCATTTTTTTCTCAGAAGTTGGTGAAAGTTCCTAAAGGACTTTAATGGTGTTTCAGCATGGCTTCCTCATCCAATCAGTAACAATCACCTGCAGCTACTCTCCAATACATCAGGGGGCATTGCCTTTCTCATTTACTTTAGGGGGGGCATGGTGTGCAGCCCACTCTCCAGCTGAATGGGTACACATAGGTTAACCAGGAACATCACCTTTCTCGAGCTCTTCCCCTTTGAAGTTGCTGTTCATCTATGGGGCAAAGCATTGAAATGCCATCAGGTAGTCCTGTGGTACGGCAACATGGCTGAAATGCACTTGCTAAACAAGCAGACATCTAAGTGCCTCCTGATGATGGAGTCGCTAAGGGAATTAGTTATGCTGCCTGTGCAAAATTATTATGGTGTGAGTGAAGCATGTTCCTGGGGCATGCAATGAGATAGCAGACTCTCTTTCTCATTGCCAATGATCCCTATTCAGGAGGCTGGTGGCACAGGTGGAGACGGTTGGACAGGAAGTCCCAGGGCAGTTATGTTCCTTTGGAACCAGATGGCATGCAAAATGCTGCAACGATTACTCGCTCGCTTGCTGACTCGCATGCGGTGGTGTTTGCGGGTCAGCCCCACTGTGACTGGAATCAAGCAGTGCAAGAATGCCCTGCCCAACGGTATGACCCACACTGTGAACGCCAGGCTTCCAATCAAGGATCTCATATGCTTCAGTGTGACTTTCCTACTATGCTTAGTGTCCAATACCAGCTTGGCCAGCTTCATCGGCTTATCTTGCGGAAGTCTGGACTCTATGCATATGAAGTCCAACTCAATCCCAAGGAAAGTGAGAACATTTGTTGGCCTTTGGGACTTGTTGTCTGCCAAGGGGAAACTAAACGTATGTACTAACTTTCAAAATGCCTCAAACAGACTCTGCTTACAAAAAGGAAGACATCTAGGTAATGCACCAATGATCTTAACTTCATCTCTTCCCTAGTGGCCCAATGTAGGAATGAGCTAAATACCTCATCATAGATGCAGGATAATCTGCATCCCATTGGCAGACACCTGATGTAAGCCCCTTAGAAATGAAACCCTTGCAGCGAAAAGTTGCCTTTTGGGCTAGCACTGCAACCAAGGAAGCATTTGTTGCCTTTGCACTGGTGTAGGGGCAATAGCAAAGCTGTTCTCCCTGCTTGTGATCCTTGCTTGTGCATTTGCTGGTTGGATGGGCGGCCACACATCGGATACAGATATGTCTATATCTGCAGTTGGCTACCGAGCATGATCCCCTGTTGAATCTCCAGCAAACAACACTGGCAGAAAGATACAGAAATAGTCCCAATCATATTGGGTGTCATTGGTCTGTTTAATAATTTTCAAGCACATCTTGATAGGTTACCTATTAAAATTACACCTTATGATCTTCAGAAAGAGGCTTTAATTTGGAACAATGAAAGTACTAAGAAGGGCATTAGCAGTAAATTTGAGAGATTGAAATTATCTCCAATTTGCCATGGCTTACAAATGAGGTTCATTCTGGTCAAGGTATGTGCAAATTAAATTACTACCATATAAAGATTGCTGGGCAGACTGGCTGGATCATTTGGTCTTTTTCTGCTGTCACCTACTCAAATTCCTTCTGTTTACTCACCCTCTCCCCTGGCTGTAGTCCCTTTCTTGTGTCTCTTACCTCCTATCTAGCTTCCCATTCCTCTTCTTTCATCCTCTCCTTAGCCCCCAATTTCCAGTCACCCTCAGCCTATCTCTTCCATTGCCTCTCACCCCCTCCCCATTCTTCCAGGTCCTTCACACCATCTCGTGCCCATTCCTCACTGTTCAATCCCTATTTCACAACCCCTAGCTGCATATCATATCTCCTACTCATACTACCGGTTCTCTGTCCCACACACCTTCACTCTTAATCCCAGTTCCCAGTCTCAGACCCCAGTTCCACCAACTCCCCAGCCACCACTGACCTTCCAATTGCACACCCACCCCAAATCTTGAAATTCCCTGAAATCCCCTCCCATCCAGCCTCTCAGTCATTACCTTCTCACTCAATGCCACAAGTGCTACTCTCCACACTAAATCCCCTGATACCCACCCATCCATCTATGTCTCATTTGCCACACATACTTTCCACTCTCAATCTCTCAATGCTTGATCACCCAATCCTCCAGTTACCACTCCCCCTCATCCCAACCCCTAGTTGCTGCTTTCTCTACATACATATCCACCCACCCCAATTAATGCTCTCCACATCCATCTCAATCTCCCACTCCCTGTTCATTCCCTCTCACCATTAATCTCCCAGTCCCCATGTTCCCTCCAACCCAAATCTCCAGGTATTTCCCTTCCCCTCCTAATCTGTGTTTGGCCCCAAATGTCGCCCCAATTCCCAGTCTCTGGTCTCCTCCAAATGTCCTAGGAGGTACTTCCATCCCCATGGCCCTCCATTAGCTGGAAGAAGAGCAGAGCTGACATCTTTTCCTCCCCCCCCCCCCCGCCCATGGTACACAGGCTAAAAAGCAGTTTGAACCATGAGGTTGATTTTACCGTTTTAGGGAGCTCCATATGGTTGAAAGGGTATCTTACACTCTGAACTATATGAGAGGGAGGAAAATGTATCAGCTCCACTCTTCTGGCATGAGCTGGGCCATGGAAAGGAGAGAGCAAGAGCCACTGACTCACATTTTGAACCTGATGGTGGTTGCAAATTCTTCAGCTTCACATAAGCTGGATTGGGAGGGTGGAGCAGCAATTGAGCATTTTTTGACCCCACAGACCACATCAGAGTTGGGGTCAGGACAGTAGCTTGGTGAAAGTTATAGAGATGCAATGCCCTGGTCAAGTTTTCCTCTCTCTTCCTCTGCTTTCCCATTATCCTGACAATTTCTGAGCTCATGAGATAGCACAGCATTTCAGCACCCTTAGGGCAGTAGCACCTATGGCCATAGGCTAGCTATAGCTATGTCACAAGGTAAAGACCCAATGCTCTTGAGGGACAGAGAGTGGGCTCCTAGTGGGGCTGGGATCTCCTATCTGTTTCTCTGAAGGTAAAAGTTGGACGTCTGGTGGTAGAAATTCCCAAAAGGTCTTCAAAATCCAAAATCTATCTTCCCTTCTCATTGGGGAGGAACTGGTGACAAAATAATTCCTTCCAAAATAAAAGGAACAAAACTCTTTACAAAATACTTCTCTTTTCTTCTGTGTCAGATTATTGATGCTCATCTTAACTGGGCAGAAGTAGCACAGCGCCTTATCCTGACCTCCCAAGGCAGAGGTGACAATCTTTCTTAGATAGGAGCAAGCTCAAAGAAAAGGAAAACTGTCAGGAAACAGCTCTCTCAAAAAAAAAATTGCTTCTGCTTCTCCAAGAAGTATTCCAGACTGTTGGATACTGGCCACTGCAGACTCTCTTCCCCTAGTTCCAGGCAGAAGGTACCATATGGAAAAACTTTACAGCAGTTCTCCTTCCTCTCCAAAACTCCAAGGAAAACTAATGCCACTTCCCCTGTATTGGGCTATGGGGCCCAACAGATAGGGAACATTCCAATAAACTCTACTGCTACTCAAAACTGCAACTCAAAATATCAAAAGCCCCATTTCTCCTTGTGTACAGCCTGCTTTTATGGGAAACTGTTGACCAATCCAGGCAATCCTCTGTGGAAGTGCCTGCAGGGATGGTCTGAAAATACTCTCTCCCTACAAAAATCCTAACCTAACCTCAACTAGGATAAAAATGGCTAGTGAAACCTAGGGGTCTCTACAATTGTAATCGGTATAGGATGTGTGTGTTGCCTTTTCCCCACTTCTAGCTATTGAGCAAGTCCAAATAATAATAAAATAATACTTCTCATTTGTATAGCACCACTGGATGTATACAGCACTGTACAATGGTGATAAGTATTCAGATAGGATACGTCTTTTCCCAGAGAGCTTACAATCTAAAGGGATAATTTTCAAAAGGATTTACACGCTTAAAACTGGAATTTACAGATGCAAATGCACTTTACCCTTGTAAGTGGGCTTTTGAAAATTGCTACAATATATACCATTGAATTGTCAATAGTGTTTACATGTGTAAGTGCTCTTTAGGATGGTGACTTTCATATCGGCATGCAGTCGCACATGTCTGTGCATTCATCGGCCCGTGCCCAGGGATGTTGCTATTTTATGACTTAAGCGCATGTCATGCTTCTACTGTGTAAATTGGGGGATTTTAAAAGAAGCACGCACTGACACTATTTCCAGTTTGCCCAGTTAAGAGAGAGGTCCTCCAAGCCCCCCTAGTTTAATAGCCTTCACCCCCCTCAGTTAGCCCCAACCTTTAAAACCTCACAGATATTCCTAGAAAAATCGCTGGGAAACAAAGAAGATATCAACAACAGAAAGAGAATGAGATCCGCCCACTATGACATCACCACGCTCAGCGTCTCAGCCGGTAAACGACGCCGTGCTAACCTTTGTGCTCCTTCTAAAATAATTGTATTTATGTTGTTATTCATAATTTTAACCTTTAGTAATGTTGTTTAGCGTTTTCCTATATTTACAATTATTTTGTTATAGATGTTCAATGTATTAGACTAAGGAATTTTATTTCCTGCTTATACTGTTTCATTGTAAACCGGTTTGATTTGCATCGGATGCAGGAAAATCGGTATATAAAAATTAAAAATAAAATAAATAGTTTTCTTTATTTTTTTTTTAACTTACATGGCATCCACAGCAGAAGTAAAGTTATGCGGCAGGGGGCCTTGGCACACAATGGATCGCGTAAGTATTTATGCACACATGTCAGGTTCTTGCTCCAAAACGCCTATGCTACGCCCAGACCATGCCCACGCCCCTCCCCTTTTTGAAAACTTTCTATATGTGCAAGCTATGGGAGGTACACACGTATCTCGATGGCTCTTAAAATCTGCTCCGCACACACGTGCCCAACTTATTCGCACAATCCCCCAATTAATGCTCGCAATGGACTTTTAAAAATCACATTTAAGCACGTAAATGGGCTTTTGAAAATTGCCTCAATAGTATGTTACATTTAAAGACATAAATCCTTTGAGGTTTATCTCCTAAGTGGGTACTTGAACCTATAGGAAAGTGACTTGCCAGAGGTCAAAAGCAGTGTTAGTAGTAGGAGGAGAAGTGGGATCAGGTTCATAGCCCCACAAACAAGACATCAGAATGCAAGAGGCACCACACCAACAAGTCAGGCAGAGACAGACATCATTTCAGAAAAAGCTTGCAGACACTTAAACAAGGACCAAGCTGGAACCTTTACAAGGATTTATACGCAGTCTTCAAATACATTTTGAAGACTGTGTATAAATCAGGAGGTTTGAGATTGAAGTGTGGGCATCCTTGTTTGACTTCCTGCCCTTTCTGCTGTCATGGCCTGTGCATTCGTAATACTCTGTTCCTAACATTTTCTATAAGGGGCAAACATCACTGCAGTGACTTGCATCTCTGAAAAGACATAATGAAGGTCATGCACATTGTAATCAGCCTGATAATGTATTCCTTGCCCCAGCCCAAAATCTCTCATTATGGAGGTACTTTTGAAAAGGATCTATGCATGGAAATGGGATTTTGAAAATTGCTATTTTTACGCACGTAACTCCTTTGAAAATTTCAAAAGGTTTTCCTTGTGTAAATGGGCTTTTGAAAATTGCTATGATATATGCTACTTTTAAGCATGAAATTCCTTTGACAATTCATTCCTCTATGATCATTAGAGATGTGAATCGGAACCGGAATCGGTTCGGATTCCGGTTCCGATTCACATGTGGGGTTTTTTCCATCGGGCCTGATCGCATTTTGTTTATCGGCTGCACCCCAGCCGATAAACAAAAAACCCACCCCGACCCTTTAAAAGTAACCCCTTAGCTTCTTCCACCCTCCCGACCCCCCCAAAACCTTTTTACAGGTACCTGGTGGTCCAGTGGGGGTCCCGGGAG
Source organism: Rhinatrema bivittatum (assembly GCF_901001135.1). Classification (NCBI taxonomy): domain Eukaryota; kingdom Metazoa; phylum Chordata; class Amphibia; order Gymnophiona; family Rhinatrematidae; genus Rhinatrema; species Rhinatrema bivittatum. Next base: position 542,562,807 of record NC_042616.1, on the reverse strand, counting down.
CGATCTCCCGCGATCTCCCGCTCCTGGGCTGTCGGCTGCCACTAATCAAAATGGCGCCGATGGCCCTTTGCCCTTACCATGTGACAGGGTATCCGTGCCATTGGCCGGATCCTGTCGCATGGTAGGAGCACTGGATGGCCATTTCTGTCACCCTAGGTATAGGCCTAGTATGCTTATTGACAAATCCAGGCCTGACATTTGTGATAAAAATAGTGGGGCGGATTTTAAAACAATACGCGCGCTGGTACTTTTGTTCGCGCCACCGGTGCGAACAAAAGTACACCAGATTTTATAAGATATGCGCGTATCTTATAAAATCCGGGGTCAGTGCGCGCAAGGGGGTGAACATTTGTGCAATCTGCGTGCGCCGAGCCCAGCGCGGCCTGCCGGTTCCCTCCGCATTTCGAAAGCCCCGGGGCTTTACGCGCGCCGGCGGCCTATGCAAAATAGGCGCGCGAAAATCCTGCCGGATTTACACGCGCAGGGGTTTTAAAATCCGCCCCAGTGTGAATATTTTTTTGCGGCTGGGGAGGGCTCATTCAAGATTCACTTGCTCTAATAAGGGATGCAAGTAAAATTTAAATCCTATTAACTACTCCTGGGTTAGGTGTCAAATTTGGATTGTCCCCATTTATATCGTTGCCAACAACATTTTTGCTGGGGCTACTTTTGAAAGAATATACTATATAAAACTTGAGAGATATAAAAGTTTATATCGTATGCCATCTATAACTGTGAAAGTTGTAGATTTTTATGCTGCATATGGTTTCTGGAAGTTGTGAAAAAAAATTAAAATTCCATTTATTTGAATGGAACCTTTTTATAATGTACCTATTGTTTTAAAGGAAACCAAACATGCTGATTGTCTGAATAAAATGCAATCAAGCGTAGTAAAAAAAAAAAACCAAACCCAATGGTTACAACCTAAATTTTACTCTAACCAATGAAAATTTTACACAGTGCTGTTAGAATTTAATGAATCATTTAGGTTGATTAATAAGATAAAATTCATTTTACTCTTAAAGACTTTAGGGTGAATTTTCAAAGCCATTTATGTCCATAAAATCCAGTTTTATGTGTGTAAATGGATGTACTAAAGTAGCCTTGGGCTCAGTTCTCTCAAACGAAGGTGCATCATTTGGTTATGCCTACTTTTACGCAAACTAGGCAGAGGTTTTCTGGAGACAAAGTAGGAGCAGAGTTAAAACTAACATGCATACTTTCAGATTTTAAAACGTATGCCGGGTGAATTCACTCGCACAAGTTATGCCCTTCAAAAAGCAGGTATAACTTTGTGCAGTGAGTTTGTGCATGTACCATGTCACTTCCCCACGTGGGGAAGGCGTGCATATTAAAGGTACTTGCAAACATTTCCAAATGGATGTTTAGTTAAATGAATATAATCTAAAGTTTGTGTGTCTCAATTCTCACTTACCCTTGATTGATTTAAATAATTGTATAATCATTTCTTATTTCATTCTCCTAGTTATTCCTGCGATTTACCTGGAGAGGAACCACTGGGTACTCAGAGAAATTGTTTGAAGAACCAACTTTCAACCACAAACAGTAGACCTTGGGCCAAATTGGGCAAATATGGTTCATCTTTTAATGGGTACTTCACCCCTGAGAAAAATATTAGCCACTTGTATGAGTGAGACTCTGTCAAAAGTGGTGATACAAAATAAATTCAAAGGAACAAAGAAATCCCCTCAGTACAGTTTCAATACCAATAAGACAAGTAGGAATCACAATTGTCAAATGTATCTGTGTCTTCTTATTTTTCAGGCATAATTTGATGCAGTTTAATGTAGGATAATGTAGGTATCGTGTAAGTGTACTGTGAACATGCTAATTTTGCTAACAATCCATTTTTTTCTAACAAAACATTCCAAAAAACTAAAGTGCATCAAATTTTCTTGAACCAATTTTCTTGTGTGAAACACACTTACCTGTGGTGTTCACAAATACTAGATAACAAACTGGCCTTCTGGTTTGCATAGATGAGTCTGTGCAAGTACTATAGCTATTGCATCTGTAGAATAAATCCTGAGGCAGGCAAAAAGCCGAAACATCAGTTAATGTTGAGTTTATGATAGAATTTCACATTATCTAGCTGTTGGACATCAATAGTATGTGATTGATTCCCAGCATTTTCCAACCAAGGCTACAGCTCTTAGCATTAAAGTGACATTTGCAGTGATGGGCTTTGAGGTAGGGGGTGGGGAGAGAGGGCCAGAAACAGAGAAACATATATATATATATATATATACCAGAAAGGACAATGAAGAGCCACTGTTAAAGTTGAATTTGCAAAAGTTATGTGCGTAAACATTATCATTTCATGTGTAAAATAGCATATATGCGAGTATATGCTATTTCAGAAACCTCAACAAACATGAGTAAATCAGGGTCTGCCAGTAACTCTCATTGATGCTGTCTCTCTCTCTCACTCACACACACACAAGCTCCCACTCACTGGTGCTCTCTCCCTTATGCACACAGGCTCTCTCTCCCTCACTCTCACACACAAGTTCTTTCAAACTCACTGGCTGTCTCCCCCCCCCCCCCCCCCCTCCCCCATATGCATACAGGCTCTCTCAGACTTACTGGCTCTCTCTTCCTCATACACACACACAAGTTCTCTCATATGCCCTGGCTTTCAATCATATGCACACAGGCTCTTTTGCATTCACAGGCTTTCTTTCCCCTACTCTCTCACACACAAGCTGTCTCACTCTTACTTGCTCTCTCTTCTTCCCTCTCTCTCATGCACATACAAACAAGCAGTATCTTGCTCATTGGCACTCTCTCATTCTCACATTCACAAGCTCTCTCTCTCTCTCCCCCTTTCTTACATACACAAAAACTCTCTCATACTCACTAGCCCTTTCTCCCTCACTGTCACACCCAAACACACACAGCTCTCTCTCACACTCACTGGCTCTCAATAATATGCACGCATATTCTCTCATTCTCACAGGCTATCTTTCTCTTACTTTCATACACAAAGGCTCTCTCACACCTACTGGCTCCCGCTTCACTCAGTGGCACACTCTCTCTCACACACACAAGCTTTCACTCCCTGGCACTCACCATCTCTCTCCCTCCCCCATACACATTTTCTCACTCTCAGGTGCTCTCTCCCTCATACCCAGACAGGCTCTCTGTCACTCATGGAGTCTGTCTCCCTAATGCATACATAGCCTTACAATCACTGCCTCTCTCTCTCATACACACACAGGCTTTCTCACACTCACTAGCTCTCTCCCCATCTCTCACACAAAGGCTCTCACACTCACTGGCTGTACTTCCTCATACACATACAAGCTCTTGCACACTGACTGGCTCTCAGTCATATGCATAGAAGCTATCTCACACTCACAGGCTTCTTTTCCTTATGCTAACACACACAGAGGCTCTTTCACACTTAGTGGCCCTCTCTTCTTCACTTTCTCTCATATGCAAATATACAAGTTGTCTCTTACACATTGGCACTCACTCTGTCTCTCACACACACACACATATTATCTCATGCTCATAGGCACTTTTTCCATCACTCACACACACAAGCTCTCTCTATCACTAATGCTCACTCGTGCACACACACATATACACAAGCTGTCTTTCTCACTCACTGGCATACCCTCACACAAACACACACAAGATTTCACTCACTGGAACTCAATGTCTCTCTCTCACACACACAAACAAGAGGTCTCTCACTCATACTCATGTACAAGGTCTCTCTTACTCATTTGTGCTTTCGTCCTCTCACGCACAAGCGCTCACTCACTGATGCTGTCTCTCTCACACTCACACACATACAAAAATATGTCTCTCACTCACAGATATGCTGTCTCTCACTCTTGTTCTCTTACACACACACATACATAAATAGGCTCACTAACACCCACTGGCTCTCTCTCCCTCATACACATATAGGCTAACTTACACTTCCTGCTCTCTCCCCCTCATACATGCACAGAATTACTTACAATCACTGACTCTCTCTCCCTCTCTCACCCACAGGCTTACTTGCACTCACTGGCTGGCTCTCCCTCTACAACACACATAAGCTGTCTCACATTACTGGCTCTTCCTCATATATACACAGGCTCTCTCATGCTCAGTGACTGTCTCTCCTTAAACAAACACAGTCTCTCTTATACTGACTGGCTCTCTCTCTCTCTCTCATATCCACACAGGTTCTCTAACAATCACTGGCTTTCTCTCTCTCATACACAACTTGGCTTACACTCACTGGCTCTCTCCCCTTCTCAAACAGAGGCCCACTCACACTCACTGGCTGTCACTCATTTTCACACTGGCTCTCCCTCACTGTATCTCTCTCACATCACACACACAAGCTCGCTCTCTTTCTCTCACAAACACACACACAAGCACTCTCTCTTTGGCACTCTTTCACACACATACACAAGCTCTCATACCGGTAGTCTCTTCCTCTCACTTTCTTAGACACATAAGCACTCTCTCATTCACTGGTACTCTCTCACTCTCAAATACACACACACAGACATAAGCTCTCCACTCACTGGCACATCCTCATACATTCACACACACACACACACACATTTTCACTTATTGGCACTTGCTACCTCACTATCCCCCTCTCACTCTCTCACACACAAACACATACTCTCACTCATTGATGCTTTCTCCCTCATTCTCAAACATGCACACCCACACACACACACATGTTTTCTCTGGCTCATTCACTGGCACACCCACACACACAAGTTTTCACTCACTGGCTCTTGCCCTCACTCTCTCTCTCTCACACACACAAGTTCTCTCACTTACTAGTGTTCTCTCCCTCACTCTTGCACCCACAAATTCTCTCACACACACTAGGCTCTGTTTCCCTCATATATACACAGATTTGCTCACACTCACAGGCTCGCTCCCGCTTTCTCATACACAGGCTGTCTCGCACTCACTGGAAGGCTCTCCCTGATACACACATAAGCTCTCTTACACTTACTGGCACTCAATCACATGTACACAGGCTCTCTCACACTCACTGGTTCTCCCTTCCTCACTCTCTTTCATACACACACACACACACACACACACAAGCTCTCACTCACTGGCACTCTTTCCCTCACTTTTTCTCACACTCACACAAGCTCTCTCTCACTCACTGAATGTCCTTCCCTCACTCTGAAACACACACAAGCTCTCTCTCTCTCTCTCTCTCTCTCTCTCTCAATCATTGGTACACCCTCAAAACATACCCCACACACACACACACACACACACACAAGCTTTCATTCACTGGCACTTGCCCCCTCACTCCCACCCCCTTCTCTCTCTCTCTCTCTCTCTCTCACACACACACACAAGCTCTCTCACTTACTGGTGTTCCTACTCTCATGCTCTCTCACACACACAAAAACTCCATCTAACTCTTTGGTGCACTCTCACATTCACACTAGTTCTATATAACTCTTTGGTGTGCTCTCCCTCAATCTCTCACATTCACACAAGCTGTCACTTATTGATGCTGTCTCACTGTAACACACAAACACACATGCAAGCTCTCACTCACTGGATCATTTTCTCACTCTCAACCACTTACACAGAGGTACAAAGGCGTTCTCACATTCATTTGCTCTCTCTCCCTCATACACACATAGGCTCTTTCATACTCACTAGCTCTCTCTCCTTCATACCCATACAGGTTCTTTCACACTCACTGGCTCTTGTTCTCTCTCCATCTATCTCATACCCACACAAGCTCTCTAACATTCACTGGCTGTCTCTCCCTCATACACACACACAGCCTCATTTTATCACTTTACAATTACTGTTTTTCTCTCTTTATAATCACTGTTTCTCTCTTTCATACACACACAGGCTTGTTCACACTCACTGGCTCTCCCCTCTCACACACAGGTTCACTCACAATCACTGGCTGGTTCTGCCTCATTCACACACAAGTTATTTCACACTTACTGGCTCTCCCTCATACATATTCATGCTCTCTCATATTCACTGGCTCTCTCTGCCTCATACACATATAGGCTAACTTACACTCACTGGCTCTCTCCCCTTCATACTTGCACAGAATTGCTCAAAGTCACTGACGCTCTCCCCCTCTTTCACATATGCTGTCTCACACTCACTGGCTACTCTCCTTCAAATTCATACTGGTTCTGACACACTAACTGGCTTTTTCTCCTTCATGAACTAACATGCTCTCTCATACACACTGTCTCTCACTCTCATCCACACAAATTATCTCACTGGCTCTCCTTCATTAACACACAGGCTCTCTCAAATTTGGTGGCTGTTTCTGCCACATATACACAAAGGCTCTCTCTTCCTCATACACATACAGGCTCTCTAACTTTCACTGTCTCTTTCTCTTTCATACACACTCACTGTCTCTCTCCCCCCCCTCTCTCTCACTCACAGGCTGGCTCACACTCACTGGTTTGCCACCCTGTCTTTCTCACACAGGCTCATTCACAATCACTCGATGGCTTTCCCTCATATACACACCAAGCTCACTCACACTTACTGGTTTCCCTCATACCACACACACACACACACACACACACACGCTCTTTCACACTCACTGGCTATCTCTTCCTCAATCCCACACAGTCAGGTTCTCACCCTTACTTGCACACTCACAAGCTCTCTCATACTCACTGGCTGTCAATCAATTTCACACACGCTTTCTCACTCAATGGCTCTTTCTCCTTCAATCTCTCTTTCACACAAACATACACACAGAAGCTTTTACTCACTGGCACTGTCTCCCTCACTGACACACACACAAGCTCTCTCTCACTTATAGGTGCTCTCTCCCTGACATTCACACACACAGGCTCTGTCACACTTACTGGCTGTCTCTCCATACACATTCTCTCTCACACTCACTGACTTTCTCTCCCTCAAACTCACACCAGCTCTGATACTCTCACTGGCTTGCTCTCCTTCATGCATACACAGGATCTCTCACACTTAATGGCTCTCCCTCCCTCACTCTCAGACATTCAAAGTTTCACTCTCCTTCATTAACACACAGACTTTCTCACACTTAATGGCTTTCTCTCCCGCATAAACACAAAGGCTCTATCACACTCACTGGGTGCTCTCTGATGCATACACACACAGTTTTTCTCACTCTCACTGGCTCTCTCCCTCATGCACACAGAAACTCTCTTACACTCACTGGCTCTCAGTCATATGCATACAGGTTCTCCCATACTCGTGGGCTTTTTCTCTTACTCTCACAAACACAGACTCTCACACTCACTGGTCCTTTCTTTCTCACTCTCATGCACACACACACACACAAGCTCTCACTCACTGGCACTCTTTACCTCTGTCTCACACACACATAACCTCTCACTCACTGGCACACTCTCACACACACAAGTTTTCATTCTCTAGCACTCGCCCCCTCACTTTCTCTCTCTCTCTCTCACACATACACTGTTGTGAGCGTGGATGGATACTCAAGAGCATGAGCCCCTTTGCTGTAATGTGACCTGTGCATCCCCAGGGCTGGCTCTGGTCCATGCCGCTGGTGGGCAAACATCCAGGCATGGGCTAGCTGAAACAGGAATATTCTTGTCTTGGAATTTGAAGACTCTTGACTTGGCATAGGAACACTTGGTCATGGAACCAGGAACTCTTGTGTGTTCAAAACGTACCAGCAACTGAGACTCAGCAACGCAATGCTGGTCTCTAGGGTACCCCTCTGACCACTCAAAAGCCCTTTTGGATTGCTGCTTGGAAGTGGATTGTGCTTGAAGACCGATGAAGGATCAGGACTCAAGACATGATGAAAGCTTGAACATGACTCTGAAGACTTGGAACAAGGCAAAGACTCAGGACTTGGAAGTAGACAAAGGTACTGAAGACTTGGAACTAGATGAAGGCTCTGAAGGCTTGGACAAGATTGAAGCTCTGAGGAGGTCTGACACAGATGCATGCTCTACATAACCCATGGGCTGGTCACGGACCATGATAATAGCAACGCAGGCACTGGACTCAGGAACAAGACGGAAGCTGGAACAAGACTCTGAAGATCGGGGACTGGATTCAGGAACACAGAGTCAGACTTTATAAATAAGGAAGGATCTATGAAGATTTGAACTAGCAATGAAGACTCTAGACAGGACGCAGACCAGGTACAGGACTCAGGACCCAGGAATATGATGAAACCAGGAACAAAGACTGGATTCCAGAACAAGGCGAAGTCTTGGATACCAGGAACAAGATGAAGACTTGAATTCAGGAACAAAGGTGAAGATGTGGATTCAGGAGCAAGACAACGAGACCAGGAACATGGAACACCTTGAAGGTGCTAGCAAACCATTGTGAAGGCAACAGGAAGCAGTCAGGGGAGCCCTTTTATATGGTTAGCAGGAGATGACACATCGGAGGGCACCTCAGGCCCTTTAAATCTTGAAGAGATGCGTGCACGTTTAGGCAAGTCAGCAGGAGCAGGAGCCATGGTGGTGGCATTCCAGGCTGCAAGGAAGGCAAAAGTGGCGTCAGGTGAAGTGGCACTCCAGCCGCGCATAGAGGCAAGGTGGTGATGGCAGCATTAGCAGTGGCTCAGGGCTGCACAGAACAGAAGCAGCACCTGCCGGCATCAGGGTCAGTGGCATTCAGGAAGTGAGTGAGCCACTCGCAGAGCCTGTCCCGCGAGTGGATTTACAATATATACAAGTTCTCTCATTTACTGACATTCTCTCCCTCACTCTCTCATATAAACAAGCTCTCTCTCTAACTCTGTTGTTGCTCTCACTTATTGATGTTGTCTCCTTCACTCTCACACACATGCACACACATATAAGCTCTCACCCACTGGTGCACTCTATCTCACTCTTCTTCTCTTACACACACACGTAGAAAGGCTCTCTTACACTCACTGTCTCTCTCTCTCACTCATACAGGCTATCATTCACTGGCTTTTTCTCCCTCAAACACATATAGCCTCACTTTACTCCCACTGGCTCTCTCTCTCTCTCATACACAGGCTTGTTCACACTCACTGGCACTCTCCCCCTCTTTGAGAAACACACAGAGTTTCTCACACTCACTGGCTCTCTCCCTATGTCTCACATACAGGTTCACTCACACAGAAGAGCTTTCTCTCTCTCATTGGCACACCTTCATACACCAACTCTCACCAACTGATGCTCTCTTTCACTCTCTGTCTCAGACATACAAGTGCTCTCTCACTCATTGCTGCTTTCTCCCTTACTTTCAAACACGTACACACACACAAGCTCTCTCTTTCTCCTTCACTGGCACATCCATACACACTCACTCACACAAGCTTCTACTCACTGGTGCTTGCCCTCTCACTCACACATACACAGACACACCCAAGCTCTCTTACTTACTGGCATTCTCTCCTTACTCACACACACACACACACAAGTTCTCTCATACTTAATGTCTCTCTTCCTCATACACACGCACAGGCTGTCTAACACTGGTGTCTCAAAATATTCACAAAGGCTGACTCATACTCACTGGGCTCTGTCTTCCTCATACACACACACACACACACACATATGACCTTTCTCACTGACTCTCCTTATTTTTCACACACAGACTCTCTTACACTCACTGGCTCTCAATCATATTCACACTCAAGGGATTTCTCTCTCTTGTTCTCACAAACACAGGCTCTTTCACACTCACTGGCTCTTTTTCCCTCACTCTCTCGCACACAAGTTCTCCCTTACTCAGTGGCGCTCCTTCCCTCATTTACTAGCATTCTCTCCCTCTCTCTCACACACACAAGCACTCTCTTACTCATGGTGCACTCTCCTTCACTGTCTCACACACACACAAGTCCTCTCTCAATCACATGCTCACTCCCTCTTATACACACATTAGTTCTCACTCACTGATGCTGTCTCCCTCATTCTCACAGGCATACATACAGGCTTTCACTCACTGGTGCACTCCATCTCACTCTTACACACATGCACAAAGACTCTCTCAGACTCACTTGCTTTGCCTCTCTCTATAATACCCACACAGGTTCTCTAATATTTACTTGCTTTCTTTCCCTCATACACAAACAGCCTCACTGTACATTAACTAGCTCTCCCTCATACACACATAGGCTTGCTCACACTCATTAGCTTACTCTGCCTCATTCTCATTCAAGGCCCACTCATACTCATTGGCTTTCATCTCACACACAGGCTCACTCACACTCACTGGCTGGCTCTCTCTCATACACACAGAAGCTCTCTCACACTTACTGGCTCTCACCATAAAGGCTCTCTAAATATCACTGGCTCTCTTCCTCTATCTCACACAATCAGGCTCTCTCCCTCTCTCTCTTACACATAGACTCTTACATTCACTGGTTCTCACTCAATTTCACACAGGTTCTCTCATTTTAACTGGCTCTCTCTCGCTCTCTCTCTCTCATTGTTGTTTTCTCCCTTACTCTCACATATACCCATACAAGCACTCTTTCTCTCTGGCCCTCCTTTACACACATACACAAGCTCTCACACTGCCTCTCTGTGTCTCACACACTCAAGTTCTCTCTCACTCACTGGTGCTCTCTCCCTCACTTTCACACACATAAACAATCTCTCTCTCACTAGTTCTCTCTCCCTTACTCCCCCCCCCCCCCCATATACACACATACAATCACTCTATCACATTGGTTTTATCTCCCTCACTCTCCCTCTCTCACAAGCTCTCTCTCACTTAATGGCTCTCTCTCCATCACTCTCACACACACCCAAGCTGTCACTCATTGGTGCTCTCTCCATCACTCTCACATAAACAGACACATAAGCTCTCTTTAGCTCACTGGAGCTCTCTCACTCTGGGCCTCAACTTAAGCACATCAACAGCCCTTCTAGACCTTTTTTTGTGCACCATGGGTAGGAAGGGAGATGCCAACCTGCTGGACCTTTTCTTGTGCATCATGAGTGGATAGGCAGGTGCTAACGAACCTGCTGGACCTTTATTTGCGTGCTGTGAATGGGAGGGGAGGTGCTAGCGGCCCTGCTGGTCCTTTACTTGTTGCATGACGGTCAGTAGCAGTGACTTCTTTTGGCCTTTTCTAGTGCGCTGCAGGCAGGAGGGAAAGTGCTATCATCCCCGCTCAACCTCTTCCAATTTTGCTGTGGGCAGAAGGGGACTGACTGGTGGCTGAAGAAGGAGACTCAGAGCACAGGCTGTTTGCTGAAGCCAGGAAAGAGGGAGTGTGTAGACAATTTCCCAGTCATAGTATATCATCACCATAGCTTGTGGAGTTAAAACCACAGTTCCTTCAGGCTAGGTTAGGGGATGCAAGTGTCAATGTAGCTGTGGCGCTGGACTGGAGGGTTAAAATATGGATAATTTCCAGATATTTTAACCCTCCATCTGGTTTCCAAACACTGCCTTGAAATTCTGTGCTGTCTGGAGAAAATCCAGTTGGCCACCCTAGAGGGATCATATGCTGCAGTTAATGGGGATTATGTCATTCTGCTGGGGCTTGGTCAAGGGGTAAGTCACACAAATAATTGTCAAGGCAGTAACTTCAGAACATTTTGCTACCTATCAAGCAATACTGCCATAGGGTACAAGGTACAATATATATAGTCACACTGAGATAGAGAGGATAACTTTCAAACAACTCTGCATGGCCATATATATACACATATAATATATGTCCACGTGGAGATCTACAATAGTATTTTATATCCACATTTTATAAAATATGCATATGTATGTTTGTGCACAAATACATGGAATGATTGGAAAGTGAGTATTTCAATGTTCTGCACACAAATACTTTGCCTACCAATTTTAAAAATATGCATGCATATATTTTACGCACAAAAAATGGGTAGGACTTGCCCACAGAGAACCCGATTTATACACAGAAGTAGATATATTTTAAAATGTGTACAAAATTGAAATGACTAGGTTTCTAATTCCTTTACCTGTTGGTCCACTTCTGCTCCAGGTCTTTGACTTTCCTGGTTCCTCCACCTGAATTATCTCCAGTTCACCCAGACCTTTCACCCAGCCAACAGTACACAATAAATAAGTTTGATATCAATTATGCAAGATAATGATCAGGTGTAAAATTCCGTGAGTAAGTTGCCAAATGTATGCGATTAGTCTCTTCTAAAAGAGCAACTTATACATGTAACCTTTGGCCCCGCCTCAGTTTGTCCCTAGCCCACCCTTTTTTTTTCACTTATATATGCGCTCATAACATAAAGTACATTCATACTTTTGAGGTTTATAAAATACCGATTACACAAGTGCAAGCTATTTATGTGTGTATATCTACTTCAAAACCTGAGGCAATGCTACCTCATGATCTGCAGTCATGCTGGATTGTATCAGGCTGACTATATGTACTGTGGAGTGAATTTTCAAAGAGTTGTACATATGTACTAATTTTTAAACACATAACTTTTTGAAAATTCACCCCACACCATATACAGTATATTTACTCTGCCTGGAGATACAGTATGTACTGTATATATAGTCAGACTGATGGAACCCAGCATTGCTGCAGTTCATGAAGTAGCATTGCCTCAGGTTATGAAGTAGCTGACCTGGTCCATAGATTACAGCTACTTACCTCAGCAGGATCAGTGCTGATCAGGTAATGCAGGCAAGTTCTGCAGTGAGCCATGAAGACAGGCTAGTAGCCCCAACATAGACATAAAATTCTTGGTTCAGGCTAGTAGTCATATCACGGGTGTGGGTTAATAGCCATACCTTGTGTTTTTCGGGTATGTAATGTACATTCATTTGGGAGGCATAAGTGTGTATTGTATGACCTGTGGTACATAACTGTAGATAAAGTTGTATTTGATTCAGTAAAACTACAGACTTACAGCTTACACTACCTCTGGCGTTCTAGTTCTGTTCCTGAGCCATGCCTGAGTTGCAAGTACCCACAACTAGTGATACTGTGGGATAAAATTATTTTCAGTTCCCTAGAACTGGTGATAATACTGAATAAAAGTATTTTAAATAAAATAAATAAACAATCAGGGCAATTGTCAAACTGCTTTTGTGGACTTTTCATCAAACACTTCCCATAGGCACAAAATACCCATGGATTTTTCCACCTGTTTTTTTTCCTTGTGCATAAATTTGAAATTATAATTTGCACGTGTTCTTTTCCAATCTTGCCCAAAAACATGACCCCCTGGAAACACCTCTTGCAAATATAGCACAAAGGATACAGGCTGTGGAACAACATATGCACTTGTAGTTATACTGAGGGAAGGCAATTTTCACATTGCTAATTTAAGTGTTTAAATTATTTTTTTATCTATGTCAATGATTTTGAAAATTGTTTTCTCTGTCTACAGTTATAAAGAGTGGAATTTCCATTAGTTAAAATAATTGGGGATGTCTTTAACTCCAAAAAATTCCACACTATAATGGTATTTGAGAAATTAGTATAATATTGTGGGTTTGCATGCATTTAGATAGTGTACAGAGAAAGAGGGCATCAAGATATGAATGAAAATAAAAGTAGATTTAGATTAGAAGAGAAAGGATAGTGTACAATGTTATAGATGAGATTCTAATTCTTAAACATTTTTTTTCAATGTGAGCACTGTGATCTTTGGATGAAAATGTGGCACTGGCCATTTAAAAGCTGATTTTTGCATGAGACATGATTCAAACCAGGCTTTCAAAAGAGAGGGAGGGAGTTTAACAATTTGTGTGCAGTCTTATCATATTGAGTAAAAATCAAAGGGTTTTACAGTGATTTTTTTTCTCAATTTTTCCCAAGTGTAAAAATGTTTTAATCATGACAAAATCACTTCCATATGCTGTAATGGGTGTCCATGGCTGTGGCAGTGCTCCAGCCCAGAGCTGTGACAGCCTCACACAAGAACAAATGGATTCCTATCTGAAGTCTTTCAGAAGAAAATATAAAAGGCCTACATGTATTTGAGTGAAAAAGTAATTGTTGGTTTGTCTGTTGATGGAGGATATAAGGCATCTCCTCTTTCTTTGCACTCCAAATATTTTTTCCAGACAATTTGTTTCTCTCAAATATCTCTCAAATATTTGCTTTTATAGAAACATTGAACATAATGGTAGAAAAAAGATCATACGCAGCCCATTCAATCTGCCCACACACATCTGTTCAGCTTTATGGATCCTTCCTTAGAGATCTTGTGCCTATCCTTCACTTTCTTGAATTCTTTTTTTTTTTTTTTTAACTTTTAATTTATGCAATTTTTCAAATATACTCAAGAAATCAAATTCTTGCTAGAAAAACGTAGAATTAAACAGAACAAAACAATTCTTAACGGAAGCAAGCAGAAAAAGAAAACTTATGACATTAATAATTGATTCTAAGACAAGTCCTCAAAGAGAGGGGATCACAGTTACCCAACTTCAGGATTAAACTACAAGAAAATAGGAAATAGGAACCTGTGGTATTACCTTGGAGCATTTGTTACATAGCAGAAGCAATACTTAACTCAGCGAGTTATCAAACAAGTACAACACTTGGAGGAGGAACCTCAGATTGTAATGACCGAGTGCTCAGAAAGCTAGTTAAGTGAGTAGGTTCAAAGAAAATATAAGAATTCTCCTGAAACCTATTGTAACACTTGCATGGAAACTTAAGAAAAAGCACAGCACCTAGCTGCTGGACTCAAGGATGTAGCAAAAGAAATTGCCTGCGTTTCTTCTGTGTCTGCCTACCACATCCAGGAATACTCTAAGCTGTAAAAATGACTCATTACGATGTCAAAAGAAAAGTCTCAGGAGCCAGTCTCCTTCCGGTTCTAAGACTAAGGAAACAATCATGATGAACTAGCCAATACAGAATCTGATGTTTCCAACAATCGAGTCACATTCAAATTCTCTACAGCAAGCGCAGTCAGAACCAAGTCTGCAAAACCAGAAACAGATCCTTCTTCTTCTCTCTTGAAAGGAAGGGAAGTAGTGAACCTTAGAGACAGGAGGAACTGCTTATTCAGGCAGTTTCAAAACTTCTATGAGATATCTTTTAAATATCTCTTTTGGAGAAATTGATGGGAGTTTTGGAAAATTAATTAAATCGTAAAGTTTTGCTTTTAGCCTGATTTTCCAAATCCTCCAATGTTCTCTCACTGAGAACCCTATCTTTAGTAACATAGTCTTGGGCAAACTTTAATTGCTTAAACTCTTCCTGAATTTGTGGAATTTGTGTTCCAGTTTTGTTGACTTAATCTCCACAGCCTGCACTCGTAATTCAGGTGGTCAGTTTTCACTTGAAAGGCACAATGGGGTTGATTTTCAAAACCGCTCACCGATTTTATAACATGCGCGTGCATGTTATAAAATCCAATATCTGCACACACATACATGCCGGATTTTAATATCTGTGTGCGCATGTGTGGCGGACTGCGATTCGCATTGGGGGGGGGGTGTAGAATTTTCAAATTATGCACGGCAACGCGATTGGCCTTTTCTCCAGTTCCCTCCCAGTCCGTGCCAATTAATTAAGCCTCTGTGCTGTCCTGCCCCACCCTGCTCAGACCACGCCCCCCAGCCTGCCTCTTTCTCAGGGCCCTGCACTTCTGCATGTAGCAAGGGTTACATGTATGGCTGGGCCTGTTCTAAAATGCGTGCGGTGCGCACAAGGTCTGGCTACGCGCCTAGCCCCTGTTTTTTACACGCATGTTCCTTTGAAAATGAACTTGAATATGTGAAACTAATGTAATACCCAAACCTTCTATGGCGTCCCATAATGATCCCAAGGTATAGTGAATAGGTCTTGGCAGGTTGAAACTGCTCTGAGAAGCCCACATTGGAGGCAGAGGTGTGGAAGAAACATAAAAAGAAAGAGGGGTTCCTACCCCTCCAGATGTATATGCTCCAAGAATATCGGTAAGTCCTCGATGAGTGCCTGGAGCCCCTACAGTGAAACCAGTGGTAACTGAACCTTCAACTCTCTCCTCCATGCTCCCTGACACTGACGCAGCAGTAATGACGGCCTCAACCTGCGACTGCATGAGGCACGGCTCTGGTGCACAATCGCGGGCTGGGTCTCTCAGAGGTGTTCTGCAAGCTGGACTCAACAAGGAGAGATGGGAGTGCAGCTTCTCCTCCTGTACTCTCCAATGGCATTTCCACCAGCTGACTTATGCCTCAGAGGATTTGGGTGTCCATCAGCCCCACAAAGGAAGGAACTGACCCATCCACAGGGAAAGGCCTGGGTTTCCCATTCCTTTTGTGGCCCATCTTGGATTCCCCCACTTTCTTGAATTCTGATGCCGCACTCCAGGGCCAGCTTTAGGGAAAATGAAGCCCTCTCACCCATCTGATCCCCACACATCACATATATTTCAGAAAAATATGCATACCCTCTCACTCACCCCTCTCTCACCCATTCCCTCTTTCCTTTCTTCCCTCTCACTCATCTCCCTTCCCCTCTTTCACACCTCTTGCTTTCCAATCACATGCACCCCTTCTTCCCACTCACACCTCCCTTTATTCCCTTTCACTCACTCAGCTCAGCTCCTCTTTCCTCCACTCCCTTCTCAGTGAGAAGGAGGGGTTAAAGAGAGACGTAAGAAGTTCTCACTCCATGCCATAGACAGAATTGATTTTCTTTTTTTTTTTTTTGGGGGGGGGGGGGGGGTCCCAAAGTAAACATGGGAGGGCAGTAGATATGAGCCCTACTAGTTGTACCCTTATTGATAAATGATACCTTAAAGGTGAGTTTTAAAAGCTCAATGCATGCATCGATTAGGAGATGTGTGAATATGTCGGGCCGGCGCACCGAGTGGATTTTAAAAGCCACCGGGATACGCACATATATGCTGCTACACGCACAAATAAAAAGTTTACAAAAAGGTGCATGGCATGGGCATGTCAAGGACTGGCCAAGAGATATGCACATAAATACTTATGCTCACTGGGTGTGCGCTAGGGTCCCCTGCCACATAACTTTACTTCTGCTCCGGGTAATGTGTAAGTTGTAAAAAAAAAATTCTAAGTAGATCAGCGGGATTTTAAAGATGGGGAGAAGGGATGCTAATAAACTAGTGGGGGGGGGGGGGGGGGTTTGGAAGGCCTATCCCTTACCTGGATGAACTGGGAAAACTGGTAATGGCGTTGGCGTGCACGTCTATTAAAATCCCCCCACTTAAAATTGCGCACACACATGTGTGCAGTCAGGTTATTTTATAACATGTGCGGACAAAACAAACAGGCCAAGAAACCAGACTCTGAACAGTGAAGAAAATGCAAAGTACAAAAATATAAGAATGTACAATCCCAAAGATGGCATATTTCAATCACCAAAACCTCAAAATATATATTTTTTTTACCTTTGTCGTCTAATCTTTTTAATTTTTTTAATCGGTTGGTCACAGTCTGCTTTTTTTCTGCTTTCCCCTTGCTGGTCTTTTCCTAATTTCTTTTTCAAAGTCTCATTTCTCCTCCTGTTTTTTCTCTCTCTTCCTGTATTATTCCCTTCCTCTCTCTCACACATACATAGGCTCTCACTCTCATATGCTTTCAAACACACACACACACACACACACACACTCACTCTCATACACTCTCTAACATCCACTGTCTGTCTCTCTCTCTCCCACTCACACACACACACTCACTCTCATACACTCTCTAACATCCACTGTCTGTCTCTCTCTCTCCCACTCACACACACACACACACTCTCATACACTCTCTAACATCCACTGTGTCTCTCTCTCTCTCTCTCCCCCACTCACACACATACACACACACACAGAAGCTCTCATTCTCTTTCTCTCTCCCACACACATACACATACCCACATTCTCTCTCAGGGCCTCCTCTTCAGCTACCTCCAGACTTCTTTGGCCGTTGCACAATGGGATCTGCAGCAGCCTTGGTGCAAGCCTCTTTGGCCGCCACAGGAATGGAGTCTACTGTGGTCTTCACCTTTGGCCACTGTGGGATGAGGTCCATGAAGGCCCTTTCCTTCTTCAGCTGCAGTGGCTCCTTTCTTCTGCCCATAAAGGCTGGGAACCCACAGGCATGTTATCACTGCACTTTCATGGTTCATTTTTTCTTGGCATATCTGCAACAGCATCCCTCTTGTCTCAGCATCCCAGTCAACCGCCCAACCTGCCCTACCCACAGACCAGCTCTACTGCACTTGTTTCTACCTCCACTGTACCATGCATCCACCATTTCTATGAGGACATATTTCCTTAGATTAGTCCACAGTCTACCCCCTTTTACTGTAACCCCATGAACTCTTTTTCCAGAGCCTCATTTCTGTTGAAAGAGGACCACTTCCTGTGCAGTTATTTATTGGATGTATCTAAATGCCTTTATCATATCTCCCTTTTCCTTCCTTTCCTCCAGGGTATACATGTTTAGATCTTTAGGTCTGTCCCCATATGCTTTATTTTAAAGACTGTTGAACATTTTAGTAGCTACTTTCTGGACTGAATCTATTTGGTTTATATTCCTTTTGAAGGTGAAGTCTCCAGAATTTTCTGCAGTAGTCCAAATGTGGTCTCACCAGAAACTTATACAGAGGCAATATCACCTCTTTTTTCCTGTTTTCCTCTCTCTCTCTCTGCACCCAAGTATCCTTCTGGCTTTTGGCTGTTGTTTTATCTACCTGTTTATCTACCTTAATATCATTGGATATAATTACCTGCAGATCTCGCTCTTGTTTTATACACACAAATCTTTACTCCCTATACAGCACTGCTCCCTTGGGTTCTTGCAACCCAAATGCTTGACCCTACAATTTGTTTACCATTAAATCTTAGCTGCTAGACTCTAGATCATTCCTCAAGCTTCAATAGATTTCTCCTTATGTTTTCCATACTTTCCAGGGTATCTCTCTTGTTACAGATTGTGGCAAAAGTTTCTTGATGATAAGATCCATAATATTGCAAATGACAGTGTTGAACTCAACTGGGCCAAGGACTGATCCATATGTCACACCACTGGTAGCCACTCATTCCTGAGTGTGAACACCATTTACCACTATCCTTTGTTGCCTCACATTCAGCCAGTTTCTAACCAATTAAGTCAGTCACTTTAGGGTCCATTCCTAGGGTGTTCAATTTGTTTATAACTTGTCTATGTGAAACCATGTCAAAGAAGTTGCTGAAATCCAAGTATACTACATCTCGTACTCTCCCCTGATCTAGCTCTCTTGTCACCCAGACAAAGAAATTGAATAGACTTGTCTGACAAGCCCTACCTCTGATAAAGCCATGCTGCTTCGGATACTGTAATCCATTGTGGTCTAGAAACTGCACTATGCTATGTTTTAACAGCAATTTTATTACTTTACTAACCACTGTAGTTCTCAGTATGCTCCTTACTTCCACTATTGAGAATTGGAACCATATCCTCCTATCTTCAGTCCTCTGGAACTACTCCAGATTCTAAAGATGTATTGAACAGTTCAGAAAGTGGAGTTTCCAGAACTTCCGTATGTTCCCTTAATATCCTCAGATATATATCCCATCTGGCTCCATTGCTTTATCTACTTTTAGTATTGCTAGCTCTTTACAAACAGTCTTCTGAAAATTGATTATGTCTACCTCACTTTCATTCTTATTTGTGGCAGTTATCTGTGGGCCTATTCCAAGCCCTTCCTCAGTGAATGCTGCACAGAAATATTTGTTAAGCAATTCTGCTTTATTTTTGTCCGCCTCTACGTATTCCCCCTTTACTTTTGTGTCTTACAATTCCATTTTTGTATTTCTTCCTGTCACTAATATAGGGGTAGATTTTAAAAGGAGCACGCATGGCCTACATGTGCGCGCGCTACCTGGCGCACATGTACGCCTGATTTATAACTTGTGCGCGCAAGTTATAAAATCAGGGGTCGTCGCGTGCAAAGGGGTGCACAATTGTGCACCTTGCATGCACTGAGCCACGCTGCTTTCCCCCGTTCCCTCCCAAATCGGAGCGGCCTGGAAGGGAACTTCCCTTCCCCCTAACCTGACCTTCCCACCCCTTCCCCTAACCTTTCCCCCCCTTGCTCTACTCTAACCCCCCCCCCCAAAATGTTTCTTACCTTTTGCACCTGCCGGCACGTGATCCTCCAACAGAGAGCCACACCCCTGTCCCGGCCCTCCCACACCCCATCCCCTCCCCATCCCTTTTTGCAAGCCCCAGGACATACACGCGTTGCCGGGCCTTTTTAAAATAGGCCTGGCGCGCGTAGACCCGGTTACGCGCATACATCCTTTAAAATCTGGTCCATATTTACTGCATTTGTTATTTTTTTCTTCATTTGCACCTTTGCCTCTGTTAATTTTGGTTTTTACCACTAATTCATCCTCCAAATCCCATTGTCTCTGCTACTGTAGCCAACATAAAACAGTCCTTAACAGACAGACCTTTTTATCCAAAAATATATTTGAATTTAAGTGGGAAACCAGAATAAAGATGCAGTGTGAAAGGAAGGCCGGTATTCACCGTTGGATCCAGCCTTAGTCCATATCAGCACTCAGTGACTGAGAATGGGAATATGCAAGCATCAAAGGCATTCTGTGATGTGTTGATGTTTCCTGCCCTAAAAGAAGTCAGGCTGCTGTGAAAGAACTTGCATTACTAATGATCTAAAGAATTATTTTAAAAGACCACAAAGCAAAATATATTAAACCTGGAATGTTAATAACTCCTCAGGTAATAGGCAGCCATATCTTTATAAGATTATAATGTTTAGTTTAAGAGCAAAGATGGCCATTCTATTGATTAGATCCAGTCATTTGTCATTTCAGTAGTCATGCTTAAGTACTGAATTATGTATATGGATATTCTGTATCTAATTTTGTCCTTAAGACTATTATCCTTCCTGGTTAAATTTCATCCTTAGGAAACTCATTCTATATCTATATCATTTTAGTATAAAAATATATCCTGGCTCTTGTGTTAACCTAATTTTGCTTGGCCCTCTTTCATTAGTCTCCAGTAACAGCAAAGCATAATTATGTGAATTGGTAGATTCAGAACTGATAACTTTGTAAGTGAAGTTTAAGGGGCAAGAGTCGTTAGCCTGCTGGTTAAGCATAGTGGACTGGGAGCTAGGAAAGCTGGGGTCATATCTTGTTCCTCAGTGGGATCATGGGCAGATCACTTTGGGAGATGTAGTCCACATTGCTGCAAATATACTACCCAAAAACAAATCAACCACGTGATACACGCTGTCACAGTTACTGAAATTAGGTCAAAACTCTCATAGATGAGCAATAGTTCTAACAAAACAATGTGTTTGATTCTATTCACTTATAAGGACATATTTCCAATGCCTGACTGTGAAATAAACTGCTCAAACAAATTTTAGTATAATCATCGGGTTTGTCAATAGAGTTCTTATGAAGGAGATTCAACCTTGTTGTCACTTTTTTTTGTATATTTTTCAATTATTTTCAATTATCTTAAAGTATGCCTTTAGCTTTTAAAGATGATCAAACACTATGGGGTAGATTTTCAAAGGTGTATGCTCGTACCCCCCGAAAACCTACCCCAAACCCCCCCTGCGCGCGCAAGCCCAGGGATGCGCGTAAGTCCGGGGCTTGGCAAAGGGGGTGTGTCGGGGGCGTGTCGGGTGGGCGGCACTAATTTTGGGGCGGGGCAGGAGGCGTGTCGTGGGTGTGACGCTGGCCCGGGGGCGTGGTTGAGGCCTCTGGACCAGCCCCCGGGTTGGGTGATGGCGTGCCAGCAGCCCGCTGGTGCGCGCAGATTTACACCTGCTTTCAGCAGGCATAAATCTCACAACAAAGGTAGGGGGGGTTTAGATAGGGCCGGGGGGGGGGGGGGTGGGTTAGGTAGGGGAAGGGAGGGGAAGGTGAGGGGAGGCGGAAGGAAAGTTCCCTCCGAGGCCGCTCTGATTTCGGAGCGGCCTCGGAGGGAGCAGGCAGCGCGCGCCGACCCCGGATTTTATAAGATACACGCAGCTACGCGTGCATCTTATAAAATCCAGCGTACTTTTGTTCGCGCGCGCGTAAATTTATAAAATCTACCCCTATATAATCATTGAAAAGGACACTTATCGTTTAGATGTATGCAGCGGCACCATGTTTAAATGCTCTGCCAGGAACGCCCGGATGTATGCAGCGGCTCAAGATTTAAATGCCCTGCCTGGAACGCCCAGCGCCTGACACAGCACGTGTTTCATTTGAGAAAACTTTGTCAGGGGCAAAAAGGGCTCTGGAGACCGTATCTCTGAAAAAATAAGAAGTTGCAGTTCAAACATCCATAATTAAACTTTAAAACAACCATTGTTAAATAACATACGTGTCTTTTTATAGGGAACACTCCTCTCAATATGTTATAGACGCTTGGCGTTTCAAGATGGAACCGCCATCTTAAAAAAGGAGGGATTTAAACTCGTCGTCAAATCTTAAAAGAACCAATAGGAGAGAAGGAATGGAACGGAAAACAACCAATAGATGCCTTAAAGAAAAACCCTTTAAATCAAGGACATCCATTCTATAGTGTCATTCATTCCCGCGGGGGATTCTGAACCCAATTTATAAATCCATCATTGTTCTTTATAATTTAGTACTGCATGTGTGTCTCCTCCCCTATGAGTTGGTGAAATGTGGTCTAATATTGTCCATCACAGACTTGAAAATTCATGATGTGTGGCCAGACAATGTTTCACAATTGGAGCTTCAGTATTTTTAGTGCTGAGATGGCTGTGCTGTTCTCTAAGTCAAACTTTGATAGGTCGGGATGTATGTCCGACGTATAATGCAGGGCAGTCACATTGTATGACATATGCAACGTTGTCTGTGATGCAATCAGAAGTGAATTTTTTTAAAGAATTGTTTCTGTGTTATAGGATGTTGCCACACATCTCCTTCTATAGTGGTGCTGTACATGTCACATTGGCTGCAGGCTTTATGTCCGAAAAGCTTGATGGTATCCTCGGAACCATGGATGCTGCATGGACTACATAATTCTTAATATTAGAGCTCTTTTGGAAAGATATTAAGGGAGATTCAATGAAAACCGGATTCAATTGAAGAACATGCCAATGTCGATAAACACTTTTAATGATAGCTGTGGATTGATCAGAATGTTGCAACATAAATACGTTACGGGACATAGCTTTTCTAGATTGGTATTCCAACAATGACTGTCTTGGAGAATACAATGCTCTTTTGTACGCTGCTCGGATGGCAAACAACGGATAACCCCACTCCAAAAATTGTTTAGCCGTAATATATGACTGATATTTAAAGTCCTGCAGGGAAGAGCAAATCCATCTCAAACGAAAATATTGACTGACAGGTAAGCCGTTCTTGAAGGCCTTTGGATGAAAACTGTGATATCTAAGAAGAGTATTACTATCTATCACCTTATGATGTAAAGTGGTTTTGATTGTTCTACCTTCCTTGATAATGGCAAAATCCAAAAAAGAAATACAACAAAAATCATATTCAACTGTAAATTTCAAATCATTATCGACCGAATTGATCCATGAAAAAAAAAATTTTAATTGATCTTCATCAGAGTCCCAGAAAAATAATAAATCATCAGTATATCGAACCCAAAAGGACACATTATGAAAAAATGATGAGTCATAAATATGCATGGATTCTACTACTGGCATAGCTTCTCTTTGAAACTGGCCTGTAAAGTACACTGGTTAGGAATACTATATGTATCTATTTCAATAATTTATAACCTGGTCTATCAACATTGCTAGGTGGTTAACAATGCGCCATTCATAAGAAAAAAATTGTAAAAAATATAGACAATACAATATTACAACACAACATAAACAGTACATGATGCATCACAAAAATAAACTTCTAATCAAAGACCAGCCTGGCTGCATCGGGTCTCCCCATACCTTAAAAAGCCTGGTACAGCCAAAAAAAGGCCTGCATAAAAAGGTGTGCTTTTAAATGTTTCCTAAATCTCAGCAGAGATGTTTCTAATATTCTTTCTCTTGAAGTCTCTGCATTCCTCTCAAAAGGGCTTCCTTCATCTCCCCCCTCTCTCCAGCCCCCCTCTTTTATTAGACTAGAATCTATAAGAGGAAAATATTTTCTATATCAAGCGCCTGCCTCCTCTATGAAAAAGCCCTACCAATGGATATAAGGGCAGAAACCGACTACCTGAAATGTCAGGAAGCAAGAAAGACTTGACTCTTCTCACAGGCTTTTGACGGTTAACACCTGCAAGATGAACCTTTAATATAGAGTCAGCTTGGGCTCTGCTAGTTGTTGATATCCTGTTTGTGCTTTATTGTATGCAGATAGTTTCTAATGTTTTGTTTCAACTTTTGCTCATATGTGTTATATTGTGTAAACCGCCTGGATAATTTGTTTTACAAGCAGTTTATAAAGTCCAATAAATAATAATAATTCCACAACTTTAGTCCGGCCACACAAAATAGACACTCCCGGAGTTCTCCAAGTCCAACAAATTCTGGGAGGCTAATCTCAAGGAATGTGCCAGTTGATAAATCTTAAGCACTGAATTGAAACACTTAAGATTGTAGGTAGCTTAATCCCCAGAAGTAATACCTAAAATACCTTACAAATCGTAACCAGTGCAAATCTTGTAAATTTGGATAGGAATCCTAGTAACGACTCTGGCTGTGGAATTCTGCACAATTTGCATCGCATGCATTGTCGATTGGGGCAACCCAATATAAAGTACATTGCATTCATCTAAGGCTAAAATCACCAATGAATAAATACGTCTTTAGATCTACAATAGATAAAAATGGTTTCATTTGGTGGCGCATCTGCAACTTATAAAAAGATGTTTTTAACAACATTCCAGACCCAGGGCACCAAAGAGAGTGAAGAATCCATAAAAAAAAAAATTACAGGCCTGCCCAACAATTGAGATTTCTATATCCTCAACAGTAAGCAAGTTTGGAATCTCAGCAGAAAGAAATCTTGTCAAATAGGGCATTTATGTTTAAGTTTATGTTTAAATTAAAAAATATGTTCTCTGAAATCCGATTACTAACTGAAATGAAACAATCAGTAATCTTCTTAAGTGTTTCAGTCACAGATACAAATTTTGGGAACAACAAACTGGATATCATCTGCACAAACATGATTCCCCACATTAAGATTCACCAATAATTGACATGCAGGGAAAATATAAATATTAAATAAGCTGATGGTTAAGTGCAACCCTTGAGGAGCACCTGTTGACAATGGATAAGCAGAGGACATCTGAGCCTGACTCGCAATCCTTTGAAAATGAGATGTTAGAAAAAACTCAAACTATCTTAAAATTGTAAAAAGACCACACTGTTTTACCAAAATTGCATGATCAACTGTATCAAAAGCTGCCATCAGATCTAGCATGACCAAAAAAGAACTCTCACCATGATCAGAATCTCGACAGATTACAAGAAATAAGGAGAGGGGTTTCAGTAGGATGTGCTTTTCTGGAGATTGTATTGTTAGTACAATAGAGATTGCTCTTCAGTAAATACTAACAATTGCTTGATCTCTACCTTTCCTAGAATTTTAGCAAGAAAAGGCAAATTTGAAATTGGGCGAAAATGTCCCAATTCAGCAGAGTCTATATTAGGCTTTTTTTTTTTTTTTAATATTGGCTGAACAACTTCACTTTAACTGATCTGGAACTACACTCTCATGCAATGAAAAAGTCACAAAAGTAGTACTGTACATCACTAGATTTTCTCTCAGCAACTTCATAGAGACATTAGAACAACCAGCTGAGGGGCAAAAGATAGTTTGCATGTCAGCAATAATAGACATCCCTTCATGTACCATCTCAAATCAACCCCAAATTTTGGAAGGATCCAGATCTAGATCATAAAAGGAACTGTAGATGCAGTCAATTGAACAATCAAGTTATGTATCTTATCATGAAAACATTTTCCAAATACATCATGATTAAAGAACACTTTCAAATTGCAGCTAAGGTGAACTGTAGACATTAAAAAATTTCACAATAGAAAACAACTCACAGTGATGAAGGAGGGAGGTGGCTTGGATGCAAGCAGAGAAATGTTTCTTCTTTGATTCATCTGCTAATTCTCTATAGTCTTTTAACAAAGCTAAATACGAATGCAAGTCATGGGGAATCCTGGGTTTTACTCCGGCACTATACAGCAAGGTGAAGCTGGCGTATATTTGTGCCTGCAGGCTCCAAACCTGAAGTAAAGCAATGCACATATTTTGAAAACTCAAATGTCACATGTTGTTTTCCTCTCCAGACCAAAACACACTCCCAGGAACACATCCTTGCAAACCAAGATAAATGGTTTTGAAAATTGTCCTCCTCTTTGCCCCATTGCCTGCAAGCAAATTATCAAAGGGCCCCCCCCCCCCCCCCCCCGGACACATACACAGACACACACACACAAACACACCATACACACCTCCATACAGACACAAACACACCCCTCCCCGACACACACACACATCCCTCCCCGACACACACCCATACACACACACCATACACACATACACACCCCTCCCCGACACACACACACCCATACACTCACACACACCCCCACACCCTCATACACACACCCACCATGGGTTTTCCCATGCAGCCCACAGCAAGTTCTTTGTGCCCATGTACATTTCCACCTGCTTTGGAGCAAGTGCAAATATAGATGTGGTAAGTGCATACAGGCCTTTTTACCATGGGTGAAAGTTACCTGCATTGGGGGGAGGGAGGCCATTTTCACAGTTATACCTGCAAAAATTACTTTGAAAATGCCCTTTGAAATTGTAAGCTCTCTCGGGCGGGGACTCGTACCTCTGTGTAATTTGTTGCAGAGCACCCTGGCTTAGGGCATTATATAAAGGCTGAAATGAGAAGTTAATTAAATAGTCCTTTCTTGAAGGAGACTCGGGTAGCTAGTGAATTTAGTCCAGTGATTAAAGGATTTGTGACCTTTCATCAGTGAAGTATGAAAGAGGATAAAGGAAATGAAGTTACAGCTCAAATAGCTGGGAGCCTAACTACTTTTATGCTGTTCAATTAGATCTGAGAATAGGACAGCTACATAAAAAAAAGAACGTTCTGAAAGACTTATATCTGACTACAGCAAGGAGTAAACAGAGGAATGACGCTGCATATATGTACTGAAGCACCCACCATTGATTTTGCGGCAGTGAGCCGAACTTGGCGGCCATTCAGAAATCCTGAGGCCCTTGAAAGGGACATACTGAGCAGTGCTAACCACCCCGCGCTCATTCTCTCTGGGAAATAATTAGGTTATGACTTTTACCTTCTCGAACTCTTTCCACTACATTAAGAGAGTTTAGGTTCCCCCTCTAGCATAAAGCATCATATCACGTAGCCGGTTTGTGTAAAGGGTAGGGAATGCTCCTTGTCCTATAGTCATTGAAGTATAATTGGATGCCACAGCAGAAAATGTACCAAACGTTTGTGGAAGAGTGGCCTGCTGGTTAGAGCAGCTGGCTCAGGCTGCAAACCGGGAAAGCCAGGGTGTGAGTGACTTTGGGCAAGCACCCAGGAACCAACTTAGATTGTAAAAGCTTTGCAGACAGGGAAATGCCTGCAGTACCTGCATGTAATCCACTTTGAAGTGCCCGAAAATTGGAATGTAAATGAAATAAATAAGGACAGTATGGACTGATGAGCCGAATGAAGGCCCAGAGCAGTTCTCCTCTGAAATTCCCCTTGCCACTAGCATGCGTAAATTTGGAGCGGGATCTGACAGGGAGCTTATTCAAAACTCTTTTGTTGTGAAGCAGATCAGCATTTGTTATCTTGATAAGAATGGGTCAGGTCATTTTCCCAGCGGTGTTGAATTCAAAAGTGTTGTACAAGGAGAAGGGAAAGGAGGCCAATCAGAAGAGTGGGGTTGGGGGGCAGTAAATTTACTTCTCAAATAAACACTGCAATAAATCTGAACCGCACTGAGTCTTTACTTGGGGGGAGATGGGAGCGCGAGCATCTAAGTTATCCCAGGGCCCAGTGGTCCCTTGGGGATTCTCCTGAATTTAACACTGCCTCTGAGTGGTTTGCATTCTAGGCGACAAAGGGTTGAGTTGGATACATTTTTCTTATAGCTGTTTAATATTTCTCGTTTGTAGTCTCTCAGCTGTTAACTTCCTCTTGTATTCCAAAATACAGATGGACGAGCGCCTTCTATGTTTTTAACTTGTACTTGTACTTGTACACCTTGTACTTGTACACCTTGTACACCTTGTACTTGTACACCTTGTACACTTGTACTTGTACACTTGTACTTGTACACTTGTACTTGTACTTGTACACTTGTACTTGTACACCGTCTAAGTTTTTAACTTGTACTTTCTATGGTAAAATTTCTTTTACCGGCCTATCTTCCTTCCAGCTTGTTGCAAGCTTCCAAGTTCTCTCCCCTTGTTGATTGTAATTTTTGACTTATTCCTACTTATTGTTATCTTTCGTTTACGTGGATTTGTTACTCTTGTTGTTTTTCCCTTTTGTTAATCTGTAAACCGATCCGATATGGTAATTTACTATGAAGGTCGGTATAAAAAACTGTTAAATAAATAAATAAATAAATAAATATGTGCAATATAATCATTATCTTGTTTCCAACTGGCAACATTTCTTTTTGATGCAACCTAGAATCCTTTTAGAGGGCAAGTTTCAAAACAACACAGGCACTTGCAAAGTCTGCAGGTACTTTGGCCCGCGGACTTTGCGCCAGTTCTGAAAGGGAAAGAACCTGTGCGCGTTTCCTTTGAGAATTGCCTAGGGAAAGAGTACCAGAGAAATAAGCACCTGCTTTTCCTGTGAATGCTTTTTACCTTTCAAGCAGCATGCATGATTTTGAGAACGCAAAGCTATAGGTGTAGTAACCTGCCACCGCTCAGTATGATACAATGTGCGCATTGTTTCACCATGAATGTGCTGTTATCCGAAGGGAATGTGAGCAATTTTTAACCAGCTGATTTACAGGCGTAAAGAGCCATTTATCTGTGTAAATGGGTTTTGAGGATTATCCTTTATGAGAGTTGTTTTTTTTGGGGGGTATCACTGAATATCTGGCTACTGTCAACGGGGCACCACATAGCCGGGCCTTCCCGCATGATGACGGCCCACTTCAGCCGGGTCTGCCATCGCTTAAAGGGCCAAGGCCAAAACAATTGCCCTCCCATCCCACCATAGGACACAGTTCTTCCCAGAGTCATTGGAGACCCTGCCCACTTACCCGCCGCCTTCCAAGGTGGCTCTGGCCCCCCCCCAAAATAAAAAAAAAAAGAGGCCAATCATGCGACTATGGCCTGCTGCCTTCCCCACCCCTTCCCTTAAACAAAAAAAAATTGTCCCATAGCCAAAAGATTTCCCCTCATAAGGCCCATCTCTTCCCCCTTCCAAAGAAAGTTAAATCCCTGGGGTCTAAGGGTGTCCCCCCCCCAAAATCCCAACTCTCAAAAAATGACACCAATCCCTACCCCCTAATCCCCCCCTATCTCTAAAATGCTCTGGGCCCCCTGGTTTTTCAAAATGGTGCTGACCTGATCTTGGGGTAGATTTTAAACCCCCTGCTTGCGTAAATCCAGCCGGATTTATGAGAGCAGGGCCCTCCCGTGCCGGCACGCCTATTTTGCATAGGCCGCTGGCGCGCACAGAGCCCCGGGACTCGCGTAAGTCCCGGGGTTTTTGAAAAGGGGCATGTTGGGGGCGGGGCCTAGTGGTGCACCGTTTCAGGGGCGGGACACAACGTTTCGGGGGCGGGCCTGGGGGCGTGTTCGAGGCCTCCGGACCGGCCCCCGGGTCGGATGATGGCGCGCCAGCAGTCCGCTGGCGCGCGTTGATTTACGTCTGCTTTGGGCAGGCGTAAATCACGAAATAAAGGTAAGGGGGGGGGGGGGGGTGTTAGGCAGGGGAAGGGGAGGGCAGGCGAAAAGAAAGTTCCCTAAATTGGCAGCCTTGCGCACGCCAATCCCGGATTTTATAGGATACGCGCGGCTACACGCGTATCTTATAAAATCCAGCGTACTTTTGTTGGTGCCTGGTGCGCCACCAAAGTACGCGATCGCGTATTGTTTAAAGATCTACCTCCTTGCCTCTATCACATGACTTTTCCAAAGTCAGCTGTGTTATTTTATTACCATAGGATTGTCTATGGATAAGGTGGTTTGCATGCATTAGGCAATTTTATGCATGTAAATTCATGCAAAGTATCTTATTTTCACAGGGGGAGGAAATCCTACTTCATTGCGTGATTTTGCATGATAGTGCTGCGATATGTTGATATTGAGTGATAAATTGTGTTTAACATGCATTACATGCTGCTTAACTCGCGATATCACTTTATCTTGTCTTAGTAATTCCACCTGTACATTTTTAGCCAGATAACTCAGCAGTGGAATATGGGCAGATTGAGGAGAAGTCGAGTTAGCCAGATAAGTTATATGGCTAACTGGTCAGGCCACAAGGTTCACCTAAAGTTAGCCAGATAAATTCACGTGGCTAACTTTAAGGTAACCAGGTATACTCTCAGTGGCACCACTGAATATCTCAGCTAAGTTACTGGAAAAGTGTATTCCAAGATGATTTATCATTATCTCTGTATATCTTGCATTTGTCTTTATGGCTAATATTTAACCTTTTTAATGAAAATGTGAATATTATAGAGTTATGAAGTGCCACACTGTAATAGGACAACTATACAAACTGGAGCAACCAGTTGTGGTTTCCATCAGGTCACCAACCTTGAAACCTTTTTGAACTTACTTCCCTTTCCCCATTGGAAAAAAGTGGAAGATAGAGGGTGCTGCTGGACCCGACCCTTATTATTTTTATGTAGAAAGCTTCCACTAGGAGCAACAGGGACTCTGGAGCAGTTCATTGGTTATTATCTCTGTAGCATGAGCCTGGTCAGCGACTTCAGTCTGAGTAATTATTGCTTGTGGCTGTAAGCGAATGTCAATGATTTTAAAATCCCATTTTACTAATCTTAATAGAGTCACTAGAATAGTAGAGGAAACGAGATTTGAAAACAGTTGAATTTGGGTAAGGAAAGGTGGTGTGATGAAATATTGGAAAGTTAGCATTGACAGATTTAATAATGAAAAGCTGAAAGATCAATTTCTGTGTTTTAATTCAAGCATATTAACACATTATAGCAAAACATGCATTTTAAGCTGTCTATATTATGCAATTTTGGCAAGGTTTCCGCAATACTGTGCTCTATATTTAAAGCAAAATAATATTTAGTGTTTCCACTCATATTTTCTTTTGCATTTTATTAAATAAAATTCAACCGGTGCTAGTTTTATTTTGCTGCCCTTTGCAAAAAATTACTGTGCTGCCCCCCCCCCCCCCCCTCCGATTTATTCAGTGTCTGTCCTA
Organism: Rhinatrema bivittatum; assembly: GCF_901001135.1. Classification (NCBI taxonomy): domain Eukaryota; kingdom Metazoa; phylum Chordata; class Amphibia; order Gymnophiona; family Rhinatrematidae; genus Rhinatrema; species Rhinatrema bivittatum. The sequence continues at coordinate 542,531,505 of NC_042616.1, read as the reverse complement.
GGCCCATCAAATAAAGCCCAGCTCCATCCTGCAATCTATATTTTAAAAAAATGATGAGCCCTCCTGCCCAGAGCCCATGGATAAAGAAGTGTATTAGGTACCCTAGGCAAACCTTACACGTCCCCCTCCCCCCCCCCCCCACACACACACCCACACTCCTACACCCTTTACAGACACACACAAATTATGCATTTATAACACATTTTACAAGAACATTCAAGAGTACAGTCTTCTGAGGCAAAAATATCACTTACAACATGCATATTATTATTTACAATCATTCCTGTGGTGCCAACTAGAAAACTCTGCAAAAAAGACACTTAGAGCTCCTATGGAATTAGACTTTTTGTAATGTGTATTGGATGTAAGCTCGGCCCTCAGAAAGCCATGAACAAACAGAATTACCTTTACAATATAGTAAACCTCCCATACCAAAACTACCCTAACAATCTTATCTATGAAAAGGCAACACTGCACATATTACACCAGGCCCTAGAACACCAATAAAAGCTCTTATTAGGAAACCAGGCTGCTATAGATCCCTACACAGAAATTACATGCTAGAAAAATCCCTCACCTCGGTCACATAAGCAGAACACAGAGAAACCCTGGCCAAATAAAGAATAAACAGATCAGAAAGCATCAACAGAAACTGTGCTGAGAAGAACGGAACTGGAAGCCACAACAAGCCAGCCTCTACATGCAGAGCACAAATGGAAAAACAGAGACATTACCATTCTTCATAAAAACAATAAATAATAAAATCTAGAAATATAAAACAATCATAATAGTAAAATCATATTCATAAAAAGAATATTTCAAACCAGTTCATGAATAGACTATAGAAAATTTCCCAAACACCAAAACAAATTTCAAAAATCAAATTAAAAAATGTTCTATTCCCCCTCCAAAAAATTTTTTAAAAGAGCAGAATCATCAAATTACACCCAACAATTAAAATTAATAAGGATTTAAAAATATGCTCTCCATAGCTGAGATCTGATTTTCAGTCACCTTGTCATGGATTGGGGGAGGTAGGGCCGCACAAATTTTACCTTCTCACTCACCCACACGCACAATAACATATTCATTCTCTCACACACTCCCTCTCTCTAACATACACAGGCTGCCTTTCCCTCACCCTCACAGATACATTATGAGGCAAATTTTAAAAGGCTTATGTGCGCCGGGCCTAAAGCCCCGGGGGACATGGGCGGGTGGCATGGGGGGCATGGCGGGGTGGTCTAGGGGTGGGGGCGTGGCCAGAGGCCTCCGAACGGCCGCTGTGCCAGGAGATCGCATGCCGCAATTGGTCTCTGGCAGGCGTAACTTGTGAGATAAAGATACGGTTTTTTTTTCAGGCTGGGGGGGGGGGGGGGCGCGGGATAGATAGAGGAAGGGAGGGGAAGGTTGGGGGGGGGAAGGAAAGTTCCCTCCAAGGCCGCTCCGATTTCAGAGTGGCCTCGGAGGGAAAGCCAGCTGGTCTCCCCGAGGGGTCGGCGCGCGCAAGGTGCACTAGTGTGCATCCCCTTGTGTGCGCCGACCCCGGATTTTATAACATGCACGTGGCTGCGCGGGCATGTTATAAAATTGGGTGTACATTTGTGCATGCCGGGTAGCGTGCACTTTTTAAAATCTGCCCCTGTGTGTGTGTGGGTGTTGTATGTGTGCCTATAAGAGCCTATATGTGACACACAGGCTTTCACAGGCACACAAACATACACAAGCACACAAGCTCTCACACAGACACACACACAGGCTCTTACACAATCACACACACACATAGGATCTCACACAGACATACACACATGCACACACAAACAGGATCTCAGACACACACACAGGCTGTCACTCATTCACACATACATACAAGCTCAGATACACGCATGGTCTCCAGTTATAATCTGGCCATGGTGGGATGAGCTCCACCACGGTCCTGTGGGCCTCCTGCTGTCTTCAGGCCATGGTGAGATGAGCTCCACCATGGTGCTGCAGGCCTCCTGCTATCTTCGGACCTTACGGCCCACCAATCTTCCTGCTTGGGGGGAGGGGGGAGGGAGCAGAAGCTGTGCATGAGCGTGCGTGCATGCATGCCCAAAGCCAGAAGTCGGACCTCTCCTTCTGTTGCCGGTGCTCTCTTCGGCCATCGACTGGTTAGGCTCCGCCGGCAGAGCACGGCTTCTCCTGCTGCTGTCGGCCTGCTGTCTCCCCCGGTGTGCTGCTCCATGTAAATGCACACCGGGGGAGACAGCAGTCTCCCCAGGTGTACACACCCAGTCGCTTTGGGCTGGTGCCCAGAAAATTTAGTTGAAGATTGAAACTGACTTTGTTTAGTGAACAAACTAGTCCAGTTGTGTTCACATTGTTGGCAAAATGAAATGCTGATACTTGTAAACTTCCTTTTTTAAAGACGTTTACAGTGCATTTCCCTTGCTGAAGGATAAATCTTTTCTCACCTTCAGCTTGGCTGCAAAAGACTAGGATCTGTGGGAAATAAATTGGGTTTTCAACAATGCATATGTGTATTATATTGGACATGCTAAAAATGTCTTTTTTGGCTCGATTCTTTCTATTATTTGTGTGGCCGGACTGCCTGATTTGGGTCCCTGCCCCCAGACCTTACCTGGTGCAGAGATGACATAATAAAACTGTTTCAGTTTAAATCCAGTATGAGACTTGTGCTGTTGCAAAAAAGCAGCTTATCAGATTACAAGAGGCACAGGGGGTTCAGTTACTAAAATTAGCCAATGGGGAGCCAGCTTACTACCTGGAGAGAGGAGAGAACATCAGACCAATCAGTGAGAAGCAAGCTAGAAAAGGCACGAGGACTGCATGCTGGATGTGAGACCTGCGAGGGGGAGGAAAGCAGAGAGCTGTGCTTAGGCTAGGATCCCTCCTTGCCCTTCGCCCATTGTGTCAGGAGACAGAGCACAGCAGAAGGAGATTCCAGGAGCTGAGAGTTGACATCCCCCTCCTGCAGGATAAAGTTCAGCTAAGTAATCCTAATTTGCTTAGCAGCAGTACAGAGATTCCTTTGGCGTTCTGGGTTCCAGACAGTTGCATCAGTGAGCTGCAAGATAAACCCCTGCTGTTTGCTACCAAGTAGAGGCCGGCCCAGACTTTCTAAATCCCTGCATCAGGGCAGGGAACCAGCTGGTTTCCTCTGTTTTGGAGCTTCTGTAAGACTGGAGTTTCTGGAGAGTGCCATTACATTCTCAACTTATATAGCCTGCATTGATTAGGACAGTGGTTCTCAACCTTTTTTCTGTCGGGACACACCTGACAGATGGTTCTCACATGCATGACACATTGACCCATGATCGTCACGGGGCTAGATGTAAAAGTACAGTTTGCATCCACGGGAACTCCCCTGACCCACAATAATGGATGTAAAGCAGAATTATGACATTCCCCATAAAACTCACCCTACAAAAAAGATATTTTGGTTCTGGTGTCATCTCAGTAACAGCAACTCAAACTCCTTCTACTTCCAGGCTCAATACCCCTACTTATGAAAAGACAGCAGTTTATCACCAATACTAAATTCTCAATTCTACTAAAACTGAGCTACTCCTCATCCATAATCACCAGACCACTATGCTGACCTCCTCTAACGACCCGTCACTCACCTCTCTCAGCTCACAACCTTCTGTACGAAACCTAGGTGTTCTCATTGACCCTCATATGAACCTTAAGAGCCACATAAACTCCGTCATAAAAGGAGGTTTTTACAAGCTCATGGTCATAAAAAAGCTCAAGCCCCTACTCCATACTCATGATCTCAAAACTGTTATCCAAGCGACCCTAACTTCAAAGCTAGATTACTGCAACTCTTTGTACCTTGGCCTTCCCTTCTCCACCATCAGACCCCTCCAGATACTTCAAAATGCGACAGCCAGGATAATCAGTAATGCAGGTAAATCAGATCATATAACCCCCATCCTCAAAGACCTGCACTGGCTCCCTATCTCCTCCCGTATCCTGTTCAAAACCCTTACCCTCATTCATAAAGCTATCTACATTCATAACTCCCTATGGCTCAATGAACCACTCCAACCTGCTCAATCTGCCCGCCCCACCAGAACAAACTTCAAATGCATCCTACAAGTCCCGACACTTAAGAAAGCCCGTCTCTCATCAACAAGGACGCGTGCCCTCTCCATTGCGGGCCCCAGCCTTTGGAACTCTCTTCCTCCCAACCTCTGTCTAGAGCAATGCCCTTTTAAATTCCAAAAATTGATAAAAACCTGGCTTTTCCACCAGGCTTTTCCGGACTAGAACCAGGCTTCCCTGGACTAATTCACCCCAGTTGACTATGGAATTTCATTCAGCCCCATTTGTAAATTTGTAAATCAAATAACCTTATATAATCTACATACTCCCATTCTTGTTAACCATGTTACCTCTTTCATGCTTCTCTCCTTCAATTAGTTTGTTCAGGTTCACAGTTTGGACCTTCTATCAGTTGTCCTTCCCCCTTCCCCTGTTAATTGTACTTTCCAACCTTTTGTTATTATGTGAACCGATATGATGTGTACTTTAATGTCGGTATAGAAAAGCTGTTAAATAAATAAATAAATAAATACATATCCTCTTGAGAAAACACAACAAATAAGACTGATACAAATGCTTACATGCTAGTAAAATATCTCATCTCGGTTACAGAGACAGAACCGACCTAACATACTCCCAGGATCTGTAGTAATGCACATAAACTAATCCGCACAGTTACATCTCTATTATGGAATACACTCAAACAGGAGCAACCCTATCAATGAAAAGGCAACATTACAAATATTAAATCAGGCCCTAAAAACCAATACACCTCTTATTAGGAAAACAGAACTAGCAAACAGCTATAGATCCCCACACAGAAATAATTGTAAAACTGGGACCAAGATGGCCGACGCATGAGTGGCAGGAAAATGAGCTCTCTCAGTACTTGCTTGAAATAGTTTGAATTTTCCTCATTTCTATTGCCTTGTTCGTCGTAATGCCTCATACCAAGCGTAAAGCGCGACTAAAAGAACTTACCTCTAGTAAAGACGATCGATTACAACAAGCAAAGATTGAGACCTTCTTTGAAAATACCCCGAGGACGCCGGGAGTGAGGGCCGCTGAGGGTCGAACTCAGGTGTTCGAGTTCACCCCGATGGCCGAAGAGATTTCGCTCAGCCCTGGGGCACCCGAAACGCCGACTCCGCCACAGGGTCAAGCAGGAGGGGCAGGAGAGGAAACATCGCAAGACTCAGAGGTGAGGAGGAGATAGCAGTCCCCTCCCCTCCCGAGAATGGCGAAGGCAGTGGAGAACAGGCGTACGGAGAGGGTGGAGGAGCCCTAGAAGGAGTGGCTACATCCATGCCTAAACCCCATAGAGCTTCACCGGAATGGAACATCGAAGACATCTCACTTCAAGACCTGGTAAATTTGCAATCTAAAAATTTATTCTCATTGCAAAAACCTCCAGTAGTAACCTTAGAATCGCTATGGAAAGCTATGACATCTATTGAGTCAGCCAATACAACCTTAACTCAGACTTTTCTTGATTCAAATAACAGGGGGTTAAACTCTGAAAAAATGGTGATTCAGCATCAAGAGAAATTGGAGGGAAAATTCTCAACAATGGAAAATGTCCAAGGAACGATAATAAGAACTGAGAGAAAAACAGAGAGAAAATTTGAAAGTATCGAAAACTCACTTCGTTACTTGAATTTATGTATAGTAAATTTCCCTGTGATCAGAAGGTTAGCACCATCTGAATTATTAAAGGAATATATGTCGGACTGTCTTAAGATTCCCAAGGAAATAACTCCGGTTATTTCCAAAGCATTCTATGTGTCAAAGAAAGAAATATCTGCTTTGGGGCTGGAGGATGCAAGAGGAATAAGATGATTGGATACCTCAGAACTGATCCAAACATCTTTACAGACTGAGATTAAGAGCAGAGGCACTGTGCTAGTTACATTTCCTTTTTTTTTTCTTTTTTTTTTTTCTTTATGCATTTCCATATACATAAGAAAAGAAATATCTTTAAATACAGAAATCAGAAAATATCATATCATAATCAATATCCATTGATAAATATATATACATTTCTGTATTCATTGAAAAATGGATTTGTAATCGACAAAGAGATTTTTAAAGAATACAAGCGGTTGAAAGGAAATCTGAGAATTACTCATTGTACCATTGAAATATCAGGTAGCACCTTTTCCAAATATTTTGCCTCCTTACCCAAGACTAAGGATTATGGGCCTGTGAATCTAGAAAAACTTTTAATTGTGATGTATCATAGAAAACATATTTCTAATTTTGCAAAGCTATCTCACATTTACAGGGAAATCTTATCAACATTTTCCCTCCAATCTTTTCCACTTTGGTTTTAAATAGGAGAAATTTCTTCCTCCTTATCTGCGTCTGTTGTGATAAATCTGGGTATATCCATATTGGTGCCCCATGGAATTTTTCCGTTCTTTTCCTCATTTAAATACGGAATACTGCATCCCTATCTGTTGCAAATACAAATGATACATGTAATATAGCCCTAGATGCAATATTAGTTTCTACTGAGGCTTCTATAATTTCAGATAAATTTAACTGTGGTTCTGATGTTTTCTCCTCTAGATTTACTCCGTTCCCCTTTGTTACTACGTAATAAATTTTTGAAATAAGGGGAATGGATTTTTGAGGCATTAGTAAAACCACACTTAGATATTCTTTAAACATATCAATTGGTGCAACAAGTTCATGTTTGGGGAAATTTAAGATCCTTAAATTCAGATATTTCAATGAGTTCTCTATATTCTCCAGCCTTTTATCATAGAATATTTCAATTTTTGAAAACTTTTGATAGCTTGCTTGAAGATTATCTATTTTCTGATCCATAAAATGTTGTTTTTCATCCATCTTTGAGACTCAGGTTTCTAATCTATTAAAACGATGATTAGATGATACAGTAATTTTTGTTAAATTAACAATTGCTGCTTCCAACGATTTTATCGCTGTCCAAATAGAATCCATTGTGATTTCTCCTGGTTTTAAGAACATAAGAACATAAGAACATAAGAAAATACCATACTGGGTCAGACCAAGGGTCCATCAAGCCCAGCATCCTGTTTCCAACAGTGGCCAATCCAGGCCATAAGAACCTGGAAGAACATTTTTTTCAAGATTTTTTTCAAGATTTATAGATTGAGCCCCATTAGCTTGGTCCCCTTCTTCCATCTCATTTAAAGAGTTGTTCAATAAATGATCAAAGGACAATATCTGTGGAGGAGGAGGGGTCTTAGGGGCTCTGGGGGTCAAAGATGTCTCGGCCAAAGGATCTACTATCCGCTCTATAGCAGATTCCTCAGCGGCCTTATCATCCGGATTTTTCTCAGGTGCTGGAGAGAAGAAGACAGGGATCTGTGATTGGGAAGGTGCAGGAGTGGGAGATGAGGCTGTTACCTCCCTAATCCTAGCCTTCCTCTTAGTATGAGGCATAGTTCTACGATAAAGTTTATATTCACAACCCAAATTCCTTCAATTCTCCTCTAACCTTATACAGCCAATTAATTTTCTCCTTGATAAGTAAACTGGAGGTTTAGAGAGGGAGATCCAACAAGTAAAGGTTTTTTACTCATGTTTCTAAATCTTCAAACACGACTTTTTAAAGATGAAATCAACGGTCTCCCCCTAAAATCGGCCAAAGCCGTGCGCCACTTTGGTGACACGCCGGCGTCGTCTATGCACCGCAGGGGGCTGGCTTTTATGCTGGAGCCAGTCGCCCCTGGATGACGTCGGTGCGGGAAACAGCAGAGGGAATCGGCGGCAGATCTCAAAGAGGGCGGGTTTTCCTCACCCTTCCTCACCTCAACAATGTCCAGGTAAAAAGAGAATCGTCGGCAGATCTCCAAGAGGGCAGGTTCTGCTCTCCCTTCCTTGCCTCAGCAATGTCCAGGTAATGTCTCCCTCTCCTCCTCGGAGTGTACGCCGCAGGGGGCTGGCTTTTATGCTGGAGCCAGTCGCCCCTGGATGACATCGGCGTGGGAAACAGCAGAGGGAATCGGTGGCAGATCTCAAAGTGGGCGGGTTCTCCTCACCCTTCCTTGCCTCAGCAATGTCCAGGTAAAAAGAGAATCGGCAGCAGATCTCCAAGAGGGCGGGTTCTCCTCTCCCTTCCTCGCCTCAGCAATGTCCAGGTAATGTCTCCCTCTCCTCCTCCTAGTTACATTTCCTTTTGAGCAGGTCAGAAACTTAATTTTGAAGTTTTTCTTTAGGAGTAGATCTGTTCAATTTTATGGACAGTGTGTGGATATACCCTGATATTGTACGCTCCACACAGGAGCGGAGAAAAAAGTTTCTGATTACGAGGCCAGAAGTTGTAAGTCATGGGGCCAGTATGGTCTTGAAATTTCCCTGTAAATGTTGTTTAAAATTCCAAGAAAACAAATATATCTTTTATGAACCGGATCAACTGAGGGTATTTTTGGACGGGAAGGGGTGAGATGTGAAAAGTGATTAAGGGTATCTGTAACTTGCGACGGCTTATTTTTTTCTTTTATGTTGCCTGTTAATGAGTTCCATATTTTCTTAGTTATCTTGGTCCCAATATTTCTTAAGAATTTGATAGGGATCTATATTTATTTACTAATGGGTAATAAGTTATTTCCAATGAGGAGAATGATTATATTGTTAGATCTCTAAATACTATTGAGTTGATATATTTTGTTTGTATCTGTAAATGCATAAATAAAAAATAAAAAAAAAGAAATAATTGTAAAACTATACTAATAAGCAGAATAAATGTTTCAAAACAGCTATGAACAGAATAACATCCAACAATTAAAAACTCAGAAAACTATTAAACATTCTCCAAACACCAATAAAATATTTCAAAAAAGCAGACATCACATAATATTAAATAATTAAAATGGCAGTCAATCAAGAAAAATAAACTTAAAAAGCCACCTTTATTACCCCCTCCAGCAGCTCTCCTACTCCCCTTCCATGCAGGCCGTGGCACACACCAGAAGCAGCAGTAGAAGCTAAGCTCTACACTCATGTTCTTCTTCCTTAGTGCCCATGTCTCTCACACACATACCATACCAGTCATGCCCCCATGACCAGTTTCTGTCTCTCACACACCAATCATCTCCCAAACAGTCTTTGACACACACACACATCAGTCACCTTCCTGAACAGTTTCTCTCATGCCATACACACACACAGGCTTCCCACTCCTGTGTTCTACTTACATATACGGGCTTATCACTCTCATAATCACTTTCTCTGTCTCTCTCTCTCTCTCACACACACACACACACACACACACACACACACACTCAGACTCATTTCTGCAGTGTTCTGTGTACCTGTTAAAAGTAAAAGAAGTTAATATTTACAGTAAAGTAGTGATTTTTGTGCTGTACACTGTTCCCGGGGGGGGGGGGGGGAGTGAGAACCACAGAAACCCATAGAAGAGAGGATTGGGGCATTTGGATCATTTATCCCAGAGGTGCTAACGTAACCTGCAAACCCCCCACTCTGATTCTCTTACACACTGGTGCAGTTGGGAGGATTCTTCTTGTGCAGCCCCTCTCCCTTGGCAGCAGAAAGAAACCTGAGGGGGCGCTACATTTCCATTAACCTATGTTGTGAAAATTCTATGCTAAGCAATTAGAATTTCACAACTCTGCATTATGGCATAGGTGTGGTTAAGTTATACAACAAATGTATTACTATATCATAATATACTCATTATAGAGACAAGGGTATACAAGTTATTACTAGGCTGTTAGGTTAGTGAAGATATCTGAGGACATTAGTAATTTGTGACAACTATGCCCAGAACCCTGAGATAATTCAGTAAGATCTGGAACACATGTTCTTCAGCCATTATCCAATATAACATATTGTCCCTAATAGAAAGCGAACAATAGTTATAACATCTGTAACTGAAACAAGAGTTAAAAAAATAAATTAAAAAGGCAAGCTAAGTAGTGCAATGAGATCAGTGAATATTCTGAAGATGGCATGACTAGATCTGTGCCGGTAAAGGATCCAACCCCACCCAATACTGTACAGATTCTCCAACTCAGCCTAAAGATGAAGGGATGGATCATCTTCAACTTACAAGTCAGACATAACACTTCACTTTAGCCAAAAGTCAGAGGAAAGAATATACAAGTGTTGAGGAGCGCTAGGAGAGCGGTCCCACTTACCAAGAGATGTGTGTTCTTGGGCCACGGCTCGACCCCAGAGGAACTCCAAAGAGGTGCCGCGGTAGGCGAGGCATGCCCAAGCATGGGCTGGACAGGAGCGAGGCTGGACTGAAGACTGGAGATACTGACCCTCGTCCGGACCTGCACGCTTCGGAAGGCCAACAACGCAATGATGGTCTTATGAAAAGTCCTCCGACCATTCCAAGCTCTTTCGGACCTGCCGCAGAGTATGGCAAGAAGCGACAGGCCGGATGGAAGCCAGAGCAGCAAAAACCAGAACATGGAGATTCAGACAAGACTCAAGGACAAGGTACTTTGATGCACAGACGTAGACTTCAGAAACGAGGTACTAGGATGCACAGACGTAGACTCAGGAATAGATGTAGAATTCAGGAACGAGGTACTAGGATGCACAGATGTAGACTCAGGAATAGACGTAGACTCAGGAACGAGATACTTGGATGCACAGACGTAGACTCAGGAACAGGTTCTAGGCTTTCAGAAGACTCAGGAACAAGGTACAAGGCTTGCATCATGAAGCGCCCTACTCAGCCTGCCCGTGGGGCTGGTCGCAGACCACGACATGGCTAGCCAGGGGTTCAGGACAACTGAAGAGGAACACGGACAACAGGATCAAGAGAAACAACATCTGGACTGGAACACGGATACTGGATCAGGAGACAGACCATAGACTTGGAACACGAACAACAAGCTGACATCTGGGCTGGAACATAGCTTACAGGAACAGCAGGTGGACATCTGGAGAAGATGAGCAGCTCCAACGAAGAACAGGAAACACAGGACCTTGAAGAAGTGCTGGAACAAGGACGATTCCTGGAGCGAAGGACAGCAGGATCCCAGAAGTGACCAACTCCTTGCGAAGGCCCAAAGAGAAGCAGGCAGGCAGTGGAGCATTCCTGCCAAGGAGCTGAAGGTAGGCAGGCTGCAAGAGCGGCTCCATGCCACGAAGACAGAGGCAGAAGGCTGCAGGAAGCAGAAGGTGGCTGCAGGCACCAGCAGGGACAGCCTCCCTGCCGGGCAAGGACCTGAGCAGCAGCAGGCGCCGGCAGGGACGGCATCCCTGCCGGCTGAAGACCCCGGCACGGCAGAGACTCATCGGGGAGACACAGGAGCAGCAGCGTGGGGGTCCTGACCGCGAGGGAGAGCTCGCGATGGGTCGGCCCCGCTGCGCAGAGCAAAAGGCAGCCAGGGAGGAGCCCGGACACAGCGTCAAGACCACCGTGGAGGCAGCAGCGTCAGCGGCCCGAATGGCTGCGTGAGGTAAGGAGCAACAGTACCGCAACAGTACCCCCTCCTCAAAGCCTCCCCTCAAGCCTCTTGTCAACAGCTTGGGGAGAAGGCGATATTCCATACACTGTCAGGGGCAATCAAGGATCCAAGGACAAAGCTGGAACTTCTTGGCGAGGAACTATAGCGAGAAGAATACCTGAGCAGAAGATAAGGCAGAAGTGGTCAAGGTCAGGCAAGACAAACACAGAACATGGAATGTTGAAGGCGCAGTTCAGACAGGGTGCAGGGTACAGAACCGCAAGATGGCATCTTGGTTCAAGGATCAAAGTGGCAGAGGCAAGGCTCCATCCAAGACTTTGGCTCTGAACGGAAGTCCTTAATACTTCTTAAGGCTGAGGCTCTAGTTCAAGATGACAAGTGGAAGACTTATTCACTGCTAGTGGTCACGGACAGAATTATGCCTGACAAGGAACGTTGGGTGAAGTTCTTTGGTTGGTAATTGGACTCCCTAGTGTAGATGTATTGCCGATGTTCAGGCTGGTAGAACTGTAGCTTTAAGTAACTGGTGGTGAGGATCAAGCTTAGAGTAGTGCAGAAGATCAAAGTAACTCCCATCTAGGAGTGGGCCCTAAGGCTGGGCAGAATCTTGGGGATGCTTGGTTAGCTGACACTCATGCTGGAGTGGTCCTTGACCGATGGTAGGAGATGGACGTCCTCTGGACTACTTGAGAGCAAGCTGGAAATAGATGTACTTGGCAAGGCACACTTGGACATCTTTACTTGGATGGTGAAGCTTGCAGTGAATTCCAGAGAAGAGGTCGCTGGTATTGAACTCGGAGTGGTGAGCGAGGCAAGCATGTGGTAACTGGAAGCACTGAAGAACCTCAGCGGGAAGAGCAAAGAAATCTGCTGGTTCAGCGTGAAGAGATGACCGATGCTCCAGGCCCCATTGGACAGATGACCACGGATGGGGTGCAGGCGCCTCCTGCAGGTTGTCTGGCAAGGGTGCCACAGGCTGGCAAGTCAAAGACATCTCTTGCAGGATGGTGAACTTGATGGATGAAAAGTGCAGGATTCCAGCAAGATAAGCTCTACGGAGCAGGTGAGTCCTAAGAGTAGAACAAGAGTGCTCAGAGGAGAAAAATAAAAAATTCTAGACAAGATGGTCATGCAGATCAGGAACCAGATGCTGCAGCTTGGAAGATGGTGGTGAACCTGGGTGCAGGCGCCTCCTGCAGGCCGTACAGCAAGTGGACCCAGGCTAAACAAAGTCTCAAGAAGGCACTTGGTGGAAGCAGGTGCTAAAGCCTCTAGCGGTGTGGGAAAATAAAAAATTCAAGCAAGCTGGTGCCTCCAGCAGGTCGGTAGATCACAGCAAAAAAACTGGGACACACTTTTTTTCCTTAAAAAAAAAAAAAAAAAAAAAAAATCTCTTGCAAAGAACTCTGGAACTTGGAATGAGCCCATCACAAGGACATGAACGCCGAACACTGGGCCTTCGCAATCTGTTGAGGAGCGCTAGGAGAGCGGTCCCACTTACCAAGAGATGTGTGTTCTTGGGCCACGGCTCGACCCCAGAGGAACTCCGAAGAGGTGCCACGGTAGGCGAGGCATGCCCGAACATGGGCTGGACAGGAGCGAGAATGGACTGAAGACTGGAGATACTGACCCTCCTCCGGACCTGCACGCTTCGGAAGACCAACAACACAATGATGGTCTTATGAACAGTCCTCCGACCGTTCCAAGCCCTTTCGGACCTGCCGCAGGGTACGGCAAGAAGCGGCAGGCCGGATGGAGGCCAGGGCAGCGAAGACCAGAACATGGAGATTCAGACGAGACTCAGCGATGAGGTACTTGGATGCACAGACGTAGACTTCAGGAACGAGGTACTAGGATGCACAGACATAGACTCAGGAATAGACGTAGACTTCAGGAACGAGGTACTAGGATGTACAGACGTAGACTCAGGAGCGAGGTACTTGGATGCACAGACGTAGACTCAGGAACGAGGTATTAGGCTTTCAGAAGACTCAGGAATGAGGTACAAGGCTTGCATCATGAAGCGCCCTACTCAGCCTGCCCATGGGGCTGGTCCCGGACCACGCCATGGCTTGCCGCGGGGTACCAGGCTTTCAGAAGACTCAGTAACAAGGTACAAGGCTTGCATCATGAAGCGCCCTACTCAGCCCGCCCGTGGGGCTGGTCGCGGACCACAACATGGCTAGCCAGGGGTTCAGGACAACTGAAGAGGAACACGGACAACAGGATCAGGAGAAACAACATCTGGACTGGAACACGGATACTGGATCAGGAGACAGACCTTAGACTTGGAACACGAACAACAGGCGGACATCTGGACTGGAACGTAGCTTACAGGAACAGCAGGTGGACATCTGGGCAAGACGAGGAGCTCCAATGAACAGGAAACACAGGACCTTGAAGAAGTGCTGGAACAAGTACGACTCCTGGAGCGAACGACAGCAGGATCCCAGGAGTGACCAACTCCTTGCGAAGGCCCAAAGAGAAGCAGGCAGGCAGCGGAGCAGCCCTGCCACGGAGCTGAAGGTAGGCAGTCTGCAAGAGCGGCTCTATGCCGCGAAGACAGAGGCAGAAGGCTGCAGGAAGCAGAAGGTGGCTGCAGGCACCGGCAAGGACGGCCTCCCTGCCTGCTGAAGACCCCGGCACGGCAGAGACTCGTTGGGGAGACACAGGAGCGGCAGCGGGGGTCCCAACCGAGAGGGAGAGCTCTCGGCGGATCGGCCCCACTACGCAGAGCAAAAGGCAGCCGGGGAGGAGTCCAGACACAGTGGCAAGACCGCCGCGGAGGCAGCAGCGTCAGCGGCCCGACTGGCCGCGAGAGGTAAGGAGCCTGCCCGCGCTCCTCTCGGGCAGGACCGCAACAACAAGAACATTATATGACAAACTATAGGCAGGTTAAGTCAAGCACTATTATCACACACCTTTTTCTTCTTTTTGAAGACATTTTATGGCAGGAGAAACATAGTATGAAGTACATCACCCCAATTTGATTTGTTCAGCAATAAAACTTCCCACATCTGTTGCTAGTTTCTCCATCTTTTGAGTCATAGAATTGTTTTAGAAGAAACCTGTACAGCTGCTTTTAATGGTCCTTAGTCATAAAGCAACAAATCAGAGTAAAATACACAATAAAAAAATATAGTATAGCTGTCACCTCATAGTTGCTTGATAGTTTATATTCTTATCAGAATAAACAGGATCAATGGAGTTTAATAAGTTATGATGAAAGCACACATAATATTATTTTAATTTGTTAACTAATAATAATTCTAAGAGGACAGAGACATATTTAAAGACTAAAGAAACATTTTGAGAAAGCTGCTGCGCAGAAATGGCAGCTCTATGCTGAGAGGTCAATATTCAAAGCCAGTTAAGTCTGTTATGAACACTGCCCACGGGTTTCCCTGTGAGCAGGCACACTCAATCCATGCTGCTTTCTTCGCCGGCGCAGCAGGACGCCGCCGTCAGCCTTCCCACGCGGCCAGAGCCACAGCTTGAAGTTCCTCTTGCGGCCCGGAGGCCACCCGTGCTTCCACTGTTCTCCGCGGTCGGAGCCGCGGTCGTCTTCGGGACTCGGACCGCCCCCGACGCTGATTCCATCTTCGCGGCTGGAGGCCGCAAAAGCCCCGGGCTAGAGTAGCGGCTGGAGCCGCCCTGGGGCCTCCTGCAGCGGCTGCTGCTGCTGCCGATGTCGGAGCTTGCATTCAGGCTCAGCCCTGCCTCTTCTGTCTTCTGCGTCGGTGCAGGCCGCTGTCCGTGGTCCTGCACAGCTTCCTGCTCTCTCCTTAGGCGCCGGCATGCGCTTCTCTTCAACATTTAAAGGGCCAGACACAGGAAGTGTCCTGGCCCCTCCTTTGTGACTGTTTCCTGTATCAGCTCTATAAAGGGCTGCTCCGTGGAGATCCAGAGGCAATGCAGTTCGTCCGCAGAGAGTTGGGCCACTGGAGACGTGATAGTAATGGGAACAGGCAGTGGCGGCCAGGGTTGCTTCCCATAAACCAACTGGAATGGAGAAGATCAGATGGCAGTGGAAGGATGAGAATTGAGGGCGAACTCAGTCCACGGGAGTAGACTTGCCCAGTTGTCTTGTTTATCATGAACATAGATGCGAAGGAACTGTTTGAGTGTTTGATTTGTCCTCTCCACTAGCCCATTGGTTTGAGGGTGGTATCCAGAGGTATAATCCAAGGTGACATCAAACTTCTGACAAAGGGCCCTCCAGAATCTTCTGACAAAGGGCCCTCAATTGATCCGAGAGGAAGCTTTTGGGTAACCCATGCAGTTTGAAAATGTGCTGGATGAATAGCTGAGCCAACTAGGGTGCGGACGGCAACCCTGGGAGTGGTACGAAATGTGCCATCTTGCTGAATCAGTCGATGACTATCCAAATGACGGTGTTACCACCGGACAAAGAAAGGTCGACCATGAAGTCCGTCAAAATATGAGTCCAGGGTTCGGTAGGTACTGGTAGGGGCTGGAGTAAGCCTGGAGATGAACCTGGAATTCTCTTATGACAGGCACACAGATGACAGGATTCTCCATAAGTTTGAATGTCCTTATTGACCTTGGGCCACCAATAGTAGCGGCGAAGGGCCTGCAAGGTCTGATGTTGTCCTGGATGACCTGAGCAGCGGGAGTCATGCGCTCATGCCAGAACTTGTTTTCACAGGTGTGGTGGTACAAAGGTCTTTCCGGGAGGAATAGTCATGGTGGCGGACAATAGGACTCGCAACGGCTCAATGATGAATTGAGGGGTGTCTGGAGTATCTGTGGTCTCGAAGACTCGGGACAAGGCGTCAGCCTTAAGATTCTTGATGACCGGTCTATATCGCAGGACGAAATTGGATCGGGTAAAGAATAACGTCCATCGTGCTTGTCGGGGATTCGTTGTACCCAATGCAGATATTCTAAATTTTTGTGGTCCATGTAGACCGTGAACGGGTGTTGCGCCACTTCCAACCAAAGACGCCATTCCTTCAAGGCCATTTTAATGGCCAAAAAGTCTTTAGCGCCAATGGCGCAGTTTTGTTCTACAGTGGAGAACTGGCAAGAGAGGAAGGTGCATGGGTGTAGCTTGTGTTGGTCCGAGTTCTGGCTAAGAACGGCCCATACGCCTTCAGAGGATGCATCGACCTCAATGGTAAATGGACGTTGAGGGTCAGGATGATGAAGGCACGGCTGGCGAAAGAACGCCTCTTTAAGACAAAGGAAGGCGGCTACGGCTCCGGGAGGCCAATTCTTGGGGTCGGCGCCCTTCTGAGTTAAGGCCATCAGGGGTGCGACAATGGATGCATAATGGGAGATAAATGAGCGGTAGTAATTGGCGAAACCCAAAAACCGTTGAAGCGGTTTCAGCCGGAGAGTTGGGACCATTCTCGAGTGGCCTTTAGTTTCTGGGGGTCCATGCGGAATCCTTTGCTGGAGACGATATACCCCAAGAATGGAAGAGCCTCTCGCTTGAAGAGGCATTTCTCGAGCTTGGCGTAGAGTTGGTTTTCTCTTAGTCATTGTAGTACCTGGATGAGTGCTGACTGTGAGCGGCGAGGGAATTGGAGAAGATTAAGATGTCATCGAGGTACACGACCACACAGCAGTATAGCAGGTCTTGTAAAATTTCATTCATGGTGTTTTAAACCACCGCTGGGGCATTGCAGAGCCCGAATGGCATTACTAGGTATTGTAATGGCCGTCTCGGGTATTGAAGGCCATTTTCCATTCATCTCCCTCCTTGATACGGATCAGATTATATGCTCCCCGGAGGTCCAATTTGGTAAAGATTTTAGCGCCTTGAAGGAGATCAAAAAGCTCGGAGATTAGGGGCAATGGATACCGGTCCTTGATTGTTATGGCATTCAGGCCCCAGTAGTCAATGCAAGAGCGAAGGGTTCCATCTTTCTTCCCTACGAAGAAAAACCCAGCCCCCACTGGGGATGTTGATTTGCGGATAAATCCCCTGACCAGATTTTCCTTGATGTAGTGAGACATGGCTTGAGTCTCCGAGGGTGAAAGGGCATAGGTGCGCCCCTGAGGGGGTTCTGTGCCGGGAAGGAGTTTAATGGCACAGTCAAATGGTCGGTGAGGTGGAAGAGTCTCAGCCTTCCGCTTGAAAAAGACATCAGCATAAGTTGCGTAAGGTGCCGGCAGCCCTTGGGGACTGGCAATGACAGTTGAGCATTGCACCGGAACTACCAGTTGGAGACAGGTGTCGTGACAGTTCGACCCCCATTGGGTCAGCTGCAAGTTTTTCCAGTCGAACTGTGGGCAATGTTTTTGAAGCCAGGGGAGCCCCAGTATGATAGGGTGTATGGAGTGTTCCAGGATGTGGAAGGAAATCCGCTCAACGTGGAGAAGCCCCACAGGTAGTTGGATGTCTTCCGTGAAATGAGTCACCCGCCCCGGGAGGGGCTTACCCTGGATGGACAAGATGACCAATGGGGCCTGGGCACAAAGGTGTGGAATCCACTAGACTCCTCATAATAAAATTGCCCCCAGCTCCCGAGTCCACTAGGGCCAGAGTATTGAATTTGCAGTCTCCAGAGGTAATTGCGACTGGTAGAGTTAGTGGATGTGCAGGTGATGTCAGGCCTAGGAAGAATCCTCCTTCAGGTCCTAAGCCCAGGAGTTTCCCGGCCACATTGGGCATGCGGCTAATTGGTGGCCCGCCACGCCGCAGTAGAGGCAGAGTCCGTCTCTGATTCGCCTTCGACGCTCCTGTGTGGAGAGTCTCCCTTGGCCCAATTGCATGGGTTTCTCGGATGGTGCTCGGGAGCCTCCTGCTGCATTTTTGGGAGAAGGCGAGCGTCAAGGATGCCTAGAGGGAGTCGAGGTTTTCGTGGTCATCTGGGCCTCTTGACGGCATTCTTGATGGCGTCTATCAATACGACCCACCAGATCGATGAGGGCATTTACCGGTAGCTCCCAGCTTGCGAGCTCATCCTTGATTCTAGGACTGTGTCCCTGTAGAAAGATGGTTCATAAGCAGTCTGGGCCCCAACCAAGCTTTGAAGAGAGGCTCCGGAACTCGATGGCAAATTTGGCCAGCGCTCTCGAACCCTGACGCAGTTGGAGAAGTTTGGGCCCGGTGGAAACCTCCTGATTGGGATCACCGAAACTCATTCGGAAAAGCTCCCAAAATTCTCTCAAATTACTTAGGACGGGGTCATTCCGTTCCCACAGGGGGGAAGCCCATTCCAGAGAGGTCTTGGTAGCGTCGTCAGGAAAGAGGGTCAGCTGTAGATGGAAGTGCATAATTGCACTGGTTAATGAAACCTCTACAGGACCGGGGTTCCCCGGAAAAGCGTGGTGGTGTAGGCAGGCGAATCACCGAGCAGGCCCCGGGAGCCATGGACGGAGATGGCAGAGTGGGGTTCATAGGGCCTAATGCCTCGAAGAGTTGATTCAGGCTCTCTACTGCGGAGACAAGGGCATCAAGGGTTTTTTGCTGGTCCATCATACATTGAGCCATTCCGGGAATGGCCTGGCGGGCAGACGCCTCTGCGGGGTTCATCGACTTAGCAATCTGTTATGACCAGGAGGGAACGTGAACCCTTGGACCGACGGGAGGTTGGTACAACCTTTAGGAGATGGCTCCTCAGGCTCCCCGTCGGGTGGCAAGGCGGAACAGAAGTTGGTGCTGGCTGGATCTTCAGTGCTGGAGACTTAGATGGCCATTGAGAGGGTGAAGAGGCGTGAAGTCGGAGTAAGGACCAACTGGATCTTCGCCACTGGAAGCCCGCGGCCCCCCCGGGAGGAGCCCGTAGGGACCCGGGCTGCTCGGACTTAGGTGGGCCCTTGAAGACGGATGGTCCAGAAGAAGTCCGAGGTCAAGTACCAGAGGTTCGTCGCTTGCCGGTCCGAGGTCACACACCGAGGGATCACCGCTTGCCAGTCCGAAGTCACACACTGAGGAATCACTGAAGCCGAATCACCAAGAAGCAAGATCCAGGAACCAGGAACTTGAGGCACCAGGGTACTCACCGTAGCGAGCAGACTAGTTGCCACGTCGAGGAGTGAGTGGAGGAAGTCTGCTTATATACTTCCCTGTGCCTGCCCATCAGGCACAGGTGAAGTCAATTTGAAGGACGAGGCTCCTTTAAATTCTATGAGGAGGCGCGGCCTCGCATCTAAGGGCAGGGTGGCCATCTTGGATCCTGGAAGCGGAGCAGAGCGGCCTGACGTCGCGAGGGAAGGCCAGAGGCGCCTCTCCCACCAGTAACCACCGCGGAGGCCCGCACCGAGGTGCGAGGGTGAATGGAGCTGGACTCCCGTGGCTCCTCGATGCTGCCATGGTGGTCCTGATGCCGCAGGTCAGGTAGGGGGTTGCTGTCGCGGCTGGCTGCGGCCGCGGAACACAACAGAGAGTGCATTTACTGCAGCTATTTTAAGCGCCAAACTTAAACTTTCATGGTATATTTTGACTTGGTGTTTGGTATGCTGACTTTTCCAGGTGAGTGGCCATGGCAGCAGGCTAGAGGGTGGGAGTGAATGTGACTGGGACAGATTGGGCTGGAAAGGGGGGGGGTGAGTGGTAAGGAATCTAACTTCAAAATGACTTTAATAGTCTTATGGATACTCATGGCACAACATTCGAGGAGGGAGAAAAAACAGAGGAGGGGGAGGTGGTTACCTTTACAGAGAATATAAGGGACTACGGCAGGGTTTTTGGATCTGTGAGAGAAGCAAGTCATGTGCATGTTCAGATTCAACAAGAACACCATACTGTACCTATGCCAGCAGTTAGAGCAGGACTTGCATAGTGGCACTCCTTGCCAGTACATGTTAAGGGTTACTACCGCCCTGGCAATTTTAAGTTAGCTAGATAAGTAGCGCTGCCCCGCTCTGTCCACCACCTGTCCACTAGATATCTAGTTAACTACTTAGCTGGATAAGTGGCTTATGCAGCTAAGTAGTGGCGACTGCTGAACGTAGCCAGATATTTAGCCGCCACCACTTTCCTGGATAAGTCACTACTTATCTGGCTAAGTAATGCTGAATATTGGCCTCTCTGTGTTTATCAAATGCTTTCTTGAATTCCTGATAGAAGAGGTCTGAAATACAGACCTCTTCTATAGAACACTTTAGTGAAGATTAAACTCAAACAGGGTAACTAGTGAAAAACATAACTGTATTGGGTAGCTAGTGGATGGAGTCCATGCCTGAAAGTTTCCAGATTTTCCAAAATCGCAATATGGAGAACACTGGGAAAGTCTAAAGTACATAAAGCATTCAACTTTATCGTAGGTTCATTAAAATAGACATGGACTAATTTATGGCTCAACTTATTCATGATTCGGGGGCTCAAGGATGTCACTGTCAATTACTTTGCAATTTTCCAAACCCAAATTACATTGATGAAATTAAACTATATTAAAACAACAAAAGAGTTTTGATTGGATCAGGAAGAGATAGGGCACTTTCTTAACCCATGAGGCCTCTTCTATTGATTTTTAAAGCATTTTGGATTCAAAACTCTACACTCTTTATATACTACCAGCTTTCCTGTTGTACTGTAATTTGATATTCAGCTGTACTGCACTTTAAACAATTTATAGATATAGGCCTATGAAGATTTGGGTCCTAGGCCTTATGCAGTATATATATATAACATTCCTTACTATTTCACTGCTTAGAGAAACTGGAGTTGTGTTTATAGATGCAATGAGGCAAAAACCAGGACTGGCTCATCCTGTCTCTGATATCCTGGAGACATCTGGTAATCCTAGCTTTAGGCCACTTTGAGCTTTATTCACATTTTCAGCATCAATGTTCATTTTTATTAGAACAATTTCTACCTTTCAAACTTTGTGGGCCTCTTTTGTATAGGGTATTGATTTTTCACTGTTGAACTAATTAATTGTGCGAAGGGCATAACCCCTGATTCCATCATTGTTGTTTCTGCTATAGCTAAGGACCTTTTACAGTATGAGAGAAAGGAAAGCATTTCCCTAGTTACACACCGTGTATATTTTCTGTGCATATCTGACCATTAGTAGTAACTAAGCATCTAATTATCCAAAGAATTGTGTTTGTTAATTAGAGGCAAATAGCATCTCTGTGCTGCAGTGCAGCTGTTTGTATTTGAAGGTCTTCTGCAATCATAAACCATTCCTCATAATGCTTCTTTAGGAGTCATCTTGAAAACTGGCTGAAATATAAACTCAATCCGTTTAAAAGCATGCTTCTTTTTCTTTCCTGAATGTATATTTTAAAATCATAATTGTTTAGTAAGTTAAAGGTGAATTTTCCAATGTTGCGTGTAAAAATGAGCACTTGCATGCATAAAATAGCATGTACACTAGTGCATGCTATTTGAAAAACTGCAACATATGTGTAAATCATGGTCCAGAAGCAAATTTGCACATGGGAAAAGGGAATGCTATGCGAGTAAGTTGCTGTTTTACAACCTGACAAAGTGACATGCGGAAGTCTTTTGCTTGTGTATATTTACTCCAGCTCAATATCTGGTGTAAGTGATTGTAAACATCTTAAATGTGAAAAATCACTGGGCGGGGTCTGGGTGAAATGGCGGGACTTCAGGCAGAACGAGCTGTAGATGGACTGGGTGAACTAGTAGACTTATTGGTAAAACAGGCTAGTTCATTGCCACATGCATGTTATAAAATCCTCTGATCTATATATGTAAAAATAAACTTATGAGGGATAAAAGCATCTAATTAATGTTAATAAAATCTACTCATATATCCTTTTAAAATATGAAGTAGAAATACACAAGTATATCATTTGCAGACATTTATCTGGCTAAATTCCAAGTTATCTGGCTGAGTAGTGTCTTTGATGCTACTTGGACAAATTTGAACTTATCTGGATCAGTAGCGGCACTTATTCAGCTATATTCTGATTTATCCAGCTAAGTAGCAGTAGGTACTAGTTAGCCAGATAAATCTGAAAAGCTCTACTTGTCCATCTAAGTAGCACTTTTTGGAATTATCTGGCTAACTGCTACTGCTTAGCCAGATAAATCAGCATTTATCCAGATAAGTTCAAACTTGTGCCATTCATGATTTTTACATGTGTGAGCATTTGTGCGCACATATTTACTTGTATTTTGTAACCTGCACATATTATTTATGCACAGGTTATAAAATTCAGTAGCAACTTTGCATGTGCCCATATGCATGCATAAATGGACGCATGTGTACAATTTTGAAAATTATCCTCTTCCTTTTTTGTCACCCAAAATTCCCTCAAATTTATTTTTGTTATTTTAAACCTGAAGAAATCAATAGACAAAACCTAGTGTTATATTTTAAGAATAATACGAAGCTGTTAGAAAAGAGGTCATCTTTGATTTTATAAGAAATTTTTTTTAACATCCTTATTTACCATCAGACTATTCTTCCCGGAGTGAAAGAGTAGCTTAGTGGCTAGAGCAAGTTGTCAACCAGGGAAGCCAGAGTTCAAACGCTGTTTCTACACTAATGATCCTTGTGATATTCAACGAGCCACTTCACCTTCTATTGTCTCAGGTACAAACTGCGTTAGATGTTTACCATGTGGCAAATGGTCTAATGTAGCAATATATGATAATAAGTAAGACCGTTCTATGTTGCAAAGGGATCATTCATATGGAGAGGTGAAATTTCAATATTCAGACAAACAGGTTTATTCATAAGACTTCAAATGCAGTCCAGTCCCCCAATACAGCCATGTTTTGTCGATGGGGCTGCATCGAGAGGGACCCATGATGCAAGTTCTGTATATAACACAAATGTATATTAGATGAATTAAATTCATTTAATATATATTTGTTCACCTAATATATTTATTTTATCTAATATATATTTAATTCATCTAATATATACTGTATTTGTTTTATATACAGAACTTGTATCGTGGGTTTGGAGTGAGTTTCCTCACTCCAAAGGACATCAAATCTTCACAAGAGAGCACTGTTCTGTTCGTATGTCTCACTCTGCAGCCTAAAAATGCCCAAAACAGAATTTGCAAAAAAAATAAAAAATTGCGTTATGGGCATATCGCATGACATCACACAGCTTAATTCTAACGAAAAAGGAGTAGTTATTTTTGGCATTAAAACTGTGCGATATCATGTATTATGGCTTCGTGAAGCCAGCCCACTTTTACAAAATTCCCTCCCCTTTTAAAAATTAGCATCGCACCATGCGTTAAGCTGCTTTTCACATGCGTTATGGTGCTTTTTACACGCGTTAAGGTGTTTTTCGCATGCGAGTTGGGAAATGACCCTATAAAGTGGAAAAGAGCTGTTTCAAATGTGATAAAACTAGATCAGGGGTGGCCAACTCCTGTCTTCAAGACCCACAAACAGGCCTGGTTTTCAGGATAGCCATAATGAATATGCATGAGATAGATTTGCATACAGTGGAGGCATTGCATGCAAATTTATCTCATGTATGTTCATTATGGATGTCCTAAAAACCAAACCCTTTTGTGGCTCTTGAGGACTGAAGTTGGCCACCCCTGAAATAGATAGTTAAATCAAGGTTGGACAGTTACTTGTTAACATAAAAGGAAGGTAAACACTCCAGATTGCAAAAAAAATAAGAATTGGACTATTTGACAGGTGGTATGTGACTGCTGATAGTATAGTGTAAGTATAGTGTAAGTAGTGTAAGAAACCAAATAGGAATATACAAGAAAATGAGATCAAAATTTCTGTTTAAAGGAAAAAAAGTGTGTTTTTATAACTTGTATTAGGGATTTCCTGATATTATATTCTACACCCTATTTTTCTACACATGGAAATTGTGAAACTATGGCCTGACTAGCTAAAGATATTCATATGGCATGATACAATTTCTTATCGATCAGATAAAGTATCGAGGTGCAAAATCTGCTCTGAGGTGAAGGTTGTTTTTTTTTTTAATGTTTGTAAGTGTTTCCCTTGCTGGTTGCATCAGTGTTTCCATGGACACTGGGAGATGAGAAGGTCAGAGACTAGGAATCGGGTGGTTTCCAGGTACTCCCCAATAGGAGCTGTCTTATACGGCGTGAATTTCTACAAAACTCATGTGCCCACTTTATCTCATATTCTTCTTAAACGTCCCCTTTCCTAGGCATGACCAAGGGACAAGAGAGGAGCACTGGGGCAGATTCAGGAGTCTCTTGGGGTCCCACAGGATAATGTGACTGAAGATTCAGAAGTTCAGGGGAGAGAAAAGGGAGTTAGGCTTAAACTCCTAGGGGCAGATTTTAAAAGCCTACACGCATCAGGCCTATTTTCAAAAGGCCCGGCAGTGCGCGTAAAGCCCCGGGACACATGTAAGTCCCGGGGCTTGAAATAATGGGCGGTGTGGGGGTGGGGGGCAGGGCGGGAGCATGGCCAGAGGCCTCTGTAAGGCCGCTGGGCCGGGGGATCGCGCGCCGGCAGTCGGCCGGCACGCGCAAGTTACGCCTGCCTCTGGCAGGCATAACTTCTGCAGCAAAGGTATGGGGGGGGGGGTTCGGGCTGGGGGGCGGGACAGGGAAGGGAAGGTGGGGGAGGGAACGGGGAAAGCCAGCTGGTCTCCCCGAGAGCTCGGCGCGCACAAGGTGCACTAGTGTGCACCCACTTGCGTGCGCCGACCCCTGATTTTATAACATGCGCATGGCTGCTCGTGCATGTTATAAAATCGGGCATACATTTGTGCGCGCCAGGTAGCGTGCACAAATGTACCCCGCTCGCATATGTTTTAAAATCTGGTCCCTAGTGTTTCACTGAACAGTGAATTTCTGGTTGGTATCAAATTTCGAAACTTAGTTATGAATTGCTTCCTAGGAATGATCAGAGGCAGCTCATCTATATCTGTTTAGGAGAATTTTCTAGTTCAATCTGCTGGATAACAAAACAACTGCACACCATAAAGCCGATACCTAATAGGGAAAGTCCCCGGGTGCAAGCATCTCTAAAGAATACACTGTAAGGGAGTTTTGAAGTAAAAAATTCCCTACTGCAAATGGTAATCCCCCATTTATTTGGACAGTTAGGGGAACAGTATTTATTCAATGTGCAGTTGCCGCCATGGAGTCATTCTGAGGGGCATTACACATGCTCAATGCAAACAAAATTGCAGGAGACAAGTGCTTATGGTCCACTAAAGCGTGGGATTACTTCAGTCCTGTTGAGACCCTGAAGGGAGAAGCAGCAGACCTGAGCGTAGGAGTCAAGCAAGCTGCAGGCCTATGACCTGACCAGGAATCTGAGAGGGTTACAGGACTCCTGCTGTAACTGCTTTCAACCTAGATGGAATCAGCTGAAGCGCAGACACAGCGGAGCCAGCGGACGCTTTAAAGCAGAGAGAGACTGCTTCAGAAATTGAATTTTTGAAGAAAATCAAGAGAACTATAAATAAATCAAGCACTTTGAGAGGGAAAAAGGGATGTTTGTAGATTTTGTTTTCTGACTGATAAGTATTCATAGAGAAAAGTCGTACGTTTGCATTTAGTTTCAGAATCATTCTGTATGGACTGTTATATGCTACTGTATCTAAGGGCAAGCACTTTGATTTGTAATAAAATATATATATATCATGAATTACAATAATCAATGTTAAAACAAATACATGAATCATGGTCTGAAAATTGAAAATTTATACAAAACATATTTTAGTTGGGACTTCTGAAGTTTAAAGAGCCCACCCTTAATTACTGATTTTATCAGTGGTTCAAAGGAAGAATTATTGTAATTCAGTACCCCTATATTTCTGCCACACTTGAGAAAGGGGATGGTGACCCCTTAATATCTAGGGAGAAACCTAAGGACCTGGCATAGGAGGTCAACAGAGCAGGTTCCTGCCATGTCATCACATCAAACTAAAGGTAAGAAATTAAAAATGCTTGCCTAGACTGCCTCTTAAGAGGACAACTTTCAAACTGGACTGGTTTTTGCAAAGTTTGCAAATGTGTTTTTACCTGTGGACTTTGCACCAAATTTCAAGGACAATTTTTAAAGCCATTTGCACAGGTAAACAATGATTTACCCATGTAAATTTGCTCCCTGAAAACGAGTCTTCCCCCAATCCACCTAAAAGCATAGGTGGTGTTACACAAGATGCATACTTTTAGCTGCATAAGAAGGAAGTCTCCCCAGGGGCATGTTTTGGACATGACTGGGAAACAGATTGTATTTTCACATCTACAACCAACATTCTGATTTTGTCTTAATTACAGAAGCTTGGCATTCCGATGCAGATTCTGTTTTATTGAATCAGCTGTGCCCTTCTAACTTTACTTTTCATCATTAGCCTAGAGGTGACAAATGTGTGTGGGAGAGAGTTTGGGTAATTCATAGGGCCCACTTGCAGTGTCGACAAATTATTTTTGCTGTGTTTCAGAATTGTGAAAGTCTTATACTAAAGTTGCAGAACTGGGCTGTGTGTTTAATGTGCAGCCCTCCGAGGAATGGTAATGTTGATTTTACTACACTGCTTAAAGGAATTGCTGCTCTTTGAGGTATTCTGACTTAATAATACTGGGTGATTTTAATATTCACATTAATAAAATATCTATTCTGCACTAACTGCTATTAGTCTTACCCAGTTTGTTGACGTTCCTATTCATTGAGCTGGATCTGCTGATTATCCCAAAAAAGCGATTAATGGAGAGTTGCATTTCTGAACTTTCTTTAACACCTCTACCTTGGTCAGATTATTTTCTGATGAAATGTGTTTTCTACCTGAGGGGCGCTGTAAAGTTTCTTGTGGCCCATTCACTTATCCAAATTCAATCTCTCTTGGTCCCAAATTCAAGATACACTTGATTATACCAGCGCTTCGGCATTGGCACAATAATTTATTGCAGATGTTTGATGCAATCGCTCCTATTAAACTGTTAAATCTTTACCCTCTTCTTCCTTGGCTTACTAATGACTTTATGGCATTAAAAAGGAAACTGCGGTAGCATGAACGCTGTTGGCAAAAAAGCTGCGATGTTTAGGATAAAACAAGCTACATGATTATATGCAGCTATTATAAGCATGCTTTTGAGAATGGCAAAAAGGGGGTTTTTTTTTTGGCTACCTGCCTTTAGGATTCACTAAATTGTCCCTGAGAATTGTTCAGCAAAGTATGGAATTTGTTGTGAGAAAATTCTAGTGAGATGCTATCAGAAATAATTTGTGAGGGTTTTGATACCCTACTTCATACTAACCTTCAGAGTATCTTTGACCAACATTTTGGAGGTTCTTCTTCTTTCGATGCCTTTTCCTCTATATTACGGCAGAGTTTTAAATCAGCCTCCATTAAAGAGGTTGAGAAGGAGTATGTTTTAGGTGTATTTGGAAAATTATACATAGAGAGCCCACCTATCTGTGGTATATCATTTGTGTATGTAAGTGTACATGTGGAAATTAATGATAGTATTTCATAAACTGTGTGATGGGAGATGCATGGTTTAAAATATATTTATTTATTTTATTTATTTAGGTTTTTTATATACCGGCATTCATGATAAAATCACATCATGCTGGTTTACATCTGAACAGGGGTGCCCAATAACTACAAACTTTAACTTAAGTGCAGAGAAAAATAGTTACAAATAACACGGCATATTGAACTGGGTGAAGAGAGAAATGAAAGGAAAGAATAACGTCAGTAGGGTGATTATACATTCTTGAAGCTAGGAAGACTGAGCTAGATAATATTGATTATTTCTGTTCTAAAACTATGCGTGTATGTTTCAGAATGACTGGGCCTGTAATAGTATACCTAGGTCTAGTTCTGAGCCCCAATATCTGGCCTGGGCTTTGATGATGGGGCACATCCTTGGGCCAGGCCCTGGCATCCATCAAGGCCCAAGCTTGGGCCTAGGTTTTGGTAATGGGACCTGGGATCGGGCATAATCCTGAGACCTGGGCTCAGGCCTAATCCTAGGCCCTTGCCTTGTCAATAGAACCTGGCCTCGGACTAGATCTAGGTCCAGAGCACAGCAATGGGACTCAGCCTAGGCCAGTTTTTCTTTGTACAGTTCTCTGTGCGTCAAGATTCCTTCCCCATTGATTTCAATGTAAAACCAAAACATGAACAAAAAATGTTTTTTCATTTGAGTAAAACCTGACAAATGACTGTGATCTATGAAACAAATGAACAAACTGAAACAAATATTTTGACTCTGCTTACCCCTACTAATTAGTTCTCATCATTTGCAACTGGTGGTACATGAGCAGAAAGGGACCATGAGGATATTTAAGACCTGAGATTTTATTTTATTTATTAGGTATGCATTTGTGATAAAAGCAAACAGCACAATATTTGTCTGTTCAGTTAAATTACCATGAATGGTTGCAGCCTTTGAGGTGAATTTAAAGACCTGCGAGTGTGCGCGTGTATATCGGTGTGTGCCAATGGACGCAGCCATTTTATAATGGGCATATATGCCCATATGTTATAAAATCGGCTGTACGTGCATACATATGGGCTCCATTTTATATAGACGCATGTATGTGTGTACAAATGTCACGTCTACAGCATAAGTCGGAGAAATTTTGTAAGGGGTGTGTCCAAGATTACTTACCTTTTTCCCAGTTCATTCCCAATTAGCCCAGTAAAGGGATAGGACTTCCTAAACCCCCCCCCCCCCCCAGCTTTATAGGCTCCCTTATCCCTCATTAAACCTGACCCTTAAAACCCTGCTGACTAGCCCTGATTGTTCTATTTTTTGACTTACCAGCAATAGCAGAAGTAAAGATACACGGTGAGGACCCCTGGCACGCATTTGTGTGCGTATGTATTTACGTGCACATCTCTTGGTCTTCCCTCGACATACCCATGTCCTGCCCAGACCCTGCCCCTGTTTTGAACTTTTTTATTTGTGCACATATGGGGAGATTCGTATGTATATGAGCACTTCTTAAAATCCGCTCGACATGCACTGGTCCGAGACACGTACTTATCTCCCGGATTTGGCACATGGTAAGGCTTTTAAAATCTGCCAGCAAGAGTTTCCATCCTGAGTTTGTAATTCTGTACATAAAAGTGACAGCAATTCCCAGTTTTCTCTCTCATGCTTTTTTCTGAGATTAATTAATTCTTCTCTTTCTCTGTTACAACCTACTGTATTTTTCTACTCTGTTTTAATTTGGCTTAACTTTACCCTGTTGGTGTCATGAATAGAAGATCTTACTACCCAGAAGAGTTCTTTAGAACTATTTTTTTGGGTTAGCAGCAAATTTTTGAATGCCCCTAGGAAGTGGATGGTCTTTAGTTTCTTAGGATTTCCTTCCAATTAACTCTTTTAGACTCTTGAAAAGTTTTATATATCTACATCTGCCTATCTATATAGAGTCTCTCTGTGTATCTTTAGGATTTTCACTGGGTGCCTTCAAAAGTATCCTTGTGATGGTCAAGTCACAGATAAAAACCAAAATAAAATAAAAGAGCATAAAATAAAATAAAAGGTTTAAACCTACTGTCTTTTTTTTGCATAAATTATTGTTAAACTGAAAGGTGTATTATTATCTAGCTCTATTGAGATCTTTTCTTGTTAGCAGATAAGCCTATCTTTGTATGGACCATCAGAATCAGCTTGTTCTGACTTTTAGACCCACTTTAATACTTCCCTACCTGTAGATGGTGATTGGTTTGCAACTGATACTATATGCTTGTGTGCATGAAATACAGAATTCTGACCTATCCATTGCACAGAACATCACCCCAAGGACTCTTTAAAATTACACATTTGGAAGGCCTTAGTCTGCCTGAAATTTTGACTCCTTCCTAATGCTACTTTCTTATCCCAACTTCA
The DNA here is from genome assembly GCF_901001135.1 of Rhinatrema bivittatum. Lineage (NCBI taxonomy): Eukaryota > Metazoa > Chordata > Amphibia > Gymnophiona > Rhinatrematidae > Rhinatrema > Rhinatrema bivittatum. Next base: position 542,501,293 of record NC_042616.1, on the reverse strand, counting down.
GAGAGTTGCATCAGCTCATCATATTGTTTCTCTATAGAACCTTTGCTAGTGATGGTCCTGTATATCCATCACAGCTCTTACCTTCCAAACAAGTATTCCCTTTCCTTCTTGACAGATGACATCAAGCATTAACTTCATATTACAAAAAGCTTACAGAGAAACAAGTTAACTTAATCAGGCCTGTGTTGTGTTCTCTGTGTGTCAAGATTATCAATTTGCCTGTAAGGATCAGACTCCCATAACTGTGTACAGAATTATAGACTAAGCCCTGGAATATGTAAGAAAAGTGAAAAACTGCCTCCAGTGCCGATCCCCCAAGACTTCTCAAGCCCGGTGAGTGCAGAAGTGCCCCTGACGGGACAAGCCTATGCAGCTGTGGGAGCCACCGTGGGAAGTGGGAGTAATGTGCAAGGCCTGGAAGGGGAAACAATGGCTGATTTGCATGCGACAAGTTTTATTCCTGAGGCTGTGTTTTCTTTGAATACCTTAACTGGCGAAGTTGTGGAATCTGAAGCTACAAAACCCATGTTCCCTAAACCTCCTGTAGTAACCATTGACTCCCTATGGGGACTGATGGCACAAATGGGGTTTGCACTACAAACATTTTCTCAGCAGCAAAAAAGTGTTTCTTTACAACTAGAAACTGTTACTCAGGACTTCAACTCAAGATATGTGAATCAATTACAGAGGATCCAGCAGTTGGAGGATCAAACTAAGAAGTTTCAAGATACCCAGGTGGCATTGGTGCAAGATCGAGTTATCCTGAATAGGAAAATGGAACAATTGGAAAATAAGACCAGAAATTTGAACCTTAGGTTTATTAATTTCCCTAAGGTTCTGGGAGAACAACCAAGGATAACGTTAAAGAAATATATGACTGAGATATTAAAAATTGCATCTGAAAATATACCAGTTTTTAACAAAGTATATTTTCTACCACATGCAAAATCAAGAGAAGAAGATGTGGCACCTATGATCGATACGGCAAATTTGACTGCCTTCTTAGAGACTTCTACGTCTGAGATAATAGAGAGGGCAACCCTCTTGGTGTCTTTCATATACTCACAGGACCTCAGTTTAGTTATGAAAAATTATTTTCTAAATATGAGAATAGAGTTCTTGGGTAGGGTTGTACAAGTGTTCAAAGTTACCCAGGATAGGAGGAGAGGGTTCCTTGCTATGAGGCAAGAAGCCCGCTCCATGGGAGCTGTATTTATGCTTAGATATCCATGCCATTGTATACTGAAAATGGATAATATTACCTATGTTTTTTTTCGTTCCTGAGCAATTGAAGGCTCTGTTAGATAATAAGAAAAAAGTGTTGCCTAACCCCATAGTTCAGGATAATACTACTAGTCATAAGGAAAGGAATAGCCATGGACGTTAAGCTTATTCTTTGAAGAAAGTTTTTCTTTCTGTTTAATCTCCTCATATTTCTGGCATAAGCCTCCCTTAATGTTATACTGGTGGTCATGAGAAAAAAATGATTTTTCTTTACTTCTTAAGCAGTTTGAACAGTTACCGAGCGTGATGGGGTAGATTTTACAAATCTACGCGCGCGCGTACTTTTGTTCGCAGGATTTTATAAGATACGCGTGTAGCTGCGCGTATCTTATAAAATCCAGGGTTGGCGTGTGCAAGGGGGTGCACATTTGTGCACCTTGCGCGCGCTGCCCGTTCCCTCCGAGGCCACTCCGAAATCGGAGCGGCCTCGGAGGGAACTTTCCATTCACCCCCCCCACACCTCCCCCTCCCTTCCCCTACCTAACCCACCCACCCGGCCCTATCTAAACCCCCTCCCTATCTTTATCTTAAAAGTTACTACTGCCTCCAGGCAGTAGTAACTTATGCACGCTGGCGCGGCAGGCCCCGACACAGACCGCTGTGTCGGGGCACTCGGCCACGCCCCCAAACATGCCCCCGATCCTAAGCAATGCCCCTGGCCACGCCCCCGGCCACCCCTTTTTGCAAGCCCCAGGACTTACGCGTGTCCCGGAGCTTGTGCGCGCCGCCGAGCCGCCTTGCGCGCGCCGCCGAGCCTATGCAAAATAGGCTCGGCGCGCACAGGGGGGATTTAAAAGGGTTACGCAAGTACCTTATGCGCGTAACCCTTTTAAAATCCGGCCCATTGTGTTTAAAATTGGCATGATAGTCTATAAGCTTCTTGCTTCAGATTCTTCATATTGGCTTAATGCATTATTACGGATTTATAAACCTGTAAGATGTCTGAGATCTTCTCAATTGAATCTTTTAGAGATCCCTTCAGTTCGACATGCTAAGTTGTTTAGTACGAGGGAGACCTCTTTTTCCATAGCAGCTCCTACTCAGTGGAATCTTATTCCTGTGGAATTGAGGTCTTTGGATGATGTTAAAAGATTTAAATTAGAATTTAAAGAGTTTTTACTCCACCATGCTTATAATATGTAACAGCCTGAAGTATGTGTAATTCAGTTTTCAGTGAAAAGAATGTGAGAATATGGTTATTAGAAAAATGAGAATAATGTGAGCAGAGTAATGGCTATGAACTTTCATTAATGTTAACTGACGAATAATAAATAACTTGATCTAGGGACATAGATATCATTATTTGGTAGTATTTTTCCCCCAGTTTCTGTGAAACTAAAACATTTTTGTCTGAAGTTTGTGTTTATTATTGTTTTTATTATGAATGTATTTTTGTTCATCGCCTAGGCCTATTCTGTGTTAGGTGATCAATAAATTTTAATAAATGAAATGAAATAAATTTTGAATAAGTGATTGTTTCTTTGTTTCTGTACAAAGAGGATATTCTTTGTAAAATTTGAATAAATCAATAAACAGAAAAGAAAAAAAAAAGAAAAGAAAAGTAAAGCTGTGGTGTTGAGCCCAATTCTGGAGAATGCATCTCCATAAGGATATAAAAAGAGCAGAGACGGTCCATAAGAGGGCTACTAAATAGGTAGAGCCTGTACCATATTTCCAATGAACTGAGACTTATAAACCAAAATATATATATCCTAGGGGACAAAAGGGTGATATGAGAGTCATTCAAGTATCTGAAAGGTATAAATAATACATATGAGGCAGCCATTTTTTAGGGGAAAGGAAATTCTAGAACAAGAGGTCATAGTATGATAAAATATATCTTTACAGGAAGGGTGGTGGATGCAAGAAGCAGCCTTCCAGCAGAAGTGCTGGAGGCAAAAACTGTATCAGAAATGAAGAGAGTACATGCCCAGAGGTTTCTTAGTTGTGAAAAAGTGGGAAAGTGAGGGTAAACTCAGATTTTAAAAGGCCTACGGTATGCAAAAGGAAGAGAACATGGGCAGATTTGATGGGCCTTGTGCTGTTATAATCTGTGTTTCTCGGTGTAAATTAGTGGTAATAGTACTCTACTGCATGATAAGAAAAACACCATTCCCAGCATCTGCAATACAAGAAATACAGCAGGAATTGCAGCACCAGCAACTCAGTAATTGGAGCATTTCCACCCATGCACAATTGTAGATTTTTAGGACAACTGTATGACTCTAAAAGGACAAAATGCACAGATGGCTGCAGATGTGACCATGTAGGTAACTATGTTTTGGTATTTTTCATAGACTTCACTTCCCTGCGCACAAGAGTAATAAAGATAGTTTTCCTAGTAATTAAAAAGCACTGCCTTATACTGCTTCATATTCTTTTCCTCATTAGTCACAAATATGTCTAGTGTCTGTCTACCTGGCTCTCCTTTCTCATCCAGCCTTCTGGTTTGACAGAAGAATTTGTGAGCAGCTCCATTCCTAGTCGTCTTCTCACCTCACACACTACTGTTTTGTCAGTTTGCCAGCAGTTTTTTTTCCAGTTACCTGCATGCTGAAAGACTTGCAAGCCCCTCTTACTTGCTCCTACAGGTAGAACATGCAAATAGGAGTTACATTTGAGTTTGTTCTGTTTTTTGCTTTTATGGTTAAGGCAAGGAGGGCTTAAATTTAATCCCAGCCACACTGCTATCTCTTTCCCAGGTTTCTAGTATCAGACAAGATAGCACAGTCATCTCTGATATTAATACCATGTCCTGCACTAAATGATTTGATCTTGTCCCCCAGAAAGAACTGTCTTTCTTTCATGCGAGTGCTCAGGTTAGATTTCATTCTTTGCCTCTTTTTGGTAACCTTCAGTTGGTTGAGTAGCTGACCAGTTTTCTCCTTTTTGGCTCAATGACATTTCTTTTCCAACCTGTTTTCTGCATGAACCCTTTTACTATTCTCTTAAGATGGGAGCATTATTCCCCCTCCCCTCATCCTGTTTTCGGAGAAGCCTGTGCTCTAAGCTCCCGTGAGGATTGGGTGAAGTGGGTCTCCTCAGCGATCTGGTCATTTTAGAGAACAAGCTTTAGATATTAATCCCCCAGTGACAGTTTTAGCAGCATGTGGTGGATAAAAATATGCACCTCCTATAGTTTATCTGTAATGAACGGTAGTATAAGGATGAAATCGGTACTCTGTTAGAGGACAAGGAGTTGCATGATCATGCAGGCAATTTTTAAGTGCTAAAAGTGGTCTATTGAGCCCATGGTAACATTTGAAACGAAATGCAAAAGAAAGCAATAACAGCAACAGCAAAACAATATGGTAGAACCACAGGTAAATGATAAGGGAGCGGAAGTTGTCAGGATTCAATTTCATGGATGTCATTGTTCAAGTTGTGAGAAGGACAGTGCACTGGGCATCAGGCTCTGGAGCAAGCCAGAGCCCAAGTCGCATCCCAAAGCAATTCCTGGAGGAAAGTTCATTACATTCCTGGAATGGGGTGGAGGGAGGAAGCTTAAGAAAGGTTGTACTCGTTTAATTGAACCCACCTTGCAATGTCCTTTTCTTTTATCATGTTAGATAAAGAGCTGCTTCTTTTATTTGCTTCATCATGTCATCACCTTGAAGAAAAATATCTTATAGGAATAATTGTAAACTTTTTTCAATTTCCTTTTTTTATATTTATTTTTGCTCTCTATCTCTGTACCTCTCATGTGTGTGTGTATATTTATAAACACATACACATGATCTATAGATTCATAATTATATAGATATAAATACATACATTTATATAGATGTGTGTGTGTGTGTGTGTATATATATATATATATGTATGTACACACATTTTTAGCGATTAAACAGCAATAATCTGTTAGTCTAGTCAGTACTACTATAATTAGGGCTTCCGATTATAGGTTTTAACCTTTATAAACACTGATAAAATACCCCCTATGCAAAAAAATAAAATAGGTATTTAAAGGATGACCTCTGGAAAAATGCCACTTCCCCTAGTATTCCCTCAGATCTCCCCTTCCCTGCTTTGTTTCTGTTTCTTTTCTGTGCTGATGACGCCACAGCTGAACAAATGCAGGTATATTTAATTGAAAAGGTATGCAGAAAAGTGCCTGCGCCGCGAAAACACCGATAATCACTGATTTTATGTCCTCTCTAAGAACCCATCATTAGCTGACACACAGCCACCTAAAATTACTATTTATAAACATTTAAGAATATAAGCCCTAACTATAATGTAGTTGTTCAAAAAAATTATATAGAAGATGGAGTGTGACATTTTTACTGTTTATATTACTCTTCCTTCCGTTATTAATCAACTCCTTAGTTCAGAAGACAAGGCATACATTTACCTGCTTTCATTCAACTGTGGCATTAATGTTTGATCTCCTCTCCAATCAATCAGCTTTGGGGGGGGGGGGGGGGGGGGGGACACATCCCAGTGCCGAAAAGGTTAATTTTAAAATTGAACAAGAACACATTACGCCGGTGTAAAATTTTCACGTTCTAACCTCGTTTTGCCTCCTCCCCCCATCATATCAATTTAATTTAATGGGAGAATATCATTTACTTAAAGTAATAGCAATTTTTTTTTCTTTTGTTTTTTTTTTGCAAGCAGGTAAAATAATGAAACCGATACCACAAAGGGCTTTCTGCCAGACTGCCGCTGGGAGTTTGCTTAAGTGGCCTTAAGTAAGATAATAAGGCAGGAGTGTGAAAAGAGAAGACTGTGTCTTTTCACATTAGCAGCAGCCCTGTTCAAGTGGCAGTATCTATGAAAATGCTGCTCAGCCTTTAATGAGACTACAGTGTGTTAGTGTACCGGTCTAATTAATCCCATATTTTCACACAGCATAATTACTGAGCCGGGGCTGAATTATTTGGCTACTGGAGGTGGCGCAGCGCCTGCACTGTCCTCTTGTCTCTGCTCCGCACAATTTATTATGCTATACAGCAAGAGACACCATTGAAACCTCCTAGTATACGGCTATCTGTCATCTCTACATTATCAGTAAAATACACCACCTTCCATACTGTGCTACAAGGGCTTTAGCAAATTGCTATTTTTATGGGATATGATAAAGGAAATGCTACCGTATGTTCACATTTTTTTTTTAACTGTCTGGTGCATGGAATACACAGTGGTAGAAAGTGCAAACAGCACCTAGATGGCTCATTTACATAGCTAAATTCAAGATGATGATATTTTTTTTTCCCCTTTCCAAGGACTCGCGTTCAACTCAGAATAGGAAAGTAATAGGTTTGAAATAAAAACCATTTCATGTGTATTTTTTTTTTTTTTTAAAGAATATTTTGTTCTAACAACGGGGGTCACCTTGGCAGTTAAAGAAATATTTGTCTTTCTGTGGTATTGGATTCCCTCTCCCGCCCTCTCTCTTTTTTTTTTCTTTCCAGTTTGTGCAATTCATCTGAACATACTTTTCCCCATTGTTATTCACTTCTGCTATACGATCTTTACGTTTCAGGACTGGCAGAATCTCTTCTGGTAAGAGTTCAGTGAGAATTTGTGGGGTTTTTTTTTTTTTTTAAAACATTGTCATGTACTCACTGGATGGTGTTTCTGAGGCTGAATTAATGTTAGGCCCAGAGACTGCATTCACTATTTTTAACTGTTCCAGAATAATTATTGTCAACAAAATAGAACTGCGATACCTTGTTCAACTTGGTTTCTGCCTTACATATGGATATATTTTTGCTAAGGTGACAGGTTTCTTCAGGACTGCCTATTCAGCCATAGCAAAAGCTCTGAGGAAAGCAAACCTGCTTGAAAGGTAAACTTGTAACTAGATTTGGATTTCTAACTTAGATAATGACCTAAATGTGTCCAGTTCTCTGCTGCAGTACTTTTAAATCAAATGTATTCAAAGAATGATAAAGTAAATGAGATCTTTTTATATGCATATTGAATCTGACACTTGCTGCATTTCTGCAGAAACGAGAAGGCAAACCACTGGTGTGTCCCTCTCCTCACCTCCCCAAATTAGAGATGTGACAACAAAGTCTCTTATCAGTCACCAGTGAGAGGCCGGAGAAGCCTAGGTTTGCAGGGCAGAGCAAGGTGAAATGTTAACAAATGTCAGCTGGTCGAACTTCACAAGCCTGGCTGAGCTACTGCAAGACCTTGCACCTGTCATCACTTCTGGTTTGTGTCTCCGAAAGAAACGTGGAAAGAGGATGAGAGAGAGTGATGGACTTCTGTTCTGTCTAAATTACATTTCTTGTCTAGTAGTATTATCCATGCTTAACCAAATTTAACAAGCAGCTTTTTTTTTTTTTTAACATTATTTGTTTTTCACGTTTTGGCTGCTTAATCTGCATCTCTCTGTTTATCGACTTGCATTCTTGCCTGTCTTTAGAGCAAAAGAGGGCACATAGGTCTAAGGATAAGACTTGTCCGAAAGCCATGGTTGCAGAGACACTTGTGCACTGCAGAATGCCAAACATGGGCTGGAATCTGTGATGGCACCCATAAGAGAATAATGAGAGGCATTGCCCCATTTTGCAGGCTTGAAATAGAACTATTGCAGCAGTGTATGTACCCATTTCACTACATAAACTGAAACTCTGGAACGGTGGGAATCACAAAGCATCATACTACAAAAGACCAAAGTTACACTTTGCAACTGATAAACGAAAGGGAATAAAAACCCACTTCAACAAACAATATGTCCATGTTTATTTGTCACTCTGATTCATCAAACTTACTTTTTTTTTTTCACTGTTGCTTCATTTTTTCTTCCCTTTCCTGTCTCCTTACTGGTTCAGGGCTTAAAGGATTTGCATTTTAGAAAAAACTGTGTTTAGTTTAGAGAAAGCGATTCATGGGAATAAGCAGTCAGGACTGGTATAAGGATACATGCATAGATACAAATTCTTTGATTACACTGCTTAAATTCATCAGGGGCAAAAAGCTTTGGGCAGGAAAAACAAGTGTGATTTGGAGATATTCATGGCTTAGTTTGGTCCAAACTACAACAATATCTATAAATTTACTCATGGAACAAATGCACCCAAATTTGTATAATAGCATTTGAAAACTAATTATTGGTCCATCCTTAGACAGGAAATATCTAATATGCTAAACCTTCCCTATCCATCAGGGAAGGTCATCCATAAACCAGATTATTATTATCCTTCACCTATAGCTGGAATGTGTCACTGTCATTACAAGACCAATCCTTGACTATGCCACTGGTCAGGAGATTCAGAGCTGAATATTGTGCATGGTAGCTGCAATGCTGCAACAAAGCCATATAGAAAGACAAATCAAAGTACATGGTATAGGCTTTCTTCACGATGTCACGCATGCAAGCCATCCAGAAACCCTATAATATATAATTGTAAATATCACTGTAAGGTTTGCTGGTCGCAGGGTCATCCCGCAACTGGCAGCACTCACCCCAAGAAGCTGATAGTCTCTGAAGTGGCTGGAACACTGCCATGACACTGCCAGCAATGCTGCTGTCTGGGCTCTTCTAGGTTTCAGCACCTTATCATGAAGACCCTGTGGCGGGAAACATAGCTGCCAGCGCACAGTGATGACATCACAAGGCTGGGTATAAAAGGCCCAGCTGCGAGCCATAGGATTGTCTTAGCAACAGGTCTCCCTGCTCATTTGCTGTACAAGTTGCTCCTGCTTTGGTTCTTGATCCTGCTATGGTTCCTACCTACCTTGCCCAGTCTGCCCTACCTTGCCTGCCTTGTCCAATCTGTCCTGCCTTTCTTAGCCTGCCATGCCCAACCAGCTCTGTCCTTGGCTTTCCTTCATTCCAGTCCTTCTCCAGTCTATTTGATACTGACCCCTGCCTTGGACCTGGACTTTCCTCTTGCTGCCGCCTGCCACTGACCTCTGCCTTGGACCCAGATTTCCTTTTTACCTGCTGCCTGCCACTGACCTCCAGCTATCTCCTGGTAACTGTCTCGCTGTACTGTATCCAGACCTTGGTCTTGCCCCGGACACTCTCTCTCTGTATGCCCTCTGGGACACGTGCCTAAGTCCTGCTGGCTCCTGGAATCCAAAGGCTCAACCTACAGGGAACAGGGCTGGTATAGATGAAGCTCCTGTCTAGTCCCAGTCCAGGGCATGTTCGCCAGCTGCTGGCATGGGCCGAGTGGGTTCACCTATTAGGTTGCGTTAACCACAGCACAAGAGTCAATTATCCTTACAAGTTGCTGCGATCATGGATCTGGCGGACTCATCCATGCTTCAGGCCATATCTGGTGTAGCCCAGCATATCCAGCAACATCGGGATGTGATGAACCTAGTGACTGGTCTCCTTAAGAGGATAAGAACATGCCATACTGGGTCAGACCAAGGGTCCATCAAGCCCAGCATCCTGTTTCTCACAGTGGCCAATCCAGGCCACAAGAACCTGGCAAGTACCCAAAAACTAAGTCTATTCCATGCTACTGTTGCTAGTAATAGCAGTAGATATTTTCTAAGTCAACTTAATTAATAGCAGGTAATGGACTTCTCCTCCAAGAACTTATCCAATCCATTATTAAACCCAGCTACACTAACTGCACTAACCACATCCTCTGGCAACAAATTCCAGAGTTTAATTGTGCATTGAGTGAAAAAGAAATTTCTCTGATTAGTTTTAAATGTGCCACATGCTAACTTCAAGGAGTACCCCCTAGTCTTTCTATTATCTGAAAGAGTAAATAACTGATTCACATTAACCTGTTCTAGACCACTCATGATTTTAAACACCTCTATCATATACCCCTTCAGCCATCTCTTCTCCAAGCTGAAAAGTCCTAACCTCTTTAGTCTTTCCTCATAAGGGAGCTGTTCCATTCCCTTTATCATTTTGGTCGTCCTTCTCTGTACCTTCTCCATTGCAACTATATCTTTTTTGAGATGTGGCGACCAGAATTGTACACAGTATTCAAGGTGCGGTTTCACCATGGAGTGATACAGAGGCATTATGGCATTCTCTGTTTTATTCATCATTCTCTTTCTAACAATTCCCAACATTCTGTTTGCTTTTTTGACTGTTGCAGCACACTGAACTGATGATTTCAATGTGTTATCCACTATGACGCCTAGATCTCTTTCTAGGGTGGTAGCTGCTAATATGGAACCTAACATTGTGTAACTATAACATGGGTTATTTTTCCCTATATGCATCACCTTGCACTTATCTACATTAAATTTCATCAGCCTTTTGGGTACCCAATTTTCCAGTCTCAGAAGGTCTTCCTGCAATTTATCACAATCTGCTTGTGATTTAACTACTCTGAACAATTTTGTATCATCTACAAATTTGATTACCTCACTTGTCGTATTTCTTTCTAGATCATTTATAAATATATTGAAAAGTACGGGTCCCAATACAGATCCCTGAGGTATTCCATTGCCCACTCCCTTCCACTGAGAAAATTGTCCATTTAATCCTACTCTTTATTTCCTGTCTTTTATCCAGTTTGTGATCCACGAAAGGACATCGCCACCTATCCTATGACTTTTTACTTTTCCTAGAAGCCTCTCATGAGGAACTTTGTCAAACGCCTTCTGAAAATCCAAATATACTACATCTACCAGTTCACTTTTATCTACTTGTTTATTAACTCCTTCAAAAAAGTGAAGCAGATGCCTTGGGTAAAGCCATGCTGACTTTGTTCCATGAAACCATGCTTTTCTATATGTTCTGTGATTTTGATATTTAGAACACTTTCCACAATTTCTCTTGGCACTGAAGTCTGGCTAACTGGTCTGTAGTTTCCCAGATCACCTCTGGAGCCCTTAAATATTGGGGTTACATTAGCTATCCTCCAGTCTTCAGGTACAATGGATGATTTTAATGATAGGTTACAAATTTTTACTAATAGGTCTGAAATTTTATTTTTGAGTTCTTTCAGAACCCTGGGGTGTATACCATCTGGTCCAGGTGATTTACTACTCTTCAGTTTGTCAATCAGGCCTACCACATCTTCTAGGTTCACCGTGATTTGGTTCAGTCCATCTGAATCATTACCCATGAAAACCTTCTCCGATACGGGTATCTCCCCAACATCCTCTTCAGTAAACACTGAAGAAAAAAAAATCATTTAATCTTTCCACGATGGCTTTATCTTCTCTAATTGCCCCTTTAACCCCTTGATCATCTAACAGTCCAACTGACTCCCTCACAGGCCTTCTGCTTCGGAGATATTTTAAAAAGTTTTTACTGTGAGTTTTTGCATCTACGGCCAACTTCTTTTCAAATTCTCTCTTAGCCTGTCTTATCAATGTCTTATATTTAACTTGCCAACGTTTATGCATTATCCTATTTTCTTCTGTTGGATCCTTCTTCCAATTTTTGAATGAGGATCTTTTGGTTAAAATAGCTTCTTTCACCTCCCCTTTTAACAATGCCGGTGATCGTTTTGCCTTCTTTCCAACTTTCTTAATGTGTGGAATACATCTGGACTGTGCTTCTTGGATGGTATTTTTTAACAATGACCATGCCTCTTGAACACTTTTTACTTTTTTAGCTGCTCCTTTCAGTTTTTTTCTAACTATTTTTCTAATTTTATCAAAGTTTCCCTTTTGAAAGTTTAGCATGAGAGCCATGGATTTGCTTACTGTCCCCCTTCCAGTCATTAATTCAAATTTGATCATTTTATGATCACTATTGCCAAGCGGCCCGACCACTGTTACTTCTCTCACCAAATCCTGTGCTCCACTGAGAATTAGATCTAAAATTGTTCCCTCTCTTGTTGGTTCCTGAACCAATTGTTCAATAAAGCTATCATTTATTCCATCCAGGAACTTTATCTCTCTAGCATGTCCCGATGATACATTTACCCAGTCAATATTGGGGTAATTGAAATATCCCATTATTACTGCACTACCAATTTGGTTAGCTTCCCTAATTTCTCTTAGCATTTCATTGTCCGTCTCACCATCTTGACCAGGTGGACGGTAGTATATTTCAATCACTATAGTCTTCCCCAACACACAAGTGATTTCTTCCCATAACGATTCAATTGTACATTTAGTCTCATGCAGGATGTTTATTCTGTTGGACTCTATGCCATCCCGGACATAAAGCGCCACACTGCCTCCCGTGTGTTCATCTCTGTCATTGCGATATAATTTGTACCCCGGTATAGCACTGTCCCATTGGTTATCCTCTTTCCACCATGTCTCTGAGATGCCAATTAAGTCTATGTCATCATTCCCTGCTATACATTCTAATTCTCCCATTTTATTTCTTAGACTTCTGGCATTAGCATACAAACATTTCAAAGTTTGCTTTTTGTTTATATTTTTATTCTGCTTTTTAATTAATAGGGATAAGTTAGAATTTTTTAGCTCAGGTGAGTTTTTAGTTACAGGCACTTGGACTACTTTTCTTATTATTGGAACCTCACTGTCGGGATGCCCTAATTCTAATGCGTCAGTAGCCTTTGAAGATACCTCCCTATGAACCATGTGCTGCTGAGCGACTGTTGGCTTTCCCCTTTGTTCTAGTTTAAAAGCTGCTCTATCTCCTTTTTAAAGGTTAGCGCCAGCAGTCTGGTTCCACCCTGGTTAAGGTGGAGCCCATCCCTTCGGAAGAGACTCCCCCTTCCCCAAAAGGTTCCCTAGTTCCTTACAAAACTGAATCCCTCTTCCTTGCACCATCGTCTCATCCAAGCATTGAGACTCTAGAGCTCTGCCTGTCTCTGGGGACCTGAACAGGGAGCATTTCGGAGAATGCTACTCTGGAGGTTCTGGATTTATGCTTTCTGCCTAAGAGCCTAAATTTGGCTTCCAGAACCTCCCTCCCACATTTTCCTATGTCGTTGGTTCCCACATGTATCACGACAGCCGGCTCCTCCCCAGCACTGTCTAAAATCCTATCTAGGTGACGCGTGAGGTCCACCATCTTTGCACCAGGTAGGCATGTTACCAGGCGATCCTCATGCCTACCAGCCACCCACTACATTCCTAATAATCGAATCTCCAACTATGACGGCTGACCTAACCCTTCCCTCCTGGGCAGTAGGCCTTCACACACATTCTCGGTGTGAAAGGACAATGCACCACCTGGAGAGCAGGTCCTTGCTTCAGGATCATTTCCTGTTGCACCAGGTTGATGCTCTCCAATCATGAGACCTTCTTCCTCCAAGGCAGCACCAGGGCTGCCAGTCTGAAGTTGGGACTTGGTTACTATGTCCCTGAAGGTCTCATCTATTTACCTCTCTGTCTGCCTCAGCTCCTCCAGGTCTGCCATTCTAGCCTCCAGAGATCAGACTCCTTCTCTGAGAGACAGGAGCTCTTTGCATTGCATGCACATGTACAATTTCTCACCAGTGGGTAAAAAATCATATTTGTGACACTCGATGCAAAAGACTGGGAAGCCCCTGTCTTGGTGCTGGACTGCTGCCTTCATCTCAAATTTTTTCAGTTCCTAGTTAAGTTTTAGGTTGCTATAGGAGTAAGAATGTGTCTAATTAATGTCCTTTAAATGTATTAGTGAATTCACTATATGTCTGGTAGTGGCCTACAGGGGAATGTTCAAACTCTGAATAAGGTTTTTTTTTGTTTTTTGTTTTTTTGTGAAAGTGGCACCAGCCTATAAATGAAAGGATGAGCTAGGAGTGAGTGGGCGAGGGGTGGGAGGGTTGGGAAATACAGTCTAGTGACTCACTGCTCTCTTGATTAACAAAGGATGGCAGTATGAACTATGCAGGCATAGTTGCTATCACCAGTTCTGGTCCCTGTTCCTGCAGCCTTGCCATCACCCAGGCCTGCTTGACCCCTGCTGCAGCTTCCTGCTGCAGATATCTGGGAAATGTCAAGGAGTGCAAGGGCTTTATAAACCAGTGTAGAATGCACTTCGAACATCAGGCAGATCTTTTTCCCATTGATCACTCAAAAGTGACATGCATATTGGTCCTCTTGGGTAGATATACCCTTGCCTGGGCCTTTCCATTGTGGGAGAGAAACAATTTGATAATTCAGAACCTGTATCTCTTTTACAACAATTCTAGTTGGTGTTTGATGAACCAGGCCATGCTCCCTCTGCTGCTATAGAACTATTGACAGTTTGTTAAGGGGCTCACACCAGAGACGAATATGCCGTTCATTTCTGAGCCTTAGCCTCAGAGCTTGGCTAGGGAGAAGATAGCCAGACAGCTATTATTTTGGCAATGATTGTTAGGGTGAATCAAGGATGAGTTAGCAGCCTGGGATATCCCCTCCATGCTGGAAGGCCTGACAGCCCTAGCTATGAAGTTCTAAAAGTGGGCAAAAAAAAAAAAAGAAGAGTATCCTGCCATCCCATCTGTCTAGCCCCTCGATCTCAGCATTCTGTATCATCCTTACCCAGTCCAGTGTAGACCACCCCTGCAGAAGAACCCATACAGGTGGATCGTTTTAAGATTCCTGAGGAGGAAAAATTTAGGCGAAGATAGCTGAACCTCTGTCTATACCTCTGTCAGGGGCATTTTGCCAATTGTTGTCCCAAGAAGTCAAGAGACTTGTACACCTAGGGTTTGTCAGAGAGGCAACTCTAGGTTGGACTCCTTCCTCTCCACAATTGGTGGTTCCCGTTTGCCTCACCTTCGGAGAAACCATGATATATACAAAGATCTTCCAAGACTTTGTTGCAGGAGGAAACTTTATCTAAAAGGCACTAATATGACAACAAAATCTGCCCACAACCACAGTAGATAAAGCCCTCAGAAGTTTTTCCGTTTATGGCGACCCTCTGCTCAATTCCCTGACATTGGCTACTACTACTCCACTTAAGATGCAGACAGGCTTTCTTCACAATGAATGTATGATGTTTTATGTGTTGCCCAAAGCAGTTAACCCTGTTATGCTTGGGTTGGTTTGGCCCTGCCTTCACCTGCCAGTTATTGATTAGGATATACTGCAAATTGCTGCTGTGGTTTGTCTTCTCCACAAAATTGTCTAGCGCCTGTTCTATCAGCAGTTACCATAGTTCAAACGGCTTCTCCAGACCTTCCAGGTTTGCAGCCCCAATATACAGCCTTTGCGGACATCTTCAGTATACAGGCCAAAACATTGCCTCCTCATCAGTCCTATGATTGTCTGATTGATCTTCTACCAGGGAAAATGCCCTTTAGAAGATGGTTCTACCCTTTTTCAGAACCTGAGACACATATATATTCAGGAAAATTTACCCTAACAGGTGCAGGCTGCTTCATTGTGGGGAAAAAGGATTGTTCCCTTAGGCCATGCATTGATTACAATGGCCTCAATGCTAACTCAAGGAAGAACCATTATCTGCTGCCCCTTATCACAGAGTTATTTGACCATCTCCAAGGGGCACAAATTTTCACTAAGCTTGACCTGTGCAGGGTCTATAATCTTATATGGATTTGTGGGATGATGAATAGAAGATGGCCTTCAAAACCAGAGACAGCCATTATGCATATTTGGTGATGGCATTCAGCTTATGTAATGCTCCTGCTATCTTCCAACACATGGTCAATGAGATCTTTCTGGATTCTCTATACTCTCATAGTAGTGTACCTCAATGTTATACTCATCTTCTCTCAATCCCAGGCCCAATCCCAGCAGCATGTAAAGCAGGTTCTGCAGAGGTTTTGAGAGCACCATCTTTATGCTAAACTAGAAAAACATATTTTCAAACAAGAAGAATTACCATACTTGGGTTACATCATTTCCAGGCACAGGTTCTGCAAAGGTCCTAAAAAGCAGAAAGCCATCATGGACTGGTTCCAACCTCTGGGATGTAAGGCTTTACAACACTTTCTGGGCATCGCCAGTTATGATAGACAGTTTGTACCTGGATATTCCTTGCTGGCATCTCCTCTCACCGATCTCATGAAAAAGGCGCAGACACTAGACATTGTCCAGAAGAGGCCATCCAGGTCTTCAAACATCTTAAACAAAAGTTTCTCAAAGAACCCTGCCTTCATCATCTGGACTTATCAAAACCCTTTGTTCTAGAGTTAGATGCTTCTGCCCAACATGATGAACTTGGGACTCTTTTTCCATGCTCTTACTTTTACAAAAAATGTTCCTCAGGAGAGAAAAACTATACTATTGGGGATTGTGAACTCCTGGCCATTAAGCTGGCATTAGAAAAATGGCATCGTCTATTAGAAAGAGCCCGACATGCGATCACACTATATACAGATCTCAAGAATCTAGAATATTTGCTACAGGTTCAAATCTTTGACAATCTCAGTGAGTCATTGTTTTTAAATCATTTCAATTTTGCATTATGCTATTGACCTGCAGAAAAGAATCAATGAGCAGATGCTCTCTCATGATCATTTGATACTGAAGATGCCCCAGAGGCTCCTTGCTACATCATAGATTCAGCAACAATTGTAGCTGCCATTGCCATACATGTACCACTTGGAAAAACTGTCATTCTTAAACAACTCGGGGAAAAAGTATTAAAATGGGCTCATGATTCCCAACTGGCAGGCATCCTGGGTTCACCTCAGGCTCGCTGTTACAGGCATTGCCAGCTCCTGAGGAATCCTGGACCCAATTTATCACTGACTTTGTCACTGACCTTCCGCTTTCAAATAGTCACAATATTATATGGGTAATGGTGGATCGCTTTTCCAAGATGGCTCATTTCATTCCCCTTCTTGGCCTACCGTTCACACCAGAGTTGGCTCATCTCTTTGTGAAAATGTCTTCTGTATACATGGACTTCCTTCTCAAATCCTCTCAGACCAAGGGGTACAATTCTCCTCCCACTTCTGGAGAGGCTTGTGTAAGAGGTTTGGCATCACCTTGGATTTCATTTCTGCCTACCATCTGCAAAGCAATGGACAAATGGAAAGGGTCAATCAAATTCTTAAAAGTTTTCTAAGGGCCTACATTAATGAGCGCCAAGACGATTAGGCTTCCCATTTCCCATGGGTGGAGTTCTGCCACAATAACCATATAGGCTGTTCTACTGGATCCTCTCCCTTCCAGATTGTCTTTGGGCACCATCCTTGGGTCCCGCTTTCAGTACCTCTCTTCATTTCCTGCCCAGCGACTAACATCATGAGCAGCAATCTCAAGGATCTATGGCATATAACACATCAACTGCTCACTGTAGTAGCAGATTGATTTAAGAAACAGGCACCACAATTCAATCCAGGAGAGTTTGTGTAGATAAGCACCCAAAATTTGCATCTCAAGATGCCATCAATCAAGTTTACACCAAGGTTTATTGGGCCATTTTCCATCCTGTGGCATATAGAGGCAGTTGCCTACCAGCTGAAACTTTCACCTTCACTGAAGAAACATAACATGTTCCATGTATCTCTTTTGAAACCCCTACTGCTCTCATGGCTGTCTCATTACCTTCCAAGCCCAACAGATACTATCTCTGAAACGGATACTGAATTTGAGGTCCAGGAAATCCTAGGCTGTAGTTGATGTTGTAATCATTTGGAATATCTGATTTCCTGGAAAACTTTTGTGCCAGAAGAAAACCCATGGGAACTTGCATCCAATCTTCAAGCCCCTCAGATAATACAAGACTTCCATCGTCTGTTCCCCCAGAAGCCCAAATCTAAAGGCCTTGGGAGGGGGGCTTAGAAGGGGGTTACTGTAAAGTTTTGTGGTTGCGGCTTTAGTTCTGCCCTGCCTTGCCTGCTTTGTTCAACTTGCCTTGCCTTGCTTAGCCTGTCTTGCCCAGCCCAGCCTGCACTATCCTTGGCTTTCTTTCATCCCAGTTTTTCTCCAGTCGATTTGTTACTGACCCCTGCCTTAGACCTGGACTATCCTCTTGCCTGCTGCCTACTACAGACCTCAGCTACAAAATCTGCCTACGCTGTGCTTGCCGCCTGCCTTGACCTCCAGCTAGCTTCTGGTAACTGTCTCACTGTAGCTGCCCAGAGCTTGGCCTTGCCTCAGATTCTCATTCTCTTTATGCCCTGTGGAACCCTTGCATAAATCCTGATGGCCACCAGAATCCAAAGGCTTAACCCGTGGGGAACGGGGCTGGTCTAGGTGAAACTCCAGTCTAGTCCCAGCCCTGGGTGTGATCACCAGATGCTGGTAAGTTCACCTACTAGGCTGTGTTAACCACGCCACAGTACAAGGAAACACTATCCTTACAATCACTGCTTGCAGCATACATTATGGAGGGATGGAATAAAGAATTTATTTTTAGTATTTGTAGGAAAGCAACATTATTGCTTTTTAAAATTGTGTTTTATTTTGCTTCTCATTTATATTACATACTAGCGAAAAGTGCCTGTTGTTACTTGGGTAGTCTGGTCTATAATAGTTTGTATGTGTGCTGGTGCATGGGGGTATGGGGGCTTGTGTATGTGTGTGGGTGCCTGTGTGAATGACTGTGTATGTTTATGCTTATGTGTGTGTGTGTGTGTGTGCATTTGTTTGTATGTATGTGTTTGCCTGTGTATGTGTGTGATGGTTGAGGGGCCTGTGTGGGTGCCTGTGCCTGTCTGCTTATGTGTGTGTGTGTGTGTGTGTATGTGTGCGTGCATATATATGTGTGTACAAAACTGTGTGCATTAGGCTGTGCACTCTTGTGTACACTTGCGTGTGCTTGTATGCACTGGCATGCAATTGTGCAAGTGCTTGTGAGAGTTTGTGTGCATCTATTTGTGTGTGACTATGCCTGACTGTCTCTTTGTGTGGGAGATGAGAAACAGGGCTTTGTAGACAAAGTATATTAGCAAATAGTACCTGGCATCGCTTGGGTACTACTGTGTGTATGTGCTTGTGCCCATGGCTGTGAGGAACTATGCCTGAGTGTGTGCATGTATGCCTCTGCCTAGGTATGTGTGAGGATGCCTGTGCCTGTATGAGCATATGTCTGCCTGTGTGTATGCACACCTGCATGTATGTGTGCGCCTGTGCCTCTTTGTGTGTGTGTGCGTGTCTCTGTGCACCTGAGTGTGTGTGTGTGAGACAGGGCTTTTCAAACACAACATATTTTCTTTGCACAGTGCACCTTTTACTGCTCTGGGCAGCAACAGACAGACACAATAGTGTGATCTACTGACCGCCCAACACAGGCCTTTTATATATAGATAATTGTTCTCAATTTTTATTTTTTTGTATTTCTTTTCTTATGATGAATAAAACATATATTTTTTAGCACACGTTGCTTAATATTCCATGGTATTATACAGTACATGATTTAAAAAGCAAATTATATATTGTCATCCCTACTGTCAAATGTATTCAACTGGCTCAATGCCGTAAGTGAATATTCTCCATTGCTGGCTTTCAGTTGTAGAATGAGCTCCCTGACTTTTTAAGGCCGAGAAGAATCTATTACATTTCAGGAAATTTTGAAAACCCATGCGTTTCTACTAGTGTTTCCTCCTTAGCTCCTGCAATAAGTGGGGATGTGACATTTCAGGTTAAATTAAAAGGCTTTTATGTTTTATTTTTTTGCTTTGTTTGTTATGTTGGTATTATTTTGATTTTTGTTGTAATTGTATTATATATGACTATGATGTATGTTGTAACCCATTGAGGTCTGTGGATCAGCGGGCAGTAAATTTTATAAATAAAAAAGTTTCATGTTGTGAGTGATGTAGTTATTAAAATAAGTATTATAATTTTGTAGCTGTTGATTTTATATATTGAATGTGATAACTATGATATTAATATACCTCTGTTGGATTAATAGAGTATAAACCACAGAATCTGTTATGCTGTTAAATCTGAGAGAATTCAGACAAAAAAGAGATGGAAAAAATTGTTGTGGTGATATACTTAGATGGCTACTTTAAAATAAGTGTGCAGGCAGACATACGCTGGAATTTTAAATCATGTGCACAGTTGCATTCATATGATTTAAAATACGCCCACTATGCTCCTAATTTTAAGCCGTTACTTGAGCAAATGTACTTCGCGTGTCTTCCTTAGGACTTTGTAGGCTTTAACATGCGCAGGTAAGGGAATTTTAAAACATAAGGACATTCCCAGTTTTACCAAGTAGACTGCCAGTTTGTAAGGATGTGCATTTGTTGGGCCATTCGTTTCATTTTTTTGTTAACATTTTGCGTCAGAATGGATGGTACATGTGGATTTTATTGACGACTTACTCAAGTACCAATGAAACGAATGGCCCAACAAATGCACATCACTACCTTTTTCCCAGTTTATTTTGATGTCATCCAGACTCCTCTGGTTTTTCAGCCTGCACTCTGCACTCCCCTTTATTGCCCAGGACCCCTCACCCTGTTGTGTTAGATCTAAAAAGCGATTTCTGCAGACTTACACCTCATCAGGAGCAACAGTAAATATATGAGGCTAATAAGGCACTGCTGGTTTTAAAATATGGATTTACGCATGTTGACTGTTGGCCCTGCTGTTAATCAAAATGTCAACATTTATATCATAAAAATTCAAGTTGACACTTAGCAGTCATTTTGGAAACCAACAGGCACAAAGAAAATAGGTTATTTTCAAGGATTTTAGGTATTGTGTTTAAACATTATTTTGCCATATTTGGTAGTTTTAAATCATCTTGCGTGTTTCTAGAAACCAATGGATTACTTCGTCTCTAAACTTTTATTTAGTAGTTTCTTATGCACTATGCTAAAATATCTGTAAAAGAAAGTTGGTATATCCTCTGTATTGCTCAGTATTTCAAAATTCTACAGAGCCATACCTGCCTTCTATCAGTTAAATATTTTAAAATTATTTAAGCAAGTCATTGTTTCTGCAGTGAAGCACTGGGGATGTCATTTCTAGAACATTAAATAGAGCAAAAACAAATGAGATACATTTTCATAATTTTTCCAGTACTATAAGACAAAAAGCCTGAAAATATCATTTGAAAGACCAGAAAGGATTGAGAAATCTGATAGCTTTTTTAATGCTGTCAGATTTTCACTGTCCAATTCTGTATCTCCATAATCACTGAAATTCTAATGAGAGGGTTTAGTTTGGATCACACATCTGATGCTATCATTTGGGGCAATTTTCAAATATCCCACATAATTGTAAACAACATGGACAGTATTAGCATGTGTACTTTAGAGTCAGGAATGGAGCTGAAGGACTGGAAACAGGCATATGTGGTTCTTTTTCACAAAAGTAGAAGAAGAAGAAGGCTGGGAACTATAGGCCAGTTAGTCTGACTCTGGTGGTGAGTACATGAATGGAATTTTGCTAAAATAGAGGAAGGTGCAAGTTTTGGAATCCAATGAATTATAGAATCCGAGGCCTGCATGGGTTTGCCAGAAGTAGGACTTGACAGACAGATCTAATCAATTTCCCTAAAGGGGTGATCAGAGAGTTAGATCAGGGGAGAGTGCAGGATGTATAGGGTACTAAATATCATCAAGGCCTTTGACATGGTTCTGAATGGGTGACATAAACAAACTAAACATGTTAAGTATGGTTCCTAAAGTGACTGTCTGGGTTAGAAGCTAGTTGAGTAAGAGGCAACAAAGGGTAATTTATTTATTTGAGTTTTTTCTATACCGGCATTCGCGATGGGATCGCATCATGCTGGTTTACAATAAACAAGGTGTGCAGAAAGGGAAAATAATAATAACATTAACAGGTGCAACAGAAAAAAGTAGCAGTTACAATATAACAGGGACGTAATACAACTTGGAACAGTGAAGAGATGATAGTAATTTAACAGAAGAACGAAAACTGCCCAAACCTGGCAAAGTTTTTGATTAACCTGTTGGGTGGTCAAAGTTGTTTAAGGTGAATTAAGGTTCAGATGGTTTCTGGAAAAGCTTTCATAAATAACCAGGTTTTAAGTCTTTTCCTGAATGTAGGAAGACTTGAGAAAGCCAATGCTTATCCCTGTGAGTGACATACAAGAAATAGATCAACTATTGGGGATCTGATAGGTTCTTGTAATCTGGACTAGCTACTGTCAAAGACAGAATGCTGGGCTCGATGGACCTTTGTCTGACCCAGTATGGCACTTGTTATGTTCTTATGTTCTCCTAGTAAAGGGGTTTATCAGTGGTGTGCAGCTAGGATCAGTCCTCATTCTGGTTCTTTTCAACATTTTTATAAGCAATAATGTGGAAGGGCTATTTTTGCAGACGATTCCAAAATGTGCAACAAGGTAGACACCCTGGAAGGTATGGAAAATGGGAGAAAGGATCTAGTGAAGCATGAGGAATGGCAGCTAAGATTAAGAACATAAAACATGCCATACTGGGTCAGACCAAGGGTCCATCAAGCCCAGTATCCTGTCTCCAACAGTGGCTAATCCAGGCCATAAGAACCTGGCAAGTACCCAAAAACAAAGTCTATCCCATGTTACTGTTGCTAGTAATAGCAGTGGCTGTTTTCTAAGCCAACTTAATTAATAGCAGGTAATGGACTTCTCTTCGAAGAACTTATCCAATCCTTTTTTAAACCCAGCTACACTAACTGCACTAACCACATCCCCTGGCAAAAAATTTCAGAGTTTAATTGTGCTTTGAGTGAAAAAGAACTTTCTCTGATTAGTTTTAAATGTGCCACATGCTAACTTCATGGAGTACCCCCTAGTCCTTTTTAACCAAAAGAGTAAATAACCGATTCATATTTATCGTTCTAGACCTCTCATGATTTTAAACACCTCTATCATATCCCCCCTCAGCCATCTCTTCTCCAAGCTGAAAAGCCCTAACTTCTTCAGCCTTTCCTCATAGGGGAGCTGTTCCATCCCTTTTATCATTTTGGTCGCCCTTCTCTGTACCTTCTCCAGCACAAGTATATCTTTTCTTTTTTTTTTGTAATACAATTTTTATTGAGTGATCCTCAGACACAATATGAAACTTTGCCAATAACAGACAAGCAAACATAATACAGCAAACGATATTGATGACACAAATCACAGAACCATGAGGAAACACTCCTCAATTTTCCCCCTTCCAGATATCTATAACTGTGTCTAAGACATCTCTAGAGCCACCCTAGAGAATACTCATGTCGCCAACAAACTAGGAGAGGCTGCACTCTGATACCTCCCCCAGTCTGACATATTGAACAACTATAGCGGGCTAGCTCTGCTTAAACAAGAAGGAACAGGAGTCCAGTATGCTTATCCCCAAACCCTCACCCTCTCCAAACCTCCCCGTCCCGCTTCTCCCCCTTTACCCCCCTTCCCCCCCCCCCCCCCTTCCCCTACCCAAGGCCTGGCTGACAAACCAGTTGAGACATCTATGTATACTAGAGTCCAATCATAACATTGAAGGCATGGGTCTATCACTAACCCAAAAAACAAAAAAAGAAGAACAAACAAACATCAGGCATTGAGGATCAAGCTGCGAGCCCGATGTGGCAAAGTCTGCACTTATACCTCCCAGGTCTCCAAGAAAAGTCTTCGGTGCGTTGGCGACAACTTAGAAGTAAAACTGTCAATATACATCATTCGATGAAAATGATTACGCCAAGTATATCTTTTTTGAGATGTGGCGACCAGAATTGTACACAGTATTCAAAGTGCGGTCTCACCATGGAGCGATACAGAGGCATTTTGACATTTTCCGTTTTATTCACCATTCCCTTTCGAATAATTCCCAACATTCTGTTTGCTTTTTTGACTGCCACAGCACACTGAACTGATGATTTCTTTTTTTTTTTTATCATTTAAATTTTTATTGATTTTCAATATTAGACAGGCCAAAACATTGTTATTACACCATAACTATTATTTTCCAATACAATCATAAAGTAACTTATTTTTAATCTAATTTATGACATAACCAAAAGAAAATTATTCATCCATACATCTATTTCAGAGACAAGGGAAATATTAGGGAGTTACCAAATAAGAAAAAGAAAAAAGTTAAATTCAACATTGCTATCCTGCAATCATTCTTTTATATCATTGGACTGATTAGGTAATGTAGCTACTCTTTTTTGTTCAACAAAAGCTTTTAAATCAACTGGATTGAAGAATATAAATGTGTCCTGATGTTTTTTAATGACACATTTACAAGGGTATCTCAAGGTATATGAAAATCCTAATGCCAATAGTTCTTGTCTGAACACGAGAAATTCTCTCCTTCTTGATTGAGTGGCAATAGATAAATCTGGAAAATTTTTTACCAAATTATCATAGAATGTTACAGGGTAATTGCTGAAGTATTGCCTCATAACCCTGTTCAAATCCAACAGGTTCATGAAGGAAACAACCAGCAGTCCCCTGTCTATTACTTGGTTATTCGTACTCTCTAAGAAGTTAGTGAGATCACCTTGAAAAGGCATCTCCTCTACATTTAAATTTGGATTTTTTTTTGGAAAAAAGTAGCAATAACTTATTAAAGGAAATTCATTTTCTGAAATATGCAAAACTTCCACAAGAAACTTTTTCAGCGTTTCCATTGGAACCTGCCCAACTATCCTTGGAAAGTTAAGCAGGCGTAAATTTAAACGCTTACTATTGTTTTCGAATAATTCAATACGCTTGGATAGTGAGTCTCTGTCTTTAACTACTAGTGACTGAAATTCTAAGCTCTTTTTATCTTTTTCTTCTAAAGTTTTAATCCTTAATTCGGAGTTTTTAACAGAATCTCTGATTTCCAATAGTTCCTGTTGATTATTCCTTGTCCCTCCTTCCACTTTTTTCTCAAGCTCTTTAATATCCACAGACATTTTTGTTATCAAGTCCCAAATCAGCTCCAACGTTACCACCGCAGGGCATTTCAAAACCTCTTTATGGCCACCTGTTGATGCCTGTTCACTTGTCTCTAGTGTTATCCCCTCACTTCCTCCGATGGTTCTACTAGTAGCTCCTTGCTCAAGACAATTGGAATCCTCCAGGGAGGCACATAGAGAGGCTTCTGCCACCCTGTTACTTGGTGGGATATCAAGATGTGGGCTCAGAGATGCCTCCTCTAAGGTTCCCACATTGTCTCCCAACAATGTTGAACCAGCCGTGTCCTTAGCTCCTGGGTTAGGTGCAGGTGCGGATAGAAACCGAACGATTTCTTGCTGTATTGGAGACGGGGGGGGAAGGGATGGAAAAACCCTTACTCTCCCCTTCCGTTTAAGTGGCATCTTAAAAGCAAAACAACTCTATATATACTAACAGTCAATCGTTTTCGCCGCAATGTTGAAGTACTTGCCTCTGTGGCAGTGATGTCTGGCAGAGTTCCCCCTCGAACCTCGCACACCAAGCTAAGCCGAGCAAAGCCGCGCCGGCGGCAGTGGCGAGCCAGGAGATGCTGTTCTTATGGCGTCTCCTCAGCCCTCCCGATGACGTCGGGGCTAGCAGGCAAAAGGTTTGCAGGGAAATTAGGAGCTCTCCAGGTGCTCTCTCTCAACCAACAGTCACTGCAATGTAGAACCTCACTGACGCCGTTCTTATGGCGTCTCCTCGGCCCTCCCGATGACGTCGGGGCTAGCAGGCAAAAGGTTTGCAGGGAAATTAGGAGCTCTCCAGGTGCTCTCTCTCAACCAACAGTCACTGCAATGTAGAACCTCACTGACGCCGTTCTTATGGCGTCTCCTCGGCCCTCCCGATGACGTCGGGGCTAGCAGGCAAAAGGTTTGCAGGGAAATTAGGAGCTCTCCAGGTGCTCTCTCTCAACCAACAGTCACTGCAATGTAGAACCTCACTGACGCCATTCTTATGGCGTCTCCTCGGCCCTCCCGATGACGTCGGGGCTAGCAGGCAAAAGGTTTGCAGGGAAATTAGGAGCTCTCCAGGTGCTCTCTCTCAACCAACAGTCACTGCAATGTAGAACCTCACTGACGCCGTTCTTATGGCGTCTCCTCGGCCCTCCCGATGACGTCGGGGCTAGCAGGCAAAAGGTTTGCAGGGAAATTAGGAGCTCTCCAGGTGCTCTCTCTCAACCAACAGTCACTGCAATGTAGAACCTCACTGACGCCGTTCTTATGGCGTCTCCTCGGCCCTCCCGATGACGTCGGGGCTAGCAGGCAAAAGGTTTTCAGGGAAATTAGGAGCTCTCCAGGTGCTCTCTCTCAACCAACAGTCACTGCTGAACTGATGATTTCAATGTGTTATCCTCTATGACGTCTAGATCTCTTTCTTGGGTGGTAGCTCCTAATATGGAACCTAACATTGTGTAACTATAACATGGGTTATTTTTCCCTATATGCATCACCTTGTACTTATCTACATTAAATTTCATCAGCCATTTGGATACCCAATTATCCAGTCTCAGAAGGTCTTCCTGCAATTTATCACAATCTGCTTGTGATTTAACTACTCTGAATAATTTTGTATTATCTGCAAATTTGATTACCTTACTCATCATATTCCTTTCCAGATCATTTATAAATATATTGAAAAGTATGGGTCCCAATACAGATCCCAAGACCCAGGATTGAACCAGGGACCTTTAGTCTAACGCTCTCCCAACTGAGCTATCTTGGCTACTACTATGCTACAAATGCAGAGTCAGGCATTTCGGTTGCAAAAGCTCAAGGGAGCAGTACAGTATTGAGTGAAGTTCTGTACACCATACAAAAGCAGGATCCTGGGCATGATCTTAAAGTAGCCACAGAAGTTGATAAAATGATGGGAAAAGCATAGGGAGAGGATTAGCCAGTGGGAAAAGGAAAGTAATATTGCCTCTGTATAAGTCTTTGGTGACACCTCGTTTGGCATAACATATACAATTCGGAGGAGACAGGACTGCTGGGCTCCAAATCGGCCGAATCACCTAGCTCCCCCAAGCCCGGAAGTGAGTGGGAGGAGCTGAAACGTGCCTCAAAATCGGCGTGGCAGCGGCACCCTGTTGCCGCCGGTGCGCTGCCAAAGCCGTGCGTGCCTAAGGGGTGCACACGGCTTGGTCCGGATTAGGCCGGACTGTGAGAGGAAGCCCTATCTCCTGCCCTCTTTTCCTGAGACTTTCGACTATTAGAGGAAAGCGCAACATAAACGCTCGAATTCTTAGTTTCTTTTTGTACTATGCCAGCTAAAAGAAAGGGGAAGGTAAGGGTTTTTTCTTCAGAACCCTTGCCTCCCCTCCTTCAACTTGAAATCGACCGTTTTATGACTCAGCTGGAAAATGAGAGATCCGATGAACCTGTTGGAAGCCCCCCGGCAGGAGAACAGGTAGCTCCCCTGGATGAGGCCTCTCTTAGTCCTGACTTACATCCACCTCCTGCTCAACGTGGCGCAAAGGGAGATGCTGCAACGTCACCCACCGAAGAGGTGGAGCGAGTGTTAGCATCTGAAGGAGCTATCTCCGTGTTGGAATCAGAGGAGGAGGAGGAAGCAGGTGTCTCTGCAAAGAAACAGCAAGAAACCCTCCACTCTGAATATCCAGATGAATTGCGGCCGAAAACATCAAGACCAGAGACGATAACATTGGGGGGAAATATGGGACTTGGTGAGTGGTTTAAGTGCAACTATTAATAGATTAGAAGAAAAAATTGACTCAGTCTCCTCAAATTTACATCAACAATTTCAAGGAATGCAGCAGCAGAGAAGTGAGGTAGTTAATAGGAGAGAGGAAGCTAAAAAAAATATAAAATCTTTAGGAAGTTTGAATACTAGTATGCTAAAAGATCAATTAGTCTGTTCCAGAAGGTTAGAAATGTTGGAAAATAATATCAGGCATTTGAATGTAAGGATTGTTAACTTCCCAAAAATAGCTGGAGAAATTCCTTTTGTTTCTTTTAAAAGGTTTCTAGCAGAGGTTCTTGGTTTTTCTGATGAAAACAATAATATGCTTTCTATAAATTCTTGCTTTTTTGTAAAAAAAAATAAAGAGCCTCTGCTGTAGTTTTATCTATTCCAGCTAATCTTACAAGTTTTTTGGAAAACTGTGCCTTGCAGGTTTTAGATAGAGAGACCTTAATTGTTTCTTTTATAACTACTTCTGATATAAGTAAGTTAATGAAAGTGTATTTTCAGAAGTTCCCTATTTCATATTGTGGACAAGATGTAAAAATGTTTCCAGATTTAGCACCAATTACACGTAATAAGAGACGTGAATTTCTTGAATTCAGACAAAGAGTAACATCTTTGGGGTTTTCCTTTTTGCTTAAATATCCATGTCGCTGCAGTATAAAGAGGAGAACTGAGTCTTTTATCTTCACTCAGATAGAACAGTTACATTTATTTGTTGAGTCACGAGAACCAGCAACCTCTTCCCCGGTTGATACTTAATGTTCAGGTGTAATGTTTAAATCAGCTGTATTGTGCTAATGATTTATAAATAAGGATCCTTTATTATTCTCCCTTGAATTTCAGTCCTGTAATCTCAGGTGTATATCTAATATTCCTTGAGGATTGGAAAAGACAACTGTGAAAAATTTTCTCTTATTTCAACAATATTGTTGATTAGTATAATGGGAATGGTTAATTTCTTTTAGAAAGTTTCTTGATAATTTGTTGAAATTTATAGTTTAATTTCATTGATAATTGAATGTAATAATCTGCATATTTGTAAATTGAAAAATCATAAATAAATAATTTAATTTTTTTTAAAAAAAAACCAACATGTACAATTCTGGAGACCGCACCTTCAAAATTATATAAACTGGATGAAGTCAATCTAGAGGGCAGCTACTATAATGGTTAACAGTCTATATCTTAAATCTTATGAGGACAGTCTTAAAGATTTAAACATGTATACCCTGGAAGAAAGGAGGGAAAGAGGTGATCTAGAAACATTTAAATACCTCAAAGGAAGAAATACATAGAATATAAGTCTCTTTCACTAGAAAGGAGGCTCTAGAACAGGGGGGGGATCATTGGATTAGGGTGAAAGGGAATAGACTCTGGAGTAATCTAAGAAAAATTTAATATGTACCTGATTATCTTTCATTTATTTCTGCTACACTAATCCAGATTGCTAAGGCTTCATTCTACATCCAGGTGATGGAGACAGATTTTGTTTTATGTCATCACTACTGATTTATAAATTAACTACAGACCCCTGAAGGTTCAAATGTTATCCGTCTAAATGGAAAAATAGGCATATTTAGCCACTTATCCATGTTACTATTGGCAGGTCGCGGGATGGCCCCGTGAACTGCCTCACTCACCCACCTCTGCTGCTGTGCTGCTCCAATGTAGTAGGACGCAGCCATGACCTCAGTTTCCTGGAGTCCTTCTTTAGGTGGGCATGCACCCAATATTCGATCTCTTAAAGACCCTGTGGCAGGACAATCCCTGCAGCAGCAGCACCTGATGATATCACACAGTCTCCACATATAAGGGTTCCTCAGACAACTAGTCTTTACCTCAACCACGGGTCTTCTGCATTCCCTGCAGTGCATGTTGCCAGCATTTCTGTTCCTTGTTCCATCTTCTAGCCTTGCCTCATCTAGCCTTGCCTTGCTTCGCCTCATCCAGCTTTGCCTTGCCTCGCCTCGTCCAGCTTTGCCTTGCCTCATCCAGCTTTACCTTGCCTCATCCAGCCTTGCCTTGTCTTCCAGCCCAGCCTCGTCACCAGCCTCATCCAGCCTGTTTTCCTTGTTCCCATCCTCAGTGTCTCCTGTGTGTTCACGTCTCCCTCAGCTTGCTGCTCCAGACTGACCTCTTGCCTGACCTATGATTGCCTGCCATCTGGATCTTGACCTCTAGCCTGGAAATGACTATAATAACCTGCTGCCTGCGTTTTGACCACTTGCTTGGAC
The DNA here is from genome assembly GCF_901001135.1 of Rhinatrema bivittatum. Taxonomy (NCBI): domain Eukaryota; kingdom Metazoa; phylum Chordata; class Amphibia; order Gymnophiona; family Rhinatrematidae; genus Rhinatrema; species Rhinatrema bivittatum. Next base: position 542,471,494 of record NC_042616.1, on the reverse strand, counting down.
CTGAGCATGATTGCCTGCTGCCTTGACTCTAGCTATGACTTCTGTCCCAGGGCCCCACCTGCCAGACACCAGAGCCCAAGGGGGAAGCAGCTAGTATAGGTGAAGCTCCAGTCTGGACCGTTATCAAGTTTTTTCACCCACTGCCTGAGTAGGCCTTGGGGGTTAGCCCTCAAGACTGCATCAACTATGTTGCAGTACAATCCAACTAAATTATGCCTCGATAAAAAAGGGGCATTGCAGAGGCATTATGGGATAGGGTTGAGTTATCCGGCTAACTTACAGTATATGTAATATTTGGCTATCTGGCCGAGTTAGCTGGCTAACTTTAGACCTGCTTCTGAGAAGGTTTAAAGTTATCCGGCCTTGTGTTAAAAGATGTCCAGCTAAGTAGCACTGTCATTAGGAAGCAAAATCAAGTAAATAAGAGGAGACAGCAGGCCAATCCCCTACCACCCCCAAAATATCTTACAAAGGACCTGTTGGGCCTTACCCAACAGGTCTCCTTACCCCCTAAACCTCTTTTTTGAGTAGAGGCCCCCCTATCCTGGTTTTTAAATAAATGAAAAGAGCAGCCTGCTCCCCACCTTCCCTCCCTCCCACCCACATGCAAGGATTATAAATTATATGGCTTTAGGTTAGGTTTTATAGTTATCCGGCTATATGTGGCTGGATAACTTTAAGCTAGTATATTTAGTGGGATGTTTGCACTGCCTACACTGTACATAAATTTATCTCATGAATATTCATTGTGGATATCCTAAAAACCTGGCCTGTTTGTGGCTCTTGAAGACCACTCCTCTACTAGAGCATTTATGCCCTTGGAGCCAGTCCCTTTGCAAAGAGAGTAGTAGTGCTTCAGTTTGGTATTGCTGGGCATTGCCATCAAGTCTATTGCTGGCTTGCCCCATCTTGTAATAATCAGACAAAAGACTTCAAAGCTTAGCTCCACCTCCCTTGAGTCTAGACAATTTCTGCTCAAGAAGTCTGATTTTTTATTTTCTTTGCCCATAATATGTAATGCTGGAATCTTTTCAAGTTGGCTTTTGCTCATTGAAAGAGTTGAGTTGTCTCTTCTGACAATCCTAGACTTCTTATGCCACCTTATTTGTTTACATAGGCCACTGCTGTTGCATTAAATCTTTACACCTCTGTCACTTAGAATTGTGTGAAATTGTTATAATGCTAAATGAATTGATCTTGTCTCTAGCCTGCTGATTGACCAGGCAGCCTCTGCTTGTGACCATTCACCTTGAATATGTTGTGCTTTGCAGTGGACTCCTCAACTTATTAAACTGTTGTCTGTTGCTACTATTATCCAGAAAGGAGGCTCCAAATTTACCTCCATGGATAAATTTGCTTTGTTTGCCAACTAAGTCATTAAATATTTGATGGATAGAAGAAGTGGCAGAGGATGATGATAACTCTGACACTGTGGTCTCCACTGCATTAATAAGTAATTTTGTAAAGGTCTCATGTGGGCTGTTGCCCAGCGAACTAAATCTATTTTTGTTGCCATTGTTCATAATAACTGATGGTGATCGTAAACTCTTGGAGTGACAAAGTGATGAAGTTCATCAGTTGGTTGATTATTTTTCTCTACTGTCTTTTTTGTAAGGTACACTTTTCCTTCTAGAGTATTAAAGATTGCCCCTAAGAATTCTATTGACTGGGATGGTTGAAGATTGTTCTTGGTATAGTTTATTATCCAGCCTAATCATTCTAGAAAATGCAGAATTTTGGATGTTGCTTTTATCCCTTCCTGAAGAGACTTTGCCTTGATTAACCAGTCTTCCAGGTATGGGTATATCATGATTCCCTCCTTTCTTAAAAACAGCCATTACCTAGGTGAAGGTATTGGGGCTGGTGCTAGACCAAAGGGGAGTGCCTTGAATTGGTAATGATTTCCTTTCATGCAGAAATGAAGATATTTCTGAAATCCCTCTTACTGGGATATGGAAATACTCTTCCTTGAGATTGAGAGAGGCAAGAAATTCTCCCTTCTGGACTGAGAGCATAACCGAGTGCAGAGATTCATTTGGAAGTGAGGAACATTCAAACTTCTGTTTACCCCTTTTATTTCTAGAACTAGACAATATGAACCATTCTTCTTTGGTATAACAAAATAGTTTGAGTAACACCCAACTTCTATTCTTGGATAGAACCGGCACGCACAAATGTATGCCTGATTTTATAACATACATGCGCAGCCGCGCACATGTTATAAAATCCAGGGTCGGCGCGCGTAAGGGGTTGCACAATTGTGCAAGGCTGCACGTGCTGAGCCGTGCAGCCTTCCTCCATTCCCTCCAAGGCCGCTCTGAAATCGGAGCGGCCTCGGAGGGAACTTTCCTTCTGACCCCCCACCTTCCCCTCCCTTCACCTACCTAACCCGCCCCCCACCCTACCTAAAACCTCCCTTTCCTTTATCCTATAAGTTGCGCCTGCCTCTGGGCAGGCATAGGTTGCCCGGGCCGGCCAACAGCCGGCCCCTGATCCCGGGCACAGCAGCAAATGGCCGCTGTGCCTTCGAGGCTCCTGCCCCGCCCCCTGACTGCCCCGCACACTCCCCGCCCCTTTTTTCAAGCCCCGGGACATACACACGTCCCAGGACGCACGCATCACCGATCCTATGCAAAATAGGCTCGGTGCGCGCAGGAGGGTTTTAAAAGGGTTACGCACATATATTACATGCGTAACCCTTTTAAAATCCGCCCCATAGCTTGGATTCTTAATAACTTGTCTAGAGTTTCTGGAACAGCTTTTTTTTCCTTTTGCGTTGTACATGAAGACTCCAAAAATATCTCTTTTAAAGGGTTTGCTATCTTGAAAGAATATTCATTTTTGATTGAGTCTGATATTTAGAGGGATAACTGAAAAGTTATCTGTATAAATGGCTAGCCGGAGATATTTGGCACCATGTGCCCCTAAATTCTAGGTGCACAAGTCAGAAGTATTCCAGGGTAGGCAGAAGGCATTTTGGGGCAGACCACAGTCAGCCGCTTGACCAATGTAGCTAACTCTGGTTGGCCCATAGGGCTGTCCTAAAATTAGCCGGTTTGACATAACTGGCTAACTTTAAGATAGCCAGGGATATTCAGCAGTGTGGCTGCGCTGCTGAATATCCCCGTTAAGTTAGCTAGCTGCTCCATGGCTGAATATGGACCTCATAATGTTTAAGGCCCATTGGTATGATATAATGTGTTTAAGGCCTATTGGTTGGCGTCATCCTTTTTTTTTAAAAGAACTTTTTATTTGCATAGGGAATCAAGAAACAATGAGGTCTATATTTGGGCACAGTCTGGATAGCAAAGTTACCGGATAAACTTATCTGGATAACTTTGGAGGCATAGTCAACAGTGCAATCACACTATTGAATATAGCCAGCTATCTGACCCCTAGATTCATCAAAATGTTATAATTTTGCATGGATAATGCCCATGGTAAGAAAAAGGGGTGTGTTTATGATAATTTTAGAATTATTGTACCACGTGCTATGTTAGCGCTTCACATAGGTAGTGTATCACAGAGTGTGTTAATGTTTTTGCACCCCATGATACTTGTATTTTGTGGCTCATGAAGTGCCCAGACAGGCTATTATTATTGGGCGGAGGGGGGAGAGAGAGTCTCTGGGGAAGCCTTCACAGTGTTCAACTATTTATATCATTAGAGGAGGGCCAGCTAATACTATCAAGCTAGGGCAAAAGAACATTGTAGAAATCTCATCTTTGGGAGACTTTCCTCACTCCAAATGACGTCAAATCTTCACTGAGGTGTACTGTGCCATTCGTATATCTCACTCTGCATGTCAAACTGGCCCCAAATCCCTAAACATGCCACCAAAACCTCACCTCGAGTTATTAGCTGGCCCTCCTATAATGATATAAATAGTTGAATACTGTGAAGGCTCCCCAGAGGATCTCTCTCTACTCCACTCCACTCCTCTCCTCTCCCTTCCCAAGCCCAGAAATGTCTGACTATCATGAATTATGTTATGGTTGTTTTGGGCATATCGCACAGCTTAATGCCAGAAAAAAAGGTGTAGTTATATCCAGCATTAAAAACATGCAATAGCATGTATTATGCTATCACATGGTGCAATATTACCCTCGTTTTCATTAATCCCTCCCAAACCCTTCCCCAATCCCGCTCCTTCAAAAACTTTGCATTTACGCCATGTGGTAACATAACTATTGCATGTGTTATGGCATTAACGCATGTGTTATCGTGGGCATTAACACCATAACACATTTTGATGAATGACCCTGTTAATTAGTTAGCCGGATTACTATAGACTGTGAAATTATTAACCTGTCCTCGAGATGTTAATAAATGCTCAACTATTTGCTTTGATGCAAAAGAAATTGGAAGTTTTGTTTTATTTTTTTTAATTTTTAATTTTAAAGGTTTTTACACTATTTTCAAGATAACCACTTGAATTGAAAACAGAAAAGTCAGATACATTTATCTTCAAATACATATAAATACTGAAGAAATAAAAACAGAGGAAATAAACATTTAGCTATTGAAATTAAGCTAATATATTTGAAAATCCTCTCTTCATCCTAAGTCCACAGATAAAGAGATCCAGTTTAACAACCCTAGGAAAATCTTTGTAAGCAATTCTAGGCTATCAGTGATCATTATTTTTTGCAACAGACTTCAAAACAGGCTATATATTCCCTTCTATGGCAATTGGAGAGGAAGAAGCCCTATTGTGAGCAGATAAATTCTTATCAGCAAGAAAGGCATCTGGTTGCGTAGGCAGGAAAAAAATATGATACTTTATGATATTTGAGGATACATTTACAGGGGTATTTTAAAAGAAAGAAAGCCCCTATATCCAAGGCTCTAGGCCTTAATAACAAGAATTGCTTCCTTTTCTTTTGAGTAATTTTAGATAAATCAGGAAATATATTTACTTTGAGGTCTAAAAAAAGCTCTCCCCGATGTCGAAAGAAAGATCTCAGAATCCAATCATGGTCAAATTGTAACAGAAACGATACAATTAAAGTAGATGATGATATTAAGTCTTTTGAATAGACTCTAACAGCTTCGAAATATCCAATTGTGACATAGTAAGGGCAAAGGCGATCGGTGCCATTTTGATACCAGTCCAGCACCGGCACCGGCACCGAGGGTATGATTGAAGGGATGGCTCCCGGACCCCCCGCTAGACCACCAGGTACATGTAAAAGGTTTTTGTGGGGGTCGGGAGGGTGGGAGAAGCAAAGGGGTAATTTGTAAAGGGTTGGGGTGGGTTTTTTTTTATCGGGCCATCGGCACCATTTTTATCAGTGGTAGCCAAAATGGCGCTGATGGCCCGAGAGCGGGAGATCGCGCCGGGACCCCCCCCCCCCCCCCCAACTGGACCACCAGGTAATTTAACATTTTGGGGGGGTTCGGGAGGGTGGGGGAGGGTAAAGGATTGGTTTTAAAGGGTCGGGGTGGGTTTAGGGGTTGTTTTGGTGTGCCGGTTTTCCCGCCCTCCCCCCAAATAATTCCCATACTCGATTTAACGATTTTTCACGATAAATCGAGGGAATTCCTATTGTATCGAGTCCCTTACTGATTAATGACGATTTTAAAATTATCGGACGATAATTTAAATCGTTAAAAAACGATTCACATCCCTAGTAACTACTGTATTAACTTTCTCCAAGGCGTTTTTATTTAGAGACACCTCCTTCTCAATTGTATGAATACTTTTTTCAAAGCCATGCACTGCCAAACGTAAAGGGCTCAATTACTCAGATATATTTTTGTTGACTGTATAGCTTCCCAATAGATTCGAGGGTAATAACATTAGGCCTTACCAGCTCGGGCAGTGTAAATTTGGGCTCTTCCTCCAGCTGCTGCTGAACAGGTAAGCCTGCTCTGTCTTCAGCGTCCCGCGGGTCTCCTCCCGACAGCAATGTTGGGGTAACATCAGCCACCACTGATTGAGTAGCACTGCTTCCCTCCTCCTCCACCAAGGGAGCAGCTTCTACTACCTCCCACGTAGCTCTATTCACCGTGGGGTTAGCTGGGCCTGACCATTGCTCCGTGGAAAGTGATGTCATCAATTCAGGGAGGGAGTCGGGTTCCTCTGCCTCCCAGCTTTCCTTCAGCAAACCTGCTCCCAGATTTGGTGGTCCCCTTAACACATGGGAGTCCATCGGGCCCAGTATATTAGGAAAAACAGAAGCAGGTAAAGTAGCACGCTCTCTGGCTTGGCGTTTTCTGCCAGAGTATGGCATGTTAACTCGGCTCCCAGACAAGACTCGCACCTGCGTTATTAGCCACCAGCCATCTTGGATATCATGGGCAGAACTTTTGTTTTATTAATAAGATTGAAAGACTAAATTTGCAATTTTTAAGTAGTCCAATTGTTTCTAAATCTGATGAAAATCCTATTTTGTGGAAAACATTTGATGAAGATGTGGCTAGTGAAATTGTAGAAATGATTGTAAACTCAATACCAATTATTGTCTCATTTTAAGATGTTCAAATGCAGATTTAAAATGTATGAAGGCAGATTCTGCAGCATTTGTATCCAATCTGGTTAATCTTTCTTTGCGTCAAGGTCATGTCCCTGAATCTTTGAAGGTTGCTACTATCAAACCGGCTTTAAAGAAAGACAACCTTAATCCTGCAGACTTGAATAACTATTGACCTATCTCTAATCTTGCTTTCCTTTCAAAAATATTAGAAAAAGTGGTCCTTAAACAATTTAATTAAGTTTTAGATAAGCGAGCTATTCTTGATTTACATCAATATGCATTCCGTGCTGGATATAGCATGGAAATTTTGGTGCTCTCTATTTTTGACACATTTCATAGGGGTTTTGTTAAGATCCCGCTTGCGGAGGCCATCCTGCGAGCAGGCTCTTATCTGTGCACCACGCTGGCCCGATGTCTTCGGCCTAGGCCGCCCCAGGCTGCCGCTGCTGCTCCTGTGCAGCCCGACGCAGTTGTGTACGGCAGGAGAGACCGCTGTTGCTTCTTCACGGCAGGAGCTGCTGCCTGGATGCCTCTTTGCAGTGGAGTGCCGCCGCCATCCTTCGTCTTTGCAGCCCTGGAGCCGCCGCCAGGATCCTCTTCATGCGGCAGGGGAAGCCGCTATCGTTGCTCCTCTTTGCAGCCCTCCTGTCGCTGCCGACTTCCATGCGGCAGGAGAGCTGCCACTATCCTCATCTTCGCAGCCCCGGTGCCGCCACTGACTGCCTCCTTCATGCCGTAGGAACGCCGCCAACATCGACTCCTCCACCTTCTTGGCCCTGTATAGGCGTGCGCCTCAGTTCAATATTTAAAAGGCCAGAGGCAGGAAAAGCCCACGGCCCCACCAGATGGCCTCATCAGCCTGCTCCTTCTTCCAGCCCTCTAAAAGGGCTCAGCTTTATAGTTTATAGTTTATTGTTTTTTATATACCTCCGCATTAGCCATAGCCTTCACAGCGGTTTACAATTTAAAAACAAATAATGAAATACAATAAATACATTCAGTAATAAAAGATAACAACTAAAAAATTAAAAGCACAATAATAAAGATTAGCTGTTAAAAGATAAGGATTAAAATTAAAGAATAAAACCAATCCTCAGTGTACCAAAAATCAAAAAAGCTAGTAACAATAAAAGATAAAAATAAGGAACAATACATAATCAAAAACAAAAGACAAACAATTCAACATCTGCCTGCTGCTCAAAATCCACATACATGCTTTTAAACCTGTGTGTACGCATTAAAATCTGTATGAAAGAATTTAAGCCTTCATTCCTCGGGGCCTTCGAACCGGGTCTCACAGTTGTCTGTGCTCTTCTTCCGGTCAAGGTCCTCCGTAGTCTTCTTGTGTCTAGATGGCTCTTCGTTTAATGTTCCAGAGGTTCCTGATGTTCCTGGTCTCCTTCGTCTGATGTTCCTGGTCCTGTTCTTCCTTGGAGCTCCTTCGTCATTTCTTCGGTGTTCTGATGTCCTGATGTTCCATGACCAGATGTTCTGATGTTCCATGTCCAGATGTTCCTGATGTTCCTGTCCTGGTCCTGATGTCGTCTCCAGCTCTTCGTCCTGCTTCCAGGTTCCCTGCTTGTCCACCTTTCCTGGTGTGCCACCATCGTGGTCCGTGACCAGCCCATGGGGGCTGTTTAGGGCACTTTGTGGCACAAGGCCTGTCTTCATGTATGCAGCGTAAGTTTCCGGAAGGCCCCTTGTTTTTAATTCCGAGGTCTGTTTTTGAATCTGAGTTCTGAAGTCTTGAATCCTGTTCCCGGTCTTTGGAGTACCTTGTACCTGCTTCCGTCCATGCCAAGCACTCAAGCCAGAACCTGCTCCGCTTCAGCGTGGTCTGCGACCAGCCATGGCCTTGGTGCAGGCCTCTCCTAAATCTTCAACATGTTTCCGGTTTCAAGTCTTCACTTTCTCGCCTGGAGTCTGCTTCGGTTTTGGCGTGGACCGCAACCAGCCATGGGCGGCTATGTAGGGCATGCTGCGGTGCAGTACTCGCCCTGTACTAGTGCCAGAACCCTGAATCCTTGCCTGAGTCTTCCAAGTATCCTGGATCTTTGTCCAAGTCTTCCAAGTATCCTGAAAACTTGTCTGAGTCTTCCAAGTTCCTTGAGTCCTTGTCCGAGTCTTCTAAGTTCCACTTATCCTCATCTGAGTCTTCCAAGTTTCTGAGTTCCATGTCTCGTCTTGTTCCTGCCCTCAGCCTCCATCTGGCCTCATGCACTCGTCGCTCCCAAGCAGTGGGTCCGGAAGGGCTACCGAGTGGCTGGAGGGCTACTCTTGAGACCAGCATTGCATTGCTGGGTCTCACAGGTGCGTGTAGGTCCAGTGGAGGGCTGAGCCTGCCTTGTTCCAGTTCCTGATGTTCCAAGCCTTGTTCCAGCTCCAGCCCATGCCTGAACACTCTCACCTCCCACGGTGTGTATCTTGGGGCTCCTCCCTGAGCCACACCATGGCCCAAGGGCCCACATCTCTCTGAGCAAGCGACTTTGCCTCCGTGTTCGCAACAGGTTTTAACAATGGTTCTTAATTTTTCTTAGTGCTCCTTATCAACGGCTTTTGATACTGTGGATCACGATATATTGTTAGCAAGGCATAAGGAAATTGAAATGGCTAATATAGTACTTAACTGGTTTACTTCCTTTTTAAAAGGATGGCACCAGAAAGTATTTTATAATAATGTGGAGTCTCTGCTATTTGAGGTTAAAATAGGTGTGAAGCAAGGATTGGCATTGCCTGCATCTCTATTCAGTGTATATATTGCCCCAACATAGATTACTCTATTTTTGCGGATGATATTCAGTTTTACGTACTTATTCAAGGTTTTTTTTTTGATGGCCTTAGAAAAATTAAATACTACTATCATGATTCTTAGCCAATGGCTGACAGAAAATAAGTTAACTCTAAATATGAAAAAAATAAAAAGAAATTCTATACTTAGCTAGGAATCCTGACAAACAAGTTCCAATTCATTTTTCCATTCATTGAAATGATTTCCATTGTGAATCAAATTCAAAATTTAGAAGTTTTGATGGATACCACTTTATCTCTACACCCACATGTAAATTAACTTGTTTGCAACTCATTTTACAAGCTTCGCTTAATATGTAACATATGTCCGTATCTTAAAGAGAATAATTTAAAAACAGTCATGCATTCATTAATTATGACACCTATTGATTATTGCAATATACTGCTTCTTGGTTTACCACAGTCTATGATATGAGCTCTCTAGTATGTACAAAATTCAGCAGCCAGAATTATTTCTGGGCTTTCATTAAGAGAATATATTACTCCAATTTTACTGCAGTATCACTGGCTGCCTATAATTTGGCAAATTAAGTTTAGGGTTTTATTTTTTGTTTTTAAGGGGATGAATGGGCTTGTCTTTTGGGCTTTTAATGAGGATTTAAAATGATATAGGCTCACGAGATCCTTATGGTAAGGAGCTCAATGACTTTAGGAACATCCTTCTTTTAGGCTAATTTGACTCGATGAATCATGTGAGCAACTTTTTATGATCCAGGGTCCAACATTATGGAATTTATTACCGTTAGAGATTAAAAAAGAAATCTCACTTGTAAAATTTAGAAAATTGATTAAAACATTATTTTAATCAGGCTTATAATATTTTATAGTAATATATGTTTACCCTGTAGACTTTCCTAGATTATGACTGAGGGAGTTGTAAGCAGGAATAACAGAACCATAGAACCATAGAAAATGACAGCAGAAAAGGAACTAATGGTCCATCCAGTCTGCCCAGCAAACTTATGGTAGCATCTGCTGTGTCATACAGGCCACCCCCTTAATTAGTTTCCCAAATCGTCAAAGTCAGGGCCCTTGTTAGTTGCTGTCTGAGTTCAATTCCCTATTACCTCTTGCGATTGGAGTTGCATCCAAAGTATCAGGCTTATTGGTTAAGGGTAGTAAGAGCCACATCAGCAAGTTACCCCCATGCTTATTTGTTTTCCCAGACTGTAAAATCCAATGTCTTTATTGGTTGCTATCTGAATCTAATTCCCCCTTTTCCTCTTTTCCTCTGCTGTTAAAGCAGAGAGCAATAATGGAGTTGCATCAACAGTATTAAGGCTTATTGGTTAAGGGTAGTAACTGCTGCACCAGCAAGTCACCCCTATGCACTCTTTTCTTCATTTCCATCCTTTGGCCTTTAGAGATCCACAGTGTTTATCCCATGCCCTTTTTTTAAATCTTTTACTGTTTTTCCCTTCACCACCTCCTCTGGAAGGGCATCTCAGGCATCCACCAGCATCTCTGTGAAGAAATATTTCCTGATGTTAGTTCTGAGTCATCCTCCCTGGAGCTTCTTTACGTGACCCCTAGTTCTACTGATTTCTTTCCAATGGAAAAGGTTTTTTAATTGTGCATCATTAAAATGTTTCAGGTATCTGAAGGTCTGTATTATATGTCTACTGCACCTTCTCTTCTCCACGGTATACATGTTTAGGTCCTTCAGCCTCTCCTCATAAGTCAATTGATGGAGACCTCCCACCATTTTTGTCCTCATTCTCTGAACCGCCTCCATCCTTTCTCTGTCCCTTTTGAGATACGGTCTCCAGAACTGAATACAGTACTGCAGGTGAGGCCTCACCAAGGATCTGTACAAGGGGACTATCACTTCCTTTTTCTTACTGGTTATTCCTTTCTCTATGCAGCCCAGCATTCTTTTGTCTTTAGCTATCACCTTGTCTCATTGCTTCTCCATCTTCAGTTCACTAGACACTATCACCCTAAGGTCCCTCTCTTGCTCCATGTTCAACAGCCCTTCCCCCCCCCCCCCCCCCAAGACATACAGCTCTTTTGGATTACCACACACCAGATGCATGATTCTGCACTTCTTGGCATTGAATCCCAGCTGCCATATCTTTGATCACCGTTCAAGCTTCCTTAAATCACGTCTCATTCTCCCTACTCCTTCCAGCATGTCCACTCGGTTGCAGATCTTAGTATCATCCACAAAAAATAAACCTTACCTTCTATCCCTTCTGCAATGTTGCTCAAAAAGATATTGAACAGGACCAGTCCCAAAATTGAGCCTTGCAGCACTCCACTTAACATTGCTCTCTCTTCAGAGTAAGTTCCATTTACCATCACATGCTGTCTTCTATCTGTCAACTAGTTTGTAATCCAGGCCATCACCTTGGTTCTCACTCCCAAGCTTCTCATTTTATTCACAAGCCTCCTATGTGAGACCATATCAAAAGCTTTGATGAAATTCAAGTAGATGACATTGAGCGCTCTTCCTCGATCCATTTCCTTAGTTACCCAATCAAAAAAGTTAATCAGCTTTATCTGGCAGGACCTTCCTCTGTTGAATCCATGCTGCTCCTGGTCCAGCAATTCTTCTGACTGTAGGTAGTTCACTGTTCTTTCCTTCAGCAGTGTCTCCATTAATTTTCCCACCATTGAGGTGAGGCTGACCGGCCTGTAGTATTCAGCCTCCTCTCTGCTCCCACTCTTGTAGAATGGGACCACCATCACTCTTCTCCAATCACTTGGAACCACTCCCGTTTCCAGGGATCTACTGAACAGGTCATGCAGTGGACCCACCAGCACATCTCTGAGCTCCCTCAGTATCCTGGGATGAAACTCATCAGGCCCCATGGCTTTGTCCACTTTCAGTTTTCCTAGCTCTTCCCATACATTCTCTTCTGTAAACAGAGTTTCATCTATTCCACTTCCCTCCATTTTCTTGTTAACTAGCGATGGTCCTTCTCCAGGGTCTTCTTTAGTGAACGCCATCTGAAGTATTTGTTTAATATTTCTGCCATTTCTTCATCTCTCTCTCCACACATTGATCCTGTTTACCTTTATATTTCACTATACTACTTTGGATCTTTCTCCTTTGATGAATTTGGAAAATGTTTTGTCACCTCACTTTACCTCTTTGGCAATCATTTCTTCCGCTTGACGTTTTGCTTTCTTGATTACTTTCTTCATCTCCCCAGTTTCACCAGATATTCTTCCTTGTGTTCCTCCCTTGGTATCCTTTATATTTCTTGAATGCTGAGTATTAAAATCTTAGGAAGTTAACTTCTTGTAGCTCTAGATATAATAGAATAAAGTAATAATTGAATGGGCTATATTTTAGAAAGTAAACCTCTGTAGCCATGGGGGTATGATTGTAGCAATTTTTTATACTATTTTTTTAGAAAGCAAACTTCTAGTAGTCATGGGTATCAATGCAGCAATGCAGTTTTTTGTTTGTTTTTTTATTGTATATGCTTTTATAAATATGTGTATTATCTTTATTATATTAATTATGAATATTTAATTGTAAACCACTTAGTAATTGAGAGGTGGTATATAAAATGTTTTAAATAAATAAATATAACTGGCTAACTTTAGACAGTTCTTTGACTCGACCAGACTTAGCCGGCTAAGTCATACAGCTAACTCTGAATATTGGAGTTAGCTGGTTAATTTAACTGGCTAACTCCTCCTCCTAGTTATGCTCCTGAACCTCCCCTAACTTATCTGGCTAATTTCAAGGCTCCTAACTTATTAGCTGGCTACAATTTAGCTGGATAAAGGCTGAATATAGCCAGGTAAGTGATTTAGATGGAAAACTATTAAGTTATCCACCTAAATGGGTTTTGAATATGGACCTCATGAATCTATATCCAAAGGAGGCACTCTCCTGTTGGATTAATCAGTGGGTGGAGTCTTAAAACATTATTGCTGGCTGATTTTCATAGTGGATGGCTTGTTGATGTCGGATCTTGATTTTCTTGCTCCTTGAAAGGACTGAGTTTTTCCTTTAGCTCTAAAATTTTGAAATGGCAATTGCCTGGAGAGGCAATATCTCCTATACTCTCAGAACTGGCAGCGTGGTCTTAGGACCTAAAAGATATTCTGGCCTGGTCTTCCAGCAGCCATTGTGGTTTCAACTCTCCAAGTGTTCTAACATCTTTTCTAAATAGTATTTCTGATGTTGTAGTAGATCATCTGGGAACCAATGACCACCGGATCGTGTGGTTCAATATTAGGATGCAAGATAGAGAGGTTCATTCTAAGGCAAGGGTCCTAGCCTTCGGTTAAACCAACTTTCTCAAAATGGGGGTGTTCCTCAAGGAGTCGTTAGCTGGATGGGAAAAACTAGGGGAAGCGGAAGGGCAGTGGACAAAACTAAAAGGAGATACATAATCTTTTTGTTAGGAATATAAATAAAGGGAAGGGGTAAAGGAGAACATTATGGTTTTCTAAAGAAGTAGCTGAAAATGTAAGGGAGAAAAGGTTAGCATTCATAAACTACAAGAGATCACAGAAAGAGGAAGACAGGCGACAATGTCTGGAAAAATTAAGAAAAGCTGGGAAAGTGGTCAGGAATGCAAAAATTCAAATAAAAGAAAAAAAAAATAGCAAATATGGTAAAACGAAGGACAAGATTTTTTTTACATGTTTTAGTAATAGAAGGATGTACAAAAATGGCATTATGAGACTCAAAGGGGAGAAATATGCTGATGAGAAAAAAGCAAAATTGCTTAACAAATAGTTCTGTTCAGTGTTTATTCTGGAATGGCCTGGAGCAGGACCACATATAACAAATACAAATAAGATTGGAAGTGAGGTAAACCTCAATCAATTTTCAGAACAGTGTGTTCTTGAGGAGCTAACTAAACTTAAAGTAGATAAAGCAATGGGGCTGGAGAGGATTCATCCAAGGGAATTTAGAAATGCATCTAAGGGAATTTAGAAATGTCCTGGCAGCTGTGCTGGCTGACCTTTTCAATGCTTCTTTAGAATCTGGAGTAGTTCCAGAGGACTGGAAAAGAGTGGATGCGGTTCCTATTCATAAAAGTCTGACCTCTGAGGTGAGCAAACTAATGGAATCGCTGCTCAAACTGACAATAATGCAATTTTTGGAATCCAATGGAGTGCAAGATCCAAGGCAGCATGGTTTTACCAAAGGTAAATCTTGTCAGATAAATCTGATCAAGTTCTTTGATTGGGTGATCAGAGAGTTGGATCAAGGGAGAACGCTAGTTGTAGTGTACTTGAGTTCAACTAAGCCTTTGACATGGTTCTGCACAGAAGACTTATAAATAAATTGTGCACTCTTGGTATAGATCCCAGAGTGAATGACTGGGTTAGAAATTGGCTGAGTGGGAGGTGAAAAAGGGTAGTGATAAATGGAGTTTTCTCTGAGGAGGGGGACAGGAAGAGACTATAAAGTTAAGCAGGAGATGTGGATAGGCAGACTGGATAGATCGTAAGGTCTTCCTTTTTTTATGTTACTGGAGTCAAATTATCAAATAGAAACTACCCACATTGTTTAACTTTGAAAAAAGGCAGTGCAAAATACATGCACTAAAAGCATCCATGAACTTAGCACCTACTATTTCTGCAGGTGGAAGAGGGTGACACAAAACAGCCTGCATTCATTTTAGAATTGAATGTATGTGTACTTTTTCCTCCCCTAACTTAAACACGCTTACAGGAACAGATCTTTTCAATATGACTAGAAGTATATGCACTATGAAAGCAGCACCTATATTTAGGTACACTTAAGGAGGACAATTTTCAGTTAAGCCAGTTTACTTGGGTAAATGCCTTTGAAAAATGCCCTCTTTATGCAAAGCACGATGTGTTTATGATAGTCAGAGAGGATCTACCTCTAAGTTCTCAGTCATTGTTGGTGATTGCAATATCTGCACAGCATAGAGTGCTCCTATAATAACATTCCTCTAAAGTTGAGTCCAACTTTCAACCATATTCACATCATGTGTATGGCAACCTAAATAGCATCAGTACTCCGATGGTGGGTTTTTATTTATTTTGTTATATGGTCATGCTATATTGTATTTTATGTTTGGAATTTTATTGCATACTACTTTGGAAAGTGATTTGTTAATGGTGTGAAATAAATAATCACATCCATAGCTTTTCATCTCGTCATAAAAGTATATAATCTGTATTATGTCATTTTTGGGCAAGGTTCTATTTGCGACCTTGATTGCTACATATTATTGATTCTGTGCACATTAGTATAGTGTGGGTGTTTCCATAATCTGGGAGATTTTCTCTTTAATGTTACATATTTGATGTATAGGACTATTTCACATTATGTATTCTTGATAAATATTCTTTTTAGGAGCTGAAATGTTGGATCTTTCTGCTGGTAAAACAGCATGTTACATCCAGAAATCGCCTTTTACAAAATTGCCTGCCCAGGGAAACTTTTGTGCGTATGTCATGTGGATATACATGTGTATTAGTTTACCCAGAATGAATGGAGGTATTCTTGGGGCTTGACTTACATGCATACTTAAAGACTTTAAAAAGGCTGGGGTAGATTTTATAATTTTGCGCGAGCGCATACTTTTGTTCGCGCACCAGGCGTGAACAAAAGTACGCTGGATTTTATAAGATATGTGCGTAGCCACACGTATCTTATAAAATCCGGGGTCGGCGCACGCAAGGGGGTGCATATTTGTGCAACCTGTGCGCGCCAAGCC
This sequence comes from Rhinatrema bivittatum, assembly GCF_901001135.1. Classification (NCBI taxonomy): domain Eukaryota; kingdom Metazoa; phylum Chordata; class Amphibia; order Gymnophiona; family Rhinatrematidae; genus Rhinatrema; species Rhinatrema bivittatum. The sequence goes on along the minus strand of NC_042616.1, from coordinate 542,455,539 downwards.
CAGCGCGCGCTGCCTGTTCCCTCTGAGGCCGCTCCGAAATTGGAGCGGCCTCGGAGGGAACTTTCCTTCCACCTCCCCTCACCTTCCCCTCCCTTCCCCTCCCCCCCCCACCTTTGTTGGCAGATTTACGCCTGCGGGCTGCTGACGCGCCATCACCCGACCGGGGGCTGGTCAGGAGGCCTTGACCATGCCCCCGGGCCAGTGCCACGCCCCCGGGCCCGCCCCCAAAACGCCGCATCACTCGCAGCACGCCCCCGACGCGCCCCGACAAGCCCCTCCATGCAAGCCCCGGGACTTACACGCGTCCCAGGGCTTGCACGCGCCACCGAGCCTATGCAAAATAGGCTCGGCGTGCACAGGGGGGGTTTGGGGTAGGTTTCTGGGGGGTACGCGCGTATCCCTTTGAAAATCTACCCCTATGTGCAGACATTTTCTGGTGTAATTTGTGCAGGTAGATTTGGTGGGATAATTTTCAAAACGGACTTATGCGTGAGTCCGCTTTGAAAATTGTTGAAACTTATGTGCACATTTGCCAGCTTTTTTATACACGATGTTACAACATTACACCTGTAGCTCTTATCTCGACATATGATTTTCAACCTGTGAGCCCTGCACCCAAAACATTTCATTTTTATAAGACTTTTCCTTACCAATTTTACCATGTCTTGGTCTAAATTCAATATTTACGACACAATGCTAGTTGGTAACTCTAGCCATGGAATGATTTCTTGTCATGAGCTCCTTTTTTCTTCCTTTCCCGTGGTATTTCTTCTTTCCCTTCCAATCCATCTCCTCTCACACCACATACTATTCCTCTCTATTTCTTTCCCCTCTTCTGCAGTCCATATCCTTTCTCTTTCCTCTTCTACCTGTCATAGCCTGAGACTGATTTTGACCATGGGACTTTACTTACAAATGCTGAGTCCTTATAGGTTTCAATATTCCATAGTCTACCACAAGAACAGTGCTGCAACAATGCAACATGTCTCGTTGTGCACATTAAGCTTACTTGGGCATGAACCCTATAGTGAAATGAGTGGACTCCACACACATTCTGTCAGAGAAGGGATTAAATCTGCCAGACTTGAGTTACTGTACAAATAGAGCCTGTGTTAGCTAAAGTAGATCCATCTGGTCCCAATCAGGATTGAGAAAGAATAGGAGTGGTCTTCTGCATGTAAGGAGAAACAGAGAATATGATGATAAATAAAGAGCATCTACTCTACTTATTTTCCCTTTCTGTAGCAATATTGCAGATCCTACTTGATCTCCAGCTTTACATTACTTTCCCTGCTACTGTGCTTCTTCAATACATATTTGAATTCTGTGACTGTTTTCGCCTCCACCACTGCCATTGGGGAGTGGGGGTGGGATCCATGCATCTGAAGGAGAAGGAAGAGCGGGAGAGTTGTTTGAGGAGTTCACATTGACTTCAATGAAGCTGTGGGGAAGTCAAAAGAATTTACTTCTGTTTCAGCCAAGAGCAAATGTGCTTATTTGAGAAGCACTGGCATAGCTAACTGGAGTCTCCAGCAAATTCTGCAAAATATCTTTTAGTCCTGCAGCAGATATGTAGAGTTGTGAATGTATTTGGAGAGCTCATAGGCAGAAGTAAATCTCTGTAAGACAGAGCCAAATATTTCCCAGGCTGGTCTTAACATCTTTTTGGCAGAAACTTAAAAAAAATACCAGAGGCTGTTAATCAGATGGTTCATTTGTAAGATTTGGGAATTTGATAAAACAGAGACCTATCTGTAGAAATTCACCAACATAGGCAAATAGAAATTATGTGATCATACAGAACCAGTGTAACCTCACAATTCTTGATGAGAATGTTGTAGTTCATGCCACTGCTCCTTAGTACAATAGCTTCACAAAGATTTCCTCTCTTTGAAGCATTCTTAGATAGGGATTTTTTTTCTTAGCTGATACATTTTCTCTTTCCCTAGCTCCAGCAGCTTTATATGAGACTGTGTGGCATCTATTTGCTATACCTCAATGTTAGGTTCACACTAGCACATGGGCATTTATCCTAAAAATAAACATGAGCAAAAACTGAACTAAAATGAAAATAAAAAATATATATATACTAGTCAGTGAATAATAGATTATTAATTTAAGCTGTGTCCTACACTGCAATAATAAATGAAACAGCATTAGGGAAAACAGGTTGCTAAATTAAAAATAATGTGGGAGGTGTTCAGAGTCCCCCTCTCACATGGATCCGGGGTAGGTGTCTGGCAATTCTCCACCCTTCCTTCCATCTAGCTAGCCAGTCTTCTTTCTCTGTTTGACAGTGAATGCAAGCCAAAACTGACAGCCCTTCAAACTCTACTGAAGAAACCCAGCGTTAATTAAGTCATTGCTGGACTGTAATTTCCTTGAGAAGTAAAAAAAATTCTCACACAAGAAAAGGTTACAGAGACCTTTTCTGTGTCAAAATTACCATGCTGCATGAATATTAATGCTCTTAATGAAGACAACCTTTGCTTCATCAAGAAGGTTCTGGAGCAGGTGCCAAACTGAAGTCTTACTTGGTGGATTTTCTGGTCTAGGAAACTATGCATGCTGCAATTTTTCCATTAAAATGAAAATCCCCACAACATCATATGTGGTTTTTTTCTGATTTGAGGTATGAAAATAAAAACCTCCTGTTTTGAAACCAAACATTTAAGGGCTGTATCCAGCCACAAAATTACCATTGAAAAGGCGGAATAGAAAAAAAAAGTCTGATTTGTTTAGAGATCCCCCCACGTGCTTCCATAGATCACAGCAGTGTTTGTGTCTAGCATTGCCCTGGGGTACCATGGGCCAGAATTATTCCAAAGTGCAGCTGGAATCTGATATGCAGAGACTAAAGTGGATAGCTCCATGATTTATTTTAGGTGAAATAATGTAAACACTATAGATAAATATACATAATTTCCCTTATTGTTTTAAAAAAGAAGGTACTATTTTCTTTTTTTATTTTCAATCCTGCTTCCATAACCTGTGATATTTAGCACCATTTTCTTGGCACCTCAGCATATTGGTTGGCAATTAAAACTCAGTTTTTGATTTCTTCATTCATTGTTCAGTTTGAAACCATCACAAGACAATTCTTCACTTTCTATAGTGGCCTTGTTTTACTTCTGTGTATTTTAGAGTGCTGAATATCAGGGTACATTATGGTAGTGTACAGGTGCTGGTACAATCAGAAAAATAGCATAAAGAGATACAGAAGAACTATCTCACTGATAACTCGATTAAGGAGAGGATATAGGTAGTACATGCTCTCTGTGCACCAGACCAAAACAATGTACTTTGTTGGCCACAGGACGACTGAAATCCTTGGCCATTCAAACAATCATGATAGTCAAATGTACACACTCGTGCCATTCACAGCTCACCTATCACTGTTATTTCTTTAGTGTTGTGCTTGGTTCAACACAAAATCGAGCAACCCTTCCAGTAAAATTTTAGAACTACTCATGGACTCCTGGAATGTGGCAAGATGTTAAAAGAAGAGCAAAAGAAAAAGCAATTCCAACAAAATTTTTCAAGACCAGAGTTGGGCCTTCTCCCTGTGAAACTTATTCTCTTGTTCAGGAACAGAAATTGAGTGATTATGTGCTGCAGACAATTTGTGGTGTTTACTATCCCTGCACTTACAGAAAGTGCATAGAATTAATTGGCACTGGAATCATATGAAGAAGGGTCTTTAGTTTGATCTCAGTATATGATGTAAAACGCCATCTTTGGATTTGATCTTTTCATATGTGTCAATTAATGGGAATCACAAGCTGAAAAGAATCTTAGCACTCATATCAGTAAGATTTTATAGTACATAAAGGATAAGTTATCTATTTCATGGAAGACAGTGCATGTATACATAGCCTGATAGAAGTACTGTATGCTTCATGACAGCAGATGATTTAATTTTGTTTTTAAACTGAGCCCACATCATCTACATTAGTAAGTCAGCAGGAAGGACCAAATCTGTCTTTTTCATGCTACAGATACATGAAGAGGAAACAGGCTGAATTTGAAATGTATTAATGTTTAATGAAGTTCCATAAGAATTAAAAGAAAGATATTTGAAGGTGGATGGATATTCAAAGAGGATTGGAACAAGGGGCAAGGGTCTAAAAACACAGGAAGTGCCCTGCTGAATCAGACCAAGGTCCGCCAAGCCCAGCATCCTGCCTCTGACAGTACCCAGTCCAGGTCACAAGTACCTATCAAATCCCCAATAGTTGATTTATTTATTGTATCTCACGCCCAGGGATAAGCGCTGGCTTCCCCAAGTCCACCTTGCTAATAACTGCTTATGTTATTAGTCTCTTTTGAACCCCACTATGTTAGTGTCCTGACCACATCCTATGGCAACAGATTCCATAACTTGATTGTATGCTGAGTGAAAAAAATACTTCCTATGATTTGTTTTATATCTACTGGTTGCTAGTTTCATGGGGTGTCTCTGGGGCAGCTTGACAGTGGTCTGGGCCCCTGGGCCATAAGGGTCATTGGTTCTAACCACCCATCCGAAGCTAGGAGAGAATGCTGCAGGCCCTTGGGCACTGCCCTATTGCATCCATCCATGGTCAGTCTGCCCCTGAGTGTCCCCTAGTCCCAGTGTTGCTTGAAAGAATAAATAACTCTTCCCTATTTACCCATTCTAACCCACTTGTGATTTTATAAATCTTAAATATATCCTGTTCTTTCTCAGTCATCTCTTCTCTAATCTAAAGAGCCCTAATCTGTTTTGTCTTTCTTCCTAAGAAAGCTTTTCCATTCCCTTTATCATTTTTATCACCCATCTCTGTACCTTTTCTATGACTGCTATGTCTTTTTTAAGATGGGATAAAAAGAACTGCACACAGTACTGAAGATGTGGTTGCACATGGATCTATTCCAAGGCATTATGATAGTCTCAGTTTTCTTCTCTATTCTTTTCCAAATAATTCCTAACATTCTATTTGCCATTTTGATTGCCGCCACATACTGAGCTGAAGATTTCTAGGTATCATCCATAAGGACTCCGAGGTCCTTTCCTGAGTGGTGACTCCCAATCATTACTTTACACTTGTCCAAAATAAATTGCATCTGCCATTTAGATGCCCAGTCTCCTAGTCCTACAAGATCCTCCTGCAGTTTTTCAGAATTCATTGCTGTTTTAACAACTCAAAGCAATTTTGTGTCATCTGCAAATTTGATCATCTCACTCACTGTTCTTTTCATCGGGTCATTTATGAATATGCTAAATAGCACAGGTCCCAGTACAGGCTTCTGGGGAACTCCATTAATGACCTTTCACTATTTGGAAAGCTGACCATTTAGTTCTACCTTCTAATTCTTGTCTTTGATCCAGTTACTGATCCTCAATAGCACTCTGCCTCCTATCCCATGATCTCCCAGTTTACCAGGGCTGATGGAAGGGTAGGAGGCAGCCTAGGTGGCCACAGCAATGTCCCATTCCCCCACCGCATCATATCTATGTGTGCATGTCTCTCTCTTGCTCTCCCCCCCTCCCCCCAAAAGAAAGGCATGAATCCTTCTGTCTAATCTGCTGCCCCAACTAGATGATGTACTATTAGACTGATGCCCTACCTCCTCCAGACTGATGTGCTATCCAACTCCTGCTCCTACTGTCCAATGCACAGGCATGGCCACCTCCGACTGCAGCTGTCATTCATCTATCTGCAGGGGTTCACAGCTGGTGGGAGCACTAGGCCACCACCCCCTAACTTCCAGCGCTCTAGGCGACTGCCTAATCCCCCTAGTACTTCCACCAGTCCTGCAGTTTCCTGAGGAGCCTCTCATGTGGGACTTTGTCAATAGGCTTCTGAAAATTCAAATACACTGTAACAACCCATTCATCTTTATTCACATGTTTATTTACACCTTCAAAGAAATCCAGTAACTTGGTAAGGCAAGACTTCCCTTTGCAAAAAACCTATGTTGACTGTCCCCCATTAAGCTATGTCTATGTATGTGGTCAGTCATTTTGTTTCTAAGAATAGCTTTTGCCATTTTGCCTGGCACTGATCTGAAGCTCATTGGTCTATACTTTCTCAGATTACCCATGGAGCCCTTTTTAAAAATTAGCATCCCATTGGCCATCCTTCAATCTTCTGGTGCCATGGCTGTTTTAAATGATAGGTTGCAAATCACCAAAAATAGTGTTAGGGAATGTCAGTTTAGTGGACCCTTGGGCCAACCTGCAGGAGACTGGGAAAGGTATTCAAAAGTCTCTAGTATACCACAGGCTGGGAGGCAGATGTTCAGACTGGACGTAGAGGTGCTCTTCACCCTGGAAGCTGGTACTCCCCCGGGAGGAGCCCGTAGGAGCCCAACCGCTGGGACTTAGGTGGCTTCACCCTTGGAAACCGAAGCCTCCCCGGGAGGAGCCCGTAGGGGCCCGGCTGCTGGGACTTGGGCGGTAGTGGATCAGGACTGGGAACTGGAACCAGACTAGGACAGTAGGTCAGTACTGTAACAGGGCTCGGGTTCTGGAAGCAGGCAGGAACTGTAGCAGGACCCGGGTACTGGAACCAGGCAGAGACTGTAGCAGGACTCGGGTACTGGAACCAGGCAGGAACTGTAGCAGGTAAACAGGAACCAGGAAGGTACTGTAGCAGGCAAGCAGGAACCAAGCTGGTACTGTAGCAGGCACTCAGGAACCAAGCAGGTACTGTAGCAGGCAAGCAGGAACCGAGCGATTAGCAAAGCAGGACACTCCGGGGCACAGCGCAACAGGGATCCGGTAGGTAAGCCCGTTGCAAGGCAAAGACTGGGTGGCCGCGGCCGGCTTATCAAGGCCGCGGCGTCTGACGTCAGAAATTGGGCGGAGTCACCACTGGCAGGAAGCGGCCTAGAAAAGCGCCTAGAGATAGGGCATCCATGGAAGGCTTCCCAGCAGCGTGGTCTGGCCCTCGCCGGGGGGCCGCCGAACAGGACAGGAACTAGGCCAGTGAAAGCGGGAACAGGTCCAGAAACATGGAGGTAAGGGTCTGGTCGCGGCGCTCGCTGCCAGAACCGCAACAGTTCCTCCCCTCTTACGCCCCCTCTTAGCCGGTCCGGCTAAGAGGGGGCATAAGAGGGGAGGAACTGGGGTGGTTCCTCCCCTCTTACAGTCCAGGTGGAACTGCCGTAATAAGTCCAGGTGGAACTGCCGGGTGGTCCAGGTGGAACTGCCGTAATAAGTCCTTGTCAAGGATGTTATGGGCCGGTTCCCAAGAATTATCCTCGGGTCCGCAACCCTCCCAGGCAAGCAGGTACTCCCATCGGCGTTGGTGAAACCGGACATCCAAGACCTCACGTACTTGATACGTAACCTCGTCCGGTACTGAAGGGTCCGAAGGTTCAGGAGCCCGGGAGTGGTACCTGGATAAAACAAGAGGCTTCAGCAATGACACATGGAACACATTGTGTAAGCGCATGGAGGAGGGTAGGCATAGTCGGTACGAGACTGCTCCCACTCATTCGGTGACTCGAAAAGGCCCACAGAATCTTGGAGCTAGTCTTCAAGACGGAATACGTAGCTGAAGATTTTTGGTACTTAGCCAGACACGGTTTCCTGGGAGGAAGATAGGTGCTGGCTGACGATGCCTATCCGACCATTTCTTGGCGGACTGGGCGGCTTTACGATGTTCCATGTCCAGAAGTTCCTGATGTTCCTGTCCTGGTCCTGATGTCCTTGTCTCCAGCTCTTCGTCCTGCTTCCAGGTTCCCTGCTTGTCCACCTTTCCTCCGAGGCGTCGTTCGTTATCTTGTCTGCCCTTGCGTTAGCACGCTTAGCTTGTCTTTTTCTGCCTGATCTGCGGGTCTCCATGGTGTGGAAGCTTGGATGGTGTATGCCTCCCCTGCTATGGCTGAAAAACGTAAGCAAAGGTTATTGTGCTCGCTTAATAAGAATAATGCATGCTAAAATGGCAAATAACAGGGAATCCTACATCAAACATTTTTTATTTATTTATTTATTTTATTGGAGTTGCTGCAGAATCTCGTAGTGGGAAGTGATCCTGTGGACAGGAAAAGAAGAAAAGAAACAAAATTATTTAAATGTGTTGTGCCACAATCAGAGAAGGAGCCACCGCAAGGCTTGAGCCCAGGTCTTCTTGTTACAAGTCCGCTGCTTTAACCCCTTTTCTTCTCCTCTATTGAAGTGAAATGGAAGAAAGAAGTTTATTAGTATTGCTAAGATAAGGAAATAGTTTATATCCTGTGGAATGTTTCTTCATTCAAATTGCTTTTTCCCTCAAGCAGGACACGAACCTGTGGAGCAAGGAGCAAATCTTTACCAAGGCTGCTGAGCTCTGTGAGGCAAGCCAATGAAGAGGCAAACATGTGCGTAAATAACAGCGCATCCATAACTTTAAGTGTTTGTCCTACAACCGGGGCAGCCATGAACAGCAGAAAAACATTTCTTGTGGGGGCTAGGGAGAGAGTCGACAAAGGGCAGTGAAATCGCTGTTTGCCTCGCCGGTGCTGTCATTTTATATACAGATTTTTTTTTTATACTAACTAGGGATGTGCAGAGGGATGCCATACGTTGCATTCGTGATTTGGATTCGTCGGGCAGCAGATATGTTGCATTCGGCCGTATGGCGCCCCAATGCGTTAATACGGCAATTTCTATTCGTGTCCCAGCTAAAATTAAATTAACTACAACCCCCCACCCTCCTGACCCCCCCAAGACTTACCAAAACTCCCTGGTGGTCCAGCAGGGAGTCCGGGAACCATCCCCTGCACTTCCCCACCCTCGGTGCCAGTTTCATCATGGCGCCGATAGCCTTTGTCACAGGGGCTACCGGTGCCATTGGTCAGCCCCTGTCACATGGTCATCGGTGCCATCTTGTGCTCCTACCATGTGACAGGGGCTGACCAATGGCACTGGTAGCCCCTGTGACATAGTATGGGCAAAGGCTATCGGTGCAATTTTGAGTACTGGCATCGGACGGCCGGAGTGCAGGAGGTCGCTCTGGGACCCCCGTTGGACCCCCAGGGACTTTTGGCCAGCTTGGGGGGCCTCCTGATCCCCACAAGACTTGCCAAAAGTCCAGCGGGGGTCCAGGAGCGACCTCCTGCACGCCGGCAGTCCGATGCCAGTACTCAAAATGGCACCGATCGCCTTTGCCCTCACTATGTCACGGGGGGGGGGGGGTGTATCTGCATGACTGGGGGGAGTGACAGGGGCGGCACCTAATCCCCTTTCCCCGGCTCTGCACACACAGGCTGTCTCTCACTTTCATGTGCTCAGCCTCACACAGGCACACACATACAGACTCTCTCTCACTCTTACATGCTTAATTTCAATCAGGCACACACATGCAGGCTGTCTCTCATTCTCATGTGTTCAGTCTCACACACGTACATACATACACAGGCTGTTTCTCACTTTCACATGCTCAGCCTCACACAGGCATACACACATACAGGTTGTCTCTCACTCTCATGTGTTCAGTCTTACGCATACACATGCACACATACATGCACATGCACACACATACACAGGCAGTCTCTCACTCTTATGTGCTCAGTCTCACACAGACACACACATGCTGTTTCTCTCCTCCAGGAAGTACAAGTGACAGAAGTAGCTTCAGACTGTCCTCCAGCCCCTGTGGCCCTCAGGACTTGTTCTCTTTCTTGGGAGTGCAGAGGCTGACACTGTGCCTCTTCAAATTTGGCTTGTACTGCTCCTTCTCAATCAGTCCCCACAACTTTGCCTACTTATAACAGCAGCATGGCCTCTTGTTCCCATGCAGGTCCATCTCACTTCCTGTTCCAGGCCGTGTCACCTCAGAGACGCCATACCACACACATGGTTCCCCACTCCCCCCCCCCCCCCCAGGTGTTTTTTGTAGGTTGCCTCTTAGTGCTACAATCGGCTCTGCTCCTACATTCCACCCGGGCTTGAAAATGCTGTGGCACAGGCCAGTCTCCACTGCCATGTTTCCCATGGCTCCTCTTGGCGGCTGAGACTGGCCTGTCATATCCAGGCCTTCCGAGGCGCATGCGCGCGCCACCGTGCCCTTCTTTGAAGCCTCTTCGGCGGGAACCTTGGGGGCGTCCCTGTGTGATGATGTCATCGGATCATGGTACTTAAGCTCCACCTTTGCCCTCAGCTAGCTGACTTGGCAACAAGTTCTGTACGTCTCTACTAGCTCCTGCTTGTGTTCCTTGGCTACATTATTTGACTCTGTTGGACCTTGGACTCTGTCTGGTATCCACTCCTTGGGGGCCAGTGGGTGCTCTCTACGGGGACCTTGTCTCCTGGCCTCCCCTGCTCCTCGGGCTGGCCCTGCACTTTCTGGAGTCCTACTCTGCAAGACTCCGTGCTCCTCGGGGCTGCCCCCTGGAACACCTTTAACATTCAGGAGTTACTATTGCACTTCCCCGCTCCTTGGGGTTGTGCCTACGTGCTGTGTTGGACTGTCGGCGCTTCCCTGCTCCTTGGGGCTGCGCCTTCATATGATACCAGAAACTCTCAGCACTGTCCCACTCCTTGAGGGCCATGCTCTCGTGCTACACTGCGACTGTCTGCACCTCCCCGCTCCTCGGGGTTGCGCTTACATGCTACTAAAAACTGCAAGCACTTCCCCGCTCCTCAGGGCTGTGCTTATCTAACATACTGAGACTGTTGGTGCTCCCCGCTCTTTGGGTTAAACCTACATCAACACTGGATACCTGACTCGGGCTTCCCTGCTCCACGGATTGGCCAACGTCACTACAGCAGCATCGCTCTCGCTCCACAGCTCCTCCCCTTGGGGGGGGGGGGGTGTCTCTGGTATACCTCCTGCACGCCAGCCTCACGCCTGCCCACCCTGTGGTCTGCCTGGTGCCTTCCCTCTTGGGGGCCTCACTCCAGGTACTAGCCTCAGCTTGTCTACTGGGGAATTTCCCTGACTCCTCGAGACCTCTCCACAGTCTCACCCAGAGCTCCCTGCTGTGCCTGACCTCACCTCCTGATGGTGTGGGCCTGTGGGGGTTCTTCCCACAGTGGTACCAACTCACACCTCGGTCAAGGGTCCACATACCCACAAACCTTAACACATGGCTGGAGTCTAATGGTAAACTTACTAGTAGGATCTCTCTGTTTGAAAGCTGGGGGGAAGCCAGCTGCTGGGAAACTGGCATGAGACATTTTAAAGTGAGAAGGCTATGTTCTGCAGTGTGAGCTGCTAAATAAGTTCTGCAGTGAATGCACTAGAATTGTGTCTTTAACTGCCTGTTTAAAATACTCTGTGTGTTACTCATTGAATAAAAAAGGGAGGAGGAATAGCCTAGTGGTTAGAGCAGTGGACTATGAGCCAGGAGACCAGCGTTCAAGTCCTGCTGTCACTCCTTGTGACCTTGGGCAAGTCACTTTACTCTCCATTACCTCAGGTACAAAACTTAGATTGTAAGCCCGCTGGGGATAGAGAAATACCTACAGTACCTGAATGTAAACTGGTGTGATATCTCAATTGAGATCAAATGTCAGTATATAAAAAAAATAAAAACCTAACCAGGAAGGTATAGTCTCTAGAGATGTGAATCAGAACCAGAATCTGATCAGTTCCAGTTCCAATCCAAATCTTCAATTTTTTATCGCCCAGCCCGATTTGAGTTCTGATTATCGGCTGCACCCGGTCCGATAATCAAAACACCCTCCCGAACCCCCAAAAAAGGTTTTAAAATTACCTGGTGGTCCAGCGGGAGCGCGGGGAGTGATCTCCCGCTCTCGGGCCATCGGCTGCGTTAATAAAAATGGCGCCCTCACTATGTCATAGGGGCGACGGTCGGCCCATGGGGGTCCAGCGGGGTCCGGGAGCGATGGTCCTGGGGGTCCAGTGGGGGTCCGGGAGCGATCTCCTGCACTCAGGCCGTATTGCCAATATTCAAAATGGCGCCGGTGCTACCTTTCCCCTGTCACAGGGTAAGGGCAAAGGGCCATCGGCGCCATTTTTATTAATGCAGCCGATGGCCCGAAAGCGGGAGATCGCGCCCCCGCTGGACCACCAGGTAATTTTAAAAGGTTTTGGGGGGGTCAAGGGGGTCATTTTAAAGGGTCGGGTGGGTTTTTTTTTATCGGGCCATCGGTGCCATTTATATTAGTGGCAGCCAAAATGGCGCCGATGGCCCGAGAGCAGGAGATTGCGCCGGCCCACTGGACCACCAGGTAATTTAAAACATTTTGGGGGGGGTTCGGGAGGGTGGGGGATTTGTTTTAAAGGGTCGGGATGGGTTTAGGGGTTGTTTTGGTGTGCCGGTTTTCCCGCCCTCCCCCGATTTACGATTTTTCACGATAAATCAGGGGAATTTCTATTGTATCGCGACTCTGACAATTTTTGACGATTTAAAAAATATCTGACGATTTTTTTAAATCGTCAAAAAACGATTCACATCCCTAATAGTCTCTAACTGAAGAAAGTTGTGGAGTCTGGACTTGTAACTGTAAATAAAGGATACAAATGGTACCTAAGTGTCATGCTTCATTGCTGGGAAAGGAAGAAATAGTGAATTCCTACCCCAAAGAGCTGACTTGGAGAAACCACTTGGTTATATTTGGTGGCAACAATAAGGTGGACAAACAGAATCCTTGAAAAATAATTGAGATTATGTATGTGTGCAGCAATTTTTTTTCGATTTAGTTCATTATTTCAATTTGTTTAGCTTTGTGATTTATTTGGGCTAAAAACTTGTATTCATTTAGTCATATAATTCATTCATTTGCTCTCCATTAAAGTCAATGGGGAAGCAATGCATCTTAGTTTGGGCTCTAACACTAGAGGTTTCTATTGAGTTTTAATGGAACTTGCAGGTAGGCATCAGCAGCAAAGGAACAGCACTCCAAGACAACAAGCATGTCAGGAATAGCCTAAGGCACTGAGATGGGGTGAAGCGTCACAAACATTGACAAGCATACTCCAATACACAGTGAAAGGGGCAAAGTGGTACTAACAGTAGCGTGAACAACCCAAGGCACCATGAATTGGGCAAGGGGCACCTAGAACAGTGGAAGGAACAACCCAAAGCATCAAAAGAAAGGTAAAGCAGCACTAACAGGCACATAAATACTCCAAATCACTGTGAGGGAGCAAAGAAGCCCAGAGGCAAGAACATCCCAAGGTCCCAAAATAGGGCCAAAGAGCATTAACAACAGAGGCATGAACACACCAAGGCTCCAACAAAGGAGCAAATTGAGCAAACAAAAGTGGCATGAAGATCTAAAGGCTCTAAAAGAGGGGCAAATGCTATCAATAAGAGTGGTATGAAGACCAGAAAGCACTGCAAGAGGGGGAATATATCACAAATAGTGATCTGCGGGGGAGAGCGTGCAAGAAGGGCTCTCTTCCATGCTACTTGCCTGACTATCTTACATCTTGATGACCGATTCCCATCTCCCTGACATCATCTTGTGGGGCCTGGAGGAGTTAATACATGGTATGCTGCGGTGCGCTGCCACTGGCACACCGAAGCCAGGATGCCGAATCCAACTCCTAAGGGGCACACCTCTCAGGAATGTTTTGAGCCCTTCACATATATTCCAGTTATCCCTTTTTCCAATGGGAAAGAAGAGGAAAGGAAGCACTAGGGTATTCCCTTCTATACAATTTGCTATCCCTCCTACTTTTCAGAGAACCTTGGAGGACTATAACTTTGGTTCTCAGATATCATTGAGTTTGCCAGAACGAGGGCCCTCTCGCCCCGTTCACTACAGTCTGGAGGAATTACTCAGTTGGGACCTGGGGTTAATGAATAGGGTTTTGCAACAGGTTTACCCTCTTGGCTCCTTGATGAGGGATCCCTTTCTGCATCAGATGTGGTTCCATCTACTACGGTGAGTCATCATGCTGTTGAAAGACCTGCAGTAATAACAATGGATATCCTGTGGACAGTGATTGCAGGCCTGGAGAGGTCTCTGACATCAAAGATTGACGTTATGTTGGGGAATTTATGTGTCCTTACTATTCAGGTTAATAAAAGGTTAGGGAGATCAGCTGTCTTCTATTCAGGGGAAATGTTATGATTTGCATGATATTGATTTATTCTTAGTTAAAAGTAAAATCTAAAATGTGGGTAACCTTGCTAAAAGGCTCAATTTAAGATTTTTGAATTTTCCAATGTGTCCACTGATCCCTCTTAAGGAAAGGCTCAAAAGATTCTATCTGGACTTCTTGAGTGCCTCTATGGTCGTCATTCCCTTCCTTTCTATAGCTTATTATTTTCCTAATTCTAGCTCTGATTGTATGTATTTAACTGATTTCTTACAAGATTCTTCCTTTGAAATTAAGGGAAAATCCACCTTATTAGTTGAGTTTCTCATGAGATGGATAGTAATGGACCTTAAAAGGATATATTGTGTTATGGTCAAAAATGTCTTTATTTCCTGACATAGTTGGAGAAACCCAAATTCACAGGAAACTGTTTTTGTCAAAAAGACATAGAGTGTTGGCCTTAGGAACATTTCTTTTTACTTAGTATTCCCTGTAAATGTGTTATTAAATTACAATGTCTTGCTTATGTATTGACCATGTACAACTTGAAGGCTTCCTCCAAAATAAGAGTATTCCAGGTGATATGCATGCTGCTTCATAAGGCTTAGTTGGGTTTGGTTAGGGCATAAATAAATAATATAATTATCTAATTTCTTGATATTATTTCTCCTCCTTGATGTGGACATAATAAGTGATGTTCTTTTTTTTTTTTTCTGAAATTCAATTTCTTTTAGTATTAAATTTCTTTTGGATCACTGTATTTCTTAAACCAAGAATCTTTCTTGAATGCTATAATTTGAAATCAATAAAGAATCTACCTTATAAATGGACTCTGACCGACGGCCTGCAAATGTGCAGTAGAAAGCAGCTCTACCGCGCATGCATGGGCGAGCACGTCGGTCAGAGCAGAGCGTGCCTGAAAAAAAAATGGCGCTGGGAGGAGCAGTAGCGGCGGCGTGCGTGAGGGAGGGAGGGAGAGACCCCCCCGGAGATCTTCCGTCTGCGGGTTGTGGATGAGCTGAAAGGGGAGGGGATTGAGAGAGGGGGGGAGGGAGGAGAGAGTGAGGTGAGGGGAGGAGGGGAGGGAGGAGAGGGGGAGGGAGGAGGTGAAGGGAGGGGGAGGGAGTAGGGGAGGGGGGGAAGGTGAGAGGGAGGGAGACTAGAGGCGGGAGGTGAGAGGAAGGGAGACTAGAGGGGGGAGGTGAGAGGGAGGGAGGGAGAATAGAGGTGGGAGGGAGAATGAGGGGGAGGGAGTGGGAAGGCAATGGACCGAAAAACTTTTTTTAAATGTAGCCCATTGTTACGGGCTTAACGGCTAATATATATAAAACAAACAGTGACCTGCAACCAAAGAAAACTTTGAAAAATATCTGTAGCAATCCTGACATGCAAATCAGTCCTCAGAACTGCGTATAAGGCAAATGACTAATTGAACCATCTAAAAGATGGAAATGGTGAACTTATTATCCATGGACATAGTAAAGCCGGAAGACATTTTTGGAGGAGGTCCATAGCTATCCTGACATGGGGATCAGTCCTGAGACCTGGGTCTAGCACAAAAGACTAATCAAACCATCTAGAAGTCAGAAGATGGTGAATTTACTATCTCTGAGTAGTGAAGCCAGAGGAAATCTCTGGAGATCTGTAGCGGTCCTGATGTAGATTTTCTATGGCATCAACTGGGTAAGGGTCCAGGGAGTCAGATTTGGAGATTGACTTGTCCTTTGCTGTCCCTGTGCTGAGGTAAAAACATTCCAATGTTCCCTTCCCATCTGGAGGGTGGAGGAAATGTTGCATACAGAAGACTACCTCCTTGATACCACTCAGGTGCCCAAGTCCTTCATACTGGTGCCCAGATCTTGGATGGCATTAGGCCAAGAGTGTCCCATGACTCAAAAGGATCAGGCTTTATTTTAGTTGTTTGCTTGGAAATGCAGCCTGAAATAGATGGTATAATTCATTAGAGATGTGCAGTCGTAAAATCTTTCGGTTCGGGCTTCGTTTTCGGCCTACTGCGGGAAATTTCGTTTTCCCGCAGTTCAAGCTTTTTTTTTTTCGGGGGACCCCAATTTTCGGGTTAGCGCCCACTAACTCCCGTTAGTGCGTGCTAACCCGAAAAATGAATTTTTCCAAAATTTCGGAAAAATTGCATTCATTTTTCAGGTCTCCCGAACCTGGACGAATTCAACAATTTCGTTGAAATGGTCTAATTCATCCAAAATGAATGCATATCCCTATAATTCATTGAAAGTTAAATAATGGATGAGACCAATAGTCAGGAAGTGACATAATGGAATTTGAAAAGAATTTTGAAAAAAGAATTCAAGAATGCATGAAACAATTAGAGGTAAATGGCTCAATTCCACACAGTATGCATGGAGAATTCAAATGGATGGTATGGTTAGGTAGATCAGGATGGCAAGTCACCTGTGCCATTTGTAACCAGTCCTGTAACCCTAGGCACTGAGTAAAATACAAAGCAGTAGGAGGGAAGGCAAAATCATTGCAAGGCACCAAAAAAAATGGGCAAAGCAGAAGGAACACTGACATTTAAATCAGGGGAGCAGAGCAATGCAAGAACACTGGCATCAAAACCCAAAAGAACCAAAAGAGGGGCAAAGCAATACCAACAGTGGCATAAACAATCCAAGGTACTAGGAGAGGTTCAACAAATGTGTAACGCATTGGATCAGTAGACAAGACCAATAGTTGGTAAGTACCATAAGGAAATTTGTATAGAAAAGTTTGAAGATAGCAAGAGCAGAGGTAAAAACACCCAAAGGCACCAAGAAAGATGCAGGAGCACTGGCATTACAATCCAAACCATAGGTGCATAGCAACACAGCAATAAGAGTGGCATGAACTCCCTAAGGCTTACCATAAAGAGTATGGCAGCAAACTAAGGGGTTTTAAAGTTACAATGCACCCAGTAGAATAAACACACACACAACAGACAGTCGCATTTGTTAGAAAAAAACACACAAGTGGCATCAACACCAGCAGGCATTGAGAGAGGGGAAAGGCAGGAAGAAGCAAGACATCAAACTTCCAAGGCACTAAAAGGGGATCAAAGGGTACCATCAACACCCCAAGGCACTAAAGAGGGGTAAAGGGTACCAACAGTGATATGAACACTCTAAGGCATCGTGAAAGAGGCAAAACTGTTGCGGCCGGTCCCCCCAACTGCTCCTCCGCCCGACTCCGCTGCAAGCCCGGCGTGGCACGACTCACTCCACAGCAGGCCGACCACGGCCTACCGCATGGCCGCGAACACCTTCCTCCTCTGTCAGGTGGGGGCTCTCCCTGGGCACGTGCGGGAGGCCCCACCCTTTACAGGGGCCGCGGCGGGAAAACTCAGCCCAGCCATGGAAGATGACATCATAAGGGAGGAGTATTTAAACCCCACAGCAGCCTACAGTCCTTTGCCTTTGCAACAGTTCATCTCCTCGGAATGCTAGTTGCTGTTCCAGACATCTTTGTTCCTGTTCCAGCCTTAATCCTGTTCCTGGTTCTGTTCTTGCTTCTCCAGTCCCTGTGTTCCTGATTCCGGTCCCGGCATTCCAGTTCCTGCCTTCCTGTCCGTGCCTTCATTCCAGCCTCCATCCTTCTTCTTGATCCTCAGTTTCTGTGACCCCATCCTCGGCTTGATCTCCTGTTTGACCTCAGCTAGTCTTCTCGTCTCTGCTTGTCTGCTGCCCGTCTCGACCCTTGGCCTGGTACTTTGTTCTTGCCTGTCTGCTGCTTGCCCCAGATCTTCAGCTTGAACTCCGTTCTGCTCCTTCACTGCCACCCCAGACCTGGACCTCCGATCCTGTCTTCATCCTCAGCTTCATTTTCTTCCTCGAGGCACCCGCACCCAAGTCCTGCCGGCTTTGGCACCCAAGGGCTCAACCTGCGGGGAACGAGGGCTGGTATAGGTGAAGATCCAGCCGGGTTGTCCTCACCAGCTTCGAGACCCATTGAGGGCAATCCCTCAAGTGGTCACTACCACTCGCTCCGGACCAAGGGTCCACAACCATAACAGTTTGCAAAGGCCATGGACCTGGTGGACTTGTCCGGTCTACAGGCCATTCCGGGATTGGCTCAATGCTTGTAGCAGCAGCAGCAAGGTCTTGAAGTCTTGTCGGCCAAGGTTGAGTGCTTAGCTAATTGTCTGTATCCTGCTTCTGGTCCCGAGGCAGCTGCCCCCTCCTCCGGTGATTCCCTCTTCACTGTCTTCAATGCTACATTTGCCTGCTCCACCTCGTTACGCTGGGGATCCGAAGCAATGCCGAGGGTTTTTGAAACACTGTTTTATGAGGTTCTCTCTCCAACCTACGCGGTTTCCAACTGACCAGGTCAAGACCACATACATCCTGTCCCTGCTGGACGGCAAGGCCCTGGCCTGGGCGTCTCTGCTGTGGGAACGCTGGGATGCGGTACTCGGAGACCTGTCTTGGTTCATCCAAACTTTTCGCCAGGTGTTTGATGTTCCCAGCCACCAGTCCACTGCTGCTTCTGAACTACTTCATCTCCGCCAGGGTTCCCGCACGCTGACTGAATTTGCGGTGGAATTCACACCCTGACCTCTGAGCTAGGTTGGTGGGAAGACAGCCTGGCAGCATCTTTCTCGAGGGGCTGTCCTCGTGCATAAAGGATGAACTGGCTGCCCAAGAACTCCCAGAGGAACTGGAGGTGCTAATCGACCTGCAGGTCGGATTGACCGGCGACTTCAGCAGAGCATGAAAGAATTAAAACTGGCACACCGAACAGTGCCATGGGCCCCGACCTTCTCTCGTCCTTTGGTCTCCCTAGCTGCCTCTGGGACTCCGCCGGAACGTGGGGAGGAACCCATACAGCTGGGCTAAAGCCGTTTAACCGAGGAGGAGAAATAATGCCGCAGGTCCCTCAGACTTTGTCTGTACTGCGGCAGCAAGGGTCACCTGTTGGCCCAATAACCAGAGCGTCCGGGAAACTCTTGGGCCTAGGTGTCACCAGGGAGCTGACCCTAGGCTGCATCAATCCTGCTCCTCAATGCACAGTTCCTGTCACGCTCCAGTTTCCCGGAGGATCTTTTACGACCCTGGCCTTCATTGACTCCGGGGCCAGAGGGAACTTCATTCTGGCCGAACTAGTACACCAACTGCAACTCCCCATGCTTCATCGCACCCCACCACTACTGGTCTCATCTATCCAGGATGATCCGCTTCCTGGCCAAGTCACTCTCTGCACTGCTCCGGTGACCCTCCATATTGGAGTCCTCCACAAGGAGGAAATATCCTCCTTCATCCTGGAAAAGGCCATTCACCCAGTGGTGCTGGGTCTTCCTTGGTTGCAGAAACACTCGCCTACCATCAACTGGAAGACACTCCAAATCGCTGCTTGGGGATCCGACTGCTTTGCTACCTGCCTACACCAGATGCCCCAACCTGAGCTCTTACTTGCAGCTACCGCCCTTCCTCTACCTCCACAATATGCTGACTTCTCTGCCGTCTTCTCCAAAGAGGAGGCGGAGACTCTTCCGGAGCATCGCCCCTTCGATTGCGCCATTGATCTCATGCCCAACACAGTTCCACCCCATGGACGGGTATACCCGCTATCTCTGCCCGAGATCCAAGCAATGTCTCAATACATTAAAGAGAATCTTGACAGGGGGTTCATTCGCCCCTCTAAGTCTCCAGCAGGTGCAGGATTCTTTTTTGTAGCCAAGAAGAACGGCTCGTTAAGACGCTGCATTGACTACCAAGGACTCAACACTATCACTTGCCGGGATCGATATCCGCTTCCACTTATTCCGGAACTCTTGGACCATCTCCAAGGAGTCAGAGTCTTTATGAAAGTGGACCTTCATGGGGCTTACAATCTGGTTCGAATAAGGCCTGGGGATGAGTGGAAGACCGCCTTCAATACACGCGACGGTCATTTTGAGTACTTAGTAATGCCATTTGCTCTACGTAATGCACCAGCAGTTTTTCAAAACCTTATGAATGAAGTCTTTAGGGATATGCTTCATAACAGAGTAATCGTCTACCTTGATGACGTTCTGATCTACTCAAAAAATCTTACTATGCACCATACCGATGTCCATCGGGTTCTACAACATCTAAGAGAACATCGCCTGTTCGCGAAATTAGAGAAATGCCTCTTCGAACAGGAGTCCTTGCCCTTCTTGAGCTTTATCGTTTCCACCTTCGGCTTCTGAATGGACCCGGACAAGCTAACCAGCATCTGGGAGTGGCCGCAACTGGTGGGACTTCGTTCATTACAGTGATTCCTTGGCTTTGCCAATTTTTACCGGAACTTCATCCCATGATATTCCCATATCATGGCACCACTCACAGCCCTAACAAGGAAGGGTGCTGACACCAAGTATTGGCCTGCTGAGGCTGCCCAAGCCTTTGAAGAACTAAAGAGGTCTTTCTTGCAAGAGCCCTTTCTCCATCACCCAGACCTGGCTCACCCGTTCATCATGGAGGTTGACGCCTCCGACATAGCTGTAGAGGCAGTCCTTAGTCAGCACTCCAGCCAAGGGGGCTTTACTCCCCTGTTCCTTCTTCTCCCGCAAATTTTCTTCCACAGAAAAAAACTACAGAATTGGAGACAAGGAGCTGTTGGCCATAAAGATGGCCTTTGAAGAATGGAGAGAATGGTTGGAGGGGACGCAACACCCCATCATGGTCTACACTGACCACAAAAATTTAGAATACCTCAAAAGCATAGTGTCTGAACCCAAGCCAGGCCCGCTAGTCCCTTTTCTTCAGTTGTTTCAACTTTCTACTATGCTATCGTCCTGCAACAAAAAATGCCTGGGCAGATGCCCTGTCTAGACTTCAAGAGGCTGAAGACACACTGGACCTACCTCATTACATTCTGGACCCCACCAAGGTCCTACTGGCCATCACGGACACAATACCTCCAGGGAAGATGGTGGTCCCACTCTGCCTTCAACCCAAGGTTCTATCTTGGGCTCATGATTCCCTCACCGCTGGACACCCAGGCAGAGCATGAACCTTGGAGTTGTTATCCCGTTATTATTGGTGGCCTTGTATGACTCAGGATGTTTGTGCCTATGTCAGTTCCTGTCCGACCTGCGCCCATCAAAAGTCACTGCCTGGCCGGCCGTGGGGGCTCCTACAGCCTCTCCCAGCTCCATGGGAACTGTGGACCCACATCTCCACGGACTTCGTGGTAGATCTGCCCATCTCCCGGCAACCAGGTGATATGGGTAGTAATCGACAGGTTCTCCAAAATGGCGCACTTTATACCTCTACCCAAGCTGCCATTGGCACAGTTGTTTATCCTGCATATCTTTCGAATACACGGCCTCCCCCTGCACATCACATCTGATTGTGGTCCCCCATTCATGGCCAAGTACTGGGGCACGTTATGCAAAAAATTAGGGGTACAGTTGGATTTCATTACAACCTTCCACCCTCGAGGGAATGGACAAGCTGAACGGGTCAACCGGGGATTGAAGATCTTCCTCCGCTCATTTGTAGGGAGCCGCCATGACGACTGGGCCACGCTACTGTCGTGGGCAGAGTTTTCGCACAATTCTCATGTGCACTCTGCTTCTGGTGCTTCTCCATTCCAAGTCGTGTACAGCAAACATCTGAGACCTCCCATGCCTTTGCCTCTCTCTCTTTATCTTCACCGGCAGCTCAGCTCACATCTGAACAACTGCACGACCTATGGAAATCTACCAACGCTAATTGGTGAAAGCTTCCAATTCCGCCAAATGGGTGTCGGTCAAGCACTATCGCCCTGCTCTCCTCTTTTTAACCCGGGGTACCAGGTTTGGCTCAGCACCCGCCACATCCGCCTTAGGGTCCCTTCCATGAGGCTGGCTCCCAGGTACATTGGACCTTTCTCTATCAGTGAATGCCTGGATCCTGTGACCTACCGCTTACGACATCCTGCCAGTCTCTGGATACATAATTCCTTTCATGTATCTCTATTGGAGCCCTTGATTCTCTCTCCTTTCGACGTTGCTCCACCCAAGCCTCCAGAAGTGGTGTCGGAAGATGACCCGATCTACCAGGTCCAGGATATTTTAGATGTCCATTGGAATCACAGGCGCTGGGAATATTTGATCACCTGGGAAGGCTTTGGTGCTGAAGAGAACTCATGGGAACCATCAACCAATATCTTGGACAAATCCTTACTCCAGTACTTCCATCGCACACACCCAGACAAGCCCGGCCCTTCTGTAAGGGGGCAAAAGGGAGGGTACAGTTGTGACTTCCAGCCATGGCAGGCCATGGCCAGTCCCCCCTACCTGCTCCTTCGCACATCTCTGCTGCAGCCTGGCATGGCACGACTTGCTCCGTGGCAACCCGACCATGGCCTACCGCATGGCCACAAATGCCATCCTCTTCCATCCAGTGGGGGCTCTCCCTAGGCACACGTGTGCGGGATGCCCTGCCCTTTAAAGGGGCCATGGCAGGAAAACTTGGCTTGGCCCCTGATGATGACATCACAAGGGAGGGGTATTTAAACCCCACAGCAGCCTGCAGTCCTTTGCCTTTGCAACAGGTCATCTCCTCAGAGTGCTAGTTGCTGTTCCAGATGTCTTCGTTCTTGTTCCTGCCTTGATCCTGTTCCTGCATCTCCATTCCCTGTGTTCCTGCTTCTGGACCCAGCATTCCAGTTCCTGCCTTCCTGTCCGTGCCTTCATTCCAGCCTCCAGCCTTCCTTTTGATCCTCAGCTCCTGTGACCCCGTCCTCGGTTTGATCTCCTGGTTTGACCTCAGCTTGTCTTCTTGTCTCTGCTTGTCTGCTGCCTATCTCAACCCTTGGCCTGGTACTTCATTCTTGCCTGCCCCGGATCTTCAGCTTGGACTCAGTTCTGCTCCTTTGCTGCCAGCCCAGACCCAGATCTCTGACCCTGTCTTTATCCTCAGCTTCATCTTCTTCCTCGAGGTACCCGCAACTAAGTCCTGCCGTCCCCGGCACCCAAGGGCTCAATCTGCGGGGAACAAGGGCTGGTATAAGTGAAGGTCCAGCCAGGTTGTCCTCACCAGCTCCACCTTTCGGAGACGAAACCCATTGAGAGATATCCCTCAAGTGGTCACCACCACTCACTCCGGACCAAGGGTCCACAACCATAACAAAAACACTAACAAACATGGCAGGAGTTCCTTAAAATACCATGAGAGGGCAGGACTAGGCTGGACAGTAACAGTGGCAGAACAACACAGGAAGGCACTGAACCAGGAAAGATGTGGGGTGGGAGGAGAAAGTTATGCTTTTCTATTTTTTCTATGTTTTTGTTTTAGGGGGCTAGGGTATTCCAGTACAATCAAGAGAGAGGCAAGGCAGGAGAAGCAAGAGTGGTACAACAGTAAAGCAAGGAGCTGAACCAGGAAAGAAGAAAGGCAGCAGCAACCAGAGTGGCAACTGTTAACAATACAATAGATTCCTCAGGGCAAAAACTGCATGCAATGGCACACTGTAGCTGTGCACTCAGTCCTCCTGCCACTTGCATGGAAATTCTGGAAACCATGCAGAGAGAGATTTATTTTAATTGAAACCAACCTTTCTACCAAATTTGGTGCCATCCATGAACAATGTATACTAAAGATATCCCCTGACATTGACAATACCCATTTACTAGGCACTGTGGTTGGTAGGTAGGAAAGGAAATGCTGGGCCACCTTAGCCAGATTACATTTAATGTGCCCAGTATGCTAACAGATCTGTGGCCATGTCCTCAATAGGCTATACTGGCCAGGGTCACGGCCAGGTCCCATTGCCAAGAACTAACTCTAGGACTAGGTCCAATGCTGTGGCCTAGAACTAGACCCGGCTCAGACAGAGCCTGGCCCAAAGCTTGGTACTGCGCCGAGGACCAGGGCTAGGCCTAGACTTCATGCTGAAGCATGGCACAAGGACAGGTCCCATCACTGAGGCTCAGGCCCGACGCTTTGGACTTGAAACCAGTGCCTGGCCTGAGGTTGGGTCCTGTCATTGAGGCCCAGGCCTAGAACCAGACCCGATGCAGTGGCCTGGCCTAGGGCAGGTCCTGTTAGTGAGGCCATATCCCATCAACAAGACTTGGGCCTAATGCTGGATCCTGACCCAAAGACAGGTCCTATCACTGAAGCCCAGACCAAGGTCCAGACTGGATTTCAAATACAGGCTCAATCCTAGGTCAGATCCAACACTGAAGTCTGGCCTGAGGACAGGTCCTATTGCTGAGGCCCAGGACAGATGCCACCGACTGGCTTGAGACTGGATCCCATTGCTGAGTCCCAGATGCTGCTTTTCCACTGTCTTCTTTATTCTTCT
Source organism: Rhinatrema bivittatum (assembly GCF_901001135.1). NCBI lineage: Eukaryota > Metazoa > Chordata > Amphibia > Gymnophiona > Rhinatrematidae > Rhinatrema > Rhinatrema bivittatum. Next base: position 542,431,306 of record NC_042616.1, on the reverse strand, counting down.
GTCAATGAAAATGATGCCATCTGCCTGAAGAATTTGCTGCAGTGATGCCATTATGGTGCCTTCCTCCCAAGCAGACACACTATTTTGATGTATGGCATGGTCCTGGGTAATTGGGTCTGTGTGTAGGCCCACATCTTGGGTTTTTATTACTTTGGGTGGGGGGAGGGGGGGAGAGCATTCCCATGTTTGGGCAGCCCCTTTAAGTGATGGCAGTCTCACAGTCCCAGGGCTGCCATCTTCCCTTGTTTGACTGGGAACTTTTGCTGCTGCAATATTTTTCCCTGCAAGTAAATACAATGGGTTGCAGTATTTTCTTGCAGGAAAATACTGCAATCCCTGTGGGATTCATAGAGCTGCAGAGGATTCACAAAGCCATAGGGTCCAATGAGACCCTATGACTGGCTCAAAGTTGCTTTCAGCTTCAGGTTTAAAAAAACGGGGAAGTCACTGTGAATCCAAGCATTTGCCAGCGGAGATTGGCTGGTTGAAATATTGCTTCACTTTGATTGGATCTGTTCTTTTTTTTTTAATCCTTTTCATACTGGCTTCGCTCTGTCTAGTTTCAGTATAAATAAAAGCCACAGTTTACCCCATAATCTTTAAGGTATCCAAAAATGAATGGAAATTTAATTTTTTATATTTTCAGAGACCCTGTCCATTCATTTTGATTGAAATGAACCAAACTGAAAATGGTCTTTTTCAGTTTGGATTACTCATTCATTCTCAACAAATGCACATCCCTAAAAAAAGAAAGCCAGATGGTATTTTTAAATATTTTCCTTCCCTCATGCAAACTTATAGCCCTCACAACATGTACTTTTATTTTTCTTCTAACAGATTTCCTCATTTTATCAGTGTCCATTTTTAAATTTAAATGTTACTGCAGCAGATTTACTTATTATTTTCCTTCCAGTGATTATGTAAAACCTGATTGCTGTATGATCACTATGCTAAGTGGCTTCACCTCCATTGTAATATGTACCATGTCTCGGAATCTACTAAGAACTAGATTTAAAATAGGATTTCTTCTCATCACCCACGACAAGTTGTTACATATGCACCCAGGATATTTTCATCATAGACAGCTGGGACAAGTTATTAAATATGCACTTGGGATCTTTCCATCATAGACAATCAGGACGTTATTACATATACACCCGGGACAAGGTATTATATATGCACCCGGGATATTTCCATCATAGACACCCAGGACAAGTTGTTACATATACACCCGGGATATCTTCATCATAGACAGCCAGGACAAGATATTACTAGCAACAGTAACATGGAATAGACCTAGTTTTTGGGTACTTGCCAGGTTCTTATGGCCTGGATTGGCCACTGTTGGAAACAGGATGATGGGCTTGATGGACCCTTGGTCTGACCCAGTATGGCATGTTCTTATGTTAGCTGCTCCATTATAATCTAGAAAATTTAACACCTTGCCAGGTAAGCCATGCTGAGCTATCCACCCAGTCAGTACTGGCATAATTAAAAGCTCCCATTATTATTGGGTTCCCAGTTTTATTAGCCTGGATAATCTTTGTCAGCATTTACTGTCTGTTTCATCATCCTGTGCAGGTCAATAGTAATGCGCCTCCACTGTTATTCTCTTTCCTATCATGCAAAGAATTTTTATCCATAGAGATTTTAAAGTGCAGTTTGTTTCCTGTAGCACTTTTGTCCTACTTCTGTGCCATCCTTAACTTATGGTGCTACCCCCAGGGCCGTTGCGTCCATTAGGTGAAACTAGGTGGTCACCTATGGCGCTGACCAGTAGGAGGCGCCGCACTGAAGAGCAACCATGTGGTGTTATGAGCACTCTGCTTGCAGCAAAGAGTACAGATTTGTCAGGCCGCGAGCAGCGTGCACTGTTGGCAGCCCTGAGAAGCACACTGAAGCAGATAGGAAGTGGGGGCCGACCAAGGGGTGGTGCGGCACAACCGGGGCGGGCACAAGGCAGAAGGATTGCCTAGGGTGCCTACTACCCTTATACTGGCCCTGGTGCTACCAAATCAATCTGCTCTGTCAGTCCAATACATTTTGTACCAAGTACAAATGTGTTATTGTTTGTAAGGTTTTGGGTGGATCCTTGGACACTGTGGCTGATGACCACGCCCACGGGGGGAAGTCCCGTTAAGGGCCACAGGTCAGGCTCAGCTTTAGGACACACAACACAGATAGATCTTTTATTAACAGTATTGAGGAGCCACCAGAGGTGGCAGTAGTGAGCAGAGATGAAGCCCGGCTGGGCTTGTAGTCCCTCAGGGCTCTGGAACAGCGATCCCACAATGGCTGTGACAGCGGTTTCTCTCGGTAGGGAACACAGGAGCTGAAGTAAAGGCAGGCCCTCAAGGAGCGAGAACCTGGTTCCAGGGAACAGCTCTGAGAGAAGTAGATAGTAACTCACTGATGGTGTAGGCAGCGGTATCTTCCAGGCAGAAGTGAAGTCCAGGCAGCGAGTCCGGGAACATGGTCCCTTGAGGAGCAAGTACTGGTTCCAGACAGCGACCTGAAAGAGAAGAGAGAGGCCCCTGAGGAGCGGGTACCCCAAATAGAGTAAGTCCAATAATGGAGAGGCAGAGTAGCTAAGTACAGAGAGCGAATCCCATCTGTAAGGAGTTCACCAGTATGAATACCTGTTGCTAGCTCGATTAGCTAGCAGTAGTGTAGGCTTTTTGTATCCGGGATGCGTGATGTCATCGCAGGGGAATGCCCCTGAGGTTCGCGCCAAAGAAGGTATTTGAAGCAGGGCTGCGCGGCGCATGCGCCCTAAGGCAGCTTGACAGCATGGCGGGAGGCAGCGCCCAAGCCGGACCGGGGACACCGGAGAGGATGGCAGGCAGTTACCGCGGCAGCCAAACGTCCGTCAACTGGGGGAGGAGTCACCAGAGAGGTAAGGAGGGTGGAGTGGAGACGTCAGGCAGTGACAGTCGTAACAAAATGTCCCTTTGGTTTTTCTCTTTCCACCAGATCTCTGATATGGTTATTATATATATATATATATATATATATATATATATAAAAGAAAAATTACACTCTATAAAGAGTGGGGCAAAAGCACTTAAAGAACAAAAAATAAAATAAAAAATAAATGTATTACAAAAATTCTTATTTATATATATATATATATATATATATATATATATATATTCACACACACACACATTTTATATGTCAAATAAAATGTTCATATTTCAAGAATAAAGAACTGCATGAAAGTAATACACCAAAACTCTAATAGTCCTATAAGAACCACATAAGAGGACAATTTAAGAAGAAACTCAAAAGTGACCAACACATTTTTGTCTTACAATGTAACACTCATTCAGTGTGCTAACAGAGAAAACTAAAAGGAGATGTACCTTTGAACAAATTGTTACAATATCTCTGAATGAATCAGCAAATTATGCTTTATAATGTGTCCAGCTCATTGGGTATTTTTCCCTTGAGCAAGCCAGTCTGGTGAAACAAGGGCCTTGTCGGGACATTGTAACAGCTTACCCAAGAAGATCATCTTTTTCTAGTCTTTATTGTTAATACATTGAGATTGAATGTAACATTGTTAAGCAGTAACATTGTAAAGCATAATTTGCTGATTCATTCAGGGATATTGTAACAATTTGTTCAAAGGTACATCTCCTTTTAGTTTTCTCTCGGGCCGATACAGTAAAGCGCGGCCTGGCTTGCGTGCTTTTTAATGCGAATTGGACGTGTGTTTTAGATGTGTAAGATGGACGCGTGATCCAGTATATGCTCTACCGCATCCTTAGCGCGTGCTGAAAACGATGCATAACAATTGGCGTCCGCCGCATGTAAATGGTATGTTAATGATGTTTAATGATGTTTAATGATCTGATTAGCTATTCCCCTCAATACAGTAACGCGCGCCCAAAATAGCGCGTCTTTAACCTGCACATTTTCCACGTCTTTACCCTCAATATTTACCGCCTACCCTGACCCTGGCGTTAGTGTGGTGCTGTGCTCTTGACAGTCGTGAATATCCAATGGACAGCATCGGACAGCGTCATGGACTACATGTATATATTGGCTTTGGCGATCTTTTGTCTATGGGTGAGAACGAGATTAAGAAATACTCTGTGAGCGAATTCTAGACGGCCTATTGGAGACAACAACCAACAGGAAAAACCGACACAAAGACCGGAGGAGGTATGTATATGTGTTGTTTTTTTAATATCTAATGGTAGTATTTTTCTGTCTGGGCATCTCTGAGGCTCCTCAGGTCCAGTGGATACACGGATACCTGTATGGATGCCGGAAGAAGGAGGCAGCACTAGGCCTTCCTCCGGCATCTCGAATTAGGCATCCCTGCGGCTCCGCTTCTATTTCTTAAATGAATACATGAATAATCAAGATGTTTTAGGTTATGATGATTTTCTTGTGTTGTTTTTCACTCAGGCACAGCGGGACAGAGTTGTCCGTGCACAGGACAGGGACATCGGTAGACCAGAATTGGCCATTGGCAGACCTGGACATATCATTCGCCCACGGTCAACTATCTTTGGCATGTCGGAGCGAGATGTAGTCCGAACCTACCGGCTGAGCTCATGGGCAATCCTGTTCTTCTATGAAGATCTACGCTGCGACCTTGATCCCCTGTCCAATGAATGCACCGGTTTAAAAATTACCATCTAAGCATGTAAATGAGTTTAAAAAATTGCTACGATAGTATGTTACATTTACATCTGAAACTTTTTTGAAAATTGCCTCCTTATTTTTTAGACTTTGACATTTGCCAACAGAAAAAATATACAGGTTTTAAAAATCCTATTCACAATCTGACTATTATTCGTAGTTGATTTAGGTAATTTGGAATCATTTATATTTGGATGCTCTTCGTTTAAAGCCACTTGATATAATTCAGCATTTACGATATCCTGTCTATCAGAACACAATATTCTAACTTTCCTGTTGTTATCAGAATCCTATAGAGATACCTCACTCTCAACCATGTGTTCCTGAGCAGCTGTCAGCTTTCACCAATGAGCTAATTGAAAAGCTGCTCCGTCTTCTTTTTAATTGTTAGCAGCAGTAGCAGCTGCGTTCCATTCTGTTTCTGTAGAAGACTTCTGAAGATTAGCTGGAAGGACACAATCTCAAATGAAACAGTGCATGAGATAATGGAAGGTAGAATAACCTTAGTAAAAGACTTGGCCAAAAGAAAAATATGATTTTCTAGGCATTAGTGGCAAGTTAGCTAATGTTGTACGGGAAGGAATGATAGACAACATAAAAGAAAGGAAAGCAGAAAGCAGTCTGTTAGGATTGTGAACCCTTGTTGCTGTGAAGAAGTTGACTCAACTTATGGGGGGGTCACTGTAGATCCTCCCTAACAGCTGGCAGGACTGGACTGGTACAAGACTAGCCTAGGGCTTCACTTTACCAACCCTTTTCCCCTTTAGTTGAGCCCTTGGGTTCTGGGGGCCAGCAGGACAGAGTAGAGTCTCGTGTAGAGTGGTGTGGTGGAAAGTCCTGGTCGTTTCTAGGGTCAAAGGCAAGTGGCAGACAGGTTTTGTTGTGGTTCAGGCTGTGGTCAGAGGCAGGTGGCAGGTGAGAATGATCAAGGTTCAGGCTGTGGTCAATCTGAAAGTCAGTCTGAGGAGAGACTTGGCTAGGAGAGAGAGGTAGGTAGGTAGGGCTGGAGAGATAAGGTGGGTGAGCAGGAACAAGAATACGCATGATGCAGCATGATACAAGGCTGTAGTTGACCCATTGCTGAGGCAAGGAGTGTGTTTCAATAGGCTATTTTTATAGATCCCAGCATCTGATGTTATCATCGGGCACCGTGGATAATTTCCCACCAAGGGACCTTTAAATGAGAGTAAGTCCCGCGCGTACCTAAGTGCATCAGGAGAAAGAGGAAGTGACATCCAGCCGCACAACAGAGGAGTGGCTGTGTCCTGCCGTGAGGCTGGAGCCCAGGTGAGTGCACCAGCCCAGGGATGTTCCATGAGCTGTCAAACATAATACAGTCTGAGGCAATGACATAAAAAATGGTCAAGGTCTGGGAACCTGTGAAACAGATGAAAGCTAAGCATAGACAGACCTGATGCACCATATTTGCTAAACTTTATATCACTTGATGATGATAGTTGGAAGGATATCTAGATACCCCACACCCATCCTAATGCTTTACATTTCTTTATAGCTTTGAAAAAATCACTGATAATACAATACACTGATATGTAAATCTTAAAAGCTCCTTTAGATAAGGAAATGTTGGTAGATGACTGGTATATGTGTGTGTGTGTGTGTGAGAGAGAGAGAAGACTGGTCGGGGAGATTATTGGTGTGTGTGAGAGAGAGAAGAGACTGGTTGTGGTCCCTAAGGATGAGGTCCATTAAGAAAGGTGGAAAGAAGTTCTCAAGGAACTAAAAAATGAAATTTCAGACCTATTAGTAAAAATTTGTAACCTATCATTAAAATCATCCATTCTACCTGAAGACTGGAGGATAGCTAATGTAACCCCAATATTTAAAAAGGGCTTCAGGGGCGATCCGGGAAACTACAGACCGATTAGCCTGACTTCAGTGCCAGGAAAAATAGTGGAAAGTGTTCTAAACATTAAAATCACAGAACATATAGAAAGACATGGTTTAATGGAACAAAGTCAGCATGGCTTTACCCAGGGCAAGTCTTGCCTCACAAATCTGCTTCACCTTTTTGAAGGAGTTAATAAACATGTGGATAAAGATGAACCGGTAGATGTAGTGTACTTGGATTTTCAGAATTGGACTGGGAAGGAATACAAAATCTGGCATGCATGTGCGCGTGGCCCAATGATTTTATAACATGTGTGTGCTGGCGTGTGCTTGCTATAAAATCGGCACGTCCATGTGTGTGCACCGGGTAGCACACGCACCTTTTAAAATCTACCCCTTAGTCAATTGACTTTATCTTAAACTTCAATAAGACTATAAGAAGTCACATTTATTTAAAGCACTTGTACCCTCGAAATGTGAACTGAACTGCTGTAAAGAACATTTTCAGCATTTCACACTACATCAGTAAAAGTATTGTTGGATAGGGCTTGATTCACTAAGGCTTTTCTCCCATTCTGTTTCTATGGTAAAAATGATTAGTGAATCAGTCCCCAGTCAGCTTTCAGTGTGTTTTTATTGCATAGTGACTTGTGCACTCGTCAGTGCTGTTATCATTACTACTGTATATAAGACATTGACCTGGGACTTATAGGAATGCAATGCAAAGATCTTGAAAGTAAACTTCACCCCCCCCCCCCCCCCCCCCAGGGAACCCTGCAGTTTGTGATATTTTCACGTTTTGAGAAGTTTACCACTTGAAACTGTGATTTGAGATATGGTACCACTATCGAGCTACAACCAGCCCAGGGTTACATTGTTTTAAAATCTGTCTTATGTAGCTGAAGGAATGCAGAAAAATGTAATTTAGTAATTTAGGAGGATGGGTACCATTGAAGCCAGACATTCAATATGAGGTAACACTGCATCCTATCCTGGTAGCATCATGCACTAAGAATAGTATTCAGACTTATGCTCTCTGACTAGGGTTATATAAATGCCCTATTACAGCATGGTTTAGCAGATTATCCTCAAAGTGGAAAACACAACTTTAACTATTAAAAAATATATATCCTTAATAGTTATGCATAAAAATATATCAAAGGATGTTGCATATAAGACCTTCTTGAAAAAAGCATCTGTGAGTTCAACAAGGCCACACTATGGAAAAGTAAATAAGTAATAAAAATCCACAAAGGACCTTTTATGGTTCAGAATCTTACCTCACAGCACATCTTATCATCCAGGAATCTGATACCATAGCCATCACTTTTTTTTTCTAAGATACCGGTACTTGTGTGGGTTCAAACTGAGCAAGTGTTCATCGTCTGTGTGGAGATGTGAAATCTCAGCACTTGGAGGAGTAACTTCCAAGTCTCTTTGGAGCTTTGCCTAGATATGATAATGTACAGTGCATTTAGCATATAAAAGTCCTTGTGTTGCCTGAATACCAATCAGTTTCCCACTGAGACTAAGTATCATGAAAACCATACTGTGAAAATATGCTTTCTCTTCCATAGTTAGGTTGGTTTAAAAATGAAGTATCTGCAGATTTGCAGGTTTAAAATGACATCCTTGTTTTTGGGTAAGGAATCCTGTCTTTGAAATTTTCGATGACCATGTCCACATTTTTTTCCTGTGAGATGCTATCTGGGAAATGGAAGCACAGTTAGATTGTGCTGACCTTCGCAATGCATTACTTTTATCTTTTGATGGCTGAAGCAGAAGCCTGAGCCTGATAACTTTGGCAGGGCTAAAATTCAATCCAGTTTGCTAATTATGTGGTGGTTTACATATTATTCTTGCCTATAATTCTTTACAGAGTTATTGCCCTATTCATACTTACGCATGAGATTAGCAGATAACTACAGGTCATAAGGGGTAAGCTGAGTTAATACAGGCTTTGTCCCATGATATGTAGAAGCCCTTATTGAAAAAATGCTGAGCACCGACATTTAGTCACCTAAGAAGCCATTATACTAAGTTGCACATTTTTTCGCAGATGCAGACCTATGCATGTTAAAACTTACAAACTGGCCTGAAACGCACAAAAACACTGGCATGTTGGGCTTTTGTGTGCTTTTACATGTTGCCCGCTTTTGCAGAAACATTCATAATTTTTCAACCTTGCATATAGTAAACTTTCATGCATAGTCTGCTACATGCAAATTTATTTATTTTCTTTGCCTTAATATTCTGAAAAATTGTGTAGAATAATAAAATATACAATATACAATATATATATGCAATAAAATATACCATAAATGACACATACATGCTAAACCTTCCTACTGTGAGCCAAATTTATCTAAATAAGTGAAATCCTCAGCCACTTTCTCACTAAACCAAATAATAATTCTAAGATCATATTGTAATATCCACTTCCATCACTGATGCCAAACCCCTATATCTTTGCCTTATTTTCCTAATTGCAAAGCAAATTACTCAAGACTCATTGTCTAATCAGGAAAAGCTTTAATAAAAAACCAAAAGACCAATATTAAAAAAAAGCTGCATTCCAAAATTTAAGCAAGAAAGGTAAGTCTCTTCTTTTAGCTGAGCTAAGTTTTAAAATTAGTTTTAAAATTCTCATGGCCTGGCCTCCTTTTTGAAAGTTTTTGGTTCTTCAACCACTGTCAGATGCTGAATAAAATTAGGAGGAATTTTTTCCCTGAGGTAAGAACAATGAAACATAGACTGTGTCGGACTTCTCTTGGTCCCCTCTGCTTAAATACAGTAAATGTTCATTGGATGAAAGTACTTGATATTATTTTAGCTCTTTTTAAAGTGCTTTTGCTTTGTGGATATTTTTCTGAACAATTTACAAGTGATGTTTAACCTGGCATTTGAAAAACTTAAAAAAAAAAAAAAAAAAGCCCTTCAAGAACATTTTTCTCTTTTCTTGAGGTGACCAATAATTACAAAAGTTCCCAGGGGAGCTCTTCGCCATTTTCAGTTGTTGTTATGAGTGCCCCTCATATCTACCTATTTCTCCATCTTTTTTTTCTAAAAACTGAATAACTGGAGATTCTATGGTCTCTTGGAAAGGCTGGACACTATCACTCCTAGAGACAACACTGGGACTTGCACGTCTAACTGAGGAGGCACGTTACAAGTTACACATATTTCTGACTTTCCATTTCATTCCATTGTATTGATTTCTGCTAGGTGCATTTTGGATTTAGCAGTTCCAGTGAGAGCTTATCTGACCCCTGACAGACCATGCAAGATCTCTGTCTTTGATCCCACTACAAATCCATTATAACACTACAAATTCATTATAACTCAGGGTTGTTTATATATCTCAGTTTTTTTCCTTCCATCAGGACCCTTCCTCAGGATGTCAAAGACACTTAACACCATTTACCCTCCTTGTACTGGTCCATTGTTACTAAAGTCATACTCATTTCACTTCTAGAATCCAGCACTTAGAAATCCCAACACAATTTAGGACACTTCAGATCTAGAGTATATAGGAGTGATAAAGCAAAGAATTCACATTGGAAACAAGATAAGGAATAAAACACAGCTAACCTCTTACTATTTCTGTTTTTTTCTCTCTCCATTTCTTTCTCCCTCTTCCCTTTTTGTTCTTCTGTTAGAGGAAATTTATGAATTATTACTTCATGAATGACTTTTCAAATAACCACTTATTGTGTGGCAGGTTGGAGTAATGGACCCCTGCAGAAGTGGAACAGGGATGCAGGGTAGGACTGCAGGTGCTACTTTGTCTAACCATCACCCTTCCCCGCAGGTTGAGCCCTTGGGTTCTTGGGTTTGGTAGGACTTACCTTCTGTAGAACATCATGGCTGGTGCTGGATACAGGCAGGGCTGGACTGGTACTGAGGGAAGACAAAAGCTGGATAAAGGCAGAGTTGGAAGCAAGGCTGGTACTGAGGGTGGCAGAAGCTGGATAAAGGCAAGGTTAGAACATGGTACACACTAGGAGCTGGATTACAGTATAGGCTGGGAGCTAGAACATGGTACAGAATGAGAGCTGGAACTAGGTACAGACTGGGAGCTGGAGTTAGGTACTGGCATGAATGGAGACAAGGCTGGAATTGAGGGCAAGGCCTGGGATAGTATACAAGGGACTGGACTGGGAAGGACAAGACAAGCAAAGGTAAACAAGAAAGCCCCAAAAAGGGCATAAGGCAGTCTAGGAGAACCTAGAAGGCTCGAAAGCCACAAGGTAGGGCAAGAAAACCCAAGAGGACCCTGAGCATAGTAGATGGGCCTGAAAGGCCACAGATCAAGGCAGATAGGTCTGAAATGCCTCAGGACAAGGTAGGAGGACAATGTAGACTACAAGGCAAGGCAGGAGACCAGAGTAGGCCACAAGACCTGGGTAAGCCTTAAGGCAAGGCAGAAGGCCTGAGTAGTCCACTAGGCAAGGCAAGACAAGGATAGCCAGGTCAAGGAGCTGAAGTGTCTCAAGAGGCACTGAGGGAATGGACAGGCTGGGTTAAGTAGGCTGGAGCTGATATATCATGTAATCAGCTATGAGCGAGGCTTACTGATGTCCTCTGCTGGTGGGGGAAGGCTGTGTAGCAGTCTGAGTCATGACAGTACCCCCTCCTGGGTCCTATTTGTCATGGGGACTGAGGCCAGTAGGTTGTTTGGTCAAGGCAGAGGCGGAGCCTTTAGGTGTCTAGTCAGGAGATACTAGATTTCCTGGGGTCACAGGTGGCATAGTCAAGGTCTTGAAATGAGGCAAAGGTGCTTTGAAAAGAAGTATGGCCCCAGAATCTCTCTGGGGCTGAGGTATGGAACCAGAATCTCTCTGGGACTGAGGTGCTAATGCAAAACTTTGCTAGCATTGAAGCACTGGATCAGGTTCCCCTCTGAAGCTGAAGCACAGATGTACTGGATTAATGTCTCTCTGAAACTGGGCCACTGGTTCAGAATCTCTCAGGTTCTTGGTTGCTGGAATAGAGTATCTCTGGAGCTGAGTAACTGGGCTTGCATCTCTCTGGCACTGAGTATCTGGGCTGGCATCTCTCTGGCACTGAGTAACTGGGCCAGCATTTCTTTGGCACTGGGTAACTTGGCCAGCATCTCTCTGGCACTGGGTAGCTGCTTTAGGGTCTCTCTTGTGACGCAGCACTGGATCAGAATCTCTCTTGCACTGAAGTGCTGGATCAGAGCCTCTCTGGAGCTGAAATACCGGACTGAAATCTTTCTGGCATAGATGTGTTTTATCAGTGTCTCTCAGGCATTGGGTGGCTGGGCCAGAATCTTTCAGGTGCTGGACTGCTGGTACAGCAACTCTGTGTTGCTGGGCTGCCAGAACAGCATCTCTCTGGCATTGACCTGCTGTAACAGCATCTCTCTGGTGTTGGGTTCCTAGAACATGACCTTCATGGAGTGGAGCTATATGAGTACGTTCCTTCTGGAGCAGATTGGATGGAGTGGGCTCCTCCTGGAGCAGAGTAGAATTGCAGGACTGGGTTTCTCCCGGAATGGTTCAAATAGACCTGGCTCCTCCTGTAGGCAGGTTGAGGGGTGCAGGGATCTGTCTGCTATGACACTGCTAGCTGCCCTCCCACCTTACTTGTGATCCTAAGTCAGGGAAAAGACAATGTGTATGCTCCTCGGGAATAGACCTTTATTTATCAGATTTAGCAAGACATAGCATTTAGAAAATAACAACTCCTATCTTTAACATCCTGGCTACTAAGCCCGAGTTTTTCCTAAAGAAAGTTCTATATAATGGGTGGTAACAAAACATGCCATAAACCTTAGCCTGCTTAACATACTAATACTTATGACTAACTTACTTACCCCTGATTTTGTGTAACTGGATTGGAATTAGCTTTAGAGCCTTGTTCAATCAGGAGGAATCCAGAAAAGACAGGTGTGGAGAAGGTACATGCTACCCTTCAAGGAGTCAGAGCTAACTTTGTTAAAGCTTTGCTGCTGGAAGCTGATTGTAACTGGATTCCAGGGTCTGAATTAACTAGTTCTTTTTTGTCCCAAAACTCTTGCTGGCTAACACAGGGCCAGAAAAACTGAAAGAGTGCTGCATACAGAAACAGAATTTGCCCTTATGGCTACTAATTTTAAATTATTGTAGCAGATTGTGGCTGTATTAGCTGTGATTTTTAAGGAGGCTGTGTTGGTTATTTTTTGAGAGGCAGATTTCTTTCTGTCAGAGTCTGGAGTTTATAGCCTGGGACTTAATTTGGGTGTATTACAGGACAGACAGGCCTATGCATCCACAGGGTCCACAAATTTGCACCCCAAACACCTTCAGCAGGCAGGATTGGTGCATGAAAGTAATGGTGCTGGATTCCAACATTGACACAGATTGTAACAATAAAGAGAGGTAACAAAATATTTTGTTCACTCACCAGGTTGGCAGGGAATCCTACACCCATTTCTGTGGGGGTTGTTTGACCTCTTCATTCTATCATGGTCAGCCAGGCTGGTATCAGGGAATCAACCCTGCAGAGCTGGCACAGAATGGCAGGGCAGGTGGTCTTCTGCCTATCCAGCCTCTTCCCCTGCAGGTTGAGATCTTGGGTTCTGGGGGTCATTAGGACTTACCTTCTCCTGAACATCATGGCTGGTGCTGGTCAGGCACAGACTGTGAGCTGGATACAGGCAGGGCTGGAGACAAGACTGGTACTAATGACAGGCAGGAGGTGGTTGCAGGCAGGGCTGGATGCTGGACTGATACTGAGGGCAGACAGGAGCTGGATATAAGCAGGACTGGAAACAAGGCTGGTATTGAGGGTGGCAGGAGTGTACAGCAATGCTGTACTTCAAAATGGAGCTGTCCACTAGGTTGAATGTGCCGGAGTTAATTAACTCTGGCATGACCCCAGCGTTTCCATCATTTGGCACTGAAGAGTCGAAGAAAGTAGAGGATCCGATGAGGAGCTCCCAGACCTGGGCTCCAAGGCCTAGGCCTGGGCCTGACCCCAGCTGAGGCACCAGCATCAGGACCCAGCCTCCTGGCCGAGGCTCCGGCATTGGGACTGGGGCTAGATCCCAGCATCGGGACCAGGCCTCCAGGTTGGCTAACGCCATCTGGCCTGGGTCTGGACCGAGGCTCAGGCTTTGGGACCTGGCCTCCAGGTTGGATTGCAGCATCAGGCATAGATCTGGGCCGAGGCACCAGTACTGGGACATGGCCTCCGGATCAAGTTGCAGCTTCAGGCTTGGGCTTGGGTCGAGGTCCCGACGGACCCGGCTGAGGTCCCAGTGTTGGGACACAGCCTCCAGGCCGGGCTGTGGCATTGGGCCTGGGTCCAGGCTCAGGTCTAGGCCAAAGCCTCAGTCTTGAGTAGGCCAAAGCTGTGGCGACCTACTGCGGTCCCAGCCTATGCAAGTCTGAGGCTTCAGCCTAGTCCTTTCTGGCAGATCCCCACTGGACCCAGGTAAAAGTGGGGACCGGTGGAATCCTGGCCCCGGTATCTTTCTGGAAGGGTGGGAGGAGGCTCAATTTCATTTTTTGGCCATTTTTTTTGGGAGGGGGGTGTTATTGCTTGATTTGTATTTTCAAACAAATGAAACGAATCAAGGAATCCATGAACTGAAATTCGTGGGAAAAAAAACTTCCCAAAAACAAACCGAATAATGAATATACATTTTTTCCACTGTACATCCCTAAAACATGGTTCAGGCTGGTTTCTGGAACTAAGTACAGACTGGGAGCTAGAACTAGATACCGACAAGGCTGGTGTTGAAGTCAAGGCCTGGGATAGCATACATGGGAATGGACTGGGCAGGGCAAGAAAGGACAGGACTGGACAAGCAACAGTAAACAAGAAAGCCCCAAATAGGGCACAAGGCAGACTAGGTGAACCTAGAAAGCCCAAAGGCTGAAAGGTAGGGCAGGAAATCCCAAGAGGGCACTGAGCATGGTAGGTGGGTCTGAAAGACTGCAGAGCAAGGTCAGATTGGTCTGGAAGGGCTCAGGGCAATGCAGGTTGACCTGAAATGCCCCAGAGCAAAGAAGTAGGCCAAAGTAGGCTGCAAGGCAAGGTAGAAGGCCAAGGTCTGCCACAAGGTAAATCAGGAGGCCTGGATTGGCCACAAGGCAAAGCAGAATAGCACGACAAGGAGGACCAGGTCAAGGAGCCACGGTGTTTTAATGAAGAGGCACTGAGGTAATGGACAGGCTGGATTAAGTAGGACTAGAGCTGATGCATCAGGTGATCAGTGAGGAGGTGCTAGAGCAGCTATGAGCAAGACTCGTTGATGACCTCTGCTAGTGTATGTATATGTGTGTGTGTGTGGGGGGGGGGGGGGGGGGGGGGGCTATGTAGTAGGCCAAATCGTGGCATGACTTGTTATTAAATATTTTGCTATAAAGCGTATCTGAGCTATAAGCAGCCATAACATAAGAAATGTGTATGTTAATTGGACCTTATCTAATATTAACCTTAATCCTCCTATTGTTCTCTGTATCTCCTTAAGGTACAGCATATATTAGGGGTTCCAACTCCAGTATTTGTAGGCCGCCAACAAATTGGGTTTTCAGGATATCCACAATGAATATATTTGCATACATATGGTCTAAGAACAAAGCTAATTTGCATAGATTAGTTACCCTGGAAATCAGACCTGATTGTGGCCCACAAGGACTGGAGTTAGGAACATCTGGTATATAGAGTTACCTCTGAAGTAATTGCACTGTTTTTTCTCTGAATAAAGGAAATGAAAATCAATAGCTACCAGACAGAATTCCTCTGTCTGACCTGGTATTTATTACTAGATAGTGGATTAACCCCATAGGCACTTATTTTGGCAATTCCTGTAATCAAAAACAGTACAATGGGAGATAAGGATATGTCTCTCATTTTCCATTTAAAGTATTCCGCATCAGAGCTTCAAATGTTGGCATCTCTGTAAAGAGAGGTCTATAAAGTAAATATGGATTATTCTGGAGAGGCCTAGAAAGTAAGCATAGATTATTCTGGAAACTCATTTTTACATAATTGTCTGCTCTTTTTTCGAGTTCAATAATTAGGTATATTGTGGATAGATGAAATATTTATTCTCGGGCAAAACAACTCTAATAATGTGGCTTTGCTGAACACAGAAGGAAAACTGAAGTCTGGGAAAACATTATGCTCCTAAAAGCTGAATTTCTCGAACGCTTATGAATGTTTCCTTATTGACTAGGCTTCAGTATCCCCCACTTTACAACTCTGTACATCGGAAATCACCGTGGGAAGTCCTGACATTCTCAATGCTATTCTCTCAAATGCTAGTTCTTTCTTAAAAAAACAACAAAAAAAACCCCCCAAAAAACTTCTGCATGTAAGCATAGGACCTCCAAACATGAATGGCTTCCCTAAGAGAGGTAAGCGCTTCTATATGCATTCTTCCCTGCAGCATCCACATTGGTATTCTTGAAGCTTGTCATTAGGCCTGACCTGTCATACAGGACTTTGCAGGATCACAGTGTAAGGTGACAGGCTTACCATGAGTGGCGGAGGTTCTGTACAGCCACTCTTCTCTCTTTGCGTAGGAGCAAGGACCTATTTTCCTGCAACGCATCTATCAATAATAATATCTTTTTTTTTCCCTTTCACCTCTGGAAATGTGTAATATAGCTTATTTGTCTGACAGCACATTAAAATCTTTAAACTTCATGCTAGCGCAATACAAAATGAATAGCCCTGGGCACAGCTGAGGTAAGACATGTTTTTCGACAACAACAACAAAAAAAAAAGTCTTACATGCCAAGCCTGAGTGGAAACTTGCAATTCTCTGCGACAGACATCTTTTAATATTTGCCTTTGCCTTCAGTGGAGATTTGGTTGTTCTAAAAATGTTACAACTAGGTCGCTTGTGGCTCTTAAGACAAGGTTCTTGATGAGGGAAAACATACACAGCTTATTTACAAAGAAGATACAGTACAGTGGTGGAAAGTGAGTAAAAACAGATGGTGCTCAATGAACAAGCTCAGGATTAACCTCTGCTGTAGAAAGAAAGTATCATTTGCCACTGTTGGCCTATTAAAACCAATTCCTATTTTAAAAACATTTTCATGGAGTTGATGTAAGTATACTGTAGGTATATTTTTCTAGTCGTATTCTATTTTCAAGAGAAAATGTTTACAGCAATTATGAAAGGTAAAACTTTTTAAAACATTTTTTATTTATGTGATTTCAATTTATAGTGCAAAGAACAAAAAACTGCACGGAAACATGAGAGCTAACAACATTGCAAATTACATCAGAAAAGAAGAAAAATAATATAAACAATCATCTTGCTCTCATTATAATGTTCATCAAATTGTGAGACGGGGAAGATAGGAAATATTGAGAGGAGTTAAGAACAGTAACCAAGAAGAAATAACACAGGGCATTAACCCAGTCCTATCATCATGTATAACAGATATATCCACTCAAAGCTCTTCGAGGATACTGGCTCATTTCTAGACCTTCCATCTATAAACAACCTAAGCTGCTCTGGAAGAAAGAACACAATTCTGCATTTAATTTAACAACACATTTGCAGGGATATCTAAGATGGAAGGAGGCACCTAATGCTAAAACTTCTTGGTGCATTTCTAAAAAGCCCTTCCTTCTTTCCTGCATAGCTTTAGCTAAACCTGGGTAGATCCAAACAATTTCTCCCAGAACATTTTTATTTATATGTAAGAAATATTATGAAAAAAATAAGACTTATTTATTTTATTTATTTATTTATTTATTTCTATACTGGTGTTCGATTTTACATATCACATCGGTTTACATTCAACCAAAAACTGCAGGAAATCGGGCGTTTCCTTTGTCTAATACATTGAAAATTTGTCTAATACATTGAACAATTATAACATGGAAGTGGTTAACAAGGGATATGAATGGAACATGGAAATGGTTAACGAGAGAGAGGAACATTAATGGAGGTCAAAGTGAAAGGAACTGTTATCATATTGTAGTCAGGCATAGGATTTACATCTTATAGTTAGGACAAGGTGGAAGAGCTTCTATTTTACAGTGGTCATGCCCAGAAATAATATCTTACATTGGAGTCTCAGTGGTCAGTAAGAGGTTAATAGAATAATAAGGGTGTATGTCGGTTGATCGGGGGCTGGTTGTTGACTGGGCTGTAGGGGTTTGTTCTGGTGTGGAAGTTTGGTCATGTTATTGCAGCGAAGGCTTTAAGAAATAGCCAGGTTTTAAGCTTTTTTCCTGAAGGATTGGGGTGATGGGTCTGTTCTGAGATTTGTGGAGAGCTTGTTCCACAGGGTGGGTCCGGCAAGTGATAGCATTTGTTCTCTTGTTGATAATTTGTGTGTTTCTTTTGGTGATGGTGTTTGTAGGAGTCCGGTGTTTGATGAGCGAAGGCTCCTTGGAGGAGTGTGGAGGTGAAGGGGTGTAGTTAGCCAGATGGAATTGTTGCTTTGAAGAATTTTATGAACAATGGTTAAAGCTTTTTATTGGATTCTTTGATGAATGGGCAGCCAGTGTAGCTGTTAAGTCATGATTGTAGATTTAAAAAACAAGTAACATGGATCTCTCAATAATTTTGCAAGCAGATTATTCCAAAAAAGCTGTTAGATGTCCAGAGGCCATAGGAATTGAAGTAACAGGAGCCTGCCCAGATCTTAAATTAGAAAGAAGAAGATAGACCTTATTAAAGGAGGGAATTTGCTTAGATGGAATGCACATAATATCCATCAAATACTTCCATAATATAAATCTGGTGAGTTCACCCATAACTCTCGGGAAATTAGTCAGTTTCATTTTTAAATGACGAAATTGGTTTTCCACGTTTTCCACTTTCCTGGTAAGAAAAGCTCGTTCACATATAATTGCAGCGTTAACTTCCTTAATATCATGAAGATCTCTTTCCAGGGCTTGAGTTTTCTCAAGAAAATCCAGAGAATTCCTCTGATGGTCTAGGACTAATAAACACACTCAATCGGCTCTTACACACGTTATGTATTCCAGGCACCCCAATTGTAAACAATATCCCAATGTATCATCTCACAAATTTCCTCTATTTTGAAGACCTTTTTTGTATGGTTCCCGATAGCCGACCTGTATAGGGAATGTACTGTGTACCCTGTTGCCCCTAAAAATGTGACCATATTGAAGCGTGACAAACGATTGGGGCTTCAGAGGCAATAAAACTGAAGAATGGGCGTTTATGCTGTGAGTAGGATGAGACGTATAATAAGCGATGAAACAATCGACGATGCCACTGGGATCTGTCTGGAGACGGGTAAATTCGGCCTATATTGGTGTGAGATGGCTGATATCATTTTTGGATTTGTGATGGAATGTGACAAAATAGAGGAAATTTGTGAGATGATTCAACTTGTTAAAAGACTCTGTTTACAGGCGGGAGGTTGTTTCGCTTCGGGGCTAATTGATGATCTTTGGTTCTGGTGTTGTGAAGAGACGACGTGATGGAGAACTAAGGTTAAGGACATCCCCTTCCGGGCATATGAAGGAACGACGTGATGGAGAACTTAGGCAAAGGAAATCTATGAATCTGGTTCCGGTTGCGTGAAGAGGCGACGTGATGGAGAACTGAGGCATGGATAGTCTACGAACCTTTCCGACCTGGTTGGCGACTTTGGGTAAATTCTCAGAAGACGAATAAGGGGAGGGACTTCCGTTTTTCATAGTTAAAAGCCATCCGGGGGTAGCCATGTTTCAAAGAGAAGCGATTCCAAGCCGGGATCGCGTTTAGAAAAATGAATGGATGGAGTTATTGATGTCACTATACTGGATCTGTTTGTCACGGAATAACATGAAATGTTTTGTCCCCTGAAGCAGGACCTCAAGAGTGGGGGTCCGAAACGCGATCATGTTGGGCTATGCAGATAAGTACTTTTGCAAAAAAATATTCATCAGGATTGAGAAAAGTGACATTTCATGGACTTTTATATGTGATGGGGTGGAGAGTTTATCAGTGTGATAGAAAATCATAAAAAGTTAAAAAAGGTTAAAAAAACTTGTTTGAAAAAATATATAAAGTAAATTGGACCAGAAACCATTGAAAGAGTCTGGTAAAAATACCTTGACCCCATGAGTAGTGGTCCTACAAAACTATCGTGGGATAATAGCCTTTCCTAAATATTTGAAGTAAGCACCAGGTGTACCAGTACATTGCGATATTGTCTAGGACTAATAAACCCATTCTCTGGGAGACAGCCTGAACATTTTGAGAAAATATCGAAAGAGACTGGACTAGATGAAGTTAGCAAGTAGTACATTTAAGACTAATTGGAGAAAATTCTTTTTCACTCAATGCACAATAAAGCTCTGGAAATTGTTGCCAGAGGATGTGGTTAGTGCAGTTAGCGTAGCTGGGTTCAAAAAAGGTTTGGATAAGTTCTTGGAGGAGAAGTCCATTAACTGCTATTAATTAAGTTTACTTAGGGAATAGCCACTGCTATTAATTACATCAGTAGTATGGGATGTTCTTGGTGTTTGGGTACGCTGGGGCAGATTTTATAAATCTGCGCACACGCGTACTTTTGTTCGCGCACCAGGCGCGAACAAGAGTATGTGGGATTTTAATAGATACACGCGTATCCATTAAAATCTGGGGTCGGCGCGCGCAAGGCTGCCCAAAATCGGCAGCCTGCACGCGCCGAGCCGCGCAGCCTGCCTCCATTCCCTCCGAGGCCACTCTGAAATCGGAGCGGCCTCGGAGGGAACTTTCCTTTCCTTCCCTTCCCTTCCCCTACCTACCCCCCCCCCCCCGGCCCTATCTAACCCCCTTTAACTTTGCGCGCGCCGGGCCAGCTGCTGCGCTCCATGTTCCGGTCCGGGGGCTGGTCCGGAGTCCACGGCCATGCCCCCGGAACGTCCCCGGGCCGAAACCACGCCTGCGGCGCCGCCTCCGAAACGCCGTGTCACTCATGACACGCCCCCGACACGCCCCCGACACGCCCCTCCATGCCAGCCCCGGGACTTACGCGCGTCCCGGGGCTTGTCGCGCTGCCGAGCCTATGCAAAATAGGCTCTGCGCGCACAGGGGGGTTTGGGGTAGGTTTTCGGGGGGTATGCTCGCGCGTACCCCTTTGAAAATCTACCCCTATATGTATACATGCTTCTTTGAAATGTGATGTTTTCCATAACGGGAGCGAACTGTCTCCAAAATGGAATCCAAGATGGAATCCAGATTCATCAAAAGGGAAATGAAGATAATTTCCCAATATAAAGGGGGAGGGGTAGAGGGGGGAGGGGATATGTTTGATGTTTTGTTATATTTGATAATGCAAAAACAAAAGAACCAAAACTAGTCTTGTCACCGTAAACCAAGCAAACAAAAAACAAAGACTCTAAGTCTATTTTCAAACTGTGTACACCCAATGTAAAACAAAGTACTGCAGAAATTTTAATGAAATTTTGATGAAACCGCATCAGCAAGCCTGACAACGGCCGTGAAATCACTTGCCGTTCGGACCACTCGTCATTTGCGGTATTTATGTGTCCATGCAAAATGCTTTTTTTAAATTATTTCAAAAACTCATAAGCAATGGAGGAACAGACATTGCTTATGAGTTTTTGAAATAATTTAAAAAAAGCATTTTGCATGGACACATAAATACCGCAAATGACGAGTGGTCCGAACGGCAAGTGATTTCACGGCCGTTGTCAGGCTTGCTGATGCGGTTTCATCAAAATTTCATTAAAATTTCTGCAGTACTTTGTTTTACATTGGGTGTACACAGTTTGAAAATAGACTTAGAGTCTTTGTTTTTTGTTTGTTATATTTGATGCAAGGTTTTTGTGGCCTGGTTTGGCCTCTGTTGGAAACAGGATGCTGGGCTTGATAGACCCTTGGTCTGACCCAGCATGGCAATTTCTTATGTTCTTATGTTCTTATGAAAGTAACCACTGGAGGTTTAATAATAAAGGAAAAAACAAGAAGAAACAGATGACACTGGCAAAGGGAATGGAGGCTAATTGCTGGCTAGGGGCAGAATCCAATTGCTCAAGATTGATTCCAGTTCAGGCCTCTGTGCCAGAAGCCATGAGCAGTTCTTCAGGAGAATCAGATCACTGAACACTGTTACCATCGGCAGCTCCCTCCATGCAGGTGCCTTGAATGATGCCATTACCCTGTGCCCAAGGCTGATTGGTGGTTTCCAGAATTGATCCTGGCGGCAGTGGTCGGGTGCCTGGTGGGCTAAAGAATGTCTCCCCGCTTCACCAGTGGGGCTCTGTGCCCGATCCTGTTGGAACATGGGAGATGGAAACTCGACGATTGAATCCTGGTCTGTAGGTGTAGAGGTCATGGAAGGAAACATTTTCACCTTCCCTTTTCTCTTGAGTGGCATTTCTGCTCAACAAAGCCAACTAGAGGAAACAGCGGGATTCAGTGTTCTGAGTTGTGTAAGGCACTGTGTCACCATCTTGCTCCTCTCCCCGGCTAAAACTTCTTTTTATGATCTCTATCATCTACGGCTTAGGTGCTGCTTCAAGACCTGTAAGAAAGTTGAACCTTCTTAAGCAAACAGGGAGCCCACCTATCTGCCCACTGTGCCCATGATGTCCAGCAAACAATCATGACGTGGGAGTTGGGGGTGGGGGTGACTTGTGCTGGGTACAAACAAACAAGAAGGAGGAGCAAGTTCAGCAGATAAAATGACTGGATATCATTGCATAAGTGCAGTGAAGGAGCCAGAACTGATATTTTGACTGTGCCCATGGTTAACATGGGTGGGCACTAGGCACGCAGACCCAAATATCACACTGGATTGTAAATCTAGGCCCATTTTCAAAACCATGCATTGCATTAACACACCAAAAGGCATTTTTTAGTAAGTAGGACCCATTGAAAATCATGGGGCCTGCACGAAATAGTGTGTATTTTGGCGTGTTAATGCTTAGCACACCTTTTTGAATAGAGGAGAGCCACTACCCTAAAAGACAATGCAGCACATTCCTGTTGGGAAGTGCAGATTGGAAACAAACTGGAAGGCCACAAATCCCTTCACAGAAGCAACATGCTAGCAGATTACCTAACCTTGGTCACATATGCAAAACACAGATAGACCCTACCAAATACAGAATAAGTGACCACAAATTAGAAATAGAAATACACAGACAAAAGCTGAACTGAAACCTGAAAATCTATATATTTATATATATGAACGTTATATACAGTTTTTTTGTGTGGGTCATGAATGTAGTGCTAGTGTGGTTTTGTTTGTATGATTGTTTTTTACACTTTTGATTCGTTGGATTTATGATTGGTAGAGTGAATAGCTTTGGAAAGCTTTTAATTATTTTTGGATAGGTCTCACATGGCATATTTTATGTAAATGCTTATATTGTTATTTGTAAACATTAGTGATAAAGGAGTTAAATTATTTTTTCCCTTAAATTTTCTTGTTTGTTTACTATTGTATCTATTGCAAGGATTATTTTTCTGTTCCCTTGTAATTTTTTCACAAAAATCTTTCACATAACTTCATTATAAAAGTACTAATTTTCCACTGTAATATGTTTCTAAACTGGAAAAGATGTCTCTCAAAAGAATACTGAGGAGAAAATGATGTTAGGTTCCCCTGCAATGAAAAAAGCAGTAGAGGTAGTCCATGCAGGGAGAACTTGAACTTTAAGTTGAACAAATCTCCCTAGAGCAGTCACCTCAGCAAAACGATGAACATTTTGGTGTTTTTTGACTTTTGAGTTAAAATTGGAAATTGGATTTACTGATCTCTAAAATCAGCTGGTTGAACTCGGGTTATTTCTTTGAATATTCTATATACCGTCATTCCATGTGAGAATCACTAGTTCATAACAGTGAACAGGTTTGACACTCACAAAGGAAGAGTTACAAAGACAGGCATACATACAGGTAAACATTCCAAATCTACGGGTGTACTTCAAAGACAGACATATAAGATGCATGTGTAATCATTATAGGGGGTGGGGGGATGAGAGTATGGGGGATAATGTGCAAGACATAGTTGGTTATCAGAGTGAGGGGGAATTGGTTATACCAGTCAGAGAGTAGGCATTATCGAACAGCCAAGTTTTCAGTTCATTCTTAAATTCCTTAGATTAGGGTTAGATTTAATCCTTGTCATATAAGCGTTTCACTGAAAGGAGAATAATCAAATCACGACAAGGCCGATGTTTAGCATTACTTAGCCGAATAAATAGGGGCTTATTCAGCGGATAACTTAGGGGCAGGCAGTGGTGGATCGAGGTGGGGCAACTTAACTGGTTATGTTAAGTTATCCAAATAAATTAGACCTGTCTAAAGTTATCCAGATATAGCTTATCCGGCTAACTAGAACTTACCCAGTTATATTGAGCAGCATAGCCATGTCGCTGAATATCCTTTCTAAACTATCCAAATAAGTTATATCTGGATAACTTGGATACTCGAATATCTTTGAATATTGGGCCCCTGATGTATTAAATTTTCACTAATACAAAGAGTTATGAATTTGTGACATTTGGAAGAATTTGTACAAGCTTAAGGCCCAACAGCCAAGATAAATGTTTTAATATTTTTACTGATGTCATTTTCTCCTTGGTATTCTTTTGAGAGATAGTTTTTCTAGTTTAAAAGAAATATTACAATGGAAGATTAGTAGTATCACGACGAAGTTATGCGAAAGATTTTTCTGAAACAAAATTATGTTTAAAAAAAGGGGGAGGATTTTATGAGCAATAATTAAAATGGTTTCAGCTGTTAATCTATTTTTTGAATAACAGAAATTCTGAGATCTCCTCCTCCAAGTATAAATAAGGTTATTTTGGATTATTATCTCACATTTTTTTTATAAGTGATTTAATTATATTGATTTTTTGCTGTACTTTACCAGTTTCATTATTCTGTGTTATAAAATTGCTGCTAAACGTATGCACATAAGTCCTCCATGCACGTAAGCATCCCCAGAAGCGTTCTAGGGGGTGAAGGTGGGAATGGATTTGGATTTATGCACAAACGTTTGGATTTTCAATTGTATGTGTTTATATTTTCCTGAAAAAATATCTGTGAACCAATTAACAGGTATAAATGTACGCGGGTAGTTTTGATGGGGTAATTTTCAAAGAGATCACGTGTGTGAAAATTTGCTGTGAAAAGTGATGTACATTATGAGGTGAATTTTAAAAGCATTGCTCTCGCTTAAAGGCCCATGTACATGAGTAATGCATATTTTAAAAGCTGCAAACCATGCGTGTATATGCGCGTGTAAGAGTTTGAAAAGAAAAAAACGGGAGCAGAACTGGGGTATGTTGGGGCATTCCCGGGCGGGGTCAAATTGTACATGCTTAAATCCGTATTGTAAATCTGGTGACCACAGTGTGCGGCCAGGATGAGGGGTCTGAGGTCAAGTGGGGGGAGTACAGGCTGAAGAACCAGAAGGATCTGGATGACCTCGAGATGGAATGGGAAAATTGGTGGACTAATTGTTAAAACTGAGAATGTCCTTCACATGAATATGTTTTAAAATCTGCTTACCTGCGGGACATTAAAGCCGATAAAGTCCTAAGGAGGATACACAAAGTACGTTTCCTCGAGTAGCCGCTTACAATTAGGAGCACATGTATGCATGGTATGCATATTTTAAATCATATGTGTGCATCTGTGCGCACAATTTAAAATTTCAGTAAATGGGCACTTGCATGTTTGCTTTAAAGTTACCATCCTTCTGTGTAGTTGCTGATTTTTTTTATGCTGGCCTTTACAAAATGACCCTTATAATGCATAAAACCACTGGGGCAGATCTTAAAACCTGCGCGCGGGCGTAGATTTGTTCGCGCAAACAAATCTATGTCCGATTTTATAACATGCACGAGCAGCCGCACGCATGTTGTAAAATCCAAGGTCGGCGTGCGCAAGGGGGTGCACAATTGTGCAACTTGTGCACACCGAGCCGCGCAGCCTTCCTCCGTTCCCTATGAGGCCACTCCGAAATCGGAGTGGCCACGGAGGGAACTTTCCTTCCGCCTCCCCCCACCTTCCCCAGCCCTACCTAAACCCCCCCTTACCTTTGTCAGAGAAGTTGTGCCTGCCTCCTGGCAGGCGTAGCTTACGCACGCCGGCCGATGGCCGGCCTGCGATCCCAGGCACAGCAGCAAATGGCCGCTGTGTCTGGAGGCTCCGGCCCCGCCCCATAGACCGCCCACGCCCCTCCCCTTTTTGCAAGCCCCGGGACATACGCGCATCCCGGGGCTTGCGCGTGCCATCAAGCCTATGCAAGATAGGCTCGGCACGCGCAGGGGCAGGTTTTCGGGTTACGCGCGTAACCCTTTGAAAATCTGCCCCACTGTGTACTTCCTTGCCATCTCCAAACGTCAAACCTGAAATACAGAGTAATTCTGTTTATCATAGAGTACTGCATCAAGGATTCATCCAGAATTCTTCACTTGTAATTCAAAGGTGCTCATTTCCACTAATGCAAGTTGTTTTTCATTGTATTCACTACATTGCAGTGACTGAGAATTGCAGTTTAATGCACTAAAGTTTGGTTTATTCCTGCATCTGGGAATGTGTGGACGTTGCCAGCGGAGGTAATGTCTCTGGTTACTGTCTGTGGGAACATGCATTCCTACCCCCCTTCCCACCTGGAGATGTTTAAAGGGGTATAATGCTCCAAATCCTTCCCTAACAAGTCTCCCTTCTGAAAAAGAACCCCCTCTAGGCTTCCCCTCTCTAGCATCCCCCCAACATCTGTAAATATTTTAGTCCTCCCCACCTGCTCTAAAACCTGCCTCCCCACCTAAAATGCCAATCTCGCCAATTCTTCTCTCCCCTTCCAGACCACACTTACCAGCAGGAGCCCTTGGATTGATAGTGGAGCAATGGCTGACCCAAGGAACCCCTTTGTCCCACATCTGGCATTTTGGGTGGTGGTAGTAGTGGAGGGTCAGGGTTTAGAACTAGGGTAGAAGGAGTTTTTTTCAGGAGGTGGAGTTTTAAAAAGGAGTGGTGTGGATGTGGATTTGGTACTCAGGGTGTCATACCCCTTTAAATATCACTGTGTGTGAAAGTGTATGTTTTTGTATGTGTATGTGTGTGCCTAAAAGCATATTCTAGTAAGGTATCAAAACAGGATGAAGCATTAATTTGGATTCCCCTCAGGGATCCATAACACAATTCTGTCTAATGCATTAATTAAACAGAAGGATCGTTGAAGATCATTTTATCAATAAATGGTATGTCTCTCTGTGAGCTCATGTCAAAGCACACAATTTTGACAGCAATGGATATGGCTTTGTGTGAGCTCATATCAGATTACATGTTTTCAACATAATTACGTAGTTTATTATTATCAACAATTTAAGCCTCTATATTCATAATGTATCATTCCAGCTCTGAGTTATATACCCAAAGGAGGGATACAAACCCACAAAATCAAATTCCCTTTAGGAAGACACTCAGAGCAAGCCAGAAGAGAGAAAGAGAAATGAGAATGCCAGCATCACTTCCTGGGGAACATGCTTTATTTAATTTTAAATTTACCTCAATATATTTTGTCATCAGAAAATTGGATTGAGAAAATGTTGAGACTATTAGAGGCCTTGTAGTGTGGGTTGTAAGAATAGTGGTTTTTGCCTTGTGGTCTGGATCATGCAAAATACACTTAGGGGTCGATTTTAAGACCCGTGTGCGTGCGTCCATGTGCACGTGGTTTCTGGCGCACGCACATGCTGATTTTATAACATGTGCGCACATGGAAGAGAGGAGGTGCGGGGGGATATGAGGTTTTAATGATGTACAATCGACAAACCTTTTCTGTTGGAAAGAAATCAATAGAACAAGGAGGCATGTAATGAAACTCCAAGGAGACTGACTCAGAACCAAGGTCAGGAAATAGTTCTTCACAGAGAGAGTGGTGGATGCCTGGAATGCCCTTGCAGAGGAGGTGGTGAAAACTAAATCAGTTAAAGATTTCAAAGGTCATAGGATAAACACTGTGGGTCACTAAAGGTTAGACGATGGAAATGAAGAAAAGAGTGCATGGGGTAACTTGCTGGTGTGGTGGTTACTACCTTTAACCAATAAGCCTGATATTCCTGATGCAACTCCAGTATTGCTCTCTGCTTCAATGGCAGGGAGGAAAGAGGAAAATGGAATTACACAGAAGATGGAAATGAAGAAAAGACTGCATGGGGGTAACTTGCTGATATGGCGGTTAAAACCCTTAACCAATAAGCCTTCATACTGTTGATGAAACTCCATCATTCTCTCTGCTTCAATGGCAAGAGGTGATGGGAAATTGGACTCAAACAACAACCAAGAAGACCCCTGGCTTGATGATCTGAGATATTGTTAGGTATGGAGGAAATTGTATGGCATGGCAGATACTGACATGAGCTAGCTGGGCAGACTGGATGGACTGTTTTGGTCCTTTTCTGCCATCATATCTATGTTTATATGTAAGAGTTTTCAGTTCACTTTTTTTTGGTGTGTTTTAATACTAAATGATCCTGTTTATTTGATAAATAGTGTTTGGCACCATCAAGACACTGTCACGATCAGGCAGTCTCTCCAAAGTCAGTAATCGGGAATTAAGGACAGTGCTGCGGAAGGTCATTGTGAGACCTAAGATTATTTTTAAAAAAACCAACAGTGGTCTCTGGCTGAGAGGAGGGGAAATTTTGATTGTTTGACAATGTCAATAATACTCCACAATCATGGCTTGTATAGGAGGGTGGCATGAAGGAAATCTCTGCTGAAGAAACATCATATGATGTGTCACATAGCATTTTCAAAGAATCACTTAAGGGGCACTGCACATATGTGGGAAAAGGTTTTGTGGTCAGATGAAACCAAAGTGGAAAGCAAAGTTACTTATATATAAAAGGTGTTCTCCGTAGACAGCAGGATATATCTGTCACTTAACTGGGTGACATCATCTGACAGCACTGAAACTGAAAAATGCTCTCACTGCTGAGAAAGACCACGAAGGTCTTTCTGAGAATGTGTGAGAGTTCCAGTGCAATCACTGCTGTACGAGTTGCCTGAGTCTCCGTACCAAGCTAACCTTCAACTCTTCAAGGAGGAGGGTGGGATTGTGTAGCTGATTTGTCCTGTCTATGGAGAACATCAGTTGTAAATAAGGAACTTTGCTTTCTTCATGGACAAGCAGGACATAAGCAGCCACACAAGTGGACTGGAAATTCTCACATGGAAAGTTACATCTCAATTTATTTTTATAGTAAGGATGGCAATGGGACATGCAACCTAGAGGTTGAAGACCTTAGTTAAATACATTTTTTTAGAACTGTTCGTCCACAATGGCTATCTTAAAGTAAAGCCTTTTCTATACAGAAATGAGCAGTAAAAGTATGACTAGTAGACCATATGGCCGCTTTGTATATTAATTGTATGGAAGCAGAAAGAAGATGGGCCAACAAAATTGCTGTAGTTCTGTCATGATGAGCTTTTACTTTATTCTGCAACTGATAGACCAAAACTCGATCCATGAATGAGGCAAAAGTAACCAACAAAGTGGCTCTGGGTTCTTCATCAATTACTGTTGAATTCAAAAGAACAGAAATATCCACATCCACAGATTCTCCTGAAACACCAATCACGGGCCTAGTACTTGTAGGAAGATAGTAAGCTTTTACAATGGAAGGAATTCCTTCATTAAAGATCTGCAAAACTTTATGCATAGTGAAGTGAATTTTAAAAGCCTAACGCGTGCATTAATTAGGGGATGTATGAAGAAGTTGGGCTCACAGTACCCAGTGAGTTTTAAAAGCTGCTGAGATATGTGCGATATCTCCTGCAGTGTGTACATCTTGAAATTTTTCAAAAAGGGGTGGGGCATAGGCGTGGTGGACGGGGCATGGATGTTTCAAGGCATAAACTTAAAATGTGCATGTAAATACTGATGTGACCCGGCGTTTGCCAAGGCCCCCTGCCAGGTAACTTTACTTCTACTATAGATGAAAACCTTTAGTATCAAAAATATGATGAGAGCAAAAGGGATTCACTCGTTTACATATACCGAGTATCCCTAGATGGTATTCAGTTTCATCATCGTGGTCCCACTTCTTCCACCTATTTATTTTTTGAAAAATGATAAGAAAATGCAGTTAAAAATAAATATCCCGTCTTCTGTTTCCTCATGTCTATGATCTATTAAATTTGCTAAAACATGTGCATGTAAAATTCTTTCTTATAGACTCACTATATTCCCATCATGCACTATCAAAATAAAGCAGTGCCATAATAACCAGTGGTGTCAAAGCAATAGTTAAATCATAGCCCTAATATTTAAGAATATTTAACCAGGCATCACTGCTTATAATTAACAAGTTCACTTTATATTGGCTTCAATAAATCAAAACATTAGTTGTAGCTGCTTGCTAATATAAACGTAACCCTACATATTCAGAACACACTGTCACCATAACCAATACATCTTAACTATATATAACTCTTCATAATCATTCATATCCCCAATAGATATAAAGGATTAGACTTTAGATTTTAAATCTATTTCCACTGCAGCAGTAACCTGGTCCATCTATCAGCATCATCAATGGCGCTTGCAAGCCAGATGCTACGTGCTTGAAGAGGTCTGTGAGTTATGGATACTGAAAAAGAGCACACAACTGTTGCACAGGAGGTGGACCCTTGGGCCAAGGTGGGGTTGACGCTACCTATAGGAGGGATCTTACAGGTCCCCATGGTTGGCAGGTAGAGTGGGCTTACTGACGGAAGCTGGCTGGAGCTTCACCAATACCAGCCATCGTTCCCCGCGGGTTGAGCCAGTGGAGTTAGGTGGGCCTCTGTATGTAGTCATCGATGAGAAGATGGAGAGGTCAGCCCAGAGGCAGCAATTGTGGAACTGAAGAGTCTGTACTGGATGAGGCGGAGTCCCGGAGTCCCAGGCGCTAATAGGAACCAAAGTCTGACAGGGGGCACCCACGCAAGAACAGGTCGAAGCCTGAAAGGCCAAGTCCAGGACGTAGACAATGGGAGCGTCTTTGAACAGGCTGAAGTCAGGGCAGGCAGCAATCAAGGAGAGGTGGCAAGGCAAGGCTGAAGACAAGTCCAGGAGAGAAGCAATAGCATGGTCAGGCAAAGCAGAAGTCTGGACTAGGAGATGATCAGAAGCGTGGTCGGGCGAAGCAGAGGTCTGGACTAGGAGAAGATCAGTTGCGTAGTCAAGCAAGCAGAGGTCTGGACTAGGAGATGATCAGTAGTGTAGTCGGGCAAAGCAGAGGTCGGGTCCAGGAGAAGATCAATAGCGTAGTCGGGCAAAGCAGAGGTTGGGTCCAGGAGAAGATCAATAGCGTAGTCGGGCAAAGCAGAGGTTGAGACCAGGAGAAGATCAATGACGTAGTCGGGCAAAGCAGTGGTCGAGTCCAGGAGATCAGTCTGTAAGGAAAGCTGGGAAGCAGGAACACAGGAACGAAGAAGACATAGAAACATATAGAAACATAGAAATGACGGCAGAAGAAGACCAAATGGCCCATCCAGTCTGCCCAGCAAGCTTCACACATTTTTTCTCTCATACTTATCTGTTTCTCTTAGCTCTTGGTTCTATTTCCCTTCCACCCCCACCTTTAATGTAGAGAGCAGTGATGGAGCTGCATCCAAGTGAAATATCTAGCTTGATTAGTTAGGGGTAGTAGCCGCCGCAATAAGCAAGCTACACCCATGCTTATTTGTTTTACCCAGACTATGTTATACAGCCCTTATTGGTTGTTTTTCTTCTCCCCTGCCGTTGAAGCAGGGAGCTGGATATGCGTGAAGTATCAGTTTTCTTTTTTTCTCCCCTGCCGTTGAAGCAGAGAGCTATGCTGGATATGCGTGAAGTATCAGTCTTCTCCCATGCTGTTGAAGCAGAGAGCCATGCTGGATATGCATCGAAAGTGAAGTATCAGGCACATTTGGTTTGGGGTAGTAACCGCCGTAACAAGCCAGCTACTCCCCGCTTTGTGAGTGCGAACCCTCTTTTCTTCTCCCCTGCCGTTGAAGCAGAGAGCTCTGCTGGATGTGTGAAGTATCAGTTTTTCTTCTCCCCTGCCGTTGAAGCAGAGAACTATGCTGTATATTATGCATTGAAAGTGAAGTATCAGGCTTATTTGATTTGGGGTAGTAACCGCCGTAACAAGCCAGCTACTCCCCTCTTTGTGAGTGTGAATCCTTTTTTCCACATTTCCTCTTGCTGTTGAAGCTTAGAGCGATGTTGGAGTCACAGTAAGCATGTGTATGTTTATTTAATAAGGGTATTGTCTCCAGGCAGTAGCCAAGACAAACCAGGAACAGGAACTCGAAGGGAACAGGAACCAGGAGCACGGAGGAATCACCAGAGGTAACGAAGTACACGACCAATGTGGAGACCTATGCAAAGTTGACTAACAAGAGCTGAGCCCAGCCTTATATACCAGAGCTTCAGCGACTTCATCATCCGGGACCGCGGCCAAGTTCCCACCACGGGCCCTTCAAAGGAAGAAGAGATGCGCGCACGCGCCTAGGGAGGAGTGTGGCGCTGGATGGTGGCGTCTCTCTGCGGACCACACGGAGAGGCCCACCGTGGAGCACAGGAGTCTGCCGTAGAGCCAAGAATGCTGGGGTCGGCCCGGGGATGGAGCCGGCGGCCAACAGCCTCGAGGGAAGTGGAGCCAGATGCTAGATTAGGCAGCAGAGGGTAAGAGGGCCTGGCCGCAGGCCTGCCATGGCCAGCACATGCAACAACAACAAACCCTCCCACAATGAGGTAGAATCCCACAATACTGAAAACAAATTAGCAACATTGGAACATGTACAGAAACATCATTACATCAAGAGCAGCAATTATTTAATTGTAAAATGAGTTCACCACAGACATCTCTGAAAGGCTTTATTCATACCCCTCTTCATCTTCTTCTGGAGAGAGAAGTTCATAATGGTCAGGATAAGGATTCTTTGCTAAGGCTCCATTTGGTAAAAGGCATTCAATTTGAGCCTTATTCATGCAACTATTCCTTTGGTAATACCTGACTCCATCCTTGTGGACATATCTCCCCATTTTCATCTCTCTTATTTTTCTTTCAATAGCCCCAGGATAATCCAGATGACTATGTACCAACTGTTTATCTTGCTTGTTTTTAATGATGACCTTACTAGCATGTTCCCATACCATTCTTCATGATGGCATTCTTTATAATTGATCATATAAACAGGCACATATATGTAATACAAACTGAATAAGACATGAACTTTTCTTCATACAAGGCATTTAGCTTGTGAAGTCCATCAGACAGTCTGCCCTCGTTCCACTACCCAGGATTGATTCTGGTCCTCTATGTGGATGGAATGGTCTAGTACATCTGAGTGAACTAAGTCCTCGGGTCACTGCTACCAGTGCAAGTACTTCCAGACATTGTTGTAACCCCCTCTGAATAACCTCTTGATGAGGGCAGCTTATGTCCCATTCCCTCCGCCAAAGAGAGCACAAAGGTGTGATTAAGAGTCCAAACAGCTCCCTGGGCATTGGGATTACTACCAAAGTCCAGAACGCTATTGGAATCACTGGCAGATATGCTTCTTCTCTCCGCTAGTTGTGCCATTTTGTTGTCTTCTTCACCACAGGTCTTTGAGAATTCAGCCATAAGCACCCAACATTGTATGGCTAGGCCTCTGTCCAATGCTCCACTCCTCACAGTCCCTGTACTCTGTTTCTTCAGGGTGTGGCAGACAGTCAGGTTAGCTGTCAACCTTGTGTCATGATGGGGAGGAGTCTTGTACTGCCCGTGAGCACTGGCTCAAGCTGAATAGATGTTGTGTGATGACGTACTGCCTCTCCAACTGCACCTGCCCAAAACATCCTTCTACATATATTTTTGGTGCATCCCCACCATCTTCTTGCTCAGTTGGTGGGAAATTCGTCATTTTGGTTGAATCTCGCAAAATTTGTAAAATTCTTCTAAGTCCATACAAAGTTTCTCTGGAATTGGGTTTTTTGTTCCCTATACATCCCACGATTTCCACATCAATGGGCCCTGTTCGGGTGCTATTGTGTGTAGTGAGACCACTGTTTGGGCTGAATGCTATATCAGGGGAGCTACATTTGCCAGGGGAAAGCTTGACTTTCTGGGCCTTTGGCATGATCAGTAAATCCAGACCTCAAAATCCCCTGATTAATACTGGCTGGGCAAAGGAGTAGCAAAAGGAAACACAAAGACGGTAATTTTAAAACGAGTACACATGTACCCATACATGCGTGTATGTATGGGTACACTCTTCATTCAAAAAAAAACTTAAAACCTGGCTCTTTAGCCAAGCTTTTCCAGGACCATGATCATCATTTTTTCCGCTCCAACCAGCAAGAGCATATCTTCTTCACAAACCCCCATTTCCATACCACTACCTACTTCGGTATCTAATCTCTTGCTGCAGGACACTTGAGACTTTCTCACTTATACGTTATAATTTTTATGCTCAATAAGACCTGTCAACTTAATTGTTTAAGTCTTTTTCTTTCCTTTATCTTTTGGTCATCAATGTTACAACGTTATTGTTAAATTTTGAACTTATGTACTCTGTTCCAAGTTTCATAACCTTGTTCTATGTAATGCCTTTTGGCAATTTTCATGTTCTGTTTCAATGTAAACCGATGTGATCTTTATTTCATATAGGAACACCGGTAT
The DNA here is from genome assembly GCF_901001135.1 of Rhinatrema bivittatum. NCBI lineage: Eukaryota > Metazoa > Chordata > Amphibia > Gymnophiona > Rhinatrematidae > Rhinatrema > Rhinatrema bivittatum. The sequence goes on along the minus strand of NC_042616.1, from coordinate 542,397,193 downwards.
ATAAAAATCTAAAAATAAATAAATAAATAAATAATGGCGGGTGAGCGAAGATATGCTGGAATTTTAAATTGTGCACACACTTGCGCGCATATGTTTTAAAATACACCAACCATGTGTAAATATGCTCCTAATTTTAAGAGGTTACTCGAGAAAAGCTAGCACGCCTGTCTTCCATAGGACTTTGTCAGCTTTTATGCACATATGTAAGTGGATTTTAAAACATGCTTGTGCGAGGCAAATTTTCAGTTCTCTAATTAGTCCACCAGTTTGTCCAGTTAATATAAGAATTTTTCAGAGCCCTCTAGTTCTTCATCCTGCATGCTACCCTAAAATGCAAGATCTGTAGACTTACTCCTCATCAGAAGCAGCAGTAAAGTTACGTGGATATCTAGGTTATGCGTGCTACGGTTTTTGTTTTTAAAATACAGAGTTATACTCATGTATGTTAGCCCCATCCTGGAATGCCAATTCCCCACCCTCTTATTTCTCACATGCGCATGAGTACATGCATGTATAATTTGTGGCTTTTTAAAATCTGCATTTCTTGCATGAGGCCTACATATGCACATATATGAGTGTAATGGTTTGTGGGTATGTGGGCCCTTAGTCCGAGGTGAGCATTGTTACTACCTGTGGGGAGGGGCCCCACAGGTCTACATCATTGGGAGGTGAGGTCTGGCACAACAGAGAATTCTTGGGAGAGACTGTGGAGTGGTCCCGAGGAGAGGGGCTGAGACACAGCAGGCAGGGATTCTCACCGTTCGTGGAATAGGCTGGAGGTCAGAACCTGGGTAGAGACCTCCAGAGGAGATGTTGCTAGGTAGGCCCGGGGAGCGCAACACAGAATGTGCAGGAGGTATTCTGGAGAGGCAACCCCGAGGGACGGAGCTGCACAGTGAAGGAGGTTCTTGGTGCGATGACGTAGACCAACCTGCGGAGTTGGGGAAGCCCGAGTCAGGTCTCCAGCGAATGATGTAGGACAGCCCAAGGAGCGGGAGGCATGAGTAGTGCCCGGTAGCAGAGTCAAGGGTACAGGGGAAGCACTGATAGTCCCAAGGGTAAACGTAGGCATTACCCCGAGGAGCGGGGAAGCACAGACAGTCACAGGAAAGAGTGTAGGCACTTCCCCGAGAAGCGGGGAAGCATGGAGGTAGAACTCCCAAGTGGTAAAGGTGTTCCCAGAGGCGACCCCGAGGAGCAGGAAGCCAGTAGGATAGGACTTACTGGAAGGCACAGGGCTAGCCCGAGGGAGGAGGATAATAATAATACTTGAGTAAGCAGGAATGCAAGAGGTCACTTCTATTCTATAGGGTGGTATACTGGGGGAGCCAACATCCCAAAATATTAAATGTTCTTGCTACCTTGTAGAAATGTATATAGTTGTGTAGACTGAGACTACTAACCATGAGTAGATAAGTATGCTGCTTGACATCCAATTAGCAATGTACATAATCATGTAGAAATGTATATACTTGTATAGTCTAATAAACCTGTATATATTTGTGCATACTGCCAGCCTTGTTCACAGTCCCATTTGTTTTCCTGGGGCGAAGGAAGGAAAATCCCACCCACTAACCCCTTCTTCCTCAGGTGGAGGCACCAGGTGCCAAGAACATGAGGACCGAAGGAATCTGTCCTAGGGGGACTCCTGCCAGTTCATTCCCGGACCCAGGATTGCCCCGCGAGGTAAGCGGTCGAGGGAGTATTACATACATTTTTGGAGGCATATCGCTGGGATCAATTTGATTAATTTTGATTTTTCATACTGTGAACAGGACTTACAGATTGGGAAAAATGGATGCTATAGACTCCCAACCTGGATGCACTCCAACCAGGGGAGGGATTTTGAAAGCAGACTCATTAAAGAGACGTTGCAGGTGGCTGGGGTTAGGAAGTCACACACCTCTCCCTATCATCCCCAGGGAGACCTCCAGCTGAAGAGGTTTAACTGGACACTTGTAAACATGTTGGGGAAATTGAAGTCAGCTCAAAAGAGGACCTGAAGCCAGTATGTGAATTATTTGGTGCATGCTTACAACTGCACATATAATGATGCTACAGGGTTTTCACCCTATATTCTGATGTTTGGGCGAGAGGCCCGGTTGCCAATTGATCTGTGTTTTGAAGTTTCAGTAGATGGATCATTGCCTTAGACTTTTCAAAGCTATGTGAAGAGGCTAAAAGAACGGTTGGGAGCAGCCTATAAGTTGGCTGGGGTGCTGCCTACAAACTGAGCTAGAGAAACAAGCACCAATATGACCAGAAGGTGAGCAGAATGACTTGACAGCAGGGGACAGAGAACTGGGGGCTAACTAGGAGACACAAAATTGCTAATAGGTGGAGATCTATCCCCTATGTTGTTGAGGAAAACTGAACAACCTGCCTGTGTACCGGGTAAGGCCAGAATGGGGTGAAGGACCAGTAAAGACGATACATAGAAACCATCTCCTGCCTATTGGACAGTTGGCATTTCTCCTAGAGGAACCCCAAGCTAGATCTGAACTCCCTCCACCTCAACCAAGAAGAAGGGGAACAGTAAGACCTGAGACCCAACCTCATTGGCGGTTTGACAGGAATTCTCATCAGGAGCTGGTAAGGACCCCTGAGTATCCACTGGAAGACAGACATAGTGGATATGATAGTGAAGATTCAGAAGGAGAGTTAGTTGGGGGACATATGAGGTTCACCTGGGAGCCACATTAGAGAGACCGTACCCCTAACCAACAGACACATGATGGGGACTTGGTAAGACAGTTCCAGGAAATGGAAACCCAGGAGAGGGAAATCAAAGAGTAATGATAGGACTGAGGGTAGTACAGATGGCGAGAGAGGGATGGACAACCTGGAACAAGAGAGAGAGATGGGTGCCATAGATGAGATTCACCCCCAGAGAGAATCAGAAACTACAGAGGCTGAGGAATTGGGTGTGACCCTGAGAGCCCAGAGGGACAGGTAGGTCTGTGAAGCCCACAATAAGGTTCACATGATAGTTCTGGAAACCCAGTGAATATCCCTCTGACAGTAGCACACAAACAGATAGCTTCCTATTACTCAAAAGTAATGAAGGAATGCCTTGAGAGTTAGGTCTAAAGAGGAGGTACATGTAAGAAAGTGATGTTCTTGTTGAAGACAACAAGAAATTTAAGTGGGGGAAAGTGAAACCCCTGCTGACAAGAGACAAAGGTTTGAGCATGTAACCATTTAAGTGAACTGCAGCAGAGAAAAAAAAAGAACAATGCAGCTATGTACCTTGAGCCGCCAGCCCAGGAAACCTAAAATACCCCTTACTGTGAAGCTGCTTAACTGACCATTGAATAGATGAGTCATAGATTCAGTTAGGGAATTTGCATGTCATAGCCCCCTGGACTTCTGGTATTTTTGTTTTTTTCAGGAAATATCTCTAAAAATCAAAAGGATTCAACACCCTAAATTATAGAACAATGACTGGGAAAGGGATTTATGAGAGAAAGGTATTGGAAAACAGTCCTAGGAAGCAAACATATTTTCACCTTGGCTAACAAGGGTATTCAGACACATGGGTATGAAGTTCCCAGACAACAGAGAATAGTCTGACAGGATAGAGGGGCGTGCACATGGTCTTTCTCTGTGGTCCTGCCTGGGACTTGGTCTTTTGGCTGAGAGGTGACCCATACAGGGTCACACAACAGATAAAGTAAAAGGCAGGCTGAGAGAAGGTGACTTATCCAAGCTGGATAATAGCACATGTCTGGCCATGAGCTTAGTGGAGCTAACAACACTTAAAGATGAGACTGTGGAGGGACAGAAGCACTGAACTCTAAAACAGCTATGAGCCTAGTGGAGCTGTAAACCCAAGCCAAGGAAAACCTTCCTACCGAGGAAGGAGAATTGAAGGAAAGCAGCAGGCCTAGGGGTGGAGTGCCCCCCCCCCCCCCCCGAGTGAGGGAACTCCAGCAGCAGTCTGGGAGGTGGAGTTGGGTCCCCCAGGAGGGTGTACATCCCAGTGGCAGTCCATGAGGTGGAGTTGGGACCCCCAGAAAGGCATGGACCCCAGCAGCAGTCTGGGATGTGGAGTCGGGTCCCCTAGGAGGGTGTGGATTCCAGTGGCAGTCTGACAAGTGGAGTCAGGTACTCAGAAGAGCTTGGAGATAGTCCAAGAAGTGGAGTTGGGTCCCCAGGAGGGCGGGGATCCTAGTGACAGATCGGGAGGTGGAGTCAGGTCCCCAGGAGGGCGTGGACCCCAGCAGCAGCCCAGGAGTCGATCATATCCCCCAGGAGGGTAAGGACCCCAGCAGCAGACAAGGTGGCAGAGTTGGATCTCTCTGCAGTGCGGAAGGAGACAGTTTATATAGAATGGTCCCCCCTCCAGGCCAATACTACCCACCAGCTCAGTTGCATCTTTTCACATGAATGAGACTTGGGATAAAGGGGGGGAGGGGAACATAGTAATAATACTTGAGTAACGGGAATGTAAGAAATCCCTTCTATTCTATAGAGTGATAAACTGTGGGGCCAATAACCCCAAATTGCCAAATAACCATGAGTAGATAAGTGTGCTGCTTGACATTCTATTAGAAATATACATAGTCATGTAGAAATATTTATACTTCTATAGTCTATTAATCCTGTATGTATTTGTACATACTGCCAGCCTTGTTAACAGTCCCATTTGTTTTCCTGGGGTGAAGGCAGGGAAATACCACCCATTAACACCTTCTTCCCCAGGTGGAAGCACGAGGTACCAAGAATATGAAGACTGACGGAGTCTGCCCTAGGGCAGCTCCAACCACATCAGTCCCGGACCCAGGAATGCCCCATGAGGTAAGTGGTCAAGAGGGCATTACAATAGTATATCTCAATATGGTCACCTTTCATTCCCGATTATTGCTGAACCATGATTCAGTGACTACAGTAACCTCTTCTTGTATGGTGACTTCTAGGTGAATGATTTTGTTAGACTGATCGTTTGCACACATGACTTTCCAGGTTGTTTTTCTACTGCCCCCTTTCACTTGTTTTCTATTTGTTCCTTCCTTCTTACATTGTAATGTAAACTACCATCACTCTTGCTTTCTATTTTATGCCAACCATTAATATGCAGATGAATTAGGGCTTTTAGGTGGCAATTTTTAGAAGGATTTTTCTGTGAGAAAGCAAGGGTTATGCATGGAAACATGGCTTTTGAATGTGTCTCAACTCCAGTGCATGTACCTTTCCATGTGAGGGAAAAAGGACAGCACCAGAAGCAAGGCAAAGGCAGTGCCAAGATCATCTTGGCAAAGTAGCTACAGGTAGTTTATTTTTAACTTCCCCGGCATAATTCCTAGCAGGGAATTTGCAAACTCTGTGGATACTTCTGCTGGGCCAGGGATTTTCAAAGAGAAACTCAAGGGAGTTTCCCTTGCAAAATTAGTTTGCAGGTTAATAGGTACAAAGTATGCATCAGCCTATAAACAGTGAAAGCAGTCTGAAAATTGCTCCATTACTTTTTCAGACTGGAATATGTTGTCCATGTCCTTCTGTTCTGCTAATACCAACCTAGAGATTTCACCAGTCTCTCCACCACAATCTGTTTGGTCACCTTGTTTTCCCAATCCAGAGTCTTGCAATTTTCCATTCACGTTTGCTTTAGTGTATCCATTGTCTAATATCGTTCTCTGTATATTTCAATTTTCCCATGACTTTATTGTGGTTACTATAGATTTTGCTCACCTGTGGGCTTTTGTCACCCTTAGGAATGTAATATACTGCCCTCCTCACTAGGCTGGTGAGTCTATAAGCATAGAAACTCTTCCCTTGTAAGGTGTATCCCATGTAAGCTGTGTCCTATTTTATTCATTAAAATAAACACTGATAAATTCCAGGGGAAAATAAAATAAAAACTGAAAATGAAGATCCCTACATATAAGGTATATCTAAGTGTATAGCTACTCTTCCCATATAATGTTTTGTAAGATGTACCCCATCTGTACTCAGTGTACCTTCTTGGAACATCACACCATGATCCAAGAAACCAAAGCTCCATCAGACAGTATCCATGAAGTCTTATTTTTGTCACTAAGGTGTCTATTCCTTGCTATACTTTACTTTTAACTGGAAGGATAAGCAAGAACATCACCTATATCCTTGTCTCACCCATATTTTCAGTGCCATGTAGTCATTTTTTACCTGCTCAGCGTCATAGCTTATTTATTTTACGTTTCTTATAACTCACTTATAATGCCTATAGGTCATTTTAAGCAAGGAATAACATAACATAAACAGTAAAACTGTTCATACAATTGGCAATATCATTGCTGCCTACATGGATGAGCAACATGGGGTAGTGATCAGGGCCCTGATGAGCTTCAAAAACCTTTTCTCTATTTCAGGGTTGGCCAACTCCAGTCCTCGAGAGACACAAACAGGCCAGGTTTTCAGGATATCTACCATGAATATACATGAGATAGATGTGCATGCACTGCCTCCATTGTGTGCGAATCTATCTCATGCATATTCATGGTGGATATCCTGAAAACCTGGCCTGTTTGTGACTCTTGAGGACCGGAGTTGGCCACCTCTGCTCTATGTCTTGGATTTAGGCTCTTGGCAGACCTCACACCTCTCTGGACAATAGGCCTGGTCAGCAGATGAGTGTTTCTATCCTATGAAGAAAGGAATCACCACCACCAACAATCCTTCTCGTTCTCTTGTATAGCCCCTGGGGTGCTCTACTTCCCCTTTCTGTAATGTTCCTTCCCTGATTTTAGCATTGTATATCCATTCTGGAGACAAAAATATTAAGAAAAAGTCACAGACTGCTGCTAATGGTACTCATTGTATAAGAAAAAGTTAGCCATTGCACATTGTTTGAAAAAAGATTGTTTTAATTGTTCTTTTTTTTTCAGTGCACATGAAGACTTTAATTTCTATTACTTTGCTGCTGAATCCTACTCCAAAACAGGTACCAACTCTGGTGAGGAAATCTTTGGTAACTCTGAAAATGAGAGTAGTTAGTATTGTAGGGCTTTTGATCTTCTAATAGAAGTGATATCCATTTCAAAATATATTATTCACAATAGACCCCACTGTTATTTCCCTTATTTCGGCATGCTGAGTTTAAAGAATTGTACTCAGTGGAACTGTGCCAAATTGTGACAAATCAGTAATGCCAATGATAACGTTGTACATTCACCTGATGTTAGACTGTGAACTAAAAGTCTATTTCAGACCTAATTTAGCAATGCAAATTGCCTGTGATGTCATAAACAAATGATCATGAATTGTAGAGAGGTCATTATAAACCTTTATGAACAAGCCATTCAATATCTAACTCACCTGCACTAGGAACTGGAAAATGACTTGGAAGGTAAAATAATGTATTCTTAGCCATTATGTTTTTTTGTTAAATTTCTGACTAAGTGTTAAAAGGCATCTCTGGGAAATGTGTAATAGAAAATGAGCAAAGCCCCCTTAATGGTTCTAATCCTTCTTCCTAAAATGTGCACCAGAGGGTGCTGTACTGTGGGTCTGAAAGATAATAGCAACCATTCCAAATACATTTCATCTTCACAGAAGAGCTACAGAAATGTATAAAAAAAAGGAAAAATACTTTACCGTACATCTCCGATTCCCTTTGAAAGGGGAAGTGAAATACAGATTTTGAAGAGAAGCAATGAAAAAAAATGCCTTATGAAATATGTGATATGGTGCTTTTATTGACTGTCTAAATAAAGGTTTAGTAAGTCACCGTGGGGAAACAGAAAATCTTTACATTGGGAGAGCTGAGGTTTTATCATTTTTACAAAACTGTTTCCTATAAGCAGTGACTATAACAGATCCCATCTGCTATTTCCTTGAAGGCCTGCATTATAGGGTACATTTCTGATCTTTCTTTCAAAAGCATGTGGCAATAAAAACACAAGGACTGAGCCAGCAGTGGCTACATGGAGATGCTGAGGTGGCTAATTTACCTGGTCTGACCCTAAGAATGTCTTTGAATGCAATGTCAAGCATTTGCCTAATGTTTGTCCAATACTGTGTGTTTGATTGGAGATTCTGATTCATTTTTAAATTGGAAGGTTTTATTTTCTTGAGAGGTTGGGTTGTATTTCATAAAAATGTTCTATCTGAAATTGCTCTTCAAATACTCCGCTGATATATATGTGTGTGGTACAGAAGCCTATCACTGCATCATAAGTGGCAAATGTAATAGAGATCACCAAACAGGAGAGATTTTGGGTTGCTCAAGGTAGTAGGAAGAAGGGAAAGCCAGAAAGAAGTTAGGGTGCATAGAGAGAGGCATAATAAGCAGAAGAATGAGGGTAGTAATACCTCCGAGCAAATCTTTGGTGAGACTTTATCTGGAGTATCATGTCCAGCTCTGAAGGCCACATCTCCAAGATGATCTACTGTAGATACGGTAGAAACCTCCAGAGAATTGTTACAGAAACACGGCAGAGTCTGCACCACAAGCCCAATAGTAACAAAATAAATGACAGCAGATATAAACCAAAAACTCCAGCCAGCGTGCCCAGCAGCAATTTTATGTGCATTTACCCAAAGTAGATCAAATTCCCACATGGAACCTAACTAAGGAGAGGGAGGGATATGATACAGACATATGTCAAAACTATTCGGTGGAAAAAAAGCTCTAGAACAAGGGGTTATTATATGCAGTTTGAGCAGGTTAGCCTCAGGAGTAATCTAAGGAAACATTTCTTGTCAAAAAGGCAGGTGAGTGCAGGAAACAGCCTCTCAATGGAGGTGGTGAGAACAAAATTGGTAAAGGATTTCAGATAACTATGGTACCAGCGCAGAGGACCTTTCTTGATGGGGAAATAAATAGAGATCCAATATGGTCTGTGGTTCTGCAGAAGGAAGGGAGAATAGACAAACAACGTGAACCTTGCAATGGTTCAGTTCTGACCTGTTCTCTGTTTCTTTAAACTGATGCAAAACTATTAGGGATGTGAATCGTTTTTTGACGATTTAAAATATCGTCCGATATATTTTAAATCGTCAAAAATCGTTAGGGCCACGATACAATACCAATTCCCCCCGATTTATCGTCAAAAAATCGTAAATCGGGGGAAGGGGGAGGGCAGGAAAACCGGCACACTAAAACCCCCTAAAACCCACCCCCGACCCTTTAAATTAAATCCCCCACCCTCCCGAACCCCCCCCAAATGCCTTAAATTACCCTGGGGTCCAGCGGCGGTCCATAGCTAAATCGGGGGAAGGGGGAGGGCAGGAAAACCGGCACACTAAATCCCCCTAAAACCCACCCCCGACCCTTTAAATTAAATCCCCCCCCCAAATGCCTTAAAGTACCCTGGGGTCCAGCGGCGGTCCGAAACGGGCCGAAAACCGGCACACTAAATCCCCCTAAAACCCACACCCGACCCTTTAAATTAAATCCCCCCCCTCCCGAACCCCCCCAAATGCCTTAAAGTACCCTGGGGTCCAGCGGCGGTCCGAAACGGGCTCCTGCTGTTGAAGCGTGTTGTCTTCAGCCGGCGCCATTTTGCAAAATGGCCGCCGCAAAATGGCGGCGGCCATAGACCAACACAATTCGACCGCAGGAGGTCGCTTCCGGACCCCCGCTGGACTTTTGGCAAGTCTTGTGGGGGTCAGGAGGCCCCCCCCAAGCTGGCCAAAAGTCTCTGGGGGTCCAGCGGGCGTCCGGGAGCGATCTCCTGCCGCGAATCGTTTTCTGTACGGATAATGGCGCCGGCAGGAGATCGACTGCAGGAGGTCGTTCAGCGGAGGTCCGGAACCCTCGCTGAACGACCTCCTGCAGTCGATCTCCTGCCGGCGCCATTATCCGTATGGAAAACGATTCGCGGCAGGAGATCGCTCTCGGACGCCCGCTGGACCCCCAGAGACTTTTGGCCAGCTTGGGGGGGGCCTCCTGACCCCCACAAGACTTGCCAAAAGTCCAGCGGGGGTCCGGAAGTGACCTCCTGCGGTCGAATCGTGTTGGTCTATGGCCGCCACCATTTTGCGGCGGCCATTTTGCAAAATGGCGCCGGCTGAAGACAACACGCTTCAACAGCAGGAGCCCGTTTCGGACCGCCGCTGGACCCCAGGGTACTTTAAGGCATTTGGGGGGTTCGGGAGGGGGGGGGGATTTAATTTAAAGGGTCGGGGGTGGGTTTTAGGGGGATTTAGTGTGCCGGTTTTCGGTTTTTTTACCGTTTCGGACCGCCGCTGGACCCCAGGGTACTTTAAGGCATTTGGGGGGGGATTTAATTTAAAGGGTCGGGGGTGGGTTTTAGGGGGATTTAGTGTGCCGGTTTTCCTGCCCTCCCCCTTCTCCCGATTTAGCTATGGACCGCCGCTGGACCCCAGGGTAATTTAAGGCATTTGGGGGTGGGGGATTTAATTTAAAGGGTCGGGGGTGGGTTTTAGGGGGTTTTAGTGTGCCGGTTCACGATTTTAATGATTTTCACGATATTCTAAACACCCAAACGGCAACGATACGATTCCCTCCCCCTCCCAGCCGAAATCGATCGTTAAGACGATCGAGGACACGATTCACATCTCTAAAAACTATTGCTTTCTTTTCTTTCTTTTCCAAGGAAATGACAGTGCCTGATGATGCTGCTGGCATAGCTGCTGTTCACAAAGATGAAAGGAGGGTTGCAAACTCAGACTGGGGCTGCTCATTGCAAGCCATCAAGGAATAATGCACGGCTGCTCTATCTTGGGATATCCCATTAGAAGAGCCTCTATTTCCAGTGATCCAGTGCAGAAAGGTAAACTCCACAATCCCAAAGCAATTCAATGCACAGACTGTAAAGGCTGCACATTGCTTCATGAAGTCTTAAAGGTTTTATAGTCTTACCTTATAAAGAAGGTTTGAGCTAATCCTGATAAGCCTAGGGGCCTATGATAGAGGTGTTTAAAATCACGAGGGGTCTAGAACGGGTAAATGTGAATCGGTTATTTACACTTTCAGATATAGAAGGACTAAGGGGCACTCCATGAAGTTAGCAAGTAGCACATTTAAGACTAATCAGAGAAAATTCTTTTTCACTCAACATACAATAAAGCTCTGGAATTTGTTGCCAGAGTATGTGGTTAGTGCAGTTAGTGTAGCTGGGTTTAAAAAAGGATTGGATAAGTTCTTGGAGGAGAAGTCCATTACCTGCTATTAATCAAGTTGACTTAGGGAATAGACTCTGTTATTTCTGGCATCAGTAACAAGGGGGTCTTCTTAGTGTTTGGGTACTTGCCAGGTTCTTGTGGCCTGGTTTTGGCCTCTGTTGGAAACAGGATGCTGGGCTTGATGGACCCTTGGTCTGACCCAGCATGGCAATTTCTTATGATCTTATGTTGATAAATCATTAATACAAAGGTGTCATAGTAACAGCCTGTGATCACTAACCCCAGCACAGGAGTGAGGCAGACTGGAACAGGATTGGCCTAGCACCAGGGATCTTCTGCCTGTACCAGCCACCTCCCCCTCAAGTTAAGTCTTCAGGTTCTGATTAAGGTCAGGTTCAGGAGTTAAGGAGCAGACAGGTAACTAAAAGGCATCCACTAAAACAGGACAGGACTAGAAATGGGACAGGAACAAAAGGGCACCCACTAAATAAGACAGACAAGACTGAGATAGAACAAATGAACCAGATACCAAAAGGTCACAGACAAAATAAGCACAAAACCAGATGGCCATGATACTTGGGCCAGAATGTAGTGGCAAATAGAACGGGAGCATCCAAACAGGACAGGAGAAGCACACAGAACAGAAGACCATGATACTTGGACAAAGCACACAAAACAAGCCTACAAACTCAAAGATGGACCATAACACAGAATAAGAGAACTCCACGCTGAGCCAAGATACTTACACGGAGGCAGGCTTATATCCTGTAATAGAGCTGAGTCAATACTGGGATTATGGCCACCAGCAGGTCCTCCAAGCCAAAGGGCTTAGAGTATGAAGGTAGCAGCTTACATAGCCCACTGATTGCCCCTGCTGGTGGGAGGATAGCACTGCACACAATTATCCTCACATTGCTCCCCCAAAAAGGGCAGATTCCAGAGGCCCCCTAAGGATTGCCCCTTCCCCCCAAGATCTCAGCTAAAGATGGGGTTTGGGGCATCTGCACCAATGCCTGGAACTGATTCAGAGTCAGAATTGAGCTGGGATGACACAAAACTTGGAGAAGAGTCACACTAGATTGGAACCTGCAGGATGGCAAGACCTGGAGCGCACTGTGGAGCCACTGATGCAGGTGCTAGAACTGGATCTGATGCAGGCTGGGAAACAGGTGCTGCTGATGCTGGAACTGGATCTGGAGCAGGCTGTAAAGCAGCTGCAGATGCTGGTTCTGGGTCTGGATCCAGAGCACGCTGTGAAATGACTGGTGCTGGGACTGAAGACTTTAAAGCAGGGCTTGAACAACTGAATGGACTGGTGGCTCTAAGTCAAGGCTTGAAACAGCAGGCTGGAACACAGGCACTGAGTTGCCTGGACTCTCTGGAGCTGATTGAGAGACAGCTGCTAGCTGGACTGGATCCTCTGGGGCAAGACTAGAGACAACTGCAGACTGGATCGGATCCTCTAGAACAAAACTGGAGACAGCTGCTGGCTTGACCGGATCCTTTGGAACAAGACTAGATATAGTTGCTGCTGCTGGCTGGACCAGATCCTCTGGAGCTGGATCCAGTTTGGCAGGTAGGTAGACTGGGTCCAGCCTGGGATCCAGCTTGGCAGAATCAGAAACAAGATTAGGAATGATATCAAAACCAGGTACTGAATCAGGGTCAGGATCAGGAATTGAGTTTAGCTCGTAGTCTGCTGTAGCCAATGTTGGAGCTGTGCTGGATAGGCCTGTTAGTGCTCCTGCTCCAGAGGTAACGGCATCCATCTTGTTTAAAAGGGGTGCATGTCTTGGATAGATTCCAATCTTTGTTATATAGTTTCTGCTATATCACCTGGAAATGATTTCAGCACAGGCTAACAGAAAACATGAAGCACATACTGGATTATTTAGAGCCTGGGCCTGTGCTGCTGAAGCTGGCTTAAGTGTATATCAAGCAAAACATTTTTCAGCAGATTCCAGGTTTGTTACAGATCCAAAATGGCCCTTCCAGGCTAAAATCCTAGGTAATAGGCTTTGAAGAATCAGGCCCAAAACTTAAACATGGCAGATACCTATCCTGAGACATTACAGGATCAGAAAAAATTGAGCCTGGCTTGAAAGGGTTCAGGTTGCTACTCCTGGGGGCTCAATGTAATGTCACAGCACTACAGCCAGTTAGGGTTAACCCCCAGCACAGGAGCGAGGCTGGACCCAGGAACAGCAGGCTTGTACAGGAACAGGACTGGCCTGGTACCAAGTATCTTCTGCCTGTGCTGGCCACCTCACACTCAGGTTGAGCCTTCAGGTTCTGGTGACCTGCAGAACTTAATTAGCACATAGATAACTAAAAGGCACCCACTAAAACAGGACAGGACTGGAACTGGGACAAAAACTAAATAGTGCCTACTAAGGAAGAGAGACAAGACTGAGACAGAAAAAACGAACAGAAACCAAAAGGTCATAGAGAAGCATAAAACCATAAGGACACGTTACTTGGGCCAGAATGCAGGTCCAAAGACAACAGGTCAAGCACACAAGCAGAAGGCCATGATACTTTGGCTAAACATGCAGAACAAAGCAAGGCTAGAAATCAGACCATGGACCACAACATCTTGAAACATTGCCTGTTTAGACTACACCATATGAACTCCAGAAGGAGGCTCTCTTTGGTACAATGCAAGTACTAAGAAGGGCATTAACAATACATTTGAGAGGTTGAGATCATCCTCGACATGCCATAGCTTACGAATGAGGCTCATTCTTGTCAACGTATGTATAAAATAAACCCATTTGGAGAAATTTCCCCTAAGAGAACACCACGCTGAGCCAAGGTGCTTACAGGGAGGGCAGGCTTATATCCTCTGATATTGTTGAGTCAATGCTGGGATCATGGCTGCCAGTAGGTCCTCCAAGCCATAGGTTACATGGTCCACTGAGGGCCTCTGCTGGTGGGAGGACAGCACTGCACATAGGTATCCTCACAATAGGCCCCTTAGTTTGCAGCTGGTAACTCAGCTTTCCAGAACAAAACACAGATAGATTTTTCTGGCCCAACTGGGTCACCCTTTTTTTTCAGACGGAATGCAACAGGCTGAGAAGTGTACTGTACTTCCTTCAAAACTGTGTGGAGAGTAGGAAGAGTTGCTCTAACTCCCAACTTGTGTTTCTGACCTGGGCTCACGTAATTAATGAACTCATTCACTTTCATAAAAACAACTATGCAAGTGCTCCTAACAATATCTATAAAACTATTTAATGTGTTCATCCAAACAAGCCATCTTATAGCTATTGTAATTGCCCTTTTACTAGAGCTCCAAATGAGAAGCAGCAACTTATTAAGTTTCCGATGTGGTGAAGCTGATTAGACAAGTTAAACAGAAAGGCAGAATTTATGCCTGCAGTCATGTGTGCACGTAATGCATTTCTTCCAGTGCTGCTCTTCGGCAGTCATTTGTATAGCGAGTCCTGTGAAGCCCACAGTTTTATGTCACTTACAGGTTGCAAGCTGTAAAGGGGGAAAAAAAAATGCAGAATTTTGCAGGAAAATAATATTCATAAATCTCCAGCCGTGAATTACCGTATAACTCAGCACTATCTTTGTTCTGCCATTGCCATGAATTCAATTCTATTTCTAGAGAAGAAACAATAAACCTGGAAGACCAAAGTGGAAACCACTCCCCTTCTATTTGGCAAGTGTTTACGGACAATTTACGACCCAGCTCTCTACATGGGCTGCTGAGCAAACAGTAACAACAAAAGAATTTCCCACAGATTTTTCTTTTTTTTTCCCAAGTGAAATAAGGAAAGCTGTGGTTTATAAGCACGTGGGGCCCGTTTGGTTGGTAAGGCTTTTTTTTTGCTGAAGCCCCTCTTTCTCTGGGCGTCTCTCTCTCCCATTGCCCTTTGTAATAGGAGGCACACTGCCTGTATAACGCTCTGTACTTAAAAGGTGCCTTTTCTTGCCAAGTGGACCATTAAGTAATAACGTTCCACTCTGAGCTCTTGCTCCCTCTGGCCTGGTAGTGTGGCAAATCACGGAGCTTGCATTTTTAAGAGCACATTAGAAGAGGCGGCTTTCTGTTTTCAACCTTAAAGTGGCATTTCAATCTATCTGACATTGAAATACTACCCAAAGGTGTAAAGCACTAAAGTATAGCATTAGATACCTTTTATTGCTGAAAATAAAATGTGCAACAGAAAAAATTATTTTCTCAGCATATTCGGGGTATATGTCTGGGTGCTGCCACACCTGCTTGCCCTTGGACGCATCTTTCTCAAGTGAACTCCATCAGGGAGCTCTAGTGGGTGTGTGTAGCTCCCTGATTGGTTTCACAGAAGCTTAGAGCACCACCAGGGAGAAAACAGGTTTTCCATCCCCTTTATCATTTTGGTTGCCCTTCTCTGTACCTTCTCCATCGCAACTATATCTTTTTGAGATGAATTGACCAGAATTGTACACAGTATTCAAGGTGCGGTCTCACCATGGAGCGATACAGAGGCATTATGACATTTTCCGTTTTATTAACCATTCCTTTCCTCATAATTCCTAACATTCTGTTTGCTTTCTTGATTGCTGCAGCACACTGAGCCGATGATTTTAAAGTATTATCCACTATGATGCCTAGACCTTTTTCCTGGGTGGTAGTTCCTAATATGGAACCTAACATCATTTAACTACAGCAAGGGTTATTTTTCCCTATGTGCAACACCTTGCACTTGTCCACATTAAATTTCATCTGCCATTTGGATGCCCAATCTTCCAGTCTTGCAAGGTCCTGCTGTAATGTATCACAATCCGCTTGTGTGTTTTAACTACTCTGAATAATTTTGTATCATTCGCAGTTTTGATAACCTCACTCGTCGTATTTCTTTCCAGATCATTTATATATATATTGCAAAGCACCGGTCCAAGTACAGATCCCTGAGGCACTCCACTGTTTACCCTTTTCCACCGAGAAAATTGACCATTTAATCCTACTCTCTGTTTCTTCAGCGCTTAAATGCACAGGCCTCGCACTGGAGTGTTGCCTTTGCAACAGTTCTCCTTGGTCTCCTGTTCCAGGTTTCCTCATACTCATTGCTTCTCCGTGAGCCTTGCTTCGTGTTCCTGTTTCTCCAAGTTCTTGGTTCCTGTTCCATGTTCATCTCATCTGTGTGCTGATTGACTTCTTGGTTCTGACCACTGCTATACCTGACCTTGCCTGCCTTCTCCAAGCCTGACCACTGCTACGCCTGACCTTGCCTGCCTTCTCTGTGCCTTGACCATTGCTCCACCTGACCATGCCTGCCTTCTCCGTGCCTTGACCATTGCTCCGTCTGATGACGCCTGCCTTCTCCATGCCTTGACCATTGCTTCATCTGACCATTCCTGCCTTCTCCATGCCTTGACATTGCTATGTCTGACCATGCCTCCCTTCTCCGTGCCTTGACCATTGCTATGAACGACTTCGCCTCAGACTTTCTTGAGTCCAGAGTTCCACGTTGCTTGCTACGCCTTCCAAGTGCTTCCATTCAAGCTTGACAGTGACGCCTCTGTCCCTATCCTCTGGACATGGACTATTAAGGCTTCAGCCTCCCTTTGCTCAGGCACCTTCAGTTCCTTCTTGTTCCTTGGTGCTTGAGTTCCTGTTCCATATCCTGTCCAGGATAGGACCATATACGGTAACAATCACAAGGGCAAAATCACAGTCCTACTTAATAATAATCAAACATCACAAAAGGACGTGAGAACACAAAATCTATTCGATACAAAAATATCCTAAATTGCTTCAAAAGGGGTATGTATCAGACTATTAATACATTTAGCACATATTTTATTTTTTCTTTGTCTTAGAATATTCATAAATCTTAAACATATAACAGAAATATAACATATATTTATAAATATCGTTTATTATATTTCATTAACAATTTTTTAACATAGTGCAGATACCCAACAGAATACAACTCAACATTTAACAAGAATCACATAGTATCCCATAAAATACACTCATTCATTCACCACAACCATACAATATTAAAATCCCCACCATATTGCACATCTCCCCAAAATGTCTATTAAACAAATACAAACATTACACAATGCAATGATCCCTAAGTATGGTAATATACATGTACATGAATAATATTATCACAACATAAAACACTTGCAATGATATATATTTTTAAATGTCTCATAAATATTCTTCACATGTTAAGTACATGCATATATCCAATTTAAAAGATTCATAATCCCTTCATATTCACTCTCCCGACAGGGACCCCGTTTCGCAATCAAGCTTCCTCAGGGGTGCAGTTACTGCTGTAATTTTGATCAATCCATCTCTGCTTCAAAGGGATTCACTACTTTGGTCTATAACCAAATGCATTCACACGTCGGGATAGGCACTACCTATAATACCCATTACCAAAAATAAACCATTAAAAATAACAAAAATCATCACAAACTTTAAATGTACAATATTATCTAATTTATAAACGATACCTACCAATGTGCTAAGCGATATACTCACATCCGATTATTATTGACAACGCCAAAAATGTTTCTTTTCACACAATTTTTTTAACGGAGGGGTCCACCACAAGGATCCATGTACCTCCGCAAAACGGGCACATATGCCTCAAAAGAGTAGTACTTTCTAAATCAAAGAACCAAATAAGATACTAGCAACTGTCAAATTGTTTATAATGCATCTAACACAAATACCTGTCTGAAACTAAAGTGACTTACCACACTATAAAGTCAACATCACTTCACATATTTTCATGCAGACTCTTCTCCTCATCACCTTACAACGCCACTGAACAACGGCTGCCAGAAAGGAACTTCCTCAACGATTTCCGCTAAATTTAAATCCCCTCCCGCAGGGCAAAAAAGTGTCACTCAAAAAACACCACAACCTCTTCAACCAATAAAAATCGTGAAGACCGCCAAGCCTTTCTACCACATTTAAATCCCCACCCACGAGGTAGGGAAATCAATCAGGAACATAAATTGAGGAAATCCCGCTACTGAAACTGGTAAAAATATCCTCATATGTTCTTAAACTAACAGCAGCTCGTACCATATAAACCTGTTTTATAACAAAATTATTAAATTTATGCATTAGATTTACTCATATATACTTATATGAATCCAAATGGCAATACATATATGTTTCTGAGCTAATGTGTTTGCGTGGTATATCTAAAGGTTCAACGTACAATCAAATATTTCCCAAAGATGATCTACATGATTAGCCTTCTCCCAGAATCAGAAACCAAATTAGTTATCAACCCTTCAAAAATTATCATTAATCTACAGCTTAAATTAAGTATAAAATGCTGCCCATTCAATATCTAAATTTAAACCCCCAGGGATTACAGTGGACCATTGAAAGATTAATTTTTGTTCATGGTGCCAAAGCCATTTCATGATATCCCCCCGAAAACCATCAACGCATTGCATGAGAACACAAAATTTTAATTCCATAAGCGTGTGTTTCAAATCTCTCCAATGTTTAACTAATGGGGCTCCTTCTTTATAATATGTATGTTACTCTTGTGCTCTATGATACGCTGACGGATGCCTCTAGTGGTGTATCCAATATATATTAATTGGCACGGACAAACTATTGCATACACAACTTGTTTAGTGGAACACGTAAAGTGTCCCCTTAAATTAAAAATAATATTTTTACGGTGATGATGAAATTCATGTCCAATTAATACATTATCACAAACCGAATAATTTTGACATTGGAATTGTCCAACTTCTTCCAAACACTGTGTCATCGCGATGTTACTTCTATTAGATGCAATCAATGATCTTAAATTTCTACCTTTAGTAAAAGCGAAAACAGGGGGGTCCCGACATCCTTCAATAGACTTTAATAAGCCCCAGTATTTTAAAATGGATTTCTTAACCAGACGTCCCTTCGAGGAATATGGGATGGTACAAACCATTCTCTCTAATGAAGTATTATCATTAGTGGTCAACAAGTTGTCTCTATTAGCATAGAGAGCTCTTTTGTAAGCATGCTTTACAATTTTCTTCGGATAACATCTAGCAATAAACTTATTATTTAGAGATGTAGCTTTATCTTTATATTCTTCAACAGAATGGCATAAACGTCTATATCTTAAGAACTGGGAAATAGGAATAGATTCTTTCAATCTTCTTGGGTGGAAGCTATTAAAATGTAAAATAGAATTTCTATCGGTGGGTTTGGTGTAAACAGTGGATGAAAGTTTACCCTGATGCCAAAAAATTTTCATGTCTAAAAACGGAATGGAATACTTATCAACCGAAAAAGTGAACTTAATATTTTGATCCAAACCATTCAACCAGACATTAAACTCCTCTAACAACTTGGAATCACCAAGCCACAACCAGAATAAATTGTTAATATATCGACGCCAACATCTTACATGTTGAAACCAATGAGATTCATAAATGTGCGTATCTTCTAATGTGGCCATGTACAAGCAAGCTATAGATGGGGCTACCGGGGACCCCATAGGGATCCCCTTGATTTGTTGGTAATATAATGAATCAAATTCAAAATAATATTCAAATAAAACAATCATGGATAAATCCTTAATAAGCTGTATACGTTTATCAGGTAACCCCTCTTGTACTAAGATCTCACAAATGAGATCAAATGCTTTATCCTGAGGTATATTAGTATATAGTGCAGTAATATCTGCAGTTACCAATAAACCTTGATGGAGATCTTGATCCACCGAAGATATACTCACAATAAAATCTGTAGAATCCCGCACAAATGATCTAATTGATTTTACACGTGGTTGTAATAGATGGTCAATGAACTTAGCCAAGGATTCAAAAATCGAGCCGATGCCGGAAACAATTGGCCGGCCAGGCGGTTTGGTAATGGACTTGTGAATCTTTGGAACAAAGTAAATGTATGGGTCAACAGGACATGTAGTATATAGATATCTATATTCCTTGCTTGTAATTACTTTAGTACGGAGGGCATCATCCAAAAATATTTTTTTACTCTTGCCTGTAGGTCCTCAAGAGGGCTATTCTGCAATGGTCTATAATAATTTTCATCATGTAATTGGGACATGGCCTCATTAAGATATTGATCACAGTTTAAGATTACCACCGCACCACCTTTGTCAGCAGGGGAAACTATTATAGATTTATCATTCTGTATTTGTTTGATGGCCAACCATTCCTCCTTGGAACAATTATATTGATATAAATCTTGACTATCATCAATCTCCTTCAACTCCTCCACAATAAGAGATTCAAAGGCCACTACTAAAGGACCAGGAGGAACCGTAGGCATCCAAGCAGATGGTTTATGTAATGCATCAGTATGAGAAGTGGTATGGCCACCAAAAAACTCCCTCAATCTAATTTTGCGAAAACATTTTTGTATCTCAACTCTTGTGGAGGACCATGCCATCTACTGACTGCTGTCTGGGCTGAACCATCTATTACTTCTACATAACCTTGAGGCCCGCCTAAATCCTGCTGGCCCCAGCACCTGAAGGCTCAAACTGAGGGGAACGTGGGCTGGTATAGGTGAAGCTCCAGTGGCCTCTAGATTCAGCCCACTCCGCCTGCTGATGGTGGGGACCCATAGGCCCTCACCTATGGGCTGCGTCAACCCCACCTCAGCCCAAGGATCCACCTCCTACCAACAGCCCAGCCTTTTTCAGGGTTGAAAGCACTGCCTGTAGTTGTTTTAAGTCAATTTTCCAGTCCTCACTATAGATTAAAATGTGATCCTGGTGCACAACAGCATTATGAGGGCATTGAAGGCTGTTGACTAGCAATGGAACATGGTAGTTCTCTATGTAATCCAAATGGGAGAACAGTGAACTGGAACTGTCCTCCAGGGGGTGGCAAAGGCTGTCTTCTCGTTTGCTATAAAGGTGAGCGATACCTGCCAACATCCTTTTTTCAGGTCCAGCATGGATATAAATTGGGCATCCCT
This sequence comes from Rhinatrema bivittatum, assembly GCF_901001135.1. Classification (NCBI taxonomy): domain Eukaryota; kingdom Metazoa; phylum Chordata; class Amphibia; order Gymnophiona; family Rhinatrematidae; genus Rhinatrema; species Rhinatrema bivittatum. The sequence continues at coordinate 542,376,186 of NC_042616.1, read as the reverse complement.
GTTGAATCGAATTCCTATGCCACACTCAGCCCGCATGAGGAGGGTGAGGGAGAACATAGCTTCGGAGCCTCCCTTGACCCCAGCGGTAGTAGGCCCTATGGATGCTCACATTTGGCAGGGAGCAGCCACTCTGGTTATGAGTTCGCTGGCCGAAGTTTGGGGAGAAGAGGAGCCTGAGTTCGGCCCTGAACTGTCTACATCTCTTTCACCAGAGGATAGATTTCCTCCTACTTATCCCGTGCTGAGACAAGCCAGTCAGCAACGAGGAGAGGCGGAGGCACCGGAGACGAGTGCCTCGCAAGATCCTCTCCTGGAGCCCGTGCTGCTGGGGGAAGGAGTCTCAGCTCATTTTCACGCTGACCAGGAGTTAGGAGAAGAACAGCTGGAGAGGAACAACAGGCGCAGAGGAGGAATATGCCCAAGCAGAGCCCTGGAGCCCTCGAGAGGGGTGGACAATATTATGAGTTGGTAAGGCCGCAAACTTTTTCTTTAGAGACAATATGGGAGGCAATCTAAGTTATAAATACAAACATCTCATTACAAATGTTAAATACTACAAAAAATGTAGAAAATTGGACAAACGGCTGGAAACAGCTGAAAAGGGTCTAGTTGAAAATACGCAAAAGTTACAAGCCATTGAGGTGAAAACGGAAAGCACTGCTAATATTCAACATGATTTAAAAAAAGAAAACCACATCTTACATCTTAAAGTTGAAAACTTAGCCAATCAAATTCGGGCAAGAAATTTAAGGTGTAGTAATTTTCCCAAGTTACCTTATTCTACACCTAAAGAGATTTGGAGAAGATATATGACAGAGGTCTTGAAAATAACTGAAGAAACGTTGCCAAATATCTCAAAAGTTTATTTTATTCTTCCAATGAAGAAAGCCCAGACAGATTCTAATAACTTTCAGATATTAACCTCAAGGGAGCCAGCGAAGCTGGACATCTCAGCTGTTTTAGACCAGTCGGATGAAAATTTAGCTGTATCTTCAACTTTGATTGTCACCTTTTTACTCGAAGCTGATAGAGAATGGATTTTTAGAAAGTATTTATCCCATCATTCTGAATTGTTTCTAAATCACAAGATTCAAATTTTTCCTGACCTCTCGAGGCAGACACAGAAGAGGCGACAACAATTTCTTTTGTTGAAACCGCAAGTGGTGGAACTGGGATGTTTATTTCTTCTAAAATTCCCCTGTAAGTGCTTGATTAAGCACTAAGGAGTCTCATTCTTATTTTATTAACCATTCCAGTTAATTTCATTTATAACAAATAAAAAAAGTATGGTGGCTAGTTCCTCACCAGCGACTTGCGTATTATCTCCATAAGCTGCAACTAAAGATCTATTATAAGAAGGATGCTGTATTCCATTAATGCCAAGGTTCTATTTAAAAAATATTCCTAAGGTTGTGATAATCTTGGATCCACATTGTGGGCTTGAAAATGCTTTTGTAACTTATAATACTGAGAGTTTGTTTCTTGGGTAATGATGATTGTTATTTGTACTATTCCTTTTTATGGGTCTATTTGTTTGATTTCCTGAATTGTTATAAAAAGTTATAAAGCATGTATTTCCTTTCAAGTAATACTTGAAAATATTTGCAAAATGATAAATAGAAAATAAATAAATAAATAAATAAATTGGGCATCCCCTAGCTTTCAATAACATCATCCATTTGGGGCATCCGATTCGCCTCCAGCATCAAGACTTAATTGACTTTTCAGAAGCAGAGGTTGCCATTGGGTTTAGGAAGTAGCACAATGGGGGAGGACCAGTCTCTGCTAGATTCTTCAATCATGCTGAGCTGGAACATCCCATTTACCTCAGCCTCCACAATGTGACACTTGGCAGAAGTGTAATAATGTCATGGCACACTAAGTGGGTCCATCCTCACATACTAGAAAAGACATATTATTTCAATTTAAAAACTGGTCTAAATCTGGCTTCTTTGAGGGGAACATAAGAAAATGCCATACTGGGTCAGACCAAGAGTCCATCAAGCCCAGTATCCTGTTTCCAACAGTGGCCAATCCAGGCCATAAGAACCTGGCAAGTACCCAAAAACTAAGTCTATTCCATGTTACCATTGCTAATGGCAGTGGCTATTCTCTAAGTGAACTTAATAGCAGGTAATGGACTTCTCCTCCAAGAACTTATCCAATCCTTTTTTTAAACACAGCCATACTAACTGCACTAACCACATCTGGCAACAAATTCCAGAGTTTAATTGTGTGCTGAGTAAAAAAGAACTTTCTCAGATTAGTTTTAAATGTGCCCCATGCTAACTTCATGGAGTGCCCCTAGTCTTTCTACTATCCGAAAGAGTAAATAACCGATTCACATCTACCCGTTCTAGACTTCTCATGATTTTAAACATCTCTATCATATCCCCCCTCAGTCGTCTCTTCTCCAAGCTGAAAAGTCCTAACCTCTTTAGTCTTTCCTCATAGGGGAGCTGTTCCATTCCCCTTATCATTTTGGTAGCCCTTCTCTGTACCTTCTCCATCGCAATTATATCTTTTTTGAGATGCGGCGACCAGAATTGTACACAGTATTCAAGGTGCGGTCTCACCATGGAGCGATACAGAGGCATTATGACATTTTCCGTTTTATTCACCATTCCCTTTCTAATAATTCCCAACATTCTGTTTGCTTTTTTGACTGCCGCAGCACACTGAACCGACGATTTCAATGTGTTATCCACTATGACACCTAGATCTCTTTCTTGGGTGTAGCACCTAATATGGAACCCAACATTGTGTAATTATAGCATGGGTTATTTTTCCCTATATGCATCACCTTGCACTTATCCACATTAAATTTCATCTGCCATTTGGATGCCCAATTTTCCAGTCCCACAAGGTCTTCCTGCAATTTATCACAATCTGCCAAAAAGAACTCCTAGCAGACCCTGGACTGTTTTAATTTCTGGGTCAAAGTCTTCTCCATGAACAAGGTTACAGTTTGGTGTGACCCACTTCTTTAGCAGATTTACATGAAAGGTCTGGATCTTCTTTCATTTATCTGATTGGGCTTCCTTGCAGTCTACTGAAGCAACTTCTCTATGATTTAATAAGAGACAAGCAGGCTAGCAGCTTGTTCTCAGAAGACAGTAGCAACTTTAAGATATAGTCTTCTAGCTGGAAGACCTGCTGGATAACAGACTAATTATACTCCCAAGCGTGGGTGGTGTGGACCTTTTCTAAATATAGGCAGGCAGCTGCTTCTACCCATTTCCTCCAGCTTCTCCTGCATCTCTGGATGTACACCCAATTTTATAACATGTACATGTACACATGGCTCCTCTTCCCAGGTTTCCCGGGCCATATCTAAGATTCTCCAAGGTTGTCTTCCATACAGTAATGGGAGATGCTGATTGAGCTTTGGGGAATTCTCAGATACAAACTATATGTAGGGCAAAAACGTGTCCCAGATTTTGCAATCTTCCATAATGAACTTCCTCAGCTTCTGATTGAGGGTTTTGCTAAAACGTTCCACAAGCTCTTCAATTTGCAGGTGATAGACCAAGTTCTGGAAGGTTTTCATGCCCAGTAATGCCTAAACTTGTTGCATCACTTAGAACACAAATGGGGTCCCTTGGTCAGTCAACATCTCCTTGGGCAATTTGACCCATTAGAAAACCTATATCAAGGCAGTCACTATTTCATAGGGGTACGGCATCTGGATACTGGGTGGCATAGTCCATAATGACTAATATATATTTACTTCTGCAGATGGACCTCTCTAAGGATCATGCCAGGTCCAGTGCAATTCTCTCAAAAGGGCTCTCCATGATGGTTATTGGAATAAAGGGAGTCCCTCTTACCCTGATGGGTTTGTTTAACTGGCATGTAGGACAGAACTGACAATACTCTGGACTTATCTATACAAGCCAAGCCAATAGGACAAGCCCAAGATTTTCTCCAAGGACTTCTCTTCCCCTAAGTGGTCTCTTAGGAGGAGGCTGTGAGCTAACTGAAGTACCTGTTAGTGATAGGGCCAGGGAATTAGGAGCTCATAAATATCCATTTTGAGGTTTCCCTTTGCTACCCGATACACTAAGGGGTAGATTTTCAAAGGGTTACACGCGTAACCCCCGAAAACCTACCCCTGCGCGCGCTGAGCCTAGTTTGCATAGGCTCGGCAGTGCGTGCAAGCCCCAGGATGCCCGTATGTCCTGGGGCTTTGAAAAAGGGGCGGTCTGGGGGCGGGCCCGAGTCCTCTGGCACAGCAGCTGTGCTGGGGGATGGTGCACTGGCGCGCGCAAGTTATGCCTGCCAGAGGCATAACTCCATCAAATAAGGTGGGGGGGATTTAGGTAGGGCCGGGGGTGGCTTAGATAGGGGAAGGGAGGGAAAGGTGGTGAGGGGGGGATCGGAAAAAAAGTTCCCTCCAAGGCTGCTCTGATTTCGGAGCGGCCTTGGAGGGAACGGGGAAAGCCATCGGGGCTCCCCTTGGGCTCAGCGCATGCAAGGTGCACAAGTGTGCACCCCCTTTCACGCGCCGACCCCGGATTTTATAACATGTGTGTGGTAGCGCGCACATGTTATAAAATCGGGTGTACATTTGTGTGCGCCGGGTAGCGCGCACAAATGTACCCCGCGCGCGGTCCTTTAAAAATCTGGCCCTAATTCTTTCCACATTATAAAGAAGGTGAGGCCAGATTTTGGGTCTCTAACCCTTGGACTAGCCTCCCTTGTATCTTCTGATCATGTTCCTGGGAAAACGTAAGGGACTCATCCTCAGTTTGAGCACATATAAAGTTCCCAGGATTACCCCCCCCCCCATCTTATTTCAAGGGAACAACTAAGGGTTCCTAGGGCATTTGGGATTTTCATCTGTCTTGTGAAATTTATCTATGGCAACCTATAGGGGTTTGGATTAAATGGCCTTTTCCTGGCAGCATTGGCATTGGGACTTAGATACCTTGGGTTCCCTGACGTATAAGATGGGGTCCTCTAGTGGGAAGACCTCCTTAGCTTAACAAATATTTCTGTACAGGACCAGGACACAGGACCACTTAAAAAAAACAAGAATAAGATTGGAAGTCTAGTAAATCACATTTGATTTTCAGAAAAGCATGTTCATGAGGAACTAACTAAACTTAAAAATAGATAAGTTGATGGGGGCCAGATGGGCTACATCTAAAGATACTAAGGGAACTTAGAGAAATTCTGGCAGCTCCACTGGCTGACTTTCTTTAGAATTGACAGTAGTTCTAGAGGACTGGAGATAAACAAATTAGGTTTGTTTGCAAAAACGTGGAAGTAAGGAGGTGGCAGGAAACTACAGGCTGGTTAGTTTGACCTCTGTATTGAACAAAATAATGGAATCACTGCTGAAACAGAGAGTAGTGCAGTTTCTGAAATCCAATGGATTGCAAGATCCAAGACAGCATGGTTGTACCAGATGAATCTCACCAATTTCTTTGTTTGGGGGCCCAGAGAGTTGAATTAAGGGAGAGTGCTAGATGTAATGTACTTGGATTTCAGTAAATCCTTTGACGGGTTCTTCATAGGTGACATAAATAAACTGAACGCCCTTGGTATGGTCCTTAATGTGACTAATTGGGTTAGAAACTGAGTGGGATACGACAAAGTAGCTCACTGCTAGTAAAGCCCGCCTCTGAGCAGGGGGAGTGTTATTAGTGGTGTTCCTCAGGGATAGGTCCTTGACTGGTTCTTTTCAACATATTTGTGAGCAACATTGAAGAAGTATTGTCAGGAAAGTTTATCTTTTTGATGATGATACCAAAATCTGCAACAGGGTAGGTTATGGAAAATATGAGGAGAGATCCAGTGAAGCTTGAGGGCTGATCTAGAATTATGCATTTAGTCTTAAAAATTCCAATGGAGAGGTACATTATTGGGGGTGAAATTCTTCTAAGCATGAAAGAAGAGTGGCATCTAGGGGAGACTGTATCTTATGATCTTAAAGTGGCCAAACAGGTGGATAAAACAATGGTAAAAGCCAGAAAGATGCTTGGCTACATAAGGAGAGGAATGGTCAGCAGAAAAAGAGAGGTGATATTGCTCTTGTATAGCTCCCTTGTAAAACCTGATTTTGGAAAACTTTGCAGAATTTTGAAGGCTATATCTTCAAAAAAAGATATAATCCAGTTAGCGTCAATACAGAAGGAGGCTACTGAAATGGTCAGTGGTCTGTGTTGTAAAGGATATGGAGATAGATTTAAAGATCTAAACATGTATACCCTAGAGCAGGGGTCAGGAACCTTTTTGGCTGAGAGAGCCATAAACGCCACATATTTTAAAATGTAATTCCATGAGAGCCATACAATATGTTTAAAACTAAATACAAGTAAATGTGTGCATTTTATGTAAGATCACACTTTTAAAGTACAATAAGTCTCTGAAAATATTACACCAGGCCTTAAGACACCAATACATCTCCTATTAGGAAAACGGACCAAGTCAAGCTGCTATAGAGTCCTACACAGAAACTACACGCCAGCAGAAAACCTCACCTGAATCACGTGCTGTCCCTCACCTAACATAGAATAAAGAGACCAAAACGCATAACAAGAAGCATGCAGACAAAAACTGAATTGGAAACTGCAACAAGCCAGAGTCTCTGTATGCAGTGTAACAAAGGAAAAAAGAAACATCACACATCCTTATAAAACAAATCAAGAAATATAAAATCATCAGCAGTAAAACTGTACTAACAAAAAGAACATATTTCGAAACAGCTGATGAGTGGAATATCCAATAATTAAAAACTCATATAAAACATTTCCAGATACCAACAAAATATTTCAAAATAGCAGACACAAAGATCCAGTAATGAAAAATAATAAGGATACAAAAATTTTTTTGCTCTGCATACCTGGGAACGTTTGATATCCAGGTGTCCTGAGATTGTTCTGAATTAGCAGGAGGTGGGGTGGTTTGCTTGGAACTTTCTCCTCTCTCAGTCACATACCAGCGCTCTCTCTCACACTGGCTCTCAATGACACACCTATACACACATGCTCTCAGTCACTCACATATACAAATGTTTTTTCTCTCTCACTTATATAGGCTCTTAATTACACATTTACACACATGCTGTCTATCTTTTCACGCTTACACACACACAGGCTTTCAATCACATAAATACATGCTGTCTTTTTCTCTCACACACAGACTCTCATTCACATGCTTACAAACATGTCCTCTCTTTCTCTCATTTACACACAGGCTCTCAATCACATACTCACATGCTCCCTCACCTAAATCAGCTCTCAATCACACACATACACACATGGTCTCTCTCTCTCATTTAAACACAGGCTCTCAATCACATACTCACATGCTCCATCACCTAAACCAGCTGTCAATCAGACACAGACACACATGATCTCTCTCTTACTTATACACACAGGCTCTTAATCATACATACACATGATCTCTCTCACACACAAAGGATCTCAATCATACACACATACTCTTTCAAACAAACAGGTTTTCAATTACAAACTTACACATACAGGTTCCCAATGGTAAACTTACATTCATGCTCTCTCTCTCACAGGCAGGATCTCAATCACAGACATACTCTCTTTCACATATACAGGCTCTCAATCATTCACATACATGCAATCTCTCACTCACACACACAGGATCTCAAACACACATGCTTGCTCGCCTCATTCATTCCCTCTCTCTCCCCCCCTTCCCCCCCCCCCCCCGGGAACTCGCGGCAGCAGCAGCCACCTCCCAACGCTAACCTCCTTCATTTTCAGCCCTCGCGGAGGCGAAGGCGGAGTCCCATCGGCCGCGGTTGAAGATTTTCATTTTCCTCCGAGCCGCGCTGCAGTCTTCTTCCCGTCGGACACTAGCGTGCCTGCGCGGGTCTTCCCGCGCAGGCACCCGATGCTCTCCACTTCCTCTTCCGGGCCGCGGGAAGAAGAGAGCACCGGCGTGCTCTCTTCTTCCCGCGGCCCGGAAGAGGAAGTGGAGAGCATCGGGTGCCTGCGCGGGAAGACCCGCGCAGGCACCCGGCTGACACCCGATGACTCCCGCGCAGGCACCCGGATGACTCCAGTCGGCGTGCTCTCTTCTCCTCCCCCCCCGCGGCCCGGAAGAGGAAGTGGTGAGCATCGGGTGCCTGCGCGGAAGAAGAGACCACGCTAGTGTGGTCTCTTCTTCCCGCGCAGGCACCCGATGCTCTCCACTTCCTCTTCCGGGCCGCGGGGGGGGGGGGGGGGGAGAAGAGAGCACGCCGGTGCCGCTGACTCCAGCTGTCCTGCCGCGTTCCGCCCGGGCTGACAGCATTTTAAGCCCGGGCGGCGGAGGACCGGGGAGCAGCTGGGTCAGCGGGGAACCGCGAAGTATGGCGACACTTGTCTGCGAGCCAGATGCAGCCCTCAAAAGAGCCATATCTGGCTCCCGAGCCATGGGTTCCCGACCCCTGCCCTAGAGAAAAGGTATGATGGAGAGGTATAATAAAGACATTTATTACCTCCAAGATTTCCATGCACAGCAGGCAAACCTCTTTCAATGGAAAGGAGGCTCTAGAATGAGGGATAATGGGTTAAGGATAAAAAGGGGTAGATGCAGGAGTAATCTTGGGAACTATTTCTTTACAGAGAGGGTGGTAGATACATGGAATGGCCAACCAGTGGAGGTGGTGGAAGCAAACATGGTATCTGAATTCAAGAAAGCATGGAATAAATATAGGGGAACTCTGAGGGAGTTGTAGGAATAGTAAGGCTAAATTAGCTGGGTGAATGGGCAAACTAGATAGGCTATACAGTCTTTTTCTACCATCCTGTTTTTTGTTTGTATATGAATATCTCCTCCACTCTAATATATGCTAAATAGTACATTTTTAGAGGAAGGCTAGGCCAAAATATTATAAGACACTGACCATTCGTTATATCACAAATAGTTGATATTTGGAGTAAGTGTATTAGTATAATCATGGATCTGGCTTAAACATGCAAAAGTTTTTTTATGCAAATAAAAAGCTTATCTTTCTGAAGTGCCAAAAAGCTTCTTTGATGGTGCTAAATTTCACTCGGGCCGATTCAGTAAAATCCACGGGAGAGCGGACGAACGCCCGCTCTCCCGGCGCGCGCACAGGCCACTCGCCTGTGCGCGGGATACAGTATTTAAATTAGGTGGTGCGGTAGAAACGGGCAAAAGGAGGCGCTAGGGACACTAGTGCATCCCTAGCACCTCCTTTTAGCTCGGAGCGGTGGCTGTCAGCGGGTTTGACAGCTGACGCTCAATTTTGCCGGCATCGGTTCTCGAGCCCGCTGACAGCCACGGGCTCGGAAACCGGACGCCGGCAAAATTGAGCATCTGGTTTTCAGCCTGACAGCCACCGGCCCATTTAAAAATTTTTTTTTCTTTTTTTTTACTCTTCGGGACCTCCGACTTAATATCGCCATGATATTAAGTCGGAGGGTGCACAGAAAAGCAGTTTTTACTGCTTTTCTGTGCACTTTCCCGGTGCCGGCAGAAACTAGCGCCTACCCAAAGGTAGGCGCTAATTTCTTAAAGTAAAATGTGCGGCTTGGCTGCACATTTTACTTACTGTATTGCGCGGGCATACTTAATAGGGCCATCAACATACCCCAGCGAGAACTAAGATCAGCAAATAAGGGCTTATTATCAGTGCCCACAGTAAAATCGGCACATTTCAGTGAAATGAGAGACAGAGCAATTTCGGTCACGGGGCCAAAATTGTGGAATACTTTGCCTTTTCATCTCAGAGTACAGGACAATTTGAAAAAATTTAAGAAAGATCTAAAAACATGGTGTTTCCAGCAAGCTTTCGGAATTGAACCTAAAGAATGTTAGCTAACACAGTAGTTACTTGAGGAGTCTTTTATTTTCTTAACTTTGTTTCTTTTAATGAGTAGTTTTTAACTATCCTAGTTTTATTTGAAATTTTATGTATTTATATCTGTTTCTAACTGTTTTTATATATTATCATGTAAACCGTATAGATAGAATTTTGTATTCTGTGACATGGTATATAAAAGTTGCATAAGTAAATAAAATAAAATTTGCATGTTGAGGGCGCTATTTGGTGCCGCGGGTTGGACGCGCGTTTTCCTCCCCTTACTGAATAAGGGGTAAGGGAAAACGCACGTCCAAGGGCAGGTTAACAGTGCACTCCATTGGAGCGCACTGTACTGTATCGGCCTGACTGTGATGAGCTAGCACTGAAATAGGCCAAAAAGCCTGACACTGTAGGGATGTGCAGGGGAAAAATATTCATTTTTGTTTTCATTTCATTTTCAGGAATTTTTTCCCCACAAATTTCAGTTTATGGATTGCTTGATTTGTTTAATTTGTGAGAAAAAAACAAATCAAGCAATTAAAAAAAATGAAAAAGCCAAAAATTGAAAATAGGGACTCCGGCCCTCCCAACCGGAAAAATGCTGGGGTCAGAATCCCCCCGGCTCCCACTTACCCTGTTTGGAGAAGATTCGCTGGCAAGGCCTAGGGCTAGGCCCAGGCCGAAGCTTCAGCCTTACATAGGCTGAGGATCATGGTGACCTAGTGTGCCCTCGACTTATGCAATGCTGACACTTCAGCCGAACCCAGGCCTGACACCGGAGCCCAGCCTTGAGTTTCTCCCTCGTCGTCCTCTTCTTTCTTCTGACGCCGTCCACTGGGGTTGTGCTGGAATTAACTAACCAGCGCATTCATCCCACTGGATAGCGCCATTTTTATGTACAGCCTTTCTCTAAATATTGATTCTTTGTGATATAATGAATGGTCAGTGTCCTACCATAGTATGATGGTCTATCCTTCCACCTAAAATGTACTGTTTAACATAAATTAGAGTGGATTCTTGTTTGTTTGAAAATGTATTTTCTGCTTTAGAGGTTTTCTTTCAGATAACAATGATCCAGAAGTAATCTTTGGCACACAGAGCCCCAAAGTCTGGACAATCGAGTCCAAAGATGATGGAGTATGGGGACCATGGAAGTACTCCCACTTCCATGTTGGCTTGTTGGCCATGGTCTTCAGCGAGACCTGGCTGGTTGGATTTTGCCTCTGGTCTCCATGAATATAAGCAAGATTCACTGTCTTCTCATAGTCAATTTGTATTCTATTGAGTAGTTTTTTCTATACGATTTTTTATGCTTCTTAAGTCTACTAGGGCTTGAGTAGGGGAGTCATCCAGTTCCACTGGAATAACAAAAGTAGTGAACCCAAACATGAACTATCCACAAAATTATAAAGCTGTGGGGTCATATCAGGTCAATGTCTATCTCTTTGTCCTCCATCTAGTGACATTCTCGGGCAATGTGGTCTCTCTCCACATAGCTGATGCAGGGTGGTGTGCCAGGGTCCTGTGATTAGTGCAGGGAGCCAGACCAGTCCTTCTTTAAGGTCTTCAATAGGCATCTTACTTTAAGACTGCAGCATCCTGGATTTGGTGAGGTTGGTCTTTCTTGCAGCCTGATGTGCTCTAGCATTAAATGGGCTTGGTAAAAGGCATCAGCCACTTCGAGGGCAGTCTCCAGTGTGAGCAGCAGGTATTGGCATACCCATTGCCATATAGGTGGGTACAGACTTTCAGAGGCCTGAAAGATATTAATAATGCACAAACTTCAAACCTTTTCTGTTGAAAAATAAACAATAGAATTAAGGGATCATTAAATGAAATTATAAGGGGTTGACTCAGAACCTGGAATACCCTCCCAAAGGCCTGGAATACCCTCCCAAAGGAGGTGGTAAGGGCAAAATTGGTTTAATGACTTCAAAAGTGCATGAGCTAGATACTGTGGATAGCTAAATACTAGATGTTGGAATTGAAAAAAGGGGATCATGGGGGTAACCTATACAGAGTTGTAGTTACTACATTTAACAGAAGGCATGAGGGTAACCTGCACAGAGTGGCAGTTGCTACCCTTAATAGAAACATGGGGGTAATCTGCAAGGAGCAGAAGTTACTACCCTTAACAGAAGGCTTGGGGGTAACCTGCATGGAGTGGCAGCCAGTTACTACCATGAGCAGCTTGCTGGGCAGGCTGGATGGACCATTTGTTTTTTATCCTGCCATATTTACTATGTCACTATATATGCAGTGATCCAGGAGGGATCAGTTTGGCGATTTCTGTGCTGATTTTCCCTTCAGGCTATAGTTACTTTGGACCTATATTTTTAGTTGGCAGAAGAGGCTCTGTGGGCTTTCTCTGGGCTGGAGGACTCCTCACTGGAACTGCTGCCATTAAACTCTGGGGTACATCAAATACATTCAAAGATGGTGGCTTTAATCTTCACATAGGTGAGCCTTCCATCTGAATTTGCAGCCTTCCAAGCAATTTGGCCAGGAATGTGGTCCAAATAGACTATGACAATCCTGCTAGCCGGGTGGTTCATTTAAATGTAACCAGGAAACAGGGTGGTTCATTTAAATTTAACCAGGAGGATCCTCTCCTGGAGCCATCTTAAGTATCTTGGGAGGGCTGGGTCAAACTAGCTTGCTGGTTCTGTGTCATCTAGGTTTGTTCCTGGTTCAAACATATTTGTAGTACTTGCTGCATGGCCCACTGGCCTTGTAAACAGTCTGCAGTTGCTGCTGTGTCTCAGTGAGGCCCAGTAAGAGCTCCATGCTGGCTCAGCAAGTATCGGGTGTGACAGGTACCTCTCTGCTCCCCTAGGCCTACAACACTTGCACAAGAACAGAAAGAGACAAAAAAAATCCTTCCTTTTTTGTCCCTTTTTATCTTAAAAGGAAGAAAAAAATCCTAAACTGTCTGGCTGTGACTCACTAAAATTCCCTCTCTATCCAGGCCAGGGCTAGGTCTTTCAGGCCAATGGATTCATCTCTCGGGGCTGACATTGTAGCCAGGCCCACGATAGCATGGGACCATTGTCTATGGGGGGCTTAGACCAGCAAATCCCACTGCTACCACTGTAGGTGACAGTATGGGATGGCCCCTGGCTTACAGGATGGTGCTAATATTAGAAGAATCAGTCTGGTCTCTGGCCTTTCTCACACAAAAATACTTTTCATTATTTACAGAAAGAAAACAGCAAAATTCTGCTTACCTCAGAATTTCCGTCTCAAAAAGTTATCACCTAGATCTTCTGAATATTGAACTCATACCTTTTAATTTAAAGGTTATTTTTTCTTTCTGAGATTAACAGTGTTATACTTAAACATTACTGGTCTGATTTACTCAAATTTGGGGCTTAGATAACTTTCTGACAGAAATATATTTGCATCCTATGTTTAAAAGCCACTTAGTGGGCCTGCATATCTTGGAAATGTAATTGTAAACTCTCTTTATAGATTATCATAGATGGCCATCTTCTGAACTGCTTAATATGATATCAGCCTTATTTCCCTATGTATAAACCTCAATATCCCTTTTCTGGTGGGGTTAGAGAAGGCAATGCAAAGTACTCACCGGAATTTCTGTAGAAACTGTACCACTTTGAGCGAATTTAAGACACATTCACAACACAAATGTACTGAGTTATTGGAATGTGGGTACCCTTATAAACTTTTGAAAAATTGCTACAAGAGGGCACAGTTTGCAAACAGAGAACAATTGTTAATGAAAACAAGATCAGAAGTTAAAAACAACAGTAATCTAAATTTCATCACTAGATATACAACTTTGACTCCTGGCTTAGTTAAAATATTGAGATCACATTTTAATATTTTGCAACTGCTTCCCTGTTTCAAGGATGCTAGGATACTCACGTCATATGTACATTCAAGAAACATTAAAGAGATTGTTAGTCCTTCGTATCTACCAGAAAAAAGATGTGACACATTTAACACACTAATAGGAACTAAATTAAAAGGTAATTTTCATTGTGGACACTGTTCGTTTTGTGAAATCATGATCCAAGGGGAAATTTTCATCAGTCCTATAGATTCCAAAAAATATTTTTTGAAGGAGTTCACTAATTGTAATTCTGATTATGCTGTATATGCTCTTCTCTGCCCTTTTAAACAGGTATATGTTGGCAAAACCATCAGACCTGTTAGGGTTTGACTTGTTGAACATAAAAGATGTCTGAAGAACGCAAAGATTGAGGCACCTCTAGTGTCACACTGCCTAGAATACAATCATATATTTTGTGAGATACGATGCAGTGTTTTTGGAGAGAATCATGACATATACACGGGGTGGTGATAGGGGCAAGAGACTTCTTAGCAAGAATTACGTTGGATTTTTAAATTACAAAGTGTTAGCCCTATGGGTCTTAACTCAGAGATGGAATGGTTCCCTTTCTTCTAATGAAGAATCAGTCTAACTTAGCTACATATGGGACATTCTTACCAATTGCTCATGGCACAGTGCTTTAGTTTTTTGGTTATTGATAGTTGGGACATTGTAACATTGTGACACAGAACAATTGATATTCTGTCTCAGCTCCGATAAGTGTTGTGTGTACACCAGGTAGAGAGTGCATGCACCAGCATGTTTCTTTTTGAATATTGCCGCCCCGGCGCATTACAGTACAACACGTATTGGATATCTGAGAATCTACACAGAGGGAAGAAGGAGAATACAATTTTTTTGGAATAAAAATTTGACAGTCGGGACATTGTAATACTGTGACACAGAACATTTGAAACTTTGTCTCAGCTCCAATTAATAATGGGGGTAATTTTCAAAGGAGTTACGCACATAAATGTAACTACTATTGTAGCAATTTTCAAAAGCCATTTATTCACGTAAAGTGCACTTATGCGAATAAATCCTATGGACGATTTAATGGCATATATTGTAGCAATTTTCAAAAGCCCACTTACTCGAGTAAAGTGCATTTACATGCGTAAAACCCAGATTTACGCATGTAAATGCTTTTTAAAATCAGACCCAATGTGTGTATTCCAGGTACAGAGTGCATGCGCCAGTCTGTTTATTCTTGAAATCACCACTCTGGTGCATTACAGTACAGTAATTATCTGATACCTGAAAATCTATACATAGGTAAGAAGGAGAACACAATGTTTTTTGAATAAAAAAATCATTTCAATTTCATTACTACAGCAATTGTAGTAGTTGTGATTGACTATGTATATATACAGCATTGTTGTTCAGACTATTTGAATTTCTCTAGTTAGTTCCTATTGGTGGAACGGACATATAAATAGAGAGCGTGTGTGCCAGCGTTCTTTGCTTTGAAACCATCAATAGCGGTGCTCCGCAGTAGAGAAAGATACGGATGTTGAAAACCTTCACTGAGGTAACAAGGAGGATATTATGTTTTTTGTGCTAAGTTTTCTAAATATAAAATGGTTAATTAGTTGTTCTTTATTCACATAGGGCCAGATCTTAAAAAATACGCGCGCATGTTATAAAATTCGGAGTCGGAGCACACATGGGGGTTCACACGCGTGCACCTTGCACGCGCCAAGCCCAAGGGGAGCCCCGATGGCTTTCCCCATTCCCTCCAAGGCCGCTCCGAAATCGGAGCGGCCTTGGAGGGAACTTTTTTTGCGATCCCCCCACCTTCCCCTCCCTTCCCCTATCTAGCCCACCCCCCAGCCCTACCTAAATCCCCCCCTACCTTGTTTCGGCGAGTTAGGCCTGCCCGCGAACCTCCGGCATGGCCGCTGTACCAGAGGAATCAGGAACGGCCCCGGCCCCGGACCACCACCCCGCCCCGCCCCACCCCCGGACCACCGTCACGCCCCCGGACCAGCCCCCAGGCCACCCATTTTGGAAAGCCCTGGGACATACGCGCATCCCGGGGCTTGCGCGTGCTGCCAAGCCTATGTAAGATAAGCTCGGCGCGCGCGGGGCAGCTTTTCGGGGGTTACGCACGTAACCCTTTGAAAATCTGCCCCATAGTTTGTGCCTTGATACAGCCAAATGGCGAAACATTAGCTGATGTCAGCTTGGTTTATGAACAAGTTGCTCTTCAGGTTACCAGTCCATTTCGAGTAACCTTACCAAGGATCTTTAGTAAGAAGCAATATGTGAAGTAAACGGTTGTATATGTGAAGGAGACGGTCGTGTATGACCTCATGATTCAGATAAGTTAAATATTTTCAAAGAACCGTATCATGGAGGAATACATTTTAGACTCTTTTGGCTGGTACATCCAGCATTTTCAAACACCCATGATATAATAATTTGCTCTTTTGATCCAGTGTTAAGTGATGAATTGACAAGCATACACACATTTTTTTAAATAGAAAAAGAAAAAACTTTTTTTGAATAATAAAATTGAAGAATTAGGTGATTGGGGTTTTTAAGACCTATGAATGAGATAACCTTAAAAATGCCGTTTTGTTCTAACTAGAACAGGCATAGAGGTTCTGAGGTCTTTTTCCTCCTTGTCATAACATCTTTATAAATTATTTAATGAAACTAAGTACATATATACAGGTGAGGTTTTTTTTGTTTTTTGATCTGCTATCTCTCACCTTCACATTTACAGCCAGGGGAGCTTTCTAAAAAAAACCATGAAAAGCCCCCCCCCCCTGCCCACAATGGAAAACTGGGGAAAAATGTTAGTGACTGGCAAAGCTGAGTCACACGACATAGCCTCCTATATGGCACCGACCCCGAGGACCTGGATTGGTCCTCATGAGAGTCAAAAGGAATGCCGGGAAAATGTGCAGGTATTCCCAGCATTTAGACAGCCCAGTGGCCAAACAGAGTGCGGGTGGGATCCCAGAGGAGACCTGTAAGTTCTTGCTTACGTGAAGTGTTAAATATGAAACTGTATTGTGAAGTCTTGACTCAAACTGTGTCTGTATTGGAAGGAATCACTGTGTAATGACCTGGACTGTTTCACTGGATTAGATGCAAGCCTTATCCTTTATTGTCTGTGTAGAGGAGTAGCCTAGTGGTTAGAGCAGTGGGCTACGAACCAGGCGACCAGGGTTCAAGTCCCACTGTTGCTCCTTGTGACCTTGGGCAAGTCACTTTACCCTCCATTGCCTCAGCTACAAACTTAGATTGTATGCCCTTCAGGGATAGGGAAATACCTACAGTACCTGAATGTACTCCACTTTGAAGTGCTGAAAAAGTGGAATATAAATAAAATTGTGAAGACCTCTTTATGTTAACTGCAGTGCTGTAAATTAGGAACTGTTTGTGTTTACCCCCTGCTACCTTCATCTTGTGTCCATGTGCTGGGAACATGCTGGGAATAACTACCCTGCTTCAGTTTTTGCAGCCAACTGGTCAGAGGACACAAAAGCGGGTAAACCCTGACTACTTTTTTCTTTTCTGCCTTTTGAACTGTAAAGCTGCAATCTTCAAATAAAGATGCGTGGAAAACGGCCGCCCAGTGTGGAGCTCCTGCTTTCCTAACGTGCACCCAGTCTTTTCTCTTGGGTGCACGATACAGTTTTTAAATGAGGGACGCACTAAGAAGGAAACGCTAGGGACAATTGTGCGCCCCTAGCACCTCCTTGGCAGTGGACGGCCAGGAGAAGTGGCTGTCAGCGGTTTAGGAAAACACAAGCTCAGTTTTTCGAGGGTCTGTTTTTCTAACCTGTACACAGCCATGGGTTAGGCAAACGGACGCTTGTTAACTGAGCATCCCTTTTCCTAACCTGATCGCAAGCACACTTTTTTTTTTCTTTTAGGTTGCTCCAACGAAATTAAGTCAGAGGATGTTCAGAAAAGCAGTATTTTCTGCTTTTTTGTTCACTTGTTTGGGCTACTCAGAAATTAACGCTTGCTCTGGGATGGGGTTAATTTCTGAGCATTACAATGTGCAGATCAGGTGCACATTTTTTTTGTATCTGGGGGGATAGCTAATAGCCTCATCAACATGCATGTGATGAGCGCTATTAGTTTCGGGGGAGGGTTGGACACGCGTTTTGTATGCTCTAAACCCCTTATGTTATAAGGGGTCATGGATGTGCATCCAAAACGCGCGTCCAACTTCAGGTTAAACAGTGTACTCAGCTGAGCATGCTGAATTGTGTCGGTCTGTTTGTGCTTTTGTTTTCAGAATTAAAGGGCGCTAGCCCTGATCTGGGTTAGTTAGAAAAAATTCAGTTAAGTTTAGTGAATGCTCTGACAGAGGTCAACTAGGGTGAGAGGCTTCTAGGAAAAATAAAAAGTCATGGGATAGGTGGCGATGTCCTTTCGTGGATTACAAACTGGCTAAAAGACAGGAAACAGAGAGTAGGATTAAATGGACAATTTTCTCAGTGGAAGGGAGTGGGCAGTGGAGTGCCTCAGGGATCTGTATTGGGACCCGTACTTTTCAATATATTTATAAATGATCTAGAAAGAAATACGACGAGTGAGATAATCAGATTTGCAGATGATACAAAATTGTTTAGAGTAGTTAAATCACAAGCAGATTGCGATAAATTGCAGGAAGACCTTGTGAGACTGGAAAATTGGGCATCGAAATGGCAGATGAAATTTAATGTGGATAAGTGTAAGGTGATGCATATAGGGAAAAATAACCCATGCTATAATTACACAATGTTAGGTTCCATATTAGGAGCTACCACCCAAGAAAGAGATCTAGGCGGCATAGTGGATAACACATTGAAATCATCGGTTCAGTGTGCTGCGGCAGTCAAAAAAGCAAACAGAATGTTGGGAATTATTAGAAAGGGAATGGTGAATAAAACGGAAAATATCATAATGCCTCTGTATTGCTCCATGGTGAGACCGCACCTTGAATACTGTGTACAATTCTGGTCGCTGCTCTCAGAAAAGATATAGTTGCGATGGAGAAGGTACAGAGAAGGGCGACCAAAATGATAAGGGGAATGGAACAGCTCCCCTATGAGGAAAGACTAAAGAGGTTAGGACTTTTCAGCTTGGAGTAGAGACGGCTGAGGGGGGATATGATAGAGGAGTTTAAAATCATGAGAGGTCTAGAATGGGTAGATGTGAATCAGTTATTTACTCTTTCGGATAGTAGAAAGACTAGGAGGCACTCCATGAAGTTAGCGTGTGGCACATTTAAAACTAATCGAAGAAAGTTCTTTTTCACTCAACGCACAATTAAACTCTTGAATTTGTTGCCAGAGGATGTGGTTAGTGCAGTTAGTGTAGCTGGGTTTAAAAAAGGATTGGATAAGTTCTTGGAGGAGAAGTCCATTACCTGCTATTAATTAAGGTGACTTAGAAAATAGCCACTGCTATTACTAGCAACAGTAACATGGAATAGACTTAGTTTTTGGGTACTTGCCAGGTTCTTATGGCCTGGATTGGCCACTGTTGGAAACAGGATGCTGGGCTTGATGGACCCTTGGTCTTACCCAGTATAGCATGTTCTTAGGGTTTTATTTTATGAGTGCAAGGGAGATACTGTACAGGTGGAAGTTAATTAGGCTGCAGGTAGGGTGCTCACGAATGCTGCCTAAAGCAATCGGCCACATTCTGTATGTTGAGGTGAGGCAAAGCTGTGCTGCTTGCAAATTCCGATTACATTCCAGCCCTAGTTTTGTGCTGTGAATACAGAAAACTGTGACTTTCATCACAAGTTGTGATTAAGACTTCTTATATTATGTCATTACTGCCTCCAGTGAGATCATGGGATCTGAGCATGGTGATCTTCCTGCAACCCCAACAAAGTTTGGGGGCAACCCCAGGGAATTACAGACCTTTATTGGGGATGCTGCTACTGGTGTTGCAAAAGCCCCATTGCTGTGCTGATTTTTACTGAAGAAACTAAAAGGGCCAGTATTGGCCAGAGACTCCAGGGAGAAGCAGAGAAGTTTGCCCAGGACTGGTTCTGGACAAACCCAGAAGGGGATCGCAGGGCTTCCCTGGAAGGACTGCAAGAAAGATTTTGGGAATCAGAGACCTCACCCAAACCAACTCCTGCTGCAACTCCTATGAAAGAACTAGAGATACCCATTCCAAGGGATATCCAGATTGCTGCCCTTACCCAGGCTGTACCCACATAACCTAAGCCTTCTGATGGCACCAGTGAGCAAATGCAGCTGTATCTAAATCAGTGTCACACGAGGATACAACAAACCCCCACCTTATGCCAGGCACGAGCAGGGTTTAATTTGTGGGGGAAGCGCCTGGGGACTGAGTTCTACCACTTCTTTTCAGATCTAAAAAAACAGAAGGGCAGAGGTTCCAGCCCCTCCCTTCCACTCAGGCTGCAGGGAAGCGGGAGGTGAGCCTGGAGCAGACGGAGCAAAGAGCGGCCACTCTGCTCCCTAATTCAGCCCTTCCCCTCCTGTTGCTCTGCCCCCTGCCCTCCTGTTTTGCAGGGAAAGGAGGGGAGGGTGTGACACTGCAGCCTAAAGCACAGGCCCAAAGGTGCCAATGCTCAGCCTAGCGCACAGCTTGACGCGTGGGTAGACGCACGTTTTGGACCCGCTAGAATACTTCCCGATGCAATAATGGGATTAGCGTGTCCAAAACATGTGTAGCTAATAGTGCTCACCCCGTGTAAATGCCATGTTGTTGAGGCTATTAGCTCATACCCCTGATGTAAAAAATCACTGTACGCCGGATGCGCACGTTTTAACCCTCAGATACTAACGTCAGCTTCAGAGCTGGCAATAAACCTTGAGGCACCCCAAGCCATCAATAGAAAAGAAGAAACTACTGCTTTTCCATGGTTCCTCTGACTTAATATCGTCGTGATACTCAATAGGAGGAACCATAGAAAACAGAAACATGATAAAAAAAAGTCTTGACGGTGGTCAGGTTAGGAAAATGGGCGCTCAATATACCAGCGTCCGTTTCCCTAACCCATGGCTGTCTGCAGGTTCAGGAAACGGGCGCTCATAACTGAGTATCAGTTTTCCTAACCTGTGGCTGTGCCTCCTGGGCACCCGATGCCAAGGACATGCTAGGGACGGACAATTTCCCCAGCACATCCTTTTTAACGAGTCTGTTTATTTGCATATCGTATCGCGCACCCAGGAGATGTGGATGGGCTAGCGTTGGGAACATGGGCGCTTAGTTGGGACACCCGTTTTTAATGCATCCACATTGCATCGGCCTGAAAAAGGGGTTAAATTAGCACAAGTCTGAAACTTGTGAGCAGTAATCCAATCAATATGGCTTCAACCCTGGCTACTATGCTACCACTCACAAGTTTCAAACTTGTGCTAATTCAATGCCTTTTTGTGTCCATTACCCCAGGACTTAATTTCTGAAAAAAATCTGAAATGTTGTTCTGCTACCTTTTCTCCAGGACCTGAGGAAGTGGAGCAGAGCTGATGGTTTAAATCAGTTCCGGTGGGTGAAGAACAGCCAGGGGTTGATGAGCAGTGCTGTGGGCAGAGGATAGAGGATCACTGGGGTAAGGAGGAAGAGTGCTCCAAGTAAGAATAGTGTGTGTGTGTGTTCTAGGGAGAGAGAAAGCTCAAAACCGGTCCTGGCCCTGTCCCTTTGCATATGTCACACCCCTCCCTGATCCCCTTCCCCATCCCCCACTTCCCTCCATGTTCCACAGTTCCACTTCTTTTTTATCTTCCCTTTTATGAAATTACCAAAGTGAAGTCCATGAGTTTATGCTCAGAGGGGAAGCTTTACAATGGTGGTGGCCATTAAAAGACTGCCTACATAGAAACATAGAAATGACAGCAGAAGAAGACCAAACGGCCCATCCAGTCTGCCCAGCAAGCTTCATACATTTTTTTTCTCATACTTATCTGTTTCTCTTAGCTCTTTGGTTCTATTTCCCTTCCACCCCCATCATTAATGTAGAGAGCAGTGATGGAGCTGCATCCAAGTGAAATATCAAGCTTGATTAGTTAGGGGTAGTAGGGGTAGTAACCGCCGCAATAAGCAAGCTACACCCATGCTTATTTGTTTTACCCAGACTATGTTATTCAGCCCTTATTGGTTGTTTTTCTTCTCCCCTGCCGTTGAAGCAGAGAGCTATGCTGGATATGTGTGAAGTATCAGTTTTTCTTCTCTCTTGCTGTTGAAGCAGAGAGCTATGCTGGATATGCGTGAAGTATCAGTTTTTCTTCTCCCCTGCCGTTGAAGCAGGGAGCTATGCTGGTTATGCGTGAAGTATCAGTTTTTCTTCTCCCCTGCCGTTGAAGCAGAGAGCTATGCTGGATATGCGTGAAGTATCAGTTTTTCTTCTCTCTTGCTGTTGAAGCAGAGAGCTATGCTGGATATGTGTGAAGTATCAGTTTTTCTTCTCTCCTGCCGTTGAAGCAGAGAGCTATGCTGGTTATGCGTGAAGTATTAGTTTTTCTTCTCCTCTGCCATTGAAGCAGAGAGCTATGCTGGATATGAGTGAAGTATCAGTTTTTCTTCTCCCCTGCCATTGAAGCAGAGAGCTATGCTGGATATGCATTGAAAGTGAAGTATCAGGCTTATTTGGTTTGGGGTAGTAACCGCCGTAACAAGCCAGCTACTCCCCGCTTTGTGAGTGCAAATCCTTTTTTCCACATTTACTCTTGCTGTTGAAGCTTAGAGCGATGTTGGAGTCACAGTAACCATGTGTATGTTTATTGAATAAGGGTATTATCTCCAGGCAGTAGCCGTCATTCTGGTGAGCCACCCACTCTTCATTGACGGCCTCTTGACTTTATGGATCCACAGTGTTTATCCCACGCCCCTTTGAAGTCCTTCACAGTTCTGGTCTTCACTACTTCCTCCGGAAGGGCATTCCAGGCATCTACCACCCTCTCCGTAAAGAAATACTTCCTGACATTGGTTCTGAATCTTCCTCCCTGGAACTTCAAATCATGACCCCTGGTTCTGCTGATTTTTTTCCTATGGAAAAGGTTTGTCGTTGTCTTTGGATCATTAAAACCTTTCAAGTATCTGAAAGTCTGTATCATATCACCTCTGCTCCTCCTTTCCTCCAGGGTGTACATATTTAGATTCTTCAATCTCTCCTCATAAGTCATCCGATGAAGACCTTTCACCTTTTTGGTCGCCCTTCTCTGGACCGCCTCCATCTTGTCTCTGTCTCTTTGGAGATACGGTCTCCAGAACTGAACACAATACTCCAGGTGAGGTCTCACCAAGGACCTATACAAGGGGATAATCACTTCCCTTTTCTTACTCGATATTCCTCTCTCTATGCAGCCCAGCATTCTTCTGGCTTTAGCTATCGCCTTGTCACATTGTTTCGCCGACTTCAGATCATTAGACACCATCACCCCAAGGTCTCTCTCCTGCTCTGTGCACATCAGCCTTTCTCCCCCCATCGAATACAGTTCATTCGGATTTCCACTCCCCATATGCATGACTCTGCACTTCTTGGCATTGAATCTCAGCTGCCATATCTTCGACCACTCTTCCAGCTTCTTTAAATCCCGTCTCATTCTCTCCACTCCTTCCGGCATGTCCACTCTGTTGCAGATCTTAATGTCATCCGCAAAAAGACATACCTTACCTTCTATCCCTTCCGCAATGTCGGTCACAAAGATATTGAAAAGGACTGGTCCCAACACCGATCCCTACGTTACACCGCTTAAAACCGCTCTCTCTTCAGAGAGAGTTACATTTACCATCACACATTGTCTTCTGTCCGTCAACCAGTTTGCAATCCAGGCCACCACCTCGGCACTCACTCCTAAGCTTCTCATTTTATTCACCAGTCTCCTGTGCGGGACAGTGTCAAAAGCTTTGCTGAAATCCAAGTAGATGACATCGAGTGCTCTTCCTTGATCCAATTCCTTGGTTACCCAGTCAAAAAAGTCAATCAGATTTGTCTGACAGGATCTTCCAATGGTGAATCCATGCTGCCTCTGGTCCAGCAATTCTCCCGACTGTAGATAGTTCACTGTTCTCTCTTTCAACAGTGACTCCATTACTTTTCCCACCACCGAAGTGAGGCTAACCGTTCTGTAGTTACCAGCCTCTTCTCTGTTCCCACTCTTGTGAAGCGGGACCACCACCGCTCTCCTCCAATCACTCGGCACCACTCCCGTTTCTAGGGATCTATTGAACAGGTCACACAGTGGACCCGCCAGCACATCTCTGAGCTCCCTCAGTATTCTGGGATGAACTTCATCAGGCCCCATGGCTTTGTCCACTTTCAGTTTCACCAGCTCTTCCCATACATTTTCTACTGTAAATGGAGTTACATCTACTCCATTCCCCTCCAGTTTCTTGTTAACTAGTGACGGTCCTTCTCCAGGGTCCTCTTTAGTGAACACAGAACTGAAGTATTCATTTAATATTTCTGCCATTTCTTTGTCTCTCTCCACACATTGATCCTTTCCACCTTTCAATTTCTATATACCACTTTGAACTTTTCTCTTTTCACTGATGTATCTGAAAAATGTTTTGTTACCACTCTTTACCTCCTTGGCAATCCTCTCTTCCGCTTGACTTTTTGCCATCTTGATTAATTTCTTTGTCTCCCTCAGTTCTACCAGATATTCTTCTTTGTGCTACTCCTTTTGGGATCTTTTATATTTCTTGAACGCTGTCCTTTTAGCCTTTATTTTGTCAGCCACCTCCTTTGAGAACCAGATAGGTTTCATTTTTCTTTTGCTTTTCTTTACTTTTCTAACATATAGATTAGTTGCCTTGGTAATTGCTCCTTTTAGATTGGTCCACTGTTGATCCACATCTCTCTCTTTCTCCCAGCCTTTTAGTTCTTCCTCCAGGTACTTCCCCATTTCATCAAAGTCTGTGTTTTTGAACAGCAAAACTTGGGTTTTTGTGCTTCTTTTCCGTGTCCTTTTTGTGATATTAAACCATACCGTTTGATGACCACTGGTGCTGAGGTGGGCACCCACCTGGACGTCTGAGACATTATCTCCATTAGTGAGCACTAAGTCGAGTATAGCTCCTTCTCTCATGGGTTCCATTACCATTTGTTTGAACAAAGCTACTTGCAGGGCATCTACTATTTCTCTACTATTATTAGATTCTGCAGATGGGATTCTCCAGTCTACATCTGGCATATTAAAGTCTCCAACGATCACCACTTCTCCTTTCTTTCCTATCCTGTGGATGTCTTCAACCAGATCTCTGTCCAGCTCTTCCTTTTGGTTTGGAGGCCTGTAAACCACTCCAATAAAAATGGATGCCCCATCTTTTTTTTTTTTTTTTACAAAGGAGATTACCATGCCTACTTTTGAATCTTATTTTTGGCAGCCTGCTAGAGCCCTATTTCCAGAGCCAAGTATTAGACCAGCTTCGATTGCAGCTCCTACAAGGGAACTAACACCTGCTACACAGGATAATAGTGCTGTAGATTGCCAAGAAGTATTGGTACAGAGATTTAGGGAACTAGAATGACAAGGAATCATTTGTGTTTACATATCTAATAAACCCCCTTGCTACCTTCATCCTGTGTGTATGTGTTGCAAGGGGCCGTCGGGCCTGACAGAAATGGGAGCTTCAGAGAGGAGTTACTTCTCCAGTTAACTTACTTACATGAATTTCTTTGAATATCGAGGCCATAGATAATAGCATTTCAGTCTATTTAATGTTTTGAGTCTTATAGATTGACTTGACTCTTTGAAAGTTTTAGAATATCTGATTAAGAGATCTATCCTTCTGAACCTAAAATAGGAAGGGAGAATTATGAGGAACTGAGATCAGGGTAAAGATGCACATTTCAGTGACCATGTTACCTACCATTTTAATAAGTTTGAGGGCTTTTTTCTAGGGGTGTGTGTGATTACCAGCACCTTTTTCTCCACCTGCTTGAATTGCCCTGTAATCCACCCCAAAAAATCATGCATCCTGTGCCCTCTCCACTCCTCTGCCCTTTGTCCTTTCTTCTGTGCAGAGAAAGGATTTGGAGAAAAGAGATTATTGCCTGGGCAGGGAAGTAGGGAGAGAAGATATTGATGCTTGGTCACTGAGGAAAGAGGGCATCAGCCTGCCTGCAGGGAGGAGGGAGGTGAACTGACCCTGGGGGACAGGGAGAGGGCAAAGTTGTGTGAGGGGGATGGTGTGTGTTATGTTAGGGTCCACCTGTCCCCATGATAGTTTATGTGTGTGTGGGGTGTGTGTGAGTGTGAAGGGAGTTCTTAGGTTGAGACCTCAAGCCCTCATCATTGTGTGTGTGTTGGTGAGTGAATGTGTGTGGGAGGGGTGACTTATGTTGGAGTTGCTGAGCCCATGCCATTGTTGTGAGAGGAGGGTGTTATGTTGGGGTAAAAAATGTCCAGACAACAAACGTAGAAATAAAGCTTTTTCCTTTTGGTTTAGTGATTTGAATACGTCAGCTTTGAGAAGGTGAATGTGCAGCATGCCTGCTATTTTTACATTTTGCACAGTACAGGAGGAAATGCATTGTTTCCTTTTCTCTAGTGTAGCTCGGCATGCAGAATCTTACTTTTTGGGGGTTTTGGTTCTGTCTGCATATTTCTTTTTAGTATTTATGATCACTTATTCTATATTTGGTGAGGGTCTATCCATGTTCTCTCTGTGTGATGAAGGTGAGGTATTCTGCTAGTATGTGGTTTCAGTGTAGTGATCTGAAGCAGTTCAGCTTGTTCTGTTTTTCCACTAGAAAGTATATTGGTGTTCTAGGGTTGGATGTAATATTTGCAATACTGTTATTTCATAGGATCCATATGGACAAATCTGATAATTAGTTCCAAGTCATCTGGGTTAGTCTTGGTGATACTAGGCCTCATAGTCCCACTTTTCATAGCACATGAGATAAGGCTACAAAATTATTGTGTGCTTTAGATTAAGGCTTAAAAAAAAAAAAAAAAAAGCTTGATTATCTCAAAGTGTCTTGGATAGCTTGGAGTTAATTGGCAGGTTTGCAGGAAGGATATAATTACTTCTTTAGTCCTCTTGTGTTTGGAAACTACCCATTTGAAATGTGCATGCTAGTTAAAGACACCGTTCAGCTCCGTGTCATCATTATTACTGCAGGCTAGCTGTGGTGCGGGGCAAGGGAAGGATCTGATGATTTCGGTTGGAATGCAGAGCCTTTAACTTCTGAATCACTGGCCTGGATCCAGCCCAGGTCTGTAGTGAGCAAAGGTCATTACCATCTGATAGGTATTTACAAGCAAATGTGAACTGTTAAATGCGGTGTCAATTCTCCAGAGCGCTGTGTAAATCCCCCCCTCCCTCGGTGGCACTAACATTGTAACAGTGCTTCCCCAGAAAGACCAGGGATTAAATGGACTGTTGAAACTGAACTATTCTGTCATCCCTAGAGGTGCAGCAGCGTCAGGAAGTCGTAACCATATCTGAAAGGAAGACTGCTGCATGGTCATCATAAAAAAAAAAAGAAAAGCATTCAAAGTTTTCATCAGACAAGTGCAGGAAGGCCTGGATTGCAGTTGCTGTGTCTGCTCCGTCAGTGAAAGGAAATGTTCTGTTTCCGCTGATTTTCAATCAGATAGTACAGCCAGTATTATATTTTTCTATCTATTTAAGCAATGATAAAATCAGATTCTATCTCGTTTGTTAGTTAACTTATAGGGCTAGTTCTGTGACTTGCCGGCAACACTGAATCTAAAACAGTCTTTCCTAACAGGAAAACAATATATTAATGCACATTATTTATACGTTACACATGGATAACAAACAAAGTAAAATCATTTGGTTATATATATATATATATATATTTTCCAGACTTGGGTGATCCTAAATGCTTTGTGGAGCACATTCAGTAGCGGGGCTGAAATGTCTGATGATAACCCTCTGACTTTCTCTGTCTTCCCCAGCTGGAAGGTCTTCCGAAGTTGGGAGGGGGGGAGATAAACTTCCAAGGCCTTCGGCATTCAGAATACTCAGAGCCCCAGGTTTCCTGTGGCAGATTTTTCAAGATTCTGTGGCAAGAGTTAGCAAATCCTGTGGATAATATGTGGCAAATTTGAATAATTTTGCATAAAGTTTCATATCTCCGACTGCGCAAAAGAAAAGTTTAATTTTTAATTTGAAAACTATTCATATTGGGGCAGATTTTCAAAGTCCTACGCGCGGCGGGCCTATTTTCAAAAGGCCGGCGGCGCGTGTAAAGCCCCGGGACGCACGTATGTCCCAGGGCTTGAAAAAAGGGGTGGGGCTGGGGCGGGGGCAGGACCCGAGGCCTCCGGCACAGCGGCCATTTGTTGCTGTGCCTGGGGATTATGTGCCGGCGCACGCAAGTTACGCCTGCCAGAGGGAGGCGTAACTTACAAAATAAAGATAGGAGGGGATTTAGGTAGGGCTGGGGGCGGGTTAGATTTATTTTTTATTTATTTGCATTTCTTATATACCGGCATTCGCGATGGGAGTCGCATCATAGGGAAAGGGTGGGGAAGGTGGGGCTGGCCAAAGGAAAGTTCCCTCCAAGGGAACGGGGAAAGCCATCGGGGCTCCTCTAGGGCTCGGCGCGTGCAAGGTGCACTAGTGTGCACCCCCTTGCGCTCGCCGAGCCTGGATTATATAACATGTGCGCAGCTGCGCGTGCATGTTATAAAATCAGGTGTATATTTGTGCGCGCTGGGTAGCGCACATAAATGCAGGCTGTGCGCACAGGTTTTAAAATCTGCCCCATTGTTTCTTTTTAAACAATATTTAAACTGTATACAAATAAAAAATGTAGCAAGTACAAAAATCAACAATTTATCAAGTTAAGACATATAAGTCACAAACTGTGAAATGTCACTTTTGAATTGAAATAGTGCAATCATTTTTTTTATATTTGCTTGAGAAGGTCCTTGTCATCTTTTCGAGTATATGAGCTTCTGTATGCTGAAAATATACTCATTCGATAGCAGCAGTTTGTTATGCTGTTAATTACACAGACAGATATATGCAGTGCACGTATACCGGACACATGGAAATGGGTTAAAAAAAAAAAAGGGGTTCAATTAGCAGAAGTTGAAACTTGCCAGTAGAAGTGTCAGTCATCAAGGCTTCAATGAATTGAAATGAATGCCCTCTCGGCCAGTTGTGACTCAGACACCAGCAGTTGCAGACTTCCAAAACACCTCCAGGTCTGATTATCTGCATTTGCAAGTTTAGGAGCCTTTATATAAAGTTGAAATTCTTCTATAGGGACATCTGCTCCATCCTGGATATTAAATCAAAATCATCTTTGGCTTGAGGATTTAAATAATCTGTGAGGGATCAAACAGTCTGTTTTGGCTGTTTACTCCAACTTAATTTACCCCCTTTCACTTCAAGATGGGAAGGGCAGGGGAGGTGAAGGACAGAAGAAGCTTCGGGGAGGGGGCTGGAGTAGAAGGAAGGCAGGCATCACCCTGCAGCTTTGATCAAAGGATTGAATTAAGAGGTGTTAAAGTTTTTAGGGATGTTGATTCTATGGCAGATTGTAAAACAGGTGGCAACAAGTTAATTATGTGGTGATTGGACACGCATTTTAGATGCGCATCCATAACCCCCTATCTAATTTGGGGATTAGAGTGTCCAAAATACGGGTCCAAATCACCGCATAGCTAATAGCGCTCATCACATGGAAATTCATGTAGATGAGGCTATTATCTAATACCCACAATCAAAAAACGTTTTCCCACGGCCAATGCTCCTTTACAATGCGGCAAATTTAACGCCAGTCCAGGGCTAGGGTTAAGGTATGTCACGATCAAGGGCGCAATGAAAAACAAAATCCTGCTTTCTTTGATTCCTCCTAATACTATTGTAGCAATACTAAGTAGGAAGAACCAAATAAAGCAGTGATTTGTTTTTTTTTTTAAAGTCTTTGAAAAAAAATTCTGGACGCCCAATACACATAGTCCAGGCCATGTATCTTGTGTGTGTATATGCCGGTAGCAGGTGAAAACAAATGCTCATAGACTGTTTTCCCAAACTGTTTGAAAGCCACCTCTCCTGTGTGCCTCAGAGGAGCTAGGGATGCACAATTGTCCTTAGTGCCTCCTTTTTAGCATGATCCCTCATTTAAATATTTGATCATGTGCCCAGGAGAGGTGGGTGTGTGTTAGGGGGGAGAGAGAGAGAGAGATAGAGAGAAAACCTAGCCATAATAGCCTCACACTAGATAGGTATTTATATCTCTATGGGAGGCCCATCTAGTAACTTGAGTTGAGGTCTAGGTATTAGTGTAGGGGTTAGGGACCACTTTGACATTCAAAGTGAGATGTACGAACAGAACAGTGCTCTCTTGTAAAGGTTTGATGACCTTTGGAGTGAGAAAACTCTCCCAAAGATGAGATTTGTGCAATGTTCTCTCAACCTAGTTTGATGGACTCTCTACCTGGGTAACATAAAGCTAGGCACTCTCTCTCTCTGTCTCTCTCTCACCCCCCCCCCCCCCCAGTGTAGGAGGGCCCCGATAGCTAGGCTGGCTCTCCAGGAGCTTAAAACCACTATAAACAGCATTTGTGAAAACATCGCACCACACGATAAAGCCCTATCGCACAGCTTTATGCAAATGAAAAAGGTGTAGTTAAAATTTGCGTTAAAGCTGTGTGATACGGCTTTGCAAAACTGTGAGCCCAGCCCACTTGGCCAAAATTCCCACCCCAATATCCTCCCCTTTTTCTCATTTGCATCGCACCAAGCGTTATGGTGCTTTTGCACGCGTTAATGGCGTTTTCGCATGCATTAAGGCATTTTCGCATGTGCTAAAGGTGTTTTTGCATGCGAAAACGCCATATTGCACTTTGATAAATGACCCCCTTAGCTGGCTAATTTAGCCTGATAGGTTAGACCTGCTAGTGAGCAGGTCCAATGTTAACTGGATAAACTTATGTAGCTAACTGAAAAGTTATCTGGGTATATTCAACAGCATGGCCTCGCCACTAAATATTCCAGCTAAATTAGCCGGATACGTTTATCTGGCTAACTTCCATAGCCAGTTGGTTTTGAATATCAATCTCACACCTCACTTTCTCCATAATAAATCGATAATTCAGACAGAAATCATTTAACCATCAATTGTGTAGTGCCTCTTCTCTGTTATTGAGTCCCAAATATTTTGCTTTTGAAAATAGGGAATCCCTGAAACCTGTGGTCAGAGACTCCATCCAATTTAGGGTTCCTATATATGGTATCTGAATCTTAATGAGGCTTTGAGTTGTTCTTCTCTGCTTCTTCCAGTCCTCTCCTTTACTTTCCCTTATATTGAATAGAGATGTGAATCGTGTGCCAGATCGTCTTAACGATCAGATTCGGCTGGGGGGGGGGGGAATCTGATTGTTAAGATATGTGAATTGGAATCGTTTCCGATTCCAATTCACATCGCTAATTTTTTTTTTTAGGGAGGCCCGCGCCGCTAAAAAAAACAAACCACCCGACCCTTTAAATCGACCCCCCAAAACCTTTTAAAATTACCTGGTGGTCCAGGGGGGCCTCGGGGAGAGGAGAGATCCAGGGGGGCCTCGGGAAGAGATTTCCCATTCCCAGGCATCAGCTGTTCTAAAAAAAAAATGGCGCCGATGCCCCTTTGCCCTTACCATGTGACAGGGTATCCGTGCCATTGGCCGGCCCCTGTCACATGGTAGGAGCACTGGATGGCCGGCGCCATCTTTAAAGATGGCGCCGGCCACCTTTACTCATCAGCCCCTATTAATAGGGGGGGGGTCGATTTAAAGGGTCGGGTGGGTTGTTTTTTTTTAGCGGCGCAGGCCTCCTTTAAAAAAAAGGGTCAGGAGGGTGGGGGAGGCTAAGTGGGGTCGATTTAAAGGGTTGGGTGGGTTTTTTTTTTATCGGGCCGTCGGCACCATTTTAATTAGTAGTAGCCAAAATGGCGCCGATGGCCCGAGAGCGGGAGATTGTGCCGGGACCCTCCCCACTGGACCACCAGGTAACTTAACATTTTGGGGGGGTTCGGGAGGGTGGGGGAGGGTAAGGAATTGGTTTTAAAGGGTCGGGGTGGGTTTAGGGGTTGTTTTGGTGTACCGGTTTTCCCGCCCTCCCCCAAATAATTCCCGTGCCCTATTTAACGATACAATACAAATGCCCCTGACAATAAATCGGGGGCATTTGTATTGTATCATGCACTCTAACGATTTAGAACGATTTTAAAATTATCTGACGATAATTTTAATAGTTCAAAAACGATTCACATCCCTAGTATTGAATGGGTTACCTTTTCTTACACTCCACTTTGAACTGGATAAGTATTTACATGTGGAAAAACTCCTTGGTGCCACTCCTCCTCTTTTCTTCCTCTTCTTCTCATCATTGGGCACTGGATGGGCATCTTCTCCTCAAGAAACAGTTCAGTCGGAAAAGTGCTGTTTCTGTCTCTACAAAGGAGACATTTGGAATTACTTCTGTTCCCTTAACAATAGAGGAAAGGAAGGGCGGAAAAAAAAAACTTCCTTTCAAATGAACTTCAAAAATGAAGTCGCTTTCCCTTATCAATTAAAATCTCTAGAAATCCTTATTCCACTGAATTAGACCTAAGGTTTTTCCAAAAAGAAAGAGAAAAAAAAAACATTCCTCTCCCTTAGACTTCCAACATCAAAAATCTGCATCTCCTCTATGGGCATCTTTCTAATATAGACAAGGGAACAACCAGCCTTACAATGGGGTGCTGGAGCATATGGTACGTTCCTTTCTTCTTATCTAACTGCGTAGTCCTTCTACAAGGCCATACCTTCATAGGGATCCTAGTTGGGCCCTACATGTACAAAAACGAATACAGCCTTTTCTCTTCCTTATGCTGAAAGCCCTTCAGAGGATAATTTCCCTATACAATTTGCAGTTGGCCTTATAGGTTTCTAGTTTCTCTTTCTGACCACAGCCTGCTACAGACCAATCAGTAAATGGTGTGAAAACTGAAATTGGCACGCTTATTCTCTTCAGTGGCAGCAGCTGTACAGCAATTCCCTCTGTCAGTGGCAGTGTATATCATAGAAGCATCCCATTCTCTCTCCCACACCTTACCCAACATGCTCATCCTTCTCTTCCTACTTTCTACTCAATCTCCCCCTCTCATTATTTCCCGTGGGGTGTGCACAGGTATGGTTTTTTTTTTCCATTTCATTTGGTAATTAAGTTGTTGCAGTTTGAAGTGTTTCAATTTATATTAGTATGTTAACCTCCAAATATGAATATTTCTCTTATGGAAAGTTTAATGAATGTAATAGCTGATCTCACTCTGTCATCTACCCTCTAGGATTTATTGGAGAATTTAAATGTTCTTTATGAAACTCTTGAGTATAATACGATAGATATTTTATAAAATGTATGTAAGATCTTTGGTTAATTCAGAAAGTAAATGGTCCTACTCATGAACAGGCTCATACTTTTTGTCCCATAAAAATTGAAAAAAAGAGATTGTGCAGACAACCCTCTGTCCCATTTTATGGAGTGAAGACTCAGCTATTTGCATCGAGGTTTGAGGGTACCACTAGAGAAAAAAGAACTATCTATTCATAAACAGAAAAAGTGCCTTCTGAAGGGTAGGTGGCACTTATGAAGTACTAGGTTTTAATTTAAGTACTTGTGTAAAACAGTCAGGAGATGAATGGAATACTACTCTGTCTAAAATGATAGATGAAAAAGCACTGGAACAAAAATGTACTATTATTACATGGAAAAAAAGCAAGATTGGTTCTGTAGTGGTCTTAGACTAGCTAAACAGCAAGTTCAATAGTTAGGATTAGGAATGATATGACAACAGAATAAAGCTGGGGAAAATCTTAGATTGCGTAAATTATAACAGAAAAATTATAAAGAGATGTTAAGTAATGCAAAACAAAAAAGTATTGGGAGAGCATAAGCAGCATCCAACTATAAGCCAAGAAAGGACTTTCAAATAATAAGTTTTGACAGCAGATGCTAATCAGGTAGAAAAATAATCTTCAGCATTAACATGCACATATTTACCTGTGACTTTGATTTAAAGATAACAAATTTTGAGGTATATAGAAAGCGTAGTTTCTGCTAATCTGGCAGATTTGGTAAATCTATTTTTTTAGACAAGGTGAGCTGTCATTTCAATTGAAGCAAGCTATAGAGAGACCTAAATTAATGATAGGATATTTGAATACATGAAAGGTAGAGTCATATTGACCAGTGTCAAATATTTCATGTTTGAGTAAAATAATAGACAGGGCCAGATCTAGGGCAAATGGCACCCTGGGTGAAAATTGTCCTCTCACCTGATGACATTCCCCACCTGATGGCGCCCCCCCCTCAAATCAAACCCTCCCTCATAATCCCTGTATCAGCCCTCCATCCCGCTCCCTGGAGCCAGCCATGCAAAGCATTCTCTGGTAGTCTAGTGGCCCTCTCCCATCCTCCAGGTCACCTTACCAAAAAGAAAACTCTAAGGTAATCTAGTGGCACCCCGGAGTGCCCCCTAGCTTTGAGCCAATCAATGCTATTTTCCAAAATGCCATTGATTAGCCTATGTACTTATCATTTGGAAAATTTCGTTGACAAGCCTGGAGCTAGTTAAGTTTTTAGCCAGATAATTCAGGGGTGGGGAATGGGCAAATCAGGGAGAAGTTGAGTTAGCTAGATAAGTTATCCAGGTAAGTCTGATATTCAATATTTGCCAAATAACTTATCTGCCTAACTCTGGAGCCACAGGGCTGTCTTAAAGCTAGCCAGATAAACTTATCCGGCTAACTTTAAGATAGTCAGGTATTAAGTAGGAGGCAGTACAGAAAAGCATTTTTTCTGCTTTTCTGTACTATTTTAAGGAGTGCTCAGCAATTAATGCCTGCTCCAGGCAGGCGTTAATTTCTGATCGCAAAAATGTGCGTCCTGGACGCACGTATTTTTCTTGCATCGGGAGTGAATAGCTAATAAGCTCATTCACATGCATTTGCATATGATGAGCGCTAACTAATCCCCTTATTGCATAAGGGGATTAGTTAGCGCATCTACAACCTGTGTCCAACTGCGGGTTATACAGTGCATTCGGCTGAGCTCTCTATATTGCATCGGCCCCACTGTGAGGATTACTGAGTATCATATATTGTACTGTAATAGTTCTCATAGGCATAGCCAGCCAGAAAACATTTTGTACCACTGTCAAGCTGGTAACTCTTCTTGGCAATACTTGCTAAGCACTACAGTGCACGCAGTCTGTTGGCTGATTTGTGCATGATAGTTAATATTAGAGTGATATTGGTGAATACACTAAAGTACATTAATAAATTATATTGTGATATAAAAAACTCTAGGAGCCAGTATTTCCAATCCCATCATGCCACTGCAAGAAAAGGGGAGAGGAGGGAATGGTAGCAGGTAGAAAAATGTTAGAGGCAGAGGTGCAGCTATAACAGAAGTTGCAGTAGCAATAAGAAAAAAGAAAGTCCTGCCCCTAAGCTAAAATAAAGATTTTTGTTTTTTAGCTGCAGATATCCAGGAGTGAAAGGCTGCTTCTCTCTCTCTCTCTCTTGATTTGGAGCAAAGGAAAAAGGCAGCAGTGCCATTGGAGGCTGGGATCTGTAGGCAGGGGCAGCAGAAATGCTATACTCCTAACCAGCAACATGCTTCTTCCTGATTATTGCTTCTTAGATAATTTAGGTGGTATCTGATTCAGAGGTAGAATCATGTCTTGAATTCCCTGAATCACAGGATATTAAAGAGTTAGTAGCTGAAGAGAATTTGAAACTTCTTGTCAGTAGGATCTTAACCTTCAGTAAGGAGGTGAAGAAAGTAGATGATACTGATGGGACTGAGAGCACCACACCAGGAAGATTCCTCAACCCCAGTGCTAGCAGCAGTATCTTTCAAGGATCCAGAGAGGGAGAATAGATCCATAAAGACATCCTTGGTGTGAAATCAATTTAAACTGTGTTTTGCTCAGTGTATTCCCTGTAGTAAGGCTACCAGTTGAGAGACGGTACTGGGGCATCTTACAAATGCTGGTATGCACTATCATCTTAAGAAATACCACTCGCTAGCATTGGCATCAAGGAGAGTGGCAAAACTAGCCAGGGAATCACCTCTGCAATTCAAAGCAAAAACAGCAGCAGAAGCAAAATGGTAGAAAAGAGGAAACTTTTTCCCAAGCAGATTAGTAGTGGCAAGCCACCATTGAGCAGATAGAGTGGTGTTCTGTAGCACTGTCCTGAAGCAAGATGCAGGCAGCATCAACAGTAGTGACGAGATACATCATCTGGAACAACCTGCCGACTGATCTAAGACTGGAAC
This sequence comes from Rhinatrema bivittatum, assembly GCF_901001135.1. NCBI lineage: Eukaryota > Metazoa > Chordata > Amphibia > Gymnophiona > Rhinatrematidae > Rhinatrema > Rhinatrema bivittatum. Next base: position 542,340,301 of record NC_042616.1, on the reverse strand, counting down.
CCTGCCTGATTACCTTCCGGAAAAAACTCAAGACTTGGCTTTTCATCCAAGCCTTCCCATAAGCCTAACATTACTACAGCTTTTTCTTTTAGCCCAATAGACTAAATGACCAACCCAGCCACTGTATATTCATAAGTTCTCATTCTCCAGTTTTGTTTCTGTCCTTTATTTCCTGGCTACTCTAGCCCCCAAGTTCTTTCTCCCTGTTATTTGTATCTGCGCTTCGGCCTTCCTGTTATATGGTTTTGTTCAGTCAACCCCTAAGTTCGATGTAAACCGGCCTGATATGAAGCTTGTCATGAAGTTCGGTATAGAAAAATGTTAAATAAATAAATAAATAAATAAATAAATACATTGTGGAAATGATTGCCCTGGATGATTAGCCCCTGCATATAGTGGAAAAACTGAATTTTAAGAATCACTGCTGCTCTTAGTCCCCAGTTACAAAGTGCCCTCTAGAACTACATTCAGTAGGCAGATTAACCTCACCCTGTACAATCAGTGTTATAATCACATGCAGTCACACAGAGGAATAGAATGAATGTCACCAGTGACATCTGGACTAGTGTGAATGCTACGCATGCATTCCACTTTTTTTGAATGATGATAATGTTTTATTCCCACGTCAGAGAGGTTTTCATCATAGATACAGTACAGAGACAGTTTTAATTTATGTCTCTAATTTTGTTCTTCATGAGCTGAATAAAAACCATCAGGCAATTGCAGCTTTTTTGGATATGTCAGCGGCATTTAACTCTTATCTCACATTCTATATTTTTGTCGAGACTTGCTGACATCGGGATCAGAGAGAAAGTGGGTGAATGGCTTGCATCTTTTTTTTTGAGGGGCCATTCATAACAAGTGAGTGTTGACAAGGATTCATCTAACTTGTTACCATTACAATGGGGTGCTCCACAAGGATCATGCCTATCAGTGATATTGATTAACATCTACCTTCTCCCTCTGCATCCTGCTTCAGAATATGAATGTTGTTTTTCACTTGTATGCTGACGACTTAAAGTTGCTATTCCTAATGTCAGGTGATTTAGATGATGATGTTCAAAATATCACTGGTGAATGTTAAAAAAAGAAAAATAAAACTGAACTGATTACATTTGCACTTGCTACTAAAGTTATATACCCAACAATTCAGGTTGGAGGAGCCACCATTAAAGCTGTAGAATCTGTCCATGGTTTAGGAATACTTTTAGACTCAGAATTTACTATGGGTTTGCAACTGCAGTTAATGGTGAGGAATGTTTTTTTTTACATAAGGAAACTTTGTTGATTGAAAAATGTACTTGTTGATAATGATTTTAGAACAGTGATGCAGGCCTTTGTGTGGATTACTGCAATGCTGTCTATGTAGGGTTCCTTAAGTGTTATTTGAGAGCATTGCAGATATTGATGAATGCTGGACTCAGATGATTGTGGGATTTCCTTTGTCTGCCCACATAACTCCGGTGCTGAAAGAGCTACATTGGCTCCCTATTGAATCTTGAATTTGATTTAAAATGTTAATGTTTTTACATCTGCCTTGATGCTTCCTTGCTGTTTTCCATACAACATTCTCTACCTCTTGGAGGTTTTGATGCCACTGGCTGTTTGAGATAACCTGCACTCTTTGCTTTGGGAGTTCTGATGCCTTCGTGTTTTTTGCCCTACATATAATCTACCTTTTGGGAGTTTTGATACCTCTGTGCTATTTGTATACAGCATTGGCAGTGGAGGAGTAGACTAATGGTTATAGCAGCAGAGTGCAAACTAAAGAAACCAGAAATCAAAAGACGCTGACACTCCTTATGATCTTGGCAAGTCACTTCATCCTCAGGGCCAGTGCAAGGGTATTTGGTGTCCTAGGCAAACCTTACAGCAATGCACCCTCTACCTCGATTGCACCCTCCCCACACATAAAAATAATTCATTTATAATAGACTTAACATGAAAAGTTAGTCAATCTTCAGTCTTCTGAGGTAAAAATATTACTTACAACATGTGTATTATATTCACATGTACTGCTGTAGTGCCAACCAGAAAATCCAAACAAAAAAGACACTTGGAGCCCATATGGTATTAGTCCTATTATAATGCATGTTGGATGTGGGTTTGGTCTTCAGAAAGCCATGAGTAAACAGAATTACAAATACAATATAATAAACCCCCATGCCAAAACAGCACTAACTGTCAGCACTCAAAGAGCAACAGCCCAAGCTATGAAAAGGCAACACTGCAAATATTAAATCAGACCCTAAACATCAATATACCCCCTATTAGGAAAATAGACACCCTACACAGAAACTACAAGTTAGCAGAATACCTCACCTTTGTTATGAATTCAGAAAGCAGTCAAACCCTCACTAAATACAGACTGGAAACTGCTACAAGCCAAACTCTGTATGCAGTCCAACAATGGAAAAACAGAAATATAAAATCAACTTTAAACTCTAAAAACCATATAAATTATAAATAACATTTTAGAAGGGGCCCAGCCACTCCTTAATTGGAGCAGACTGGGAGGGAACCTAGGAAGGCTGCAATATGTCGCCACGTGAAATTTGCAAAATTCTACCCCCCCCTTGTGTGCACCGCCCTGGAGTTTATAACATGCAACTTTTTTGAGTATTTTCATCCAAGGTTAATTTTTGGTTCATATCATTTGAATGAACTGAAAATGGCCTCATTTGTTTTTTTTACCTATTTGATCAAAACAAATGCATATCCCTAGAGTATACTTATTTATTTAAAATTGTTTATTTATCGCCTAACAGATTATATCTACTTCTCTTAAGGTAATAATCTCTAGGGGTATTTGTAATATCTTTGGTGGTATTTTCCTTCATAATAGGAACTCTGAACATAATTTGAATGGCTAACAATAGGTTTATAATACAGGAATCTGAGTCTAAACTGGGAATTGTGTCCTGGAATAATTGGGATCACTGATATTGCTTTAAGGGACAATGTGTGGGAGTGCTTCACACTAGGAGCCCTCTCATACTGGAAATTAAGTGCCTCCTTATCTGATTTCACTATTTAGTGTGTGCCTTTGTTTTGGCATAAGAGCTGGATAATGATAGGCACACTGATGGCATTTCTTACTACAGGTAGTAGCCAGGAGCTAGCCAGTTTCTGGAAAGGGTGGGGCTATGAACTTAACAATTTTTGTTTTACACTCTAGATGGGATACGCCAATTATGAACAGTAAGGGCCAGATTTTCAAAGGGGTACGCACGTAAGATACGTCATTTAGGTGCGGGGCCATGGGCGTGGTTCTGGCCCGGGGGCATGTCCAAGGCCTCCAAAACAGCTCCCGGGCCTGGGAATACTGCAATTATTTCAGTGTTTTCTCAGAATATAATGGTACCTTGTACTAGGAAAGGGGTGGCCATCTCCAGTCATTAAGAGCCACAAACAGGCCTTGTTTTCAGGATATCCATAATGAATATGCATGAAAGAGATTTGCAAACAATGGAGACAGTATATGCAATTCTCCCTCATGCATATTCAGTGTGGATATCTTGAAAATCAGGCCTGTTTGTGGCTCTTGAGGACTAGAGTTCGCCATCCCTGTGCTAAGGCTTCAAAGGCAATGGGTAACAGGGAATTGGATTCAGACAGTTAACCAATGAGGGCCCAGACTTGTATGGTTTGGGAAACTGATAAGCATGGGGGTAACCTGCAAGGTGTGGCAGACACTACCATAAGCTTGCTGGGCAGACTGCATGGACCATTAGGTCCTTTTCTGCTGTCATTTCTATGTTTCTATATAAGGCATAAGAGATGCCACTGTCCCATCATCCATAACGAATATGCTTCCCATACAACTAGATTATGGTAAAATACAATTGAATGATTACAAGTTTTGTGGAACTGCTAAACATTTTGGAGATACTGTTGTTTTGTTATCCTGATATACAGTATCCTAGTAATTTCTTGCATCCCTAAAATACCTAATTTTGTTTTGTTGATGTTAAAAGCTATTTTGATTTTCACATGGTTATGACAAAAAACCACTTTTTATAATGTATCAGCATAATTTTGTTCCTCTCTGTGTTCCTGATTCGGTAGGATGTGATATCTATATGTCACTTCAAGTAAGTGACAACCTTATATCAAGTAAGGGAAATGTAATGATCCGTAGTGGTCACTTTTAGTTATTTTATATAGAAATAGAATAGATTTTTACATAGGATTTCAAGATAAGGTCAGGTAATAGGAAAGTCAGTTTAAACCAATTTGATTTATTTTTCTCTGCTATGCTTCGTGCTGCTTCTGTGTAATTACAAGCTTCCTGTTCCATTGAATGCAGCAGAAACTTTCAAGACCACAAATGAGTGGATGAGGGGAGAGAGTACATGAGGTAGATGTAAGTTTAGTTTTTTCAGAAATGTCCTACCCAATAGAGCAGGATGTGAGTTGGACAGCTGCTGTTTCCCCCGCAGTCTATTCTCTCTTATAGAATTTGTAGGCCCAGATATGCTGCCTGCCCTCTACAGTGCTGCCTCCATCTCAAGCTGATACATCCACTAAGGTTTTATGAGAGTCCCTCCTTGCCTGTCACTCTCTCCCACTCTCCACTCCTTTCTCCCCTCTCCCTGGACCTCCTCTGAAAGCTGCTCTTTGCATGCTGTCTAGTCTCTTTTGGAGAATTTGTGGGACCGGATTTTCTGCCTGCTCTCTACAGTGCTGCCTTCAGCTTGAGTTGACACTTCCACTGAGGGAATCTCCTTTTCTGTCGCTTTCCCCCACTCCTATCCTTTTCTTCCCTCTCCCCCTCATCCAGTCTCTCAAAAAAATATTGTTGAAGATATCTGACAACGTGCGCTTCCACGTTTGTAGTATATGTTATGGTTTGTTCTTGTCAGAAGCTCTATGAAGGGAAAACTAAAAGAATGCTTAATGTTTGCACTTCTGAACATCTGACCTGTTTTAATAATAAATGGCTTGAAGATCCATTTATTAAACACTGTATAGAAAGTGAACATATTTTTGGTTCTCTCAGATTCTTTGTAATTGATCATGTGATGCAACATCTATGGGAGGGGGTGGGGGGGATTAATAAACTTTAAATTTTATTAGGATAGTGAATCTGGGCTGTGAAGGAGGTCAAGGATTTTTGAATTATGTATCCTTGTTTTCATTTGGAGATGCGGGTCATGCGATTCCTTTCTAATTGTTTTATTGGTGGAAGGCTCTGAGAGGTGGTATATAAGTTAAAAATGCTGACAACAGTTTTACAATCTCCAGCAGAGAGAGATGTAGGCAGCATGCTACCGTGAGAAATCATTGAGTTACCAATGAGCAGATTTGAGTAAGTATTTTAAGATTTTGAAGAATCTTTTTACACTGGATGTATATTATGACTTAGTGGCTATGAACCATAGAGAGTTCTAATTAAAGTTTTATTTAAGTCTGTAAGGCTATGAAGTTTAATAATGGCTGCTGTTTTTTTAATTTTCAGGGAAGAGCAGTAGAAAATAAGCCATAATGAAAGTTTATTGTGTGAATGACTATATGTGAGTATTGTAAGAATTTTTGAATTTCCCTGAATTATGCGATAGTTAGACTTTTGAAATGAGACCATGTTTATGGCTGTTGCAGATGTGAATGCTGGAACTACTTTGAAGTGCTTTGAAATCCCTGATGCAGCCATATTGACAGTGAAATGTTGTCAATGTCAAACTTATATTGGGACCTCAAGAAGATCACAGCATGTTGGAAAGTACACCTTTTGGACATTATATTTTGTTCCAAGTACATTTAAGGATGCTGCATAAAATATTGCATTTTAATTATTAAAAGCTTGTTTTTTTAAATAGTAATATATATAATGTTTTTGTAATTTTTGTAAGTTATATGAGTAATCTGTGAAGACTGATATTTGTATATAATAATCTAAAAATATGTTGCCATTTTGATTTAAAAAAATTCATAGTCACAATAATAACTGCAGATTCGTATCTTTGTACAATATTCTAAAAGCATTTTTGTCATTTTGTTAAAAAATATTTTATAATTACAATACTAATTTTTTTCAAATTTAATTAAAGGATAGAAGTAATTTCAAGATTGTGGCATAATTCTTTAATAAACATTTTGTTTTTAATTTTGGTTAAGATACTTTTTGGACTGCCTTTGAATTTTCTTAATACTGAGTATGTTTAGATTAGTTGTGTTTTTTTGGCCTATTTTATCTTTGTAGTAGAAACCATGCTTAGGACTGAAACATACTTAGGACAGAACTGGAGAAAAGAGATAAGAACAAGGTTGGGATATTTCTGATTGCCAATACTCTGTTTGTGCCCCTCATGAGAACAAAGGCAAGGGAAGAAACATAAAGAGAAAACAAGGGGAAGATAAAAGAAGCACAAGTACTACCTAGCAACACTGAAAGCCACAGGTATAGGCAAGTCGGAATCAATACAAATCCCAGGAAACCAACCAGGTCAATCCAGAAACCAACCAGGTCAATGTCAGTTGGTTGGAGGTGATAGGTATCATCCTGAAAAACCACAGGATCTAGGCAGCCAGATGTTTGGGTAACAACCTCTCTAATTTTGGTAGCTGTTTATATTATTACAACATTTGGTGGTAAGAAATAGTGGTGAGGAAGGCTGAATATTGGAAAAAGCATGGAAATGTGTATGTTCATCTACTGAAGATGGTAAAACCACAAGAAAAAGGACAATAAAAATTGTCATGGATAAATAGCAGTATCCTAGAAGTGGTTAATTTTCTATGGCCTGGATTTATCAAAATGCACTAAATATTGCACATGAAACACTGGGGGGACCTTGTTGAGAGAGAGAGCACCTAGCCATAATACCCTAACACTAGATGTTACCCAGGTATAGAGTCCATCAAGCTAGGTTGAGAGAACATTGCACAAATTTCATCTTTGAGTGAGTTTCCTCACTCCGAGGGTCATCAGATCTTCACAAGAGAGCACTGTTCTGTTCGTATGTCTCACTTTGAATGTCAAAGTGGCCTTTAATCCCTACACTAATACCTAAACCTCACTTCGAGTTGCTAGGGGGGCCTCCCATAGAGATATAAATACCTATCTAGTGTTAGGGCATTATGGCTAGTCTCTCTTTCTCTTTCTCTCTCTCTCTCTCCTAGGCTGGTGCTCCAGGAGCTTCAAAACTAATAAACCAGGTATTTGAGAACACATCACAAAATGCAATAAAGCCTTACCACAACATATCACACAGCTTAATGCTACTGAAAAAGGTGTAGCTAAAATCAGCATTAAAGCCATGCAATAGGACTTCACAAAACAGTAAGCCCACCCCTAACTCCTCCACATTTTCAGATTTGCATCACACCATACATTATGGTGCTATCGCATGTGTTAAGGTGTTTTCATATGCGTTAAAGGTGCTTAACGCATGCAAAAACGCCTTATAGCATTTTGATAAATGACCCTATATGGTTGGTAACCAAGATATATTCTTAACAATGTAGAGCTATTATTAATGAGCCAACTGGATGGGCCATCTACTCAGTTACTACTTTCATCAATTCTAAAAAAAAAAAGAATAAGAAAGGAGGGATTGTTCATTGTTTTAGGCAGAAAACCAAATTTTTATAGAAGTTTACCCATCAAAGAAAAATTCAAAGCCTCCAGCAATTCAGTCCTTCTATTTATTTTGTCAGATGTTTCATTGAATATGAAATATGAGAGATTCTCTATATAGATGTAAATTTGTCTGACAGCGATCCTTTTATTTCATCAATCATGGTCACTGGCAGTATCTCTGACTTTCTGACTTTGAACAATTAATTTCAAATTCAGTAATCATGCCATCTCTATGTTGACTGTTCAGAGAATTAATATAGCAGAAAAATATTAACATGATTTCTTTGTGGACAAATTTGAACCTTATCTATTAGTCTTAGAGACAAAATTTTAGATCTCAGTAAATTACTTGTTTCTCTTGTATTTTTAGCCTTCATTTGGTAAGGGGTTCTAGTAAGCGCTGTGAATTGTGTCTGTTGGGAATTCTTTGTGAAACTTTTGTATCTGCTATCAGCGCAGAGATACTATCATTATTTATTTATTTATATAAAAGTGTTTATATACCACCTTTACAAAATGTGTCAGTCAAAACGGTTTACAACTGTTAATATACATAATTAAATTAATATAACATTGACACACTATAAAATAAAGACTAAAAAAACAAAGGGCTACAAATGTGGTCTGGTGCCTTAAGAATCTGGTGGTAGAGATGTACATGTAAATCTATGCTATTGAACACTGAAATTAGGCAAGGGGACCTAATGGGAGATGGAGAGTGATCTAAAGGCTAATGAAAATAAATATATCTTTAGTTCTTTTTTTAATTCCTTGTGGGATGTTATCTGCCTTAAATAATTTGGAATGGAGATCCAGAGTGAAGTGCTGGCGACTGAAGTAGCGCGTCTTCTGGTGATGTCGAGCCTAGCAAGAGGAACAGTAGGTACTTCTAGGAAGTTTTTATGTAAGGAGCAGAAATGCCTGCCAGATTGATAAATGTGAAGTAGTATGCATAACCAGGTAGAAGAATCATTGGGGCGGATCTTAAAAGGGTTACGCGTATAACCCTTTAAAACCCTTCCTGCATGCGCCGAGCCTATGCAGTTTATAAAAAGAGTTTTTAACAGTTGTAGAGATGTGTTTAGACATGGATAAACATTAATGTGCGGTGCTGTAATACAAGTCTTCTGTTTTCTAAACTTGGAACTCAGAAGCTTCTCTTATGTGAGCAGTGTCAAGAAGTCTAATAGGACTTATAGTTGGGTCCTTTAGAGTTCCATCATGCACATCCTTGAATCACATTTATGTGGATTTTCTTTTTGATTTCTATAAATTTTCAAGAAGCAGGGAGTTATATAAGCTGATGAAATAATTATTTCAATACTCTCACTGCTCTTTTGTCTGGGTTCTCTGAAATTTGGTTTATAGTTTCTTCATAAAGAGAAGTCATTGGTGAAAGTATCCTTGGCCTTTTGTAATTATTCTTTTATCCCAAATTGGGCAGCACACCAAAAACATCTCTGTTGCATAATCAGAAGTGACAATCATCTAGATATGCGCATTCATTTGAAATGAATGGTAAAATGTGGTAAATGAGTACATTTTTGTTTTGGTTTGTTGTTTCCAAAACAAATGCACAATGCCTGTGAACGTGCTTGAAAATTTCTGTTTCATTCATTGTCAGACACATTATAGTCTATGTGCCAAGGAAAACTGTACTTTCGTATTTCTTCAAGCCAGAGTGGAACTGGAGTGGGAAGGGACAAGAACGGAAGAGGAGAACCAACCAAATTGAACCACTTTTTCAACTAGCCAATAACTGCACAGTTTTCTTATTTTGTAACCTGAAAGTCCATTTACATGCTTAAAACCGGGTTTTATATACATAAAATCCTTTTAAAAATCAGGGCCATAGTCAACAAGCAGACAGTAATGTGTGTCATGTTTAGTTTCTAACAAAAATGACCATGCCTGGTCTGCTGCTCTGTCAGTATCTAGCTACACTAGAAATGGGTGCACAGTAGCACTAAAAACCCTTAGCAACTACTAGGTGTTTCAAATTCTATACCATTGTTATCAAAGGGGAGATGAGGCAGCAATAATGGAAGAGGAAGAGAAAATCTTTTCCTCCACAGTGATTTAGTAGGGTCAGCACAAGCAGTAATACTGATGACAGGACCAGGAGCAATAGGTTGAGGAGTTCTCTACCTGAGAGGAGGAGACTTTTACTTTTTTTAAGGAAGAGAAAATCAGCAATAGAAGTAGGGTTGGGAAAGAAGCTGTAACAACAGTTGCCTGCTACCATCTCCACTATCACCATGGTGCAGGGGCACAAGAAGACAGAGTTGATGGAGGGTAGTATCAATTCAGCAGTATGGGGATTGAAGCATCCAAAACCAGCACAGCACTTCCGCTTGTTTCTTCCTGAGCAGTGTCTGCAGCAGATATTTAAACTGCTAATTCAGCGGAATCATACGCGGGATATTCAGACTCAGGATACTTAATTTCTAGTAGATCGGGAGGGTTTGAATGGGTCTAGTTACTAATGTGCTATCCAGTGAGCAGCTGCAGGAGGCAGCAAGAGATACTGCTGGGACCCAGAGCACTCACCAAAAGACCAGGTAGTGGAGAGCATGAGAGATGCCTCTGGCCTTTTCCTTCCTGATTCACCTTCAACCCCAATCCCAGCAGCAGCATCTAAGGATCCAGAGAGAAAAAGAGAGAGGATTCCACAAGACAACAGAGGTGTGGAGCTACTTTACAGTTCTCGAGGATCAGTGCTTTGCAAAATGCATTCACTTTTGAAAGGCCATCAGTAGAAGGAACGTTTTGAGCCATCTTTCAAACAGTGGCATGTAGCATCATTTATAAAACAACACCAGATAGTGTTGGTTTCAGAGAAGGCTTCTGGTACTAGTCTGGGAGCCCTGTCTTCTATGCAAACCAGCAGCAGGAGCAGAAAGACATAGATTCAGCACCTCCATTACAAGAGATTTTAGATCCAGCCATCTTTACGGTTCCAGCTCCAGTTCCTGCACTGATGGCTCCAACTCCAGCTATCTCTACAGCCCCAGCTCCTCTTCCTACATTGGTGAAGCCAGCTCCAGTTGTCTCTAAGCTCCAGCTCTTTTTCCTGCAGCAGTGATCCTAGAGACTCGATTTCATGTTGGGATGAATAAGCATGATCATCATGAGATACCGTGCTTTGATCTCATTCGTGTTCCTCATTTTCCAGGCATTCTGGGCCTAACCTTGCTAAAGCAGCATGAGCTGAATGTTCAATGGAAGACATGGCAGATAATGTTTTTGTCCATGTTCTGCCAATAGAACTGGATGTTCAATACAGAAGCAAAGGAAACAGATCCTGAGGGGAATTACTCAGAAGTCCAGTACTGTGGGAGCACTGAGAGGAGAGGATCACCTTGCTGGTGGCTGAAAGGAATTAGTAAGTTTTTGCTTGGGACATTGCCCCAATACTTTTAAGAAAGACAAAATTAACTATTTGGGAATATTGTTTAGTGTGTTTGTGCTTTTAATAATCAGTAAGGCAGCGAATAAACAGAAGTTAGACTGTATTTTTAAATAGTCAGTAAGGCAGCTAGTAAGCAGTAGTTAGTGTGTTTGTATATTAAAAAAAAAAAAAAAAGAGAAAAGTAGCCAGAAGCTAGAAATAAGCTAGGAGCAGTGTATACCGAAGTAAAAAAGTTGAAAAGTTCAGTTACTCTCCTTGGAAAGGTGATGAGGTAGTGTAATTCGGTTTGATTAGGTATCAACATTTGTTAATCAAGAGATCAGTGAGTCACTCTGGGTGACTAACTCAAGTTAGAATGTTTGTTTTCCCAAACCACCCACCCCTAGCTCATCCTTTAATTTATAGGCAGGTGCCACTTACAAAAAACAAACAAACAAAAAAACCCACAAACAAAAACAAAACTTATTGAGAGTTTGATCATTCCCCTGCAGGCAACTACTAGACATAAAGTGAATTCACTAATACATTTAAAGGACATTAATTAGACACATTCCTACACCCACAGCAACCTAAAACTTAAGTAGGAACTGAACAAATTTGAGATGAAGGCAGCAGTCTAGCAGCAAGAGGGGGGCTTCCCAGTCTTCTGCATTGAGTATCATATGTCCGATTCTTTACCCACTGGTGAGAAATTGTACATGTGCATGCGATGCAAAGAGCTCCTGGCTCTCAGAGAATGAGTCCGATCTCGGGAGGCTAGAGTGGCAGACCTGGAGGAGCTGAGGCAGACAGACAGAGAGGTATATAGATGAGACCTTCAGGGACATAGTAGCCAAGTCCCAACTTCAGTCTGGCAGCCCTGGTGCTGCCTTGGAGGAAGAAGGTCTCATGATTGGAGAGCATCAAACTATTGCAGCAGGAAAGGATCCTGAAGCAAGGACCTATTCTCCAGGTGATGCATTGTCCTTTCGCACCGAGGATATCTCCCCAAGGCCTACTGCCCAGGAAGGAAGGGTTAGGTTGGCCATCATAGTTGGTGATTCAATTATTAGGTATGTAGACAGCTGGTGGCTTTTGGGTGTGAGGATCACCTGGTAACATGCCTACCTGGTGCGAAGATGGCGGATCTCATGCGTCACCTAGATAGGATTTTAGACAGTGCTGGGGAGGAGCCGACTGTTGTGGTACATGTAGGCACCAACGACATAGGAAAATGTGGGAGGGAGGTTCTGGAAGCCAAATTTAGGCTCTTAGGTAGAAAGCTTAAATCCAGAACCTCCAGGGTAGCATTCTCTGAAATTCTCCCTCTTCCTCGCGCAGGTCACCAGAGGCAGGCAGAGCTCCGGAGTCTCAATGCGTGGATGAGACGATGGTGCAAGGAAGAGGGATTCAGTTTTGTTAGGAACTGGGGAACCTTTTGGGGAAGGGGGAGTCTCTTCCAAAGAGATGGGTTCCACCTTAAGCAGGGTGGAACCAGACTGCTGGCACTAACCTTTAAAAAGGAGATAGAGCAGCATTTAAACTAGAACAAAGGGGAAAGCCGACAGTCGCTCAGCAGCACATGGTTCGTAGGGAGGTATCTTCAAAGGCTACTGACGCATTACAATTAGGGCATCCCGACAGTGAGGTTCCAATAATAAGAAAAGTAGTCCAAGAGCCTGAAACTAAAAACTCACCTGAGTTAAAAAATTCTAACTTATCCCTATCAATTAAAAAGCAAAATGAAAATACAAACAAAAAAACAAACTTTGAAATGTTTGTATTCTAATGCCAGAAGTCTAAGAAGTAAGATGGGAGAATTAGAATGTATAGCAGTGAATGATGACATCGACTTAATTGGCATCTCAGAGACGTGGTGGAAGGAGGACAACCAATGGGATAGTGATATACCGGGGTACAAATTATATTGCAATGACAGAGACGAGCACCCGGAAGGCGGTGTGGCGCTTTATGTCTGGGATGGCATAGAGTCCAACAGGATAAACATCCTACATGAGCCTAAATGCACAATTGAATCTTTATGGGTAGAAATCCCTTGTGTGTCGGGGAAGACTATAGTGATAGGAGTATACTACCATCCACCTGGTCAAGATGGTGAGACTGACAGTGAAATGCTAAGAGAAATTAGGGAAGCTAATTAAATTGGTAGTGCAGTAATAATGGGAGACTTCAATTACTCCAATATTGACTGGGTAAATGTATCATCGGTATATGCTAGAGATATAAAGTTCCTAGATGGAATAAATGACATTTTTTATGGAGCAATTGGTTCAGGAACCGACAAGAGAGGGAGCAATTTTAGATCTAATTCTCAGTGGAGCACAGGATTTGGTGAGGGAGGTAACGGTGGTGGGGCCGCTTGGCAATAGCGATCATAATATGATCAAATTTGATTTAATGACTGGAAGGGGACAGTAAGCAAATCCACGGCTCTTGTGCTAAACTTTCAAAAGGGAAACTTTGATAAAATGAGAAAAATTGTTAGAAAAAACTGAAAGGAGCAACTACAAAAGGTAAAAGTGTGCAAGAGGTGTGGTCATTGTTAAAAAGTACCATCCTAGAAGCCCAGTCCAGATGTATTCCACACATTAAGAAAGGTGGAAGAAAGGCAAAACGATTACCGGCATGGTTAAAAGGGGAGGTGAAAGAAGCTATATTAGCCAAAATATCTTCATTCAAAAATTGCAAGAAGGATCCAACAGAAGAAAATAGGATAATGCAAAAGCATTGGCAAGTTAATTGTAAGACATTGATAAAACAGGCTAAGAGAGAATTTGAAAAGAATTTGGCCGTAGAGGCAAAAACTCACAGTAAAAACATTTTTAAATATATCCGAAGCAGAAAGCCTGTGAGGGAGTCAGTTGGACCGTTAGATGAACGAGGGGTTAAAGGGCACTTAGAGAAGATAAGGCCATCATGGAAAGATTAAATGATTTCTTTGCTTCGGTGTTTAATGAAGAGGATGTTGGGGAGGTACCCATACTGGAGAAGGTTTTCATGGGTAATGATTCAGATGGACTGAACCAAATCACGATGAACCTAGAAGATGTGGTAGGCCTGATTGACAAACTGAAGAGTAGTAAATCACCTGGACCCGATGATGTATACCCCAGAGATCTGAAGGAACTAAAAAATGAAATTTCAGACAAATTAGTAAAAATTTGTAACTTATCAGCTATCAGCTTAACAGCATTAGGATAGCTAATGTAACCCCAATATTTAAAAAGGGCTCCAGGGGCGATCCGGGAAAGTACAGACCAGTTATCCTGACTTCAGTGCCAGGAAAAATAGTGGAAATTGTTCTAAACATCAAAATCACGGAACATATAGAAAGGCATGGTTTAATGGAAGAAAGTCAGCATGGCTTTAACCAAGGTAAGTCTTGCCTCACAAATCTGCTTCACTTTTTTGAAGAAGGAGTTAATAAACATGTGGATAAAGGTGACCCGGTAGATGTAGTGTACTTGGATTTTCAGAAGGCATTTGACAAAGTTCCTCATGAGAGGCTTCTAGGAAAAGTAAAAAGTCATGGGATAGGTGGCGATGTACTTTCGTGGATTACAAAGTGGCTAAAAGACAGGAAACAGAGAGTAGGATTAAATGGACAATTTTCTCGGTGGAAGGGTGTGGGCAGTGGAGTGCCTCAGGGATCTGTATTGGGACCCTTTCTTTTCAATATATTTATAAATGATCTGGAAAGAAATACGACGAGTGAGGTAATCAAATTTGCAAATGATACAAAATTGTTCAGAGTAGTTAAATCACAAGCAGATTGTGGTAAATTGCAGGAAGACCTTGTGAGACTGGAAAATTGGGCATTGAAATGGCAAATGAAATTTAATGTGGATAAGTGCAAGGTGATGCATATAAGGAAAAATAACCCATGCTACAATTACACAATGTTAGATTCCATATTAGGTGCTACCACCCAAGAAAGAGATCTAGGCGTCATAGTGAATAACACATTGAAATTGTCAGTTCTGTGTGCTGCGGCAGTCAAAAAAGCAAACAGAATGTTGGGAATTATTAGAAAGGGAATGGTGAATAAAACGGAAAATGTCATAATGCCTCTGTATCACTCTATGGTGCGACCATACCTTGAATACTGTGTGCAATTCTGGTCGCCACATCTCAAAAAAAGATATAGTTGAGATGGAGAAGGTACAGAGAAGGGCGACCAAAATGATAAGGGGAATGGAACAGCTCCCTATGAAGAAAGACTAAAGAGGTTAGGACCTTTCAGCTTGGAGAAGAGACGGCTGAGGGAGGATATGATAGAGGTGTTTAAAATCAAGAGAGGTCTAGAACAGGTAGATGTGAATCAATTATTTACTCTTTCAGATAATAGAAAGACTAGGGGGCACTCCATGAAGTTATCATGTGGCACATTTAAAACTAATCGGAGAAAGTTCTTTTTTACTCAATGCACAATTAAACTCTGCAATTTGTTGTCAGAGGATATGGTTAGTGCAGTTAGTATAGCTGTGTTTAAAAACGGATTGGATAAGTTCTTGGAAAAGTCCATTACCTGCTATTAATTAAGTTGACTTAGAAAATAGCCACTGCTATTACTAGCAACAGTAACATGGAATAGACTTAGTTTTTGGGTACTTGCCAGGTTCTTATGGACTGGATTGGCCACGTTGGAAACAGGATTCTGGGCTTGATGGATCCTTGGTCTGACCCAGTATGGCATGTTCTTAATGTCAAAGGAAGCTGGACAATTGCCCAAGAATTACTCACAGTATCCAGAGGCATTTGGTAAGGGGACTACTGATGGGTTGCCCTTGTATTGCACCAGTGTCATTGGCCTCAGCTCCAGCCTTAGTTCATGCACCGATGATCCCAGGTGTACCAGCAGCTGCAGTTCATGCACTGACAATTCCAGCTTTCCCACCATATCCAATTCATGCGCCAGTGTTCCCAGCTCCATTCTCAGTTTGT
This sequence comes from Rhinatrema bivittatum, assembly GCF_901001135.1. Taxonomy (NCBI): domain Eukaryota; kingdom Metazoa; phylum Chordata; class Amphibia; order Gymnophiona; family Rhinatrematidae; genus Rhinatrema; species Rhinatrema bivittatum. The sequence continues at coordinate 542,324,363 of NC_042616.1, read as the reverse complement.
GCACTGATGATCCCAGCCTCAGTCTCAGTTCCTGTACCTGTGATTCCGGCTGTTCTAGAAGCTCAGGTTCTTGCACTGGTAAATGCAGATGTTCTGATTTCTGCATTTGTACTAGTGAGTGCAGCCCCAAGTCCTGCACTGGTGCATCTGGTTCCAGCTGCCTCTGTAGCTTCAGCTCCAGCTCTCGCTCTTATTCCAATGAATCTGGTTCTAGCTGCCTCAATGAGTCCAGCTTGTGCACCAGTGAATTCAGTTTCAATGGCTCTTTCCCCTGCACTGGTGATTCTGACACTGTCAGTTCTTGACCAGTAGCTTCAGTTACTTAACATTTCATCTCCCGGATACTCTAGACAAGGTGGGGCATGTGGAAGCCTTAGCAGCCATTCTTTAGGATCCATATTTGGCTGTCCTGAAGGAATATGCCCCTGCCACCAGAACCCCAAGAGAAGGCCTTATGAGTGCCTGACTGACTCACTACCAGGGGCAGAAGTTCCACTTTAGGGAACCTATTCTTTATTTGAATCAAAATGCAAGGCCCCACGGGAGTACCCATAAAGGAATTAGAAAAAGGCATTATCAGGTCTTTGACCTCTTCAGTTGGAGCACCAGTCTTTTTTTTTTTTTTTTAATCTCCAATAAGGATGCCATTCTCAGGCCCTGTATAGATGACTGGCCACTCAATGCAGTGACGGAGTGGCCAGTTTCAGGGAAGGTCAATGAGATTCTGGAGTTAGTACAAACAGATACTGTGGAGCCCTTAGCAGATAGCCTCTGGGACCTACATTTGTTTGCTCTGGGAGTTTCTGCCTCTGTCAACAGGATTCCAAATCAAGGGCGTGCACCATGCCTTCACCTTTGCTTCAAGTCAGTTCTGGTTCTAACAACTGTAGTTCCCATACTGAGTCTGTCTACAGTTGTCTTTGTGATTCCAGTTTCCATACCAGTAGTCCAGCTCCTGTCATCTTGACTGGAAAGTCTGACTCCGGTCTTCTTGACAACTCCAGTTTCTACACCGGAGAGTCCGGCCCTGGTCTTCTTGAAAACCCCAGTTGTCATACCCAGGATTCAGGCTCCAGTTATCTCAGGGATTCCAGTTTCCACGTGGAGAGTCCAGCTCTGCTGTCTCTGTGGTTCCAGCTCCCACACTGGAGATTTTGGATCTAGTGACTCCACACCTGACAATTGTAGCTCCAGCCTATGTACTTTGAAGCCCCTTTTCAGAAGTTCATTGCTTGATAGAATGATGTAGAGAAGCTCTTTCGTTTGAAGTATATACTTGGTGCTAGGCAGGCTCTTACTTCTTGCCCAGTTGGCTCTACTCTTTGTTAGCTCTCTTTGCTAGCACCTGTAAGTGGATGCAGAAGCTCCACCTCAGGGCTGATTTAAATATATAGATATATATATGATTTAATCATTCCCAATCAGTGCTGCTGTTTCCTGTTTGTCTTTAGCCTTTGTTCCTTTGTAGTATATTTAGCATGTGTATCCCATCTCTTCTGACTGTTGCTAGGCTGGAGCAGTTTTGGACTGCTCTCTATTCTTGCAGTTGCTGTCCTGTTTTTATTTCACCTAAGTTGCCCCTTGAGTTCTCTGTTATGGTTTCCATCTTTTGCCTTTGCCTCATTGATTCACCCTTCTGGATTTCTCTCTTGGAGTCCTTGTAGTGATTCCAGAAAATGTTTCTGTGTTTTCCTTTTTGACATTAGCTTCTGAATCATTTGCAAACTCTTGCTGCTAGCTGTGGTTCTTTGTGGGAGGTGGTTTTTTTTTTTTTTTTTTTAGCAAGGACCGACAGATGAAAGCAGATAATGAAAGGTAGGTTTAATTCGGGAGCAGCAGACCACGTGACTTCATTTTTATTCGGGAGCAGCAGATCATGTTGTACTATCCCCAGTGTTATAGAAACTGGAATAATTTCTGACTCGACCCTCATGTTCTGCTACTAGTCATAGATTACAGAGCACTGTGAAATTCAGATATCTTTAGTCTCTGCCTCTTAAAAGTAGGGATGATTATGGACCGGTACATTTCTCTAAATCCGAAAAGAGTATCTAGTTTGTGTTATTTATGGATGCCTGAGAGTACATTCAGTCAGAAGGCATGCCAAACACTTTTAATCCTGGAAATATCCACAGATGCCCACAACTAGACCACATGAAGGGTGTCCTTACTATTGTAAAACAGGCCAACATCTGAATCTAAAAGAAATATTTAAAAAAACATCTTTTACATTGTAGAAGTGTTTGACACCAGAAGCAAACAATTCCTTGCCTTTAAGTACATTTTATGATAATAAATACCTTGCTATCATTTATTTATATTACTAAACAAAAAAAAATGTCATCAATTGTTACCTTTAAAAGCAAATTGATTTAAATATGGAGACTTAGCAGTGACTGGAAGTCTGTGAGGAGTTTCGTGCAGGTCTAAGTTCTTCTTTATCATGTAGGATAGTTCCTCTAACAAGTGTAAATATTTCACTGGTTATTTAAAAACTGAATGGCAGGGACTGATCAGAAAAGCAGAGAAACCCAGAACTTCAGGTTTTACAGTTTAGCCAAGCAACTTTCATGTGGATGTAGACTTTACAGGCACTGCAAAATGTCACATCTGCTAAAATTGCTGAAAGTAGCACATGCAGTCATGCTTCTGGTGGTTCTCAGGCCTGGGAAATGTCCAGTTTCATGGTACAGAGTGACATCAATGAACAGCCAGACTATGAAATCAACCTTTTTTTTTTTTGCGATACATATTCACCCTTAAATTCAATCCTATTATCTTATGTTTGTCATACTTATGTAAGTCCACAATTTTCTATTAAACTTTAATATCCTGCTCATTCCATAAGTATATATATATATTCATGTAAACAATTAGATTGAAAAGCACATTTCTTACTTGTATGTAGCCCCCACTTCAAGGTGTAACTATGAAGGCAGGGGCACACTCAACACTAGGGTTTAGTCTAAACCAGGGATTCATTTGTAGATAAAAAGGAAGTAGAACTGTGGGGCTGGGAGGTGGGTAGGAGGTAAGGAAGGGAGTCAGAGATAGGTGTGACACACACACACACACACACACACAATTACAAACACATACTTGAAACACACACTCTTTCCTCCTCCTTACCCCAGTGATCCTCCAACCTCAGCTCCCACCACTACTCAATCCCTGCTATTCTCTACCACCATAACTGATTTAAACCATCAGCTCTGCTCCACTTCCATAGGTCCTGGAGAAAAGGTAGCAGAACAATGTTCCAGATTCTTTCAGAAATTAAGCCCTGGCATTGAATTAGCACAAGTTTGAAATTTGTGAGCGGTAGCATAGTAGCCATGGTTGAAGCCATCATGTTTGGATTACTGCTCACAAGTTTCACACTTGTGCTAAATCAACCCTTTTTTGTGTCTCTTATTTAGGCTGCAGTGTCTGCTGCAGGATCCCACCCTCCCCTCCTGTTCCCTGCACTACAGGAGGGGAAGGAGCAGAGTGACTGTTCTTTTGCTCTGTCTGCTCCAGGCTCACCTTCTTTTTCCCTGCCTGGCTGCCTGGAGGGGAGGGGCGGGAACCCTTGCTGTTTCACTTTTTAAATCTGAAAAGAACTGGCAGAACTCAGTTCCAGGCAGTTTCCCTATAAATTAAGCCTTGGTGTAATCATAGTCCCACTAACTTCTGGCATGGATTCTTTGAAAGAGGGAAGGATAGACCTTCACAACACCTAATGTAAAGCCATAGTATAAGTCTCTTTTTTTGTGGGTTTCAGCTCAAACTCTGTGTCTCCTTTATTTTCTAGCGCTAATAAACAGGTTGGATACATGTGGTGCTCCAAAAATAAGTTTACTGTTAGTTTATTCAATGGAAATTGTCAGCCCTGGGCTAGAATTCCCCAGTAGGGCCCCAGGAACCAATCTCAAACCTAGTTCAAAATGACACAGTCCTCTCCTGATATTAATTTACAGGGGTGGGGATAGAGATTACTCTTCTAGGCCCTAATCATTGTTCAAATCTTAAGCAGTCAAGTTAATTGTAAACAGCACTAATAAGTTGATGAGGTTTCCAACTTAAACGTTTACTGATTAAGGATGGAAAGTTGATAAGAAAATTCTTTACAGCTGTTAGTAAATACAAATTCCTTTTTACACTTTTTTTTTACTCTCTACCTGGGTAACATCAAGCTAGGTTGAGAGAACATTGCCCAAACCTCATCTTGAAGTGAGTTTCCTCACTCTGAAGGCCAGCAAATCTTCACAAGAGACCACCGTTCTGTTCGTAGGTGTCACGTAGAATGTCAAAGTGGCCAATAACCCCCTACACTCTTACCTAAACCCCACCTCGAGTTACTAGGTGGGCCTACCATAGAGATACAAATATCTACCTATGGGCCATGATATTATGGCCAGTCTCTCTCTCTCTCCCCCCCCCCCCCCCGTGTGTCTAGGACCATTAACAATGGTCCCCTGGTGGTTGAATGATGGAAATACAACAGGTCTGGCACTTATCACAGAATCTGAAATGGTATCACAATTTGTGCTAACTTAGCTCTTCGCACAGGTAATTAGCACAAATAGCTATATTAGCATAAAACACACTCCTTTTGCTATCGCATGCGGTACTTACCGCATTTTGATAAATCCACCCCAAAGTCCTTAAATGCTGTAGTAACTTAAGTTTGAAATATCCATTTGATAGGATTGACTTTAATTGACATTTGTAATTTAGAAATGAATCAATTTAGAACCCTAAATTATAAACATTGTCTGTGAATGTAACAGCCATCCCATTTAAACATAAACTATTCAAATCCGCTGGTCTTGGTTTTCGGAAATTCCATAAAACCTCTGTTTTGGCAGTATTTAAAATCGGCCCATTTTTGGCCATGCATGAAATTTGCTGTTTCACTGCCCAAATATGAGATATAGTCAAGTACAACTGGATATCATCTGCATAAAATTTACAAGTGATATTAAAATAATCCAGTAGTTTGCATAAAGATTTTAAACATGTTATCAAAAAGTAGCCAATAAACTGGATTTTTGGGGAACATCTATCCTTGTGAGAAATCAATTAGAAAAAAGAGTTCCAGTTCTAACCTGTTGTTGTCAGAAGAGAGGTAAGAATTGAACCAGTGAAACATCATCCTTCCTCCAATCCCCATTTCTTTTAATTTAGAAAGTATGAGCCAATTGCAATTCTGTCACTCCTCCCCGCTCTAGATTCCAGTTGGCATCTTATCCCTCTTCCAAAATTCTCTCAGATGGCACAGGAATCTTCCTGTTAAATGGATCCAATAGGCCTGTACACAGGAAGAAACCTTCTTTGCCACACTTATCTTTAGGGCAAAAAGAGTAGACAAACATTTTCTCCCAAACAAAAATCGCACTTAGACAAAACACACAAAAATCACTGAGACATCTTTCACTAATCACTGGCAGGCCAATGCAATATCGTGTGCGAAAAATGTGCATCCAAAATGGGCGCTCGTTTTTCCAACACACACACATTCACCTCTCCTGAATTCCTGATGCTGTATTCAAATGAAACCGAAATGAAAAGGGCACCAAAAAAGCATGCGCTGTTAAAAAAAGAGAATCTGTAGCGCTATCCAGTAGGGGTGTGAATCGTGTGATCGATCGTCTTAACGATCGATTTTGGCTGGCGGGGGGGGGGGGGGGGGGGGGGGGAGGGAAATCTGATCGTCGTGTTTTTTTTTTTTTTTTTTAAATCGTTAAAAATCGTAAATCGGGGGAGGGTGGGAAAACCGGCACACCAAAACAACCCTAAAACCCACCCCGAACCTTTAAAACAAATCCCCCACCCTCCCGAACCCCCCCCAAAATGTTTTAAATTACCTGGGGTCCAGTGGGGGGGTCCCGGCACGATCTCCCGCTCTCTGGCCACGGCTGCGTTAAGAGAAATGGCGCCGGTGGCCCTTTGCCCTTATCATGTGACAGGGCAAAGGTAGCGCCGGCGCCATTTTGGTTCCTGGCTCCCGACGTCACGCATGCAGGAGATCGCCCCCGGACCCCTGCTGGACCCCCAGGGACTTTTGGCCAGCTTGGGGGGGCCTCCTGACCCCCACAAGACTTGCCCAAAGTCCAGCGGGGGTCTGGGAGCGATCTCCTGCACGCGTGATGTTGGGAGCCAGGAACCAAAATGGTGCCGGCCATACCTTTGCCCTATCACATGATAAGGGCAAAGGGCCACCGGCGCCATTTCTCTTAACGCAGCCGTGGCCAGAGAGTGGGAGATCTCGCCGGGATCCCCCCACTGGACCCCAGGTAATTTAAAACATTTTGGGGGGGTTCGGGAGGGTGGGGGATTTGTTTTAAAGGGTCGGGGTGGGTTTTAGGGTTGTTTTGGTATGCCGGTTTTCCCACGCCCTATTTAACGATACAATACAAATGCCCCTGACAATAAATTGGGGGCATTTGTATTGTATTGTGCACTCTAACGATTTTGGACGATTTTAAAATTATCTGACGATAATTTTAATCGTTCAAAAACGATTCACATCCCTACTATCCAGTTTATTGTATTGGATGTGCATACAGCATCACTCGTGCGCCATGTGGATGCGTATATCTGTCAAAATGGCATACATTCTGTCAAATGGAAATTGGGGAATGTTTATTAGAAAAAAATATATTTAGAAATCAAATTGTGCACCCCCAAAGTGATGTCATGATGTGAGGTCATAATCCTGCCAGCAGGGTGTGTAAATCACTGCTTTGGGTCTAACTGTCCTTTTGTGCTAGGTTCAGACTGGATCAGTGCTCCTTACTGACCGGTGTGTACTGGTGCCTGGCATTCTGATTTTTCAACATTGCAGGACAATTGACATTGCTTCATTTTCAACAGGTAAGACGTATTTGCTTTGTCCTAGATTTTTTTTCCTAAATGCAGAATGTGTTCATTATGGGGTAAATTTTAAAAGCCCTGCGCTTGTAAATCCAGGCGGATTTATGCGTGCATGGGACTTGCGTGCCGACGCGCCTATGTTGCATAGGCCGCCGGCGTGCGCAAAGCCCCGGGACACACATAAGTCCCAGAGCTTTGCTTGGGGAGCATGTCGGGGGTGTGCCGGGGGCATGTTGGGGATGGCGCGGCATTCAGGGGCGTTCCGGGGGCGGGGCCATGGGAGTGGGCCTGGGGGCATTCCGGGGGCATGGCTGAGGCCTCCGAAGCAGCCCCCGGACCGGGGAATGGCGCGCCGGCAGCCAGCCGGCATGCGCAAGTTACGCCTGCTGTGGGCAGGCATAACTTTTTCAACAAAGGTGGGGGGAGATTTAGTTAGGGATGGGGGGTGGGTTAGATAGGGGAAGGTAGGGGAAGCTGTGGAGGGGGGACTGGAAAAAAGTTCCCTTCAAGGCCGCTCCGATTTCGGAGCGGCCTTGAAGGGAATGGGGAAAGCCATCGGGGCTCCCCTCGGGCTTGGCGTGCGCAAGGTGCACATGTGTGCACCCCCTTGTGCGTGCCACCCCTGGATTTTATAACATGCGTGCGGCGGTGTGCGCATGTTATAAAATCGGGCGTAGATTTGTTCGCGCCGGGTTGCGTGAACAAATCTATGCCCGCGTGTATATTTTAAGATCTGCCCCATGCCTATTTTATATTACCTATGTTTCTTGCATTTATAAATTGTTTACATTCCATTGCTTTTAATATAGATGAAAGCTGTGGGTGAATGGCCGCCCAACCCCTGGACGCCAATAATGGGAGACAGACTTGGGCATCATTTCTGGGCCCGGGCCTGGGCCTGGGCCTGTCCTCGCATGCTAATGCCCTGGATGCTGAGCATGGGAGCTGGACTTGGGCCTCCGATATGAGCTGAGCCTGTCCTCGCACACCCATGCCCTGGATGCCAGAGGTGGAAGCTGGATTGGGCATCCATTTTGGGCCTGACCTGTTTAAGCACGCCCAGTACTGGAGGAGCTAGTTCCCGAAACTCAGGAACTGGACACAACAGTTGGAGAGGAGGTGGACGGCATGCTGCCCATCACTGCACTCGATAGACTGGGGCAGACATAGTGGTTGACCTACTGTGGTCAGCAGCTTACAACAACTCTGTTGTCCACAATTGGAATTTAGTACACTTTGAACTCCAGGCAATGCATCCAGAGAATGCAGCGGCGACAATGGTCAACCTGATGGGCCAACTTCTCAGTGCCATCAAGGATGTACCCAGTGCCTTGAGGCCGGGGAACAATACATGAGTTTATTCATTTTTCCAAATAATATTGTTTTGTTGTGTGTAAACAATGATTTACGTTTCTCATTTATTGGCGAGTTAAACATTCCACAAACAACCATTCCTGTGAATTACACAATGCAGAAAGTAAATTAAAATAGGAAAAACACCCTTTTAAGCCCTCTATACATTACATTTCATTATACTTATTTTCTATCAGCAGGCGTTGTTATAAAGCTTATCTTTACCTCTTTTACCTTATAATTTATTTGCATGTGAAATTATTAAAGATAAGAAGTAATGTTTTCACATTTTTCGGTTTTATCCTTAGAATTAAATAATAGTAAGTCTCCTCTAGCCTATCGTGACTATGATGCAGCAGTTCAACAAGAGTTTGTTTAGCGGCACTCCTGGAACAGGGGCTACCTCGTTATGGCTGACACCCCACTTTACATTGATCACTTTCTCCTCCAGTTTCTATTCTCTCCTTCAACCCCCTAGCATCATTATCTTGCCCCTTCCCTCTTCACCCAGCATAATAATTAGCCTTATCCCCGATTATCAGTTTCTTCTTCTTTTTTCCCTGTCCTTGCCTGCTCTTGCCATTATATCATTCCGTCTCCTATTATCTCTTCCGTCTGCCTTGTATTATTGCCCTGCACATTGAAGTACCTTGAGCAATGGGATGACAGAGAAGGGCTGCGATGTCATCCGACTCCTGGATACAACTTGGCAAACACCTACTAATTAACCAAAAACTAACCACACAATAAGTGAAAAATAAATAATTTTACTACATTTTTTAATCAAGTATAATACATTTTTTGTGAGAAAAACATGCAAACAAAAATTGAAAATAAATAAATGTATACAAAAAGTGGGTGTCAGGATGAAGGGCGGGACAGGGGTAGTGACCCTGAGGATATAGTTTGCAAGATTTAGCAATTGTACTGAAAAAGATATACAAAAACCAATGTCATGTATACTGATCATCACTGCTCCCACCCTCGTGACTCTTGACATCAATTCCCTGTATTCTAACATACCACAGGATGAAGCCCTGATAGTTATAGAACAGATTCTAAATTTACGTATGGACCATACTCGCGTACCTACACCTTTTTTAGTGGAACTGGCTCGTTTAGCACTAACTCAAAACTATTTCATGTACGAGTCTGAATTTTTCCAACAAATTAAGGGTACAGCGATGGGAGCCACTATGGCTCCCAGCCTTGCCTGTTTGTATGTGGCCGACTTTGAGGAGGATTTGTATATAATTCAGAGTGGTCAGTGCACATTCATCTATGGTTGAGATATATTGATGATGTCCTGTTAGTCTGGTTAGGCACAGATATACAATTTTTTATGTTCCTGGATTGGTTGAATTGTTGTAATACAAACTTACAGTTTAATTTTTATATTCATCAAAAAAACAGGTCCCATTTTTGGACATTTCGATCACTCTTGAGAACAACAAATTTTCTACGTCAATATATCGAAAAGATACTGATCGTAACACTTTGTTAGTCTTTGACAGTTTTCATCCCCACCATCTTAAAAAGAATATTCCTACAGGCCAGTTTTTGAGATTGCAGCGGCTGTGTTCCACTAAGACTGAGTATGTGACTCAAACTAAGCAGATGCTATTAAGTTTTCATGAGAGAGGGTACCCATACAAAATTTTAAAAAAGGCCTTTAAACGAGCCCTATATGTGAATAGGGATTTCCTTTTTCTACCACAGACCATTCAACGTCTGCTTGCGTAAATTGTATTTTGCCTTTCTCTACATTGAGTAATTCTATCTCACAAAATTATTCTGAAATATTGGGCAGCTTTAGCGCTTGATAAGCATTTTCATAATACACTGAGATTTATTTATCATCGGGGTAAAAATGTCGGGACTGGTTAGCACATTCCTCGAGTGGTGTCAGGAATCGCCCGGGGAATAGTGGAAGTCATAACCTTGCGGTCATTGTTCTGTTTGTGTTCACACTGATACACTGACAACCTCATCCCATCATGAAAAAGGTTTTTGCCTTATTGGGGATTCAGATTGTAACTCTTCAGGTGTGATATTTGTCATCAGTGGCCCTTGTCAATGTTATATGTGGGGAAAAACATCATGTTCAATAAAGACCCGCATATTGAACACAGATCTAACATCAAGAATAGGAGGGAAAAATGCACCGTTAGTAGACCATTGGATCCAAGTATCTCATACGATATCTGATCTAAAGTTCTTTTATTAGAAGTGGTGCCACCTCCCATGAGGGGAGGACATTTTTCCAGATGTATTTAAGAAAGAGCAGCATTGGATTTCATTCTGGACACTGTTACGCCTAAGGGCTTTAAATGAGGAACTTTACTGGAGTCATTTTATCTGACAGCAAGCTGACGTCATTTGACATTTTGCTATGACTGGTAGCTGGTTCTTCTCTTCTGATTGGAGCGCGTTTTTCGCACCAAGATGCCTGTCAGCGTTTAAATCCCTTCTGGTGATGTTGTTTAGTGCGCTCTCGGTAAACATTGACATTTGGATACAAAGGTTTGTCATTCAAGTTCTTGACTACATGATTGTATATTATTGTAAATTTGTATTCAGTATCTGTGTTTGGTCCTACATATATATCTTTGTGTGTTTTGTTTGTTTCTTAAATTTCGTCCCCTCCCGAACACAGCCGGACTGGCGAAACATGGGGTCTGTGTCGGGGGACTTCTTGCAGAAATCAATTCATTAACGTGGAGTTGCCATATTGGATATAATAAATATTTTGTGAACTGTGACCTAAGAAGCTATCTGCACTTATTTTGTTTTCACTAATTGTTCTGCATGCAGTACCTGCTCCAATAGCTGTATATTACACTTTATAGCATTACCAGGATTACCCTCTGCTACTGAATTAGCTAAACTCTTCATTAAACACATCTTCCGTCTTCATGGGATGCCCAAACATATCCTATCTGACAGAGGAGTGCAATTTACTTGCAAAATTTGGAGAGCATTATGTCAGACGTTTGACATCGCTTAGATCTAACCTCTGCCTACCATCCTCTAACAGTCAGACTGAGAGGATGAATAGGACGCTGAACAATTTTTGCAATCCTATGTCAACTCTACGCAGAACGACTGGGCTAAATTACTGCCTTGGGGCAGAATTTGCCATCAGTTCACATCCTGCTTCATCAAACGGGGTCTTCCCCTTTCCAACTTGTCTACAGGAGACAACCTTTACCTCCGCTGCCTATTCCATTGACAGTAGCCTCTCCTGCTGCCCAGGCTACCGCAGCAGAATTATCCCAGCTTTGGAGACAGATGAAGGAGCTCCTTTTTAAAGCAGGACAAAAGGCAAAGAGGACCTATGATGCCCATCATCAAAGGCACCCCAGTTCCAGCCAGGTGATAAGGTCTGGCTAAGCAGAAAATACCTCAGACTCAGCTCCCTTCTGCAAGATTTTGCTCCTCACTTTGTGGGACCTTTCGCCATCCTTCAGTGATTAGGAAATTTAACATACAGTCTCAAACTGCCTCCATCAATGAAGATACATAATGCATTTCATGTATCTCTTCTAAAGCCAGTGATACTCTCCGAGTTCTCCAGAAAAGAACCAGAGCCTAACAGCCTGGACACAGAGGATGACATTGAATATGCCGTAGACAACATCCTTGATGTACATAAAAGAGGCAAGACATGGGAGTACCTCATCTCTTGGGAGAACTATGGCCCAGAGGAAAACTCCTGGGAATCACTGTCCAATATTACAGACAAGGAGATTGCTACGCCAATTCCTACCTGGCACACCCACGCAAGCCCATACCAACCTGGAAGAGGTCTTGGAGGGGTCCTTGAAGGGGGGTACTGTTGCATCTGTTGGTCGCAGACGACTGCGACCGCTCTGCCTTACCTCTTTTTCTCCCCTTTCCCTCTCTTTGGGCAAGATGGCTGTCTCCGGTGGCAAGTGCCGTGGGCCTTGGCGTTTTCAGACCAGCATGGGCATCCCCATCCGCCATGCTCACTCCCGTGGCCTCCTAGGGTGCGAGCACGCACATCTCTGATGCTCAAATACACGTCATGGTGGGAACCTTGGGGACGGCCCCACCCCATGACGTCAGTACCTCCGGGTATAACTAGCCTCCACTTCCGCTGCCAATTTGAGTTTGCAAAGACTTCGCTTTGCTACTTTGCCTGCTCTAAGCTGCTAGCTTAGACGCCTCCTTTCGCTAAGGACCTCGCTCTAGCAGAAGCTCTAGATACCCGCTCCTCGGGGATCTTTCGCTTCCAACTTCGCTTCGGGGTCCTCACTAACCTAGACAACCGCTCCTCGGGGGTCTTTTCTCTTATTCATTTCCAGGATATTAGACCATTGGGTACTCGCTCCTTGAGGGCCTATCTTCTTCATATCCTGCACCACGGACCTTCGGTCCCACCATTCTACCATCAGGAAGACGCCTTCACTCTGTGAGTACCTCTACGAACCGGAGCTCCAACTCCACCCACCAGCCGTGGCGTTACCCGCACTGCGGGCTCCTGCCTATCGTGAACATCTGGGTGAGACTACACTTCTGAGCCTGTTGAGCATATTGGCACCTCATGGATCAGTGCCTTACCTTCCTGCTTTACCATCTATTTACAGCAGTACAATAAAGACTCTATCCATTCTGTGTCTGCTAACTATGTCAGCCTATCGCAGTGATTTCCCACGGGGCTCCTCCCCATGGGTGCAGTCATCTCCATGTGACCAAGGGTCCACAATGCCACAAACACAACGCAAGGGCCCCCTCCCCAGACCCCATCATGACCTTTCTGGTTCCCCCAGAGAGTGAGCTACCTGACACCTCCCTCCTCCATGTACCCTCCAGACAGTGAAGCAAGGCCTCCCAGGCTGAACAAAATCCCTGTCCCCTTCTCCTTCCCTCCAGGTCAGAACATTGTAAAGGACCATGTGAGCTTGACCAGTTCCATTTTGCATTGTGGAGCTGCCCTCTTCAACATCTGCTTTGCTGCTGATGGGGTAGGTAGGGGGTCCTAGCCTGAAGGAGCCAGGGAAGAGTACAGATGGGTTTGGGGTAGACTTGGAAGGCCTTATTTCACTGTTTGAGGAGACTGGGAAATACTTCTGTGCCATTGAGGGTTGGGGTGAGGACATCGCTACCACAGTAGGCTTTGTATTAGCCCCTGGAGCTAATAACATTTTTTTTATTATGCCTATAGGTTAAAAAAATCATATTGCTTTTACTTGCAAGCAATGCAGTGCATTAACATTTCTATTCTCAAATTTCCAAGTAATGTTAATGCAAACTATCTCAAAAGCGCATTGTGGCTAACGCAGCGCTAACTCGCATTAAAATAGATGTTAACATTGCATTGTCCTTAATACACTGTTTAGTGCATTGGCCCCTAAGTGTTAAGTCATGACAAATGAGTGAAAGTATTGGCAACGTGACTGATTCCCACTTGCAGTCCAAGGCAAACAGCAGTTAACTTTGTCTTGTGCCATTCATGGGAGAAGGGATGTGTATGAATAATGACATGTACATTCCCTAAAGTGCCTTAAGTGGGTAGATTTTAAAAGAAGCGCGATCAGCCTACTTTTGCTTGCGCATCAGGACTCAAGCAAAGTACGCTGGATTTTAGTAGATACGCGCGGAGCCGCGCGTATCCACTAAAATCCTGGATCGGCGCGCGCAAGGCTATCGATTTTGATAGCCTGCGCGCGCCGAGCCGCGCTGCCTCCCCCCGTTCCCTCCAAGGCCGCTCCGAAATCGGAGCGGCCTCGGAGGGAAACTTTCCTTGCCCTCCCCTCACCTTACCCTCCCTTCCCCTACCTAACCCACCCACCCGGCCCTGTCTACACCCCCCCCTTACCTTTTCGGGGGATTTACGCCTCCCGGAGGGAGACGTAAATCCCCGCACGCCAGCGGGCCTGCTGCGCGCCGGGCCGCGACCTGGGGGCGGGTACGGAGGGCGCGGCCACGCCCCCGGGCCGTAGCCACGCCCTGTACCCCGCCCCCAAAACGCTGCCGACACGCCCCCCGAACGCCGCCGACGACCGGGCCCGCCCCCGACAAGCCCCCCTCCGAGAACCCCGGGACTAACGCGAGTCCCGGGGCTCTGCGCGTGCCGGGAGGCCTATGTAAAATAGGCTTCCCGGCGCGCAGGGCCCTGCTCGCGTAAATCCGCCCGGTTTTGGGCGGATTTACGCGAGCAGGGCTCTGAAAATCCGCCCCTAAGGCTATTACATTTCAGTGAATGGTACCTCAGGGGAAAGTCAGTAAAACCAGCAGAGGAGGCGGAGACCAGGAAGGAGGAGCAGAGCCTCTACAATGTTAGCAGCACTAGCGGTTGCAATCTGTGGGGACTCTGTGTTAACTTCTGGGGCACCAGCTGTGTGAAGGCAATGGATGTTTAATATCCAGTCAGCACCACAGTAGCATTCCTGCCATGTTATAATGATTAGGCTATATTCGCATTACAGTGCCTTTGGGGCATTATTTCTTAAATATCGCATAGGGAGACGATATAATTACATATGGGTTCTTTCAACATCTACCAACAGAAAAATTGCACAGAAGTAAGAACTGAATTACACTTTCCAATTTGCTGTAAAGTTCAGCCTACGCAAAGAAATTAATCAGGGCTACCACCACCCATTTTTTATGAGAACATAAAATGAGGTGAACTTCCATTTTTAATAAAGATACTTAGCACTTTTATGAAGAGGGACTAATAACATTGTAATGAACTGAGAAGCTCCAAATATGTTAGGAATACAAAGTTTGAAGAGTGTGCTTATTAAGCTCTTGAGCTTTTCATGCAATGTATTATTTTTGGTTGCTGGAGAACATGCAGCAGTTTCCATCTCTGGTATACATCAACTTGTAGTCTGTGGGCATGGATTAGAATTCTAACAGGCATCATAGTTGCATTAGTTTTAAGAGATTTTTTTCTGGTATATTTGGAAATGAACAAGACTGGACTCTTACATATTATAATGTGTATTAACACACTAAGTCAATAAGTTTCACAAATTGGGTGACCTTCATAACATGAAAATGGATCTGCAGGTGCACAGAAGTATATGGTGCTCGAATTCAACAAGAAAATGTATTGCAGATTTTCAAAGTTTGGTTTAAGAAATCCAATTGAAAAATAGTATTAAACAAGGGCAAACATATTTTGCTTAGATTAAACACTTTTGAACATAAATATGCTAATTCATTATAGATTTGATGCACTAATATTTATTTGGCCTCTGGAGGGCAATTAGTGGAAAAATCCCAAATAGCAGCTTATAGAAAACAAATATTTAGCAAAAAGGAAAATATTCTTGCAGCATGAAAAGAGATATCTGCAGAATGCAGGAGGAACCATCACACATATTCCATTAATGTTCTACATCAATTTGGGGGCAAACGTTTTTAAAAATAGGGCCACAATACTGGCTCTCATCCACATGACCGGGGGGGGGGGGGGGGGGAGTCCCTCCTGGATCTTCTTGAGCAGAGGAGTTACCCCCCCTGGAACTCCTTGATGGATTCTTTCTCCCACTTCCCAAGCACCCCAACAGGTTAGTCCTAAGGTTAGGCCAAGCAAAATAAAAATTATCTTGCCTGGTCCAGCCTGAGAACATAAGAAGTTGCCATACTGGGTAAGACCAGGTGTCCATCAAGCCCAGCATCCTGTTTCCAACAGTGGCCAATCCAGGCTATAAGTACCTGGCAAGTACCCAAAAACTAAGTCTATTCCATGTTACTGTTGCTAGTAATAGCAGTGGCTATTTTCTAAGTCAACTTAATTAATAGCAGTTAATGGACTTCTCTTCCAAGAACTTATCCAAACCTTTTTTAAACCCAGCTACATTAACTGAACTAACCACATCCTCCAGCAATGAATTCCAGAGCTTAATTGTGTGTTGAGTGAAAAAAATATTTTCTATGATTTGTTTTAAATATGCTAATTGTGTGCCCCCTACTTCTATTATCTGAAAGAGTAAATAGCCTATTGACATTTACCCATTGTAGTTCTCTCATTATTTTATAGACCTCTATCATATTCCCACTCAGCCCTCTCTTCTCTAAGCTGAACAGCCCTAACATCTTTAGCTTTTCCTCATAGGGGAGCCGTTCCACCCCTTTATCATTTTGGTTGCCCTTCTCTGTACCTTCTCCTGTGCAAATAAATCATTTTTGAGATGTGGCGACCAGAATGGCATACAGTACTCTAGGAGCAGTCTCACCATAGAGTGATACAGAGGCATTAGGATTTTCTCCATTTTATTAACCATTCCTTTCTTAATAATTCCTAACATTCTGTTTGCATTTTAACTGCTGCAGCACATCGAGCTGACGATTTCATTGCATTATCCATTATGATGCCTAGATCTTTTTCCTAGGTGGTAACTCCTAATGTGGAACCTAACATCGTGTAACTATAGCACGGGTTATTTTTCCTTATATGTATCACCTTGCACTTGCCCAAATTAAATTTCATCTGCCATTTGGATACCCAATCTTCCAGTCCTACAATTTATCACTATCCGCCTGTGATATTAATTTCTCTGAATAATTTTGTGTCATCTGCAAATCACCTGCTCATTGTACCCTTTACCAGATCATTTATAAATATATTGAAAAGCACTGGTCCACTTACAAATCCCTAAGGCATTCCACTGTTTAACTTTTTCCACTGAGAAAACTATTTAATCCTACTCTCCGTTTCCTGTCTTTTAATCAGTTTGGAATCTACTAAAGAACATTGTCTCCTATCCCATGACTTTTTAGTTTTCTTAGAAGCCTCTCATGAGGGATTTTGTCAAACACCTTCTGAAAATCCAAAAACATTACATCTACTGGTTCACTTTTATCCACATGTTTACTAACCCTTTCAAAAAAATGTAGAAAATTTGTGAGGCAAGAACTTCCCATGATGGCTGTGTTCCATTGAACCATGTTTTCTATATGTCCTGTGATTTTGTTCTTTAGAATAGTTTCCACTATTTTTCCTGGCACTAAAGTCAGGCTTAGTGGTCTATAGTTTCCCAGATCATCCTTGGATCCCCTTTTAAATATCGGGGTTATATTGGCCACTTTCCAGTCTTCAGGTACAATGGATGATTTTACTGATAGGCTACAGAGTTTTACTAATAGATATGAAATTTCATTTTTGAGTTATTTCAGAACCCTGGGGTGTATACCATCTGGTCCAGGTGATTTGCTATTCTTTAGTTTGTCAATCTGGCCTACTATATCTTCCAGTTTCACTGTGATTTGGTTCAGTTCATCTGAATCATCACCCTTGAAAATTGTCCCCAGAACGGGTATTTCCTCAACATCCTCATTAGTAAATACCAAAGAAAAAAACTTCATTTAGTCTTTCCGCAATGGCCTTATCTTCCCCTTTAACCCCTCGATCATCTAATGGTCCAATTTTTTCCCTCGCAGGCTTCCTGCTTCAGATATATTTTTAAAAGTTTTTATTATGAGATTTTCCCTCTACAGCTAACTTCTTTTTAAATTCTCTCTTAGCCTGTCTTATCAATGTTTTATATTTAACTTGCCAATGTTTATGCTTTTTCCTATTTTCTTCAGATGGATCCTTCCTCCAATGTTTGAAGGAAGATCTTTTGGCTAAAATAACATTTTTTACCTCACCTTTTAACCATACTGGCAATCATTTGGCCTTCCTTCCACCTTTTTTAATGTGTGGAATACATCTAGACTGTGCTTCTAAGATGGTATTTCTAAAACATGTCTATGCCTGTTGTACACTCTTAACCTTTGCAGTTGCACCTTCTAGTTTTTTCTATTTTCCTCATTTTATCAAAGTTTCCCTTTTGAAAGTTTAGTGTTAGATCTCTAGATTTACATATTTTCCCCCTTTTCCAGTCATAACTAGAAATTTGATCATGTTATGATCACTAATGCCAAGTGGGCCCCCCACCTGCCATTACCATTCTCACCAAATCTTGTGTTCCACTAAGAATTAGATCTAAAATAGCTCCCTCTCTTGTACATTTCTCAAACAATTGCTCCATGAGGTAGTCATTTATTCCATCCAGGAACTTTACCTCTCTAGATTGTCCTGATGTTATATTTACCCAGTCAATGGGGTAATTGAAATCTCCCATTATCATTGCACCAACAAATTGGTTAGCTTCCCTAATATCTCTTAGGATTTCATCACCTGTCTCATCATTTTGACCAGGAGGATGGTGGTATCTCCTATCACTATACTCTTACCCAACACACATGGGATTTCTACTCATATAGATTCTACTGAGCATTTAGTCTCTTGTATGATCTTTATCCTGTTGGATTCTATACCCTCCAGGACATAAAGTGCTACACCCTCACCAAGTTGATCCTCCTTATCATTGCGGTATAATTTGTACCCTGATATAGCACTGTCCCATTGCTTATCCTCCTTCCACCAGGTCTCTGACATGCCAATTATGTCAATCTCATCATTCAATGCTGTACATTCTAACTCTCCCATCTTACTTCTTAGACTTCTGGCATTGGCATACGGACATTTCAAAGTGCATTTTTTGTTTATATTAACAATCTTCTTTTCAGTTGATATGGATAATTTGGAATTCTTTAGCTTAGGTGATTCTTTTCTTATAGGTACATGGGCTACTTTTGCTATTATTGGAACCTCTCGGTTGGGATGCCCTAACTCTCCTGTTTCATTAGTATCCTTCAAAGATACATTCCTCCGAACCATGCACTAATGAGTGACTGTCGGCTTTCCCCCTTGCTCTAGTTTAAAAGCTGCTCTATCTCCTTTTTGAAAGATAGCGCCAGAAGCCTGGTTCCATTTTGGTTAAGGTGGAGCCCATCCTTTTGGAAAAGTATCCCCCTTCCCCAAAGGTTGTCTAATTCCTTACAAAACTGAGTCTCTCTCTTCCTGCACCATTGTCTCATCCATGCATTGAGACTCTGGAGCTCTGCCTGCCTCTGGGGACCTGCACGTGGAACAGGGAGCATTTCAGAGAATGCCATTGGGATGCTGGGGTTCCACTGGTGAGGAAGAATTATAACTCTCTGGAGCCCTTGGTGCTGTGAGGGGGATTCCAAAACAGAGTTGATCAATCCTTCAATCACAGTTCATGGGTACTCACTTTAGAAGATCTTAGGTCAGGATACACAAAGAAAAATGCAGCCAGTAGATGGGTAATGGTGTTTAATTAAAAAACAGGTTTACTTCAACTTAAAAAAAACAGGACCCATGCCAGCATGGAAAAAAATCATTAACAGAAAAAGAAGAACCACCAATTCCAAGGGCTGCAATTTCTTTATCCATGGTGCACCTCCTTCTAGAATTTCTCCTTGGATTTCAATAAATATCTAATATGCCCTTCCCTTGAAGGGTGGGACAATTCTCCTCTTCCTCAATTATAGGCAGGGGGAAAAACTTGGAACAAAACATTCCTTCTTTCAAAAACCAGGTACAAAACTTCTTCAAATCCAGCTGTTTTTGTTTCTACTGTTATCTGGTCATAGAGGTAGATGACTGGAAAATCCAGCACCTCCAGAAAAGGGAGAAAGTTCTCCTGTTGGAAACTGGTCAAGGTCACAAAAATCCCCAAAGAATTCTTGAAGGCAAAGCTCTCTACTTAGTGAGCTGGGAGGCCTACCCAGATGCACCTCCTCAAAACTCCTCCTCAGTTGTAAAATTCCAAGAACTCCCATCAGACAAAATGTCTTCTCTTATAAAGATACTTAGGCCCATCCCAAAAAGGGTATGGTCCAAAAAATGAGGCAAGGAACAAGAATGCAAAAATTTCCCAAAAATTAGAAAAGGGAAATGCACTTAGCATAGAGTGAAGCCCCAAGACATTCTTCCCCAGCCAAAAAAAGTAAAAAAGCTGGAGTGGGAGATTGATTCAGATTTTTTCTTTTCCTATCCACTATCAGGGTAATTTTAAAAGGAATGCACATTTCTGTATATGAGCAGAGAGATGCTGCAATGTTAAAGTTTTGCTCGCAAGTACATGCGTAACATTTAAAGTGCCCCTCCCATGCATACTTTGGCTAGTTTTTTTGTTTTTTTAGCAGCTTTTATATGCATATGCAGGTGGATTCTAAATATGCTTGCATGAGGAAAATACCAGTTTTTCCAGGCCCATCAGTTTGCTCAGTTCATATCGAGATATTTAAGATCCCCTCTGGTTATTCATCCTTCAAGGCATTCACTTGACCCCAAACTCTCATGCTGTGCTAAGTGTCCTAAAACTTGAGATCTTCAAACTTGTTCCTCATTAGGAGCAAAGTAACATTACCAGATAACAAGCCAGTGTGCGCCATGATCAACTTTAAAATGAGAACTTACACACATAAGTTTTGGCCCCGCCCAGGAATACCCATGCCCAACCTCTTTTCCGCGTCTTTCTTCTTGACACACACACAAGTATGTGCATACTTCATGGCTTCTTAAAATGCGTGTTGCTCATAAGAGGCCCGCATACGCACATATGTGGCCATTTTTGTGCAAGCAACACTTTTAAAATCGATCAGTATAGATACAATAGCCAAAAAAATAACAATTCACTTTAACAAATGCAGTTGTAATTTCTTCAAGTGCCCACTGAGGATGTTCATTACCTGAGGGCTGCGTCACTCAGGGAGTTCAATATCATTACCTGAGGCTCCAAGCACTCAGGGAGTTCAATATCTGCCTTTTTCCAACCATCCTCTGCTACCAAAATGTTAAAAACCTTGAAACATACCCTGCCTGGTTTACTTCCCAGAGATAGTCAGTGATGAAACAGACTTTCAGTTTCAAAACATATCATTTATTAAGTAGCTTAGAGATCTTATAAGAAATGGCAGTATCTTTTATTTAATGCATGCATACAAAGTTAAGATAGAGGAAACAATAAGGAATCAGATGGTAAAGGAGCTCATCTTACAGAATATACTGCTTCATAAGCAATGCCAATTTACTCATTTTAAATTTGCATTACCCTTTTATACACTGTTAAACATGGCTCACATATGCTTTTACCCCTCCCCTTACTCATCCCCTACATTTGCTGGCAATTTTCCTTCATGCGTCTCTCAAACATCACATATTCTGCTTAGCCAGTACTTCCTTTGTTTATCTTTCTTGGCACCTTTCTTATCTCACATTTGCTCTGCATTCCCATACCGTTCTCAGCCTTGAGCTAACAATTACATTTTTCTCTCTTCAGGCCTTCTTATTCCAGTTACTTTTTGACATGAGGTAGTTTTTCTTAAAGCAGCAATTAACAAATAACCTAAATCTTCATTTCCCTCTTGATGATTGGAGACAATCATCACATTCAGGGCCATGCGACTGTCTTAGGTTGTCAGAGGGCGTATTCTGATCTTACCCGTCATTGTCAACATGACTCATCCTGAAGAGGTCTCTTTCCAGGGGAGCTGCGGTTTCGATGGAAGCATAGAGGTTCTGTGTCATACTTGACCTCTGAATATTGACTGTATTTAAGGTGATAGGAGACGTTGTTTTAGCCCATAAACAATAAACAGGTAGGCAAACACATTCACACTGTTATCACACCTATAAGAAGAATCAGAGCAAATCACAAGAAAACCCCTGCAATTTCCCCCCTAGGGATGTGAGCCAGTTTACCGGTTGTTCCCACCAGGTAGACCAAATCCATTACTAATTCAGAATTACCTATGGGAAACCATTTCCAGCATAGTTTAGCATTGAAAAGCATTAGAACTTATGCACATCAAGATCACTTAGAGGTAGATTTTTAAAAAGTTACGTGCGCCGGAACTATTTTAAAAGGCTCAGTCAAGCGCGTAAATCTCCAGGACATGCAGATGTCCCAGGGCATTGGGGAGTGGGCAGGGTGGGGCTAGAGGCCCTCAGCACAGTGGCCATTTGCTGCTGTGCTGGGGGATCGCGTGCTGGCAGGCTGCCGGTGTGCGCAACCTGCGCCTGCCCAGAGGCAGGTGCAGAAGGTAAAACAAAAGTGGGGGGGATAGGTTAGGTGAAGGGGTAGGAAGGTTAGATTAGGGGGTTGGGAAGTTCCCTCCCAGGGAGCTCCAAAATCGGAGTGGCTTGGGAGGGAATGGGGGAAGGCCGCGGCGTCAGCACGTGCAAGTTGCATAATTGTGCACCCCCATGCACGCACTGACCCCTGACTTTTTAAATGCGTGCACGTTATAAAATCACGCATCCACGTGTGCACGCCGGGTAGCGTGTGCACATGGACGCGTGCGTAGGTATTAAAATCTACCCCTTAATATATAATAGCATCGTTACATAGCTCATTTGGCTGAAGAATAATTTGAAAACATGTACTTCATTTACCCTATCACCAGCAATTCCATACCAGATCTCCGGATTGGAGATGTAAACTTCAGAAGTTATCAGCACTCTTCAATCTAGGAGGAAGGACATTCCTGTTCAAGGTACATGGGGAGGGGGGGGGGGGCGTGGGGCTTCTTCAGCCCAATGCTGCAGGAAACTTCTGGACACTCTTGGGCCTGTTCCATACAAAGACATGGGGAACACATGGGCAACAGAGGCCCCTTCGACTGAAAACCCACACAGGAAGAACCATTGATGCAGAGGAAACAATCCCACCAGCAGAGCCATCCATGCCAGTCCAGGCAGGAAACTCTACAGAAAACTCCAAATAATCATACAAGGCACACATCTCCTGGGTGGAGAGGTACAGAAAGAACATCCCTGCAAAGCTAAGGGTGAAGAAAGGACACAATTACAAACCTAGGCCAGATGCTCTCTTGAATAGGGGAACAATAGAGAAAAATACAACACAAAGTTACCAAAATTACCCCCAAAATTTCAGAACAGTTCTCCAATCACTTCTTTTTTCAGGTATGGACTATTGAAATTCTCCCTACATTGGACTTCCTGCTTATGTCATATGTCCACTTCAGATGCTTCAAAATTCTGGAGCACCAATCTTTTCACCAAAACTCTTATTTGCAATCACATCAGCCCTGTTTTGTTTTCCTTGCATTGGATCCCTAGCACCTATTGAATACAATACAAGCTTGCAGCCATCATACATAACCTGCTCAGCAATGTTCTGTCTCCCTGGATCACTGCCACTTTGAAGGTCTACACACCTGCACGGACTCTTCAAACCAGGGGCTTCTAGAAATTCCATCTTATACACATGCACATTTGGATGAGAGATGTGAGCGCATCTTTTTGCTTGCTTGCCCTAATCTTTGGAACTCTTTGCCAGCCAAGTTTTGATCCACAAAGGCATAAAATTGTTTAAGAAGGCACTTAAGACTCACTTTTTCCAGCTTTCCTGTAATGATCTCATTTGAACATTATTACTTTTGATAGCTTATTTTATTATGTTATGTACATTTTAACTACTGTGGGTATTTTCCTGTGCGCCGCCCTGAACTCTGGAAAGGTGAGTAACAAATATTTTTAATAAATAAATAAATAAATAAATCTCTGGAGGAGACCTCTTCTCATGAGGTCTGGAGGCTGATTTGGCAGCTTCTGCTTCCTTGTTGCTTTTAGCCTGGGGGCTCTTTTGACTCTCCTCCATTTGGTATATTTACTATCTCTATGTGGATATATGTGGATGACATTCAGTTGTATATCCCAGTGTCCTCGAGCATGTCTTCTACCATTGAGTCTTTACTAAAATGTTTGAAAGAAACCAATAGCTGGTTAAGAGCTAACAATTGAATCTTGATTGTTGCTAAACGGAGGCAGATGCTTGGTTTAATGGTGGAAGGGGCTCTGTTAACTTTCACTAATTCAATACGGGATTTGGGTTGTACAAGTGATTCAGACTTATCTTTTAAAGTTACAGCTGGTGGCTTGATTAAAATAGGTTTCTTTAAACTCAGGACCTGATTTACTAAAGCTTTTCTCCCATTCTGTGTCTATGGGAAAAATGCTTAGTAAATGAGGCATTCAGATTGATAAATTCATTGCAATATTTATTGCCAGTGAAGGATTTTAGGTCCATAGTACAGGCTTTTATTTTGATGATCATTGATTACTGTAACTCCTTATATATGGGCTTACCAAAATATGTTATATGTTTTACAGTTTTTACAAAATTCTGCTACAGATCTAATTATAGCTCATCCAGTTAATGATCATGTTAGGCTCTTGTTACAAAAATTACATTGGTTGCTTGTGGGTCAACAGATTCATTTTAAAATAGTTGTATTAATTTTTAAAGCTCTGCATGAAGAAGGTCCTTTTTTATTTAGCGGATCACTTAGTGAAGCACATTCCATCACAGTCTTTGCAGTCTGTGGATAAATGCGTTCTTGAAGTCCCTTCTCATAAAATAGCACAATTGCAATGCACTTGCTTTGAGCTTTCTCAGTAGCAGGGCTTACAGTTTGGAATGACCTGCTGCTGGAGCTTTGAGCAATAACATTACAAAATGTTTCATAAAAGACTAAAGGCCTATTTTTTCTAATGTATTTTTCTTAATCTGTTTATTTTTATGTACCATAATGTTTGATTATGATTTTATTGTTTGTTTTATTGTCTGTGTTTTATTATGGTGCCTGTAAGTTGCACACTGCCCAGAATGGTTCCACATAGGTTGCATAAAAAAAAAATTGTAATTAAATAAACAAGGGCCCGTCATAAGGGAAAGAAGTCCAGCCCTCTATCTCCTCTTGCCCTTCAGGCAGGAAGACCCATGCCTGTCACTGAACAAATTGACATGGTCACAGAGCCTAAAGGATATTCCTCGCTGTCACCGGTTTAATGTCCCTCAGGCAATCAGGGAGCACCCTCAGCAGGTTTCCTGGGATAAGGAGTGACACATTGGAAATGATCACCCTTACACCTGGCCCTGACAGGGACTCCAATTGATGGTATACCCTCTCCATTACTCTGCCCTCTTATAGTGCCTGGTGCATTGCTGCCAGCATTTGCATGAATATTACCACTTTGCTATACATCTATCTGGCCTGTGGCAATGATGTTCCACTTGTCTACCATGAGGGCCAGGGCCAAAACATAAAGATGGATATCATTGGAGGCCAGAAGAAGGAAAACAAATTCATGCTTTTTGGGTGAGTCCACTGTAGCTTCCCCTGGCCTTGCCAATGAAGTAAATCCTAGAGATGAGGAAGAGGGCAGGGCCCAGGCCATCACCACTGCTTATGACAACAGTGATTGGACCATCAACACTGTTGCTTCTCCTCCTCCTGAGCCTGCTTGCGTCTCCCTGTCCTCTTCTGATGAGAGTCAGGGTTATATGCTTCTTTTTTTCGTGTTTCTTATAAGAACTTCCCTCAGGGGTCCCATCCTTTTTTCCTGGTTTGTGGTCCTATTGTTTTGCCCTGCCCAGGGGTGTCCAACTGTATTCCTGCCCAAAGGAGCAGCACCAACAGGTGAGGCCCTTACCCCGGCCTCTGCAGGGTAGGAATTGGTTGGTGGCCCACCTACACGTCCTCTTACCTGGGGGCATTGCATTCACATAAAGTTCCCTTGTCTGACCAATGCATGATTGGGGTTGGTCGGGAGCCCTTCTGTACACCCTCTCTTAAGTGAATGAAACATTCTGGTGAATTTCCTAGCCCAGACACTGCATAATGGGTTCTGGCCAGGGGCCTCCCCACTCTTCCTCCCTTCTTGGGAATGGCATTTGCAGGGAAATTAGTTACCATAGACCATACCATTATGGGTGGAGGTCCACTGGCACTTCCTCCTGAAAAAGTGGCACCTTCATTCTGCATGCTGAGTCTTCACTGTGGGCCTGTCCCTGCTCTCACCCTGGGAAGAGGTGTAACTGAGAATAAACCCAACTCCACTCCCACAGTGTACTCCAAAGCCTGCAATCGTTGAGAGGGAGATAGGGCATCTTTGCCTGAAGTGTGTGGCCTTGTTCCTATTATACAGTTAGCTGAAGGCACCTTTATGGTAACCGCTGCAGGTGGAAGCAGTGCTGTTGGATGCGATAGCTGCAGCTGTTTGCCACTTTGTTTCTGGTATGGTTTTCTTGTTCTCTTCATATATTATTCTTCAGGGTGAAAAATGAAGTGAACATAAAGTGAAAAAAAATGTGTACAAAAGAAAGAAAAGAAACCTCTTTTTGTAAAACTAATTAAGGAACAACAAATGTGAGTATGTGGGAAAGGGGCTAATTGCCTCACTACAACAAGAGGTCAGGGGAAAAAAACCTAAATGCAAATCCAAGCTTGGGAGTTTAAATTAAGCTCCAGTCCTGAAGGCAAAGGGCTTGGGGTAGGGGAGGAGAGGGGGAGCAAAGAAAGCTAAAAGGGGAGAAGGGACTTGAATTGAATTGAAGAGGAATATTAGCAAAAGGTAGAAAGGGAGGGGTGGGAAGGAGGAGGCGAGCTCAGTTTATACGCTCACTCCACAGTAGCTAGCTTACCCCCAGTCACCGCACCAAAGTAGTTAGGCCTCCCATCCCACTGGCCTAGCCTACCTGACAAGCCCTCTGCAGCTCTCCCATGAATGGTAGCTTAAAGCTTTCCACAATCCTCTCTGACCACCCCCTGCTGTTCTGGCTACTCCCTCTTTTGTGTAGTAGGTAGGGAAAAATAACCTTTGCTATAGTTACTCAATATTAGGTTCCATATTAGGAGCTACCACCCAGGAAAGAGATCTAGGCATCACAGTGGCAGTCAATGTGCTGTGGCAGTCAAAAAAGCAAACTGAATGTTAGGAATTGTTAGGAAAGAAATGGCAAATAAAACGGTGGATGTCATAATTGCTCTGTATTGCTCCATGGTGAGACCGCACCTTGAGTACTGTGTACAATTCTGGTCACCACTTCTCAGGGCTCCCCTATGAGGAAAGGCTAAAGAGGTTAGGGCTGTTTAAGAGGGGACAGATGGACCCCAAACTCTACCTCCTAACTCCCCATACCTCTAAAATGGATCTTTGATAGCCAGTGGTGGGTTAGAGGGATCCCTAGCTCTGGGCCCGTCTGCCATTTTTAAAAATGGATTCGACCTGACCTTGTCCCATCACGTGACAGGAGCAAGGTCCGAGGACTGGAAAGCTGCTGGGGATGGGTGGGTGTGGGTCTCCTATGACCCCCCCCCCCCCAGGGTGACTTTGACTTTTGGGGGGGGGGGGAGAGGAGTGGGCCCATGCTCTTTTGGGCCTCTGGCCATTTAAGCAATGACGTCCCGGGCCAAGGTGGGCCACCATCAAGCAGGAAGGCCCTATACCACGGCACAATTTTTTGTTGTGCATTTGTGCTGTGATAGAAAATCATGCTGCGATAATGCCGTGAGAGTTTGTCAAGAAGGGGCTTGATATTGCGGCTTCATAAGTCTCCCTATTAGTAGATTATGATATCTCCTGTTGGATCATTATAGGATTAAACCACCATTGTGGTATATGATCTTTTGAGATCACATAGGACCTTTGTTCAGATGTGACTACAAGATTGAAGGAAGGATTTGTAAGGTCTTTTTTAGGGGAGTCAAATGCTGCTACAAGAAATGTCTTTAACTTGAAGATTATTATAAAGAGGAATCATTATCAGGCTGATGCAATACAGTGTGCTCAACCCAGCGCACTGGTTAACCCATGGTTGGATGTGCATTTTGGACACGCGTCCACAACCCCTTATGTTATAAGGGAATTAGCGCATCCAAAACGTGTTTTCAACCTCCCGCGAAGCTAATAGTGCTCATCACATGTAAATTCGTGTTGATGAGGCTATTAGCTATTAGGGGTGTGCATTCGGATTGACCGCATTAGTAAAACGCAACTCATATTTTTTTTTTACTTAAAAAATTGATTCGACATAAACGATCGGATTTCCCACATATCGAACATAGATATGTTCGATATGTGGGAAATCGCGATTGTTGAGCCAAAATAAAAATATAAACCCCCTCACCCTCCTTAATCCCCCCCCCCCGACTTACCACAACTCCCTGGTGATGGAGCGAGGAGTGAGGACGCCATTTCTGCAATCCTTGGCGAGAAGCATGTGACGTCGGCGGCACGTCGAGTGACGCCGGCGTCACGTGATTCCCGGCTCGTTTGCGCCGGACGGCTCGTTCGGCCCAAAAAGAACTTTTGGCCAGCTTGGGGGGGCCTCCTGACCCCCCCAAGCTGGCCAAAAGTTCTTTTTGGGCCGAACGAGCCGTCCGGCGCGAACGAGCCGGGAATCACGTGGCGCCGCGTCACTCAGACGCGACGTCACGTGATTCCCGGCAAGTTCGCACCGGACGGCTCGTTCGGCGCGAACAAGCCGGGAATCACGTGACGCCGACGTCACGTGATTCCCGGCAAGTTCGCGCCGGACGGCTCGTTTGGCCCAAAAAGAACTTTTGGCCAGCTTGAGGGGGTCAGGAGGCCCCCCCAAGCTGGCCAAAAGTTCTTTTTGGGCCGAACGAGCCGTCCGGCGCGAACTTGCCGGGAATCACGTGACGTCGCGTCTGAGTGACGCGGCGCCACGTGATTCCCGGCTCGTTCGCAGCCGGACGGCTCGTTCGGCCCAAAAAGAACTTTTGGCCAGCTTGGGGGGGTCAGGAGGCCCCCCCAAGCTGGCCAAAAGTTCTTTTTGGGCCGAACGAGCCGTCCGGCGCGAACGAGCCGGGAATCACGTGACGCCGCGTCACTCGACGTGCCACCGACGTCACATGCTTCTCGCCAAGGATTGCAGAAATGACGTCCTCACTCCTCGCTCGATCACCAGGGAGTTGTGGTAAGTCTGGGGGGGGATTAAGGAGGGTGAGGGGGTTTAATTTTTTTTTTTGCACATATGTACATATACCCAACTCATTGGATTTTTTTTATGTCCATATTGGCCGCAAGTGGGACCCCCTTTCGGACATAAAAAATATGAACATAAAATTTTGCTCTGCACATCCCTATTAGCTATTGTCCCCCAATGCAAAAAAAAAAAAAGGTGTACCCAATGCGCACAATTTTACCCTCAGAAATGAATACCTGCCTGGAGCAGGTGTTAATTTTTGAGCAGCCCAAAAAGTGTACAGAAAAGCAGAAGATACTGCTTTTCTGTGCTTCCTCTGACTTAATATTGTGGCGATTTTAAGTCGGAGGAACAAAAAGGAGGAGAACATTTTTTTTTTAAAAAGTGTGTCGGCAGTGCCTTTTCCTATCCCGGTGACAGCCACCACTCCTGTGCACCTGTTGCTGAGGAGGAGCTAGGGGCACACAATTTCCCCTAGCGCTGCCTTTTTACTGTGGAGAACAGGCGCTCAGTCATGAGCGCCTGTTTTCCCCGCAGCAATACTGCATCGGCCTGTATGTGTTTAACACTTAGCTGATAACCAGTCTTTTTTGTATATATGTAACACTGTTTTATCTACAAATTTCTTAATCTTTGGTAAGGGCCTCATTCAGACTTGTACATCTTGTGTGGAAAGGATTTTAGTGTGAGAGGAAAAGTCTGAAATGGCTAAGCAGATTGTGACACATTCAAGCTTCTCCAACATGTAAAGGTATTCTGTGCTAGGCGTAGGCAACTCTGGACCTGAAGTGCCAAAAAACGGATCTGGTTTTCAGGACATACACAACGAATATGCATATGCAAATAGATCTCATGCACATTGAATTGTTGCCAATGCGTACAGCAGGGGTAGGTGGCAATCCACTAACCAGCTCTGTGTTTAATTATTGTTAAATGACAATCGCAGTGAGTTCATAACCACATTCTTAGTTTTGTTTGGGATTAACTAATTTTAACTGTAAAGTACTATAATTCTATATGATCTGCCATTATTGCTCCATCAACAGCAGAAAAAATGAGGGGAAAACCTGAGGTTTAGCAAAGATTATTTCAGTCGCTGGAACTCAGAATAGAAAGATTTTTTTTTTCTGTTTCAGCTGGGCGAGGACTAGTAAAAAAAAAAATCTGACGTCTTGAGAACAGAAAATCTATGATTTAAATTAATGATTTATTCCTTTAAAGAGAGTGTAGGATCTATCATTGGACTGATAAGCAGCAACTTGTCCTCTATCTGCATATGACTATGTAGTAGTACAATATCTGGCAGTGAATACAGAAAATCAGTTTCTCCTTGTTTCAAACATATCTCAACTACTAGGAGATATGTCTCAGCTGGTTTTCAGATATCACTGATTATATCTCAAAGTAGAACTCTCAAGCTTGTTTCTCAAAATCTATTTCTAGTTATGCCGTCTTTCCTGTGGGTCATGAACACATTCCCATGGCATTTTTTAAAAATTAAACTACTTTTTAAATCAAGTATTTAGAAAATATTACATTTGTAGCTGTTTCATAGTAAGATAATATGTGCAATTAGTGTTAGCTCTTTGTAAGTTAGACCCTGCTTATGTCTGGCTTTGCAGAAATGACACATTTCACTTTGCTCACATCATATCCCCTGCACCAAATGTCACCAATGTTATGGTGAGGAAGATTCCCATTTAGTGGAATGCATTAACTGATAAAACACCAAACACAATACATCCTCCACCCAAGAAAGCAACTGAAACCTGCCCCCACACTTGCGCTGAATTAAATAGACTGCGATAAAACTACCTGGCACCATTTTGAGTGGTTTGAGCATACTACTACAACCTATTGTTTTTCTGAGACACTATCAAGTAAATTTTAAAAGAAGTGCGTGTGTGCTCATAAATAAGCATATTGGGCACGCGAGCAAAAATACGCTCAATTTTATATTGCGCGTGCAAGTACACATGTATCATTTAAAATATCCCTACCGCACATATGTGTTGGAGCCTTTACACGTGTACTCACAAGAAAGAGAGAAAGAGACAATATGACATGCTCTCTATCTATCTATCTATCTATATACCACGGTAAGAGGAGACACTTTCAACTCAGGGTGGGTTTGAGGGGGGTGGTTTTACATGCACAGTCAGAGGAATTAACTGAAAATTTGATATTACTAATGAATTTCAATCATTTGAAATTTGCAGTTAATTCCTCTGACTGTGCATGTAAAACCATCCCCCCCAAACCACCCTAAGTTGAAAGTGTCCTCTCTTATAGTGGTATATATATATATATAGCAAGTCATATTGATTCTATATAGAGTCTCTCTTGCTCTCTCTCTCTGTAAAATTTGCGTGGCTCATGCGCGGCCCACATGCGCAAGTACGGGGCCATTTTTTGCATGAGCAATGCTTTAAAATCTACCTGAAAGTATTTATTTTACATTTAAACATTCCTGTTGATTTCAAAATGTCCCTGAAAATATTTATTTTATGTTAAGGCATTACTGTTGATTTCAGGTTTATGTAGTTATTTTAATTTTACAAAACAAAAATTGGAGCAAGGTGCTGCACTTCAAGCAATTAATTACAGTAGAATCAGGAAATGCAGCAAATTTAATGAGTCCCAAAACAACTTCAGCGTTGTGAAAAATTTAAATCTTTATTGGCGGCAACTCCATTGCTTCAACAGAACACATTTTAACCAAGGTCCCCTGACACGGACCTGTGTTTCTCCTTGCTAAATTTACTTCCTCAAACGCGTAGCTTCTAAGCATATGAACTCCGCTTTAAATACGTCCCTCCTGATGCAGCCGGGTTTGGTGAAACACAGGTCCGTGTCGGGGGACCTTGGTTAAAATATGTGTTCTGTTGAAGCAATGGAGTTGCCGCCAATAAAGATTTAAATTTTTCACAACGCTGAAGTTGTTTTGGGACTCATTAAATTTGCTGCATTTCCTGATTCTACTGTAGTTATTTTAATTTTAGTCACTATGGTTGATTTAATTCTAGTTCAGCCCTTAATGTGCTCATTCTTCTTCTGTTAAATGTGAGGATCCATTGCAGACTCTACCTCCAGCTAGCGGGTGGCGCTGTGAGCTGCTTGGACTAGCTATCCAGTCCTCCTAGCTCTATGCCCTTCACTTCCCCCCGGTGGCTATCTTGTTTCCTGCCTAAAAGTTTATTTTTTTTTAATTTTTTTTAATAAATGTTACAAATTAACACAGAATAATCTTGCACCAGAAAAAGGAGATATGCATCTTTATTAACAATAAAAGAAAAAAAAGTAAAAAGAAATAGAAAAGTGAAGATAACATAGCAATGATGTATTTGTGATATCTCCTAACTGCAAGAAAAAAGGAGGGACCAAAGATTACAGAACAAATAGATATTATAAATAGAAAAAATTGTACAATTGTAAAGCGCTGTTGCTAATTTCAAGTCGTCTGTAAACCGATGTGATGTTACTAAACAAATGTCGGTATAGAAAAACCCATAAATAAATAAAATAAACCAAGAAAATGAAAAAGTCCCTCTTGATGCTGGAGCTGGGTAGATGACAAACCAAATAGATGAGCACTGCGGTGAGTGCAAGGTCTCTGTCTCCTGGGGAGCTTCCCCAAATGGCTTACTTAGTACTCAACATAAAGCTGGCCTGGTTTCTGTCTCTTACAGAGAGACCACGGTCCACCAGTTTCTCTTTCCCAGTAAGGGTTTATGCTTGAATTTGTGACCTGCTATTAAGTTCACTTAGAGAATAGCCACTGCCATTAGCAATGGTAACATGGAATAGACTTAGTTTTTGGGTACTTGCCAGGTT
Source organism: Rhinatrema bivittatum (assembly GCF_901001135.1). Taxonomy (NCBI): domain Eukaryota; kingdom Metazoa; phylum Chordata; class Amphibia; order Gymnophiona; family Rhinatrematidae; genus Rhinatrema; species Rhinatrema bivittatum. Next base: position 542,291,670 of record NC_042616.1, on the reverse strand, counting down.
CTTATGGCCTGGATTGGTCACTGTTGGAAACAGGATGCTGGGCTTGATGGACCCTTGGTCTGACCCAGCATGGCATTTTCTTATGTTCTTATGTTCTTATGGAAATAATCATTTTCCCTTCTTCCCTAAGATACTCCCTGTGCAAAATTTAGATTATGTAACTCATTCTCTTAGGAGCCATGAGCTCCTGGGACTGAATATCTCTGGAAAGGAAGTCTCTAAGTCTCTGAACTCCTAGCTCCTCTGTCCCTTATTGGAATTTTATATGAGGCTCGGCTATGAAGCAAGAACAGCTGTCTGTCTCTCTATTTCCTCAGAGCATAGACATCTGTCTCTCCCGCTTGATAATTAGCTCTTCAGGGAAATAACTGATTGCAGGGCTGCCAGATGCAATCCTCACTTCCTGGCTTCTGGTTCCAACTCCTGGCCATCCCTGCCCTGCACACATATACAGAGCCAGCCAAATTGCACCTTTTCTATCTTAAATGGTCTCCCAGCATTCCTTTGGATTCTTCTTCTGCTGGCTATGTAGTACTGTTTTCTGGACAGGCCAAATAGGACAGCCCTTTTTCCAACTTGTTAACACCGTGAGTGCTAGAAGTTGGTTCTTGCAGAACATTTGTCATTTACAGGAGAGCACACATGGATTTTGATGTATTTTTATATTCCTTCACACTGGCTTGGAGAGTTGCAGTCTCTGCAGGGTTGAAAACCCCTTTTTGACAGGTACAAAACAAACCACTCAAATCCAGATGCAGTTTAGTCCACATTGTAAGGCTCCAACACATGATAAGCTTGGAACCTGGAACCAGCAAGACTTAGGCAAGCTTTCCCACAGGGCACATAGGGTAAGAGAATCTAGGACTGGGTCAAGGTTATGACAAGCAGCTGTAGAAAATTACCAGTAGAGAAGCAGATGTCAAGGCAGGTGCCAAGCAAGACATAGGCAAAGTCCATAGCTAAGATCAGTGGCAGGCGGCAGGCAGAGGAGTAGTCTGGGCCTATAGCAGAGGTTGGTACTGAAGTCAAGCTGGAGATAGGATAGGCCAGAGGAATTGGACAAGGTATAGTGGGCTGAATGTGATTAGGCAAGCTGGATTAGACAGGGCAGGCTGGATAAGGCAAGATCAAGAACCAAGGCAGGACCAGGAACCAAGACAAGATCAGGAACACAGGAGTATCATGTACTACAATTAAACAGGAAGAGCTGTTGCTGATGCAAGGAATGAAGCATGGCTGGGGCCTTTATTCCCAGCCATGTGATGTCATCAGAGCACGCCAGCCAGGCTGTTTCCCGCCACAGGGACTATAAAGGGCGCCGTGCTCATGCACGCCCAAGGAGCAGGGCTGCTGGTGGCATCATGGCTGTGTTCTCACAACTTAAGGAGCAGTTGGCATCCTGACGTGAGTGCTGCGAGGGGCACTCAGGGAGCGTGAATGATAATGGCATCAACTTGGAATGCAGTCTGCTTCCTGGGGTGAGTGCTGTCAGTACCACCCCGAAACCAGTAAACGTTACAGCATTCTGTCTCATTTTCAATTATTACTACCAGCAGCAGGATTCCATTCTGGTTAAGGCGCAGCACAAGTGCATCCCTCTGAGAGACGGAATTTATTTTACAGGCTTTATAACATTCAGTTTGGTGACTCTGTTATCATCTGTTTAAAATAAATGATTTCTAGATTTACAAAAAAAAAAAAAAAAATTAATATGTAGCCAAGAAAACCTAGGAGCTCTCCTTATTTCATACTTTTTTTCAGGTCTCACAGCACCTTTCTCATTTTCCATGTTTTAGCCTGCATCCATCCACTCGTTCATTGGACTGAAAGCTGCTTGCCAGCAGTCTACGGTATTGGATCTCACCTAATCTACTCAGAACAGCACATTATAACATCAAAAGAGACAGGCAGTGGGAAATCCATAAATATATAATTATTACAAAGTGGCTGAAAGCAATCCAAACAGTGATTAACAGACAGGTGCTTATGAGCAGAGTCAGCACTCTATTCTTCTGCTTCCCTTCTCTTTGTTTTGTTTTGATGCATCATGTTATGACATGATATGACAGAAGACGTAAAAAAAAAAAATAATAAAAAGACAGTAATTCCCCCGCCTCCCTTTTGTTTAACACCAAACCATCGCTGACATTACAGGAACAGCAACTGCTCAATATCGTTTGCAAACCCTCCAAGAAGTGAGCATTCATGAACAAAAAATATATTGCTTTTTTTTTTTTTTTAAATCACCCTGCTGTGTGCAAGGTGGACACAACTGCAAGCTGTGGGAGGTTGAAACATGTCTAATAAATCTAAGGGTTAAAAGTAAAATTTGAACAACTCACTGCTCGAGAAAAAGGTATATATAGATAGATTTAAAAAAATAATAATAAAACCCTGATGTGCAAAGAAAGGTCAACCATTAGAAAAATAGCTTTTCTGGCTGGAATAAAAGAGTAAGTCAACTTTTGATCTGAAACTCAGCCGCACCAACTACCTGGCACTTCCAGGTTTAACTTTGTTCAAAACGCAGGCACCCTGCCATGTTCCAAGTGAAAACTGCACAAAAATATCATGAAAACATTAAAAAAAAAAAAGGAAAAAAAATAAAAACAAAAGTTGAGTCTGGTGAAGAGATGTAGGGGCTGATTGAGGCTAGTGACAATGCAGGGGACTTTCTGCATCGTATGTCTGCCGGTCACTTCATCACATGGAAGCCTTTCAGCTTCACAGGCTGGTTCTGTGCAAGGAGTTTACAGAAATAAAAGGTTAACACATGAAACAACAAAAAATCTACAAGGTGACACCTCATCATTGGACTAACATCATACATTTCTTGACTAGAGTTTGAGAGCAAATACACTCTTCCTCAGATCAGAATAGAATGAGCAAAGAGGACATTTACCAGGAAATATGGGAATCATAAAAGGCATGCCAATGATAGTGGAAGGGAGGAAAGGGTGAAAGGATTAATGGGAGATCAGAAGGTGAGAGGCAGTGGAATTTTAAGGCTCATAATGTGATAAGAAACTTAGGGGCGGGGTCAGCACCGGAAGGGGAGGAGTCGGGACGACACCGGGGTGGACGCGGCGGAGACATCACTGGCGGCGAAAAGGTAAGAACCCTTATCAGCGCCAGTAATGCGCCCAACAGCACCACCTTTCGCGGCGGTGCTATTGGTTTGCGAAAGCCGGCAGCGATAACACCGGGGTGGTGCGATCGCTGCCGGCTATCGCAGGACCACCTCTCGGTACCGCGCGATTCTCAAAGGCCTGCAATTTTAGAAAATCCAGGCCTTAGGTCTTTGCTGAGTCCTTTTTTGACAATTCTGAAAAGTCTGATCATTTTAACTTCAAAAGTCTCCTGCATTCCTGGATTGTTTTACCTTTTCCTTTAATTGTCCTGAGCATAAGGGCATTGATGCTGTGGTTTGGTTCCAGAAAGTACTCCCCTGCAGAGGTGGCATCTTCATCTTCCCTGTGGTATTTGAGTTTGTATCTGCGTTAATGAACTCTTGCCTTTAATGTCTTGCCTGTCTCACCAATGTAGTATGCTTTTTCACATTTTTCAGCATTAAACGTATACATTACATTAAAGGAGGGACTATGTGTAGGGTTCTCATATAGTGAATGTTTTTCCTGTAACCCCACCCCAGTGTGGATATCCGGCATGAGTAGGGCCATAATGTTATGTATAATCTCTTTGGGGCAGGGACCTTAACTAGCTCTTCTGCTTTCTTTTACTCCCAAGGTGTGAATTTTTATCCACTGTTTGCTGTTTGCTTATTGTTTATCCACTGTTTGCTGTTTGCTTATTGTCTGAAATGATAAATTTACTGCAGACAATGATGGATTGATGGCACAATAAATATGAATGGCCAGCACCACAGTTCTTTCTCTCTTTAGTTACAACTTTTATCCTCTATCTGTGCAAGGGTCTTCTACTTAGGCAGGGGACATTCCCCCCTCCTGGATTAGGTGAAATGTTGGTCCCAGTGGACAGAGTAACCCTTTAGTGGATGGGATACCCCTTTCAAGGTGGCCAAAACCTATCTCTGCACAGAGAGCACATTTTCTCTCTCTCCCCAGGTGTCCTCCTATTGTAAAAGTGTTCTTTCTCACAGATAGTTGACCTTTGTCTTGAGGGGGATCCCTGAAGAGAGGAATCCTAGCTGGACCTGCAGATCTCACAGGTTCGTGGATGGGTAGGGGTAGAAAAAACGCTTCCACACAGGTCCCTTATACATAATGAAAAGGAGTAAATTTGTACAATGCAACTAGCACTGCAATGTACAAATCAACTCCTCTTGTTAGACTTTTAATCACTTATAAGGGCTATAATTCTTTACTGATGTCAATTTTACTATGAATCCCTCTGAATGTGTCTCTAACAACACCCCCCTAACCCCAACCCACCTCCCAAAAACCCACCCCAATTCAAAGTGCCAAGTGTCCTAGAATGGTGCCTATATACAGAGTTTCAGACTGACCCTATTCAGTCTCTCTCTCTTTCTCTTCTCTCCGTCCCCCCCCCCCCCATGTGTAAAGGCTGTAGAAGTGCACGCAACAGTATTTTAATGAGGCATATTTTTATACGTGTGTTTATGGACGCATACTAGGGATGTGAATCGTTTTAGGACGATTAAAATTATCGTCCGATAATTTTAATATCGTCTTAAACCGTTATGGAACACAATACAATAGAGATTCTAACGATTTATCGTTATAAATCGTTAGAATCGTGAGCCGGCACACTAAAACCCCCTAAAACCCACCCCCGACCCTTTAAATTAAATCCCCCACCCTCCCGAACCCCCCCCAAATAACTTAAATAACCTGCGGGTCCAGCGGCGGTCCGGAACGGCAGCGGTCCGGAACGGGCTCCTGCTCCTGCATCTTGTCGTCTTCGGCCGGCGCCATTTTCCAAAATGGCGCCGAAAAATGGCGGCGGCCATAGACGAAAAAGATTGGACGGCAGGAGGTCCTTCCGGACCCCCGCTGGACTTTTGGCAAGTCTCGTGGGGGTCAGGAGGCCCCCCACAAGCTGGCCAAAAGTTCCTGGAGGTCCAGCGGGGGTCAGGGAGCGATTTCCCGCCGCGAATCGTTTTTGTACGGAAAATGGCGCCGGCAGGAGATCGACTGCAGGAGGTCGTTCAGCGAGGGTTCCGGCGCCTCGCTGAACGACCTCCTGCAGTTGATCTCCTGCCGGCGCCATTTTCCGTACGAAAACGATTCGCGGCGGGAAATCGCTCCCTGACCCCCGCTGGACCTCCAGGAACTTTTGGCCAGCTTGTGGGGGGCCTCCTGACCCCCACGAGACTTGCCAAAAGTCCAGCGGGGGGCCGGAAGGACCTCCTGCCGTCCAATCTTTTTCGTCTATGGCCGCCGCCATTTTTCGGCGCCATTTTGGAAAATGGCGCCGGCCGAAGACGACAAGATGCAGGAGCAGGAGCCCGTTCCGGACCGCTGCCGTTCCGGACCGCCGCTGGACCCGCAGGTTATTTAAGTTATTTGGGGGTGGGGGATTTAATTTAAAGGGTCGGGGGTGGGTTTTAATGTGCCGGTTTTTCGATTTTTCGATTTTTCGATTTTTTAACGATTTTTCACGATTTTTCACGATATTTTACCCCCCCAAACGGCAACAATACGATTCCCTCCCCCTCCCAGCCGAAATCGATCGTTAAGACGATCGAGGACACGATTCACATCCCTAACGCATACTGTTCCTTTTAAAATTTACCCATTAGTATTGCAGTAGATTTGTCCTGGATGATTTAAGTGAATAAGCAATCTTCCTGGAGTGTGCAGATCATGGTCTAAGCCACTGATCTGACAATCTACTGCATGGCAATTGTGAAGACCATTGTTGATACACCTGTCTTACATGTATGTGATGGAGCTGTGTGAGTTTAGGTATATATGCAACAGTTGTAATACTTTTATTTATTTATTTATTTATTTATCTATTTATTTATTTTGGGGGGTTTCTATACCGGTGTTCAATCTAGAATATCACATCGGTTTACATTGCGGATGTGTTCAAGAAGAGGAAGTCTTCTTGTTTTACATTATGACTTCATTATATTCTTGTGTAACATTGTATTTGTGACTGTGTTCAACAAGTAGGGGTCTTCTTGTTTTGCATTATAACTTCAGTATTCTTATTAAACATTGTAACTAGTTCATAATTTAACATCGTAATTAGTTCTTATTTAGCATTGTTATCAATTCCTGTTTAGCATTGTAACTTTAAACTTCATTATTTCTTACATAGGAGATTAGACTGTAACAGTAATGTCAGCATATCTTACTAGAGCTTTGTTATTTTGGCTCTGAAGTTAAATTCATACAAAAGGATTTTAAATGATAAGTCATGACAGTACGTCTTGGAAAGAGTCTAGTCGTATAATAATGTGAATATTGAATTGTAACTAATATGTCCCACAGAGTATCTTATCGTATGGTGGCATCGGGAGTGGGTATTAGGCAGTTATTGTGTAGGCTTTTTGGAAAAGCCATGTTTGCTCAATGGACAGAAGCAGTAGCATTATCCAATGAATCTCATTTTAATGCCAGCAATGTTTTTTTGTATTCTTATTTTTTAATCACTCAGTGCTGATGCTTTTTGTTTGAAATGATTGCCACTCAGCAAAATCATATCTATGAGAAATCACCTGGCAATGCTAAATGAGAGAGAACTTTTTGTGCAAGCTTCATATAAACAGAAGCATCAGTATTAAAATTGTGAATCCCATTTATGCCACCATGTTACATCTTTTCCTCTCTATTGGTGGAAAATAAGCATACAACAGTGTGTAGTGTCTGCCAGCAGTTCTGAAAACTGACATAGTCTCTCCCCAATTTATGGGAAAATTGACATAATTTTGCTTAAAAAAAAAAGCCAACTTATTTGTGAACTGGATTTTGCATAATGGGACTAATTTGGTTGACTTTTGTATCTGCTACATTGCAGAATGCAAGTATATCACAACAATGTTTTGATCTAAAAAAAAAAAAAAAGAAAAACAAAGGAAGAAAGAAAAAAGGTATTATTTTTCCTTTGATGATTCTTTCATTTTAAAAATGTTCTTACTTCATGAGTATTTCAAATGACTTTAGTAAACTAACAGATTGAATTTGCAGTAGCAAGCAGAATGACCTATTCTGTTTGAACCAGATCCAATGGGATGTATCTGTGGCCCCTCACCCTGTCAGCTGTTGGGCACCACGGGGAGGGCCACGGACCATGGACCATGCAAGGCCCCGTTGTTATCCTGGGGTTCTCGCACAGAGGGGAAAAGTTCTCTTTTCAAGGCCCTTGGGGTTTTGTACTTACGGGGCCTCTTCCTGCACACCAGTCAAGCACTCCACAGAGACCACGTTCACACCAGCTCTGTTCAAAATACAAATCTTTACTGACTGATGGGAGGGAAAACACCAAGCCCACAAATGGATACATTTAGGACAGGGTACCACAGCAGCAAATCAATCCACAAAAAGCTACAAAGATAAGCACAGACTCTTTCCCCTTCACAACTCTTCCCAAAACAGGTCAGCTCTTTGGGATGGGTAACTTTTCCACCCTGGGCCCTCCCGGTACCTGGCAACTGTAATCTTTTCTCCAAAGTCCTTTTGTCAATCTCTCTCTTTCTCCTTTGAATCTTAGACTCATCGTGGCAGAATTAGCTTCTGACTCCAGTGAACCTTTCCAGGCAGGCTGCCCTTCCCCCTGGCACCTCCCAGGACATCCGTCCACTTAGTCTCCAGAGAAATCCTCCTCTTCTCTGCACTCCCAGCTTCACTCTGGTGGACTTTCCCAGGAAGGCTATCCTTCCTCTGATACCTCCTAGCACACTCGTTCCCGGTTTCCCAAACCCACTTTATCAACTTCAGGACTTCCAATCACTTCAAATCGTTCTCCTCCACTCCCCTAGGTTTCCAGTGCTTCAAATCCCTCTCCTTCAGCAGACTCGGACTGCTGGCAGGATTAACCTGTTGAGGTCCAATTGCTATTCCATTAAAAGGCAAACTACCCACGGGGGGTGGGTGGGGGGAGAGGGTGCAGAATTTGACACCCTGTTACATATCAATATCAAAATCTCTCCTAGAACTGTGATAAACCGCTTTCCCAATCAAGAATCCTAAATATATTTTGAATAAATCTGGCTTGTGTCCATTTCTCACTCCCAAGTCCTTCCCTTCCTCAGCAGGTGAATACTTAATGATATGCTAAACATAATAGCACACCACTAGTACGTCTCTGGCTTGCTTTATTTCAAGTTATATTGCACCAGGATTAGGCTATCCTAGGAATCTCAAAACAGCTAATTTGATTCATTCCTTGATATTCATTTACCAAAGTTGTGTTTACTCATTTTTATTTAACAGACGATGAAATAATAACACTAGTATGCAAACGACTAAAGCTTTCACTGAACTTTCTAGGATTATTATGCGTTCATGTTGTCATTCAAGGTATGTTTGTCCAAAAACGCTCCTTCACCTGACCTTGACGGGCTTTACATTTGAGGTTTGTATTGCATTTACTCCAAGGTATTTGGAATTCCAACTCAGCTGAAATGCATTTCAAGCTCAGGTGAGGAATTAAAGGACCAATATCGGAAAAGACCTGAAGAGGATAATTTTCAAGCAGCCCATGGAGGGCTAAAGCATGTGGGCATGAAACACCCACATGCTTTAGCCCAAATTCTCAAAGTATACTTCGGCTCTCAAGTCCATTTTGAAACTTTGCAGCTTGTCATGGTATGTTGTGCATGCGCGTGTGCATATGAAGTTACACCTCCTCCAAAACAGGTGCAACTCTCCGCATTTAAATGGAGGTGCACAATTTCAAAAATTGGAACTGTGCACGTAACACACATATTTAACTTTAACTGATTTATCAAGCCTATGTGGCTTTTTCAGACCTAGTTCTAACTGCAGCTGCCCGGCTGTGGCATGGGTAGAGCTTAATAAGCATACTTGGGTGTCCAATTTGTCAGGGTTCCCCCCCTTGAGGAAGCCAGTTTGGCGAAACAAGGACCTTGTCGGGACCTTATAACATCAGACCGTACAGGAACACCTCCTTTAAAAGGGTATTTGTTAGTACACCATTAATAAATAGCATTGGGTGCAGCAACAATGGGTTTGTTAACTCTGTGATTCATCAATAGGCATCTAGTCTCATGCATTTTCTCATAGACAGAGGGTGTTTGCAACATTACTTTTTAGAGAAATATTATTTCTGGGTTTTGTTGTTTATATACTACTATAACATGTAACATTGTATCACAAAACTCTGGAAGTTATCTGTGTACTGTATCAAAGGTGAATGATTTCATGTGGTTAAATTAGTTATTGTATTGTCACAATGTAATACTACTCATAGTGCCAAGACTGTGAGACATGGTTTTCATTTTCTATGGAGGAATAACAATTTTGTATAAACTATTTGACATTGCAATTGAGAGACGCTGGGGTAGATTTTATAATTTTGTGCGAGCACGTACTTTTGTTCGCACACCAGGCGTGAACAAGAGTACGCGGGATTTCAATAGATACGCACGTAGCCGCGCGTATCCATTAAAATCCGGGATCGGCGCGCGCAAGGCTGCCGATTTTGGGCAGCCTGCGTGCGCCGAGCCGCGCAGCCTGCCTCCGTTCCCTCCGAGGCCGCTCCGAAATCGGAGCGGCCTCGGAGGGAACTTTCTTTCGCCCTCTCCTCCCCTCCCCTTCCCCTCCCTTCCCCTCCCTTCCCCTACCTAACCCACCCCCCCGGCCCTATCTAAACCCCCCCCACCTTTATCGCCGGATTTACGCCTGCCGGAGGCAGACGTAAATCTGTGCGCACCAGCACCAGCGGGCTGCTGGCGTGCCATCACCTGACCTGGGGGCTGTTCTGGAGGGCACGGCCATGCCCCCGGGCTGAAACCACGCCCACGGCGCCGCCCCTGAAATGTTGCGTCACCCGCGCCATGCCCCCAAAATGCCATGTCACGACCACCACGCCCCCCCCCGCCACGCCCCCGGCACGCCTCTCCATGCAAGCCCTGGAACATACCCCACAATATTTTTCAACTATCAATCCTATTTAAGAACATAAGAACATAAGAAATTGCCATGCTGTCCACATTAAATTTCATCTGCCATTTGGATGCCCAATCTTCCAGTCTTGCAAGGTCCTCCTGTAATGTATCACAGTCTGCCTGTGATTTAACTACTCTGAATAATTTTGTATCATCCGCAAATTTGATAACCTCACTCGTCGTATTCCTTTCCAGATCATTTATATATATATATTGAAAAGCACTGGTCCCAATACAGATCCCTGAGGTACTCCACTGTTTACCCTTTTCCACTGAGAATATTGACCATTTAATCCTACTCTCTGTTTCCTGTCTTTTAACCAGTTTGTAATCCACGAAAGGACATCGCCTCCTATCCCATGACTTTTTAGTTTTCGTAGAAGCCTCTCATGAGGGACTTTGTCAAACGCCTTCTGAAAATCCAAATACACTATATCTACCGGTTCACCTTTATCCACATATTTATTAACCCCTTCAAAAAAATGAAGCAGATTTGTTAGGCAAGACTTCCCTTGGGTAAATCCATGTTGACTGTGTCCCATTAAATCATGTCTTTCTATGTGCTCTACAATTTTGATCTTGAGAATAGTTTCCACTATTTTTCCCGGCACTGAAGTCAGGCTCACTGGTCTATAATTACCCGGATCGCCCCTGGAGCCTTTTTTAAATATTGGGGTTACATTGGCCACCCTCCAGTCTTCAGGTACAATGGATGATTTTAATGATAGGTTACAAATTTTAACTAATAGATCAGAAATTTCATTTTTTAGTTCCTTCAGAACCCTAGGATGCATTCCATCCGGTCCAGGTGATTTGCTACTCTTTAGTTTGTCAATCTGGCCAACTACATCTTCCAGGTTCACAGTGATTTCGTTCAGTTCGTCTGAGTCATCACCCCTGAAAACCATCTCCGGAACTGGTATCTCCCCAACATCCTCATTAGTAAACACGGAGGCAAAGAATTCATTTAGTCTTTCTGCAATGGCCTTATCTTCCCTAAGAGCCCCTTTAACCCCTATTTAATTTAGTTATTGTTTGTATATGTAGCCTTAGGCATCATCAGTAAAGTTTGATATTAGTTTTATATTATTCTAATATTTTAATTGTGTATATGTACATGAATAAAGATTTTAATATAACAGATTCACTTTTAATTTGCACTGAAGTTCATTTATCCCATAAGTGCTTTTGTCCCACTCTTTTTATAGTGTATTTTGGCTATATATATATATATCTTTAAAAACATATCATTAGAAGTATTTTCCATACTCTTTGCCTTAAGTACTAGATGATTTATTAATATGTACTAGATAATCTCACTTGATAGATATTATTGCCTGTCTATGATTACCACTTCTGTACCCAATCATTGCTTGTTTGTTGAGTTAGAACTATGAATGTCACTTTGTAAACCACTGTGATCTATACATGGAATGATGGTATATAAAATGTTTAAATAAGTAAACAAAATAAATAAAGTCAAAATGGGCACTCATAACTTGCTATATTATCTTTTAGGATAAAAATATCCCTTCAAATTGTGCCCATTTCCATTTTTAATGATATGTACTGTATTTTTAAAGATATATAAAAACAGTTGTTAATGTTAATGCTATTTATTTGTGATAAGATTAAAACATATACTTCAAGTAATCTTGGGAATGAGATACAGGATGTTGCTTCGAATCTCTTACAAAAATTGATCTTACCATTGAAGCAGCTACAAATCATGTCTTTGGTAGCTAGGAACATGCTTTTATAGCTCTCTCTTGGTTTCTGTGTTGGTGTGTAAAATTCTCACATATTGAAGTGTAATTATGGTAAAATGTTAGGATACATAGTAACAGCAACAAAATAGATGACAGCAGAAAAAGACAAACAAATCAATCCAGTCTGCCCAGTGTTATTATTTGAAAGGGTTTTGGGTGGATCCCTGGACCTGCGGCAGATGACCACGCCCACGGGGGGAAGTCCCGTGAGGGCCCACAGGTCAGGCTCAGCGTAGGAGACACACACACACACACGTTCTTTTATTATACAGGATTGGTGAACCACCAGAGGTGGCAGTAGTGAGCTGGAAAGTAGCTCGGTTGGGCTTGTAGTCCCTCAGGCTCTGGAACAGCGATTCCTCAATGGCTGTGCTGTAATAGAGAGAACTGATATTGTGACCCCCAGGAACTTTTGGCCAGCTTGGGGGGGGCCTCCTGGCCCCCACAAGACTTGCCAAAAGTCCAGCGGGGGTCCGGAACGACCTCCTGCGTCGAATCGTATTGGTCTATGGCCGCCGCCATTTTGCAAAATGGCGCCGGCTGAAGACACCACGATTTAGTGTGCCGGATTTCCTGCTCTCCCCCTTCTCCCGATTTAGCTACGGACCCGGGGTAATTTAAGCTACGGACCGCCGCTACGGACCCCCAGGTAATTTAAGGCATTTGGGGTGGGGGATTTAATTTAAAGGGTCGGGGTGGGTTTTAGGGGGTTTTAGTGTGCCGGGGGTGGGTTTTAGGGTGTTTTAGTGTGCCGCTGGACCCCCAGGTAATTTAAGGCATTTGGGGGGGGGGGTTCGGGAGGGTGGGGGATTTAATTTAAAGGGTCGGGGTGGGTTTTAGGGGGTTTTAGTGTGCCGGTTTTCCTGCCCTCCCCCTTCCCCCGATTTACGATTTTTTGATGATAAATCAGGGGAATTGATATTGTATCATGGCCCTAACGATTTTTGACGATTTAAAATATATCGGACGATATTTTAAATCGTCAAAAAACGATTCACATCCCTAGTATCTTCCTGGCAGAAGTGGAGTCCAGGTAGCGAGTCCAGGAACATGGGCCCTCAAGGAGCGAGTACCAGTTCCAGACTGCGACCTGAAAGATAAGAAAGAGAGAGAGGCCCCCGAGGAGCGGGTACCCCGAACAGAGTAGGTCCGAAGGAGGCAGAGTTACAAGGTACGGAGAGCGAATCCCATCCGATGGAAATCTTTGCTAACTCGATTAGCTAGCAATCCGTAAGCCTTTTATATCCTGGATGCATGATGTCATCACAGGGGGACACCCCTGAGGTTCGCACCACTGAAGGTACTTGAAGCAGGGCCGCGTGGTGCGCGCGCCCTAAGGCAGCTGAACAGCATGGCAGGAGGCAGCGCCCAAGCCGGTCTGGGGATGGCGGAGAGGAACGGCAGGCAGACGCCATGGCAGCCAAATGTCCATCAACCACAGGAGGAGTCGCCAGAGAGGTAAAGAGGGCGGAGTGGAGACGTCGGGCAGCAACAGACTAACACCAAGTCATTCCTGTTCACACTACTAAGGCTGTACCCCAGCTGCCAGCCATAGAGCATGAATGCATGTAGGATATTGTTCCTTACCTGTGTTTGTTACTATACAAAAGAAAAACAAATATAGAAAAAAGTCATAACATTTCAAAAAATTATTCACCTTGTGCATTTGCAAATGAAATAATGTTCTGTTCACTTGCATTATTTTGTATACCTTGTTTTCTTTCTTTATCTGTTATGAAGCAGGCATTGTAGAAAGCATATTAAGGCTCTGTGTACTCCATTATGGATTCTGTCACAGGCATTGGGAACCAACAAGCATCTTTAATCTTCCTTCCCTGATCTCCTTCACAGATATTATGGTACAGGAGGCATTCTTCCTCCCTTTGTAAATAAGTTCTGATTCCTCTTCAGGCATTATGAAAGACTCACCAGTGTGGTGACATCATGGAATTTCATAAAGGCAGTGTTCTCTCTGTAATTAGTCCTGGGGGAATTCTGCACTGCTGCGGAGTGCAGAATTTGTGCAGAATTCCTCCCTCCCCCTCATGTAGAATTGCCAAATTCTGCACAGAAAATGGCAGAGGAGACCCTGGCATGCTGCAAATGGAGTGTGCACTGTCTGTGGTGAAGATGAAGGCCCCTGCATGCCGCAAACAGAGCGCACACCATTCACAGTGAAGATGAAGACCCCCACATGCCACAAGAGGCACTGTGCTGCCTTAAAAAATGAAGGTTCCGGTGAGAGTGAAAGTGTTTAGAGAGATGTGTATGTGTGAGAGGAAGGGGAGGGGTGTGAGAGGGGGAGGGGGTGTGAAAGAAGAGAAGGGAGGGGGAGGATAAGGGAGGGCAAGAGAGCAAGCGGAGGGGTGTTAGAGAGAGAGAGAGAGAACAGGGAGTGAGAAGGAGGGTGTGAGAGAGAGCAGGGAAAATGAGAGTGCAGGGGTGTGTGAGAGAGACCAGGGAGGGTAAGCAGGAGGGTGTAAGAGAGGGGGGGGGGGGGTGCTTGAGTGTGGGTGCCAGAGAGAGGGAGTCTATATGAGGAGATTAAGAAGAAGTGTGTATATGTGTGAGCGATTGGGAGCTGATGTGTATGAAAAAGGGATCATGTGTAAGAAAAAGGCATCATGTGTATGTTAGGGTGCTAGCCTGTGTGTAGGGATTGTGTATGAGAAAAAGAGCCTGCGTGAAGGAGTGTGTGTGAGAGACTTAGGTAGCCTGTGTGAGGGTGTATGTGTGAGAGAGAAAGGGAGCTTGTGTGGGTGTGTATACAAGAGAGAGGGACCCTGTATGAGGGGCTATGTGAGTACAAGAGAGTGAGAGAGCCTGTATGAGGGGGTGTGTATGTGCACTAGACAGAGGGAGCATATGTGTGAGAAAGAGAGGGACCAAGGGAGCCTATGTGAGAGGCAGTACTGAGAATGGAGTCAAACTCTGGGAGTAGTGATAGAGCGGAAGGGGTTGAGCCTAGAGGTAGAGGGGAGAGATACTGGCAGGTAGAGGAGTTGGGACTTGAGAGGGCAAAGTGGCCAGTGGAGTAGGGGGAGAGAGTGGAAGGGACACTCTTACAGTGAATTTCTAGAGAAATTCTGCTCAAAATATTTAAAACTCTACATCTTTAAGTAATAACTTTTCTCTGCATTAATTTAAATGTAATTACTTAAAGACTGTCATGTAAATTGTGTTATTTTGACCAATATAAAGTATGCAGAATTTGGCAGAATTTTAAATTTTTTTGTGCAGAATTTCCCCAGGAGTATGTATTGGAAGTTACTAATAGGAGAGGAGTAGTTTGCTAATTGGCAACCAGAATGTAGCTGAAGCAAAAAGGGAATAATGGTATCTTACACCTTTGTTTAGATACCTTCATGGTACTTCTGAGAAACTGAAGTTAAATCCTAAAGAAGAGAGTATTATGATTAAAAATTGTTAGGGTGTTGGTTGAGAATGTGGACCCCTTGCCCAAGGGGGAGTTGGTGCTACCTGAGAGGGCGAACCCCCGCAGGTCCCCACCGTCGGGAGGCGAGGCCGAGCTGGTGTAGGGGCCGGCTGGAGCTTTGCCAATACCAAACCTGTTCCCTGCGGGTTGAGACTTTGGGTGCCGGGGGCTGCTGGTCTTAGGTGGGCCCCTGTGAAGGTGGTTGGATAACAGCCGGAAGGATCACTGATAGCCAGTCCAAGATCAGAAGCCAGAGGATCACCAATAGCCAGTCCAGAGTCAGAAGCCAGAGAGTCACTGAAAGCCAGTCTGAGTTCAGAAGCCAGAAGATACGGCCACAGGAACCAAGGATGGGAGGAGGAACCGGAGCAGGAACAGGACTCGGAAGGCAGGAACAGGAATGAAGGCACAATGAAGCACAGACAACTCCACAGAAGCAAAGCAGACTCGTTGCCAAGTCAAGGAACAGGAAGAGGAAGCTCCCTGAAGTAATCCCATGCCTCAGATGTCATCCGGGAGGCTGGGCTATACTTGGTGTGGCTGGCCTTTTAAAAGATTGCAGGAGGTGCAGCCACATGCCTAGGGAGGGACCGGCCCAGAGAGGGTTGCAGGTAGCAACGGCCTGTGGCCTTGTGCCATGAAGAGGCTGTCTGGGGTCATCCCCCCTGCCGCGGGGGGTGGCGCAGGCCTGGCGGTGGAAGCTGGGAAGGTAGATGGGGCTCGGCGCGAGTGGCGAGGGGGCCTCCCTGCAGCTGCACGGGTCCCAGCAGAGCTCCCAGTGCTGGAGGGGAAGTTAGGTGGAGTCGGACGCGGCCATCCATGGCCGGGACGCCTAACAGTACCCCCCCTTTTTAGGGCACCTTCCCGGGGGTTTCAGTTTGGATGGATGGGTGAGGTGGAACTGAGCGAGGAGACCCTTGTCCAGGATATTGGTGATCGGCTCCCAAGTATTTTCCTCAGGTCCGAAACCTTCCCAAGCCAGCAGGTATTCCCACTTCCTCTTGTGTTTTCGAACATCTAGAACTTCCCGGACTTGATAGGTGGAATCATCTTTGGAGGAGAGAAGCTGTGGTTCGGGTGGAATTCTGGACGGCCATGTCAACACCACCAGTTTTAAGAGTGACACATGGAAGGTGTTGTGGATTTTAAGGGAGGACAGGAGTTGAAGTTGGTAAGATAAAGAGCCAACACGGCGGAGAATCGGAAATGGACCGATGAAGCGGGGAGTGAGACGCATAGATGGAGTTTCAGGTGGATAAACCACATAGTCAACCACACCTTCTGGCTGGGTCTAAGAGGTGGGCCAGGTCTTCGATGAAGGTCCGAAAACTTTTTGGCTGCATGGCTGGCTTTGTGCAGGGTTTGTTGGGTGAAAGTCCAGAGTCGGTGCAGTTCCCTGGCAGACAGCTGTGTGGCCGGTGAAGCAACAGTCACGGGCACAGGCAGAGGTGGGAGAGGTTGCTTGCCTTATACTATCTGAAAGGGTGAAGGGCCGATGGCAGCTGATGAATGAGAGTTGAGGACGTATTCAGCCACAGGGTAGTAGATCCGCCCAGTCGTACTGTTTGTTATTCACATACACCCGCAGGAATTGTTTGAGAGTCCGGTTAGTTCTTTCTGTTTGACTGTTGGTCTGTGGATGGTAGGCTGATGTAAATTCCAGGGTAACATCAAACTTCTGACAAAGGGATTTCCAAAATGTAGCAGTGAACTGGGGTCCATGGTCCGATAGGATAACCTTAGGTAAACCGTGAAGGTGGAAAACGTGGTGGATGAACAGCTAGGCTAACTGAGGTGCAGAAGATAATCCTGGCAAAGCCACAAAGTGGACCATTTTTGAGAAACGGTCAATGACGACCCAGATAGCAGTGTTGCCTTTGGACGGTGGCAAGTCAACAATAAAATCAGTCGAGATGTGTGTCCACGGTTTGCTGGGAATAGGTACTAGTTGGAGTAGGCCCCAAGGTGGACCTGTGGGATTTTTGTGCCGGGCACACGTGTGGCATGATTCAAAGTAGGACCGGGTATCCTTGGCCATCCCTGGACACCAGTAAAACAGGCGGAGCACGACCAGGGTTTGCTGTTGTCCCGGCTGGCCTGCACTGTGAGAATCATGTGCCCAGGTCAACACTTGATTCCGGAGATGTGGCCGAATGAAGTTCTTCCCTGGGGGAATCGGTGTGGTAGTGTTGCGTTTGTGCCTGTTCTTGCCCTTGCTCCACCCTCTGTACCTTAGTGGCAACTCCCTTCGGGTCTGACGGACAGATACTGCCGCGGCTTCTCTTCGCCATTCTTCCTGGAATCCCCGGGCTGGCCTGACGCTGTGGATCCGCCATGTTCCTTGCTTTTTTTTATAAAATATTTATGTAAATACATTAAGGCAACATAGTCATGCAGTTTTACACCTGCTAATTAACCTATTTATTATATATCATTTTGATTCTTAAATGGAAGAAAAGTAAAGAAGTTTTATCACGTAAAGTAAACCAGCTAAGGTAATTGATATCAGACTTGTCTGCTGTCTGATATTTTTGGATGGAAGTTCTCAGTGAACGGGGGGAAGTTCAGGGTGAAGAAATAGGAGGTTTTCGATGACCTGGAGAGAGCCTGGCTGAACTGGAGTAGGTACCAGCAAACTGGTGATTTTAAATACAATCTCATATTTTAAAATATACTTACTTCCACATGTAAATCATGGGTTTATGCGTACAAGTTATATTTTTTCATGTGCAAAATATACACACATTTATAAAATAGCTAAACCTAATATATATAATATGGATAACTGCAATACATTTTAGAAAAATGTTTTAAGTGTTGCGGGAACCAGCCACCGAGGCCCACAACCAGCTCCCTCCACCTACTGGCATGGCTGGCCTCCTCTTGCCGACTCTGGGAGCCTCGCGGCAGCGGGAAGTCACTGCAGACGTGTCCTGCTGCACTGTCTTCCCATCGGGCCTCCCACACCGAAGATCCCTCTCGGCCAGGATGCGGTTGGGCCCCGCTCGGGCCTTCCTGCTCCTCCCAAGTGTCCTACGCATCCGCATGCGTGTCACGTGACCCTATTTAAAGGGCTCACCTCGGGAAGTGCTTTGGCCCCTCCTTCCTGACCCAGGGCTACTTGGCTCCTGCTTCTGGCCTGGGAAGTTCGTTCCTGTGTTCCTGCTCGTCACCTGCTTGTCTGCCAAGACCTCTGCCCGTACCTGACCTCCAAGATTTGCCGCCTGCCAAGACCTCTGCCTGTACCTGACTTCCGAGATTCGCCGCCTGCCAAGACCTCTGCCTGTACCTGATTTCCGAGATTCACCGCCTGCCAAAACCTCTGCCCGTACCTGTCCTACGAGAACTCTGCTGCCTGCCTAGACCTACTCTGGCACCCGGACTCTGACAACTGAGACCCCACGTAAGTCCAACCGGCCCTGATACCCAAGGACTCAATCGGAGGGGAACAAGGGCTGGTAATGGTAAAGCCCCAGCGGGGTCTTGGGTCTCTCTCAGCCTCGCCTGCCAATGGTGGGGATCTGTGGGGCTCCTCCCCACAGGTGGTACCAACTCCCCCTCAGCCCAAGAATCCATAACCCGTAACATTACGATATTCTACAAATATATGCATATCCACAATTACTCTAAACGATAATCTAATTATGTTAGAGTCTCTTACTAAGAAAACTAACAGAGTGAAAAGAGCTCACTCATTCCAAAAATTAGTTCAGGAAGCATTGGCTGTTCCATAATGTGCAAATCATCTTGAGGCAAAAAACACTCTGAAAAACAAAAAATAATTCAATCATGAAACAATTCAAAAAATGAGTACAAATAAACAGCATAATAAGAAAGGTATAACAATAGTTCATCTACAGTCTATATTGATCTTTGAGATGTTACAAAGTCCATTAATATGCAAAACAGATTATACATTGAGCACCAAGCTCTACTGAGGACACATAGGTGACAATAACTTTAATATAATGCTTTCAAATACCATTTGCTCCTTCCACCATAAACTTATCCTTGATATAGTGCAAGACTTACCCAAGTGTCGCTCAAGAATGAAGAGAGAAGGCTAAGAATGAAGAGAGAAGGCTAAGAGAGAATTTGAAAAGAAGTTGGCCGTAAAGGCAAAAATTCACAGTAAAAACTTTTTAAAATATATCCAAAACAGAAAGCCTGTGAGGGAGTCAGTTGGACCGTTAGATGATCGAGGGGTTAAAGGGGCAGTTAGAGAAGATAAGGTCATCACGGAAAGATTAAATGATTTCTTTTCTTCGGTGTTTACTGAAGAGGATGTTGGGGAGGTACCCGTACTGGAGAAGGTTTTCATGGGTAATGATTCAGATGGACTGAACCAAATCATGGTGAACCTAGAAGATGAGGTAGACCTGATTGACAAACATAAGAGTAGTAAATCACCTGGACCGGATGGTATACATCCCAAAGTTCTGAAGGAGCTAAAAAATGAAATTTCAGACCTATTAGTAAAAATTTGTTACCTGTCATTAGAATCATCCATTGTACCTGAAGACTGGAGGATAGCTAATGTAACCCCCATATTTAAAAAGGGCTCCAGGGGTGATCCGGGAAACTACAGACCAGTTAGCCTGACTTCAGTGCCAGGAAAAATAGGGGAAAGTATTCTAAACATCAAAATCACAGAACATAAAGAAAGACATGGTTTACTGCAACAAAGTCAGCATGGCTTTACCCAAGGTAAGTCTTGCCTCACAAATCTGCTTCACTTTTTTTGAAGGAGTTAATAAACATGTGGATAAAGGTAAACCTGTAGATGTAGTGTACTTGGATTTTCAGAAGGCATTTGACAAAGTTCCTCATGAGAGGCTTCTAGGAAAAATAAAAAGTCATGGGATAGGTGATGATGTCCTTTCGTGGATTACACACTGGCTAAAAGACAGGAAACAGAGAGTAGGATTAAATGGACAATTTTCTCGGTAGAAGGGTGTGGGCAGTGGAGTGCCTCAGGGATCTGTATTGGGACCCTTATTTTTCAATATATTTATAAATGATCTGGAAAGAAATACGACAAGAGAGGTAATCAAATTTGCAGATGATAGAAAATTGTTCAGAGTAGTTAAATCACAAACAGATTGTATAAATTGCAGGAAGACCTTGTGAGACTGGAAAATTGGGCATCAAAATGGCAGATGAAATTTAATGTGGATAAGTGCAAGGTGGTGCATATAGGGAAAAATAACCCATGCTATAGTTACACCATGTTAGGTTCCATATTAGGTACTACTACCCAAGAAAGAGATCTAGGCGTCATAGTGGATAACACATTGAAATCATCCATTCAGTGTGCTGCGGCAATCAAAAAAGCAAACAGAATGTTGGGTATTATTAGAAAGGGAATGGTGAATAAAACGGAAAATATCATAATGCCTCTGTATCGCTCCATGGTGAGACCGCACCCTGAATACTATGTACAATTCTGGTTGCCGCATCTCAAAAAAGATATAA
This sequence comes from Rhinatrema bivittatum, assembly GCF_901001135.1. Taxonomy (NCBI): domain Eukaryota; kingdom Metazoa; phylum Chordata; class Amphibia; order Gymnophiona; family Rhinatrematidae; genus Rhinatrema; species Rhinatrema bivittatum. The sequence goes on along the minus strand of NC_042616.1, from coordinate 542,270,909 downwards.
TTGCGATGGAGAAGGTACAGAGAAGGGCGACCAAAATGATAAAGGGAATGGAGCAGCTCCCATATGAGGAAAGACTAAAGAGGTTAGGACTGTTCAGCTTGGAGAAGAGACGGCTGAGGGGGGATATGATAGAGATGTTTAAAATCATGAGAGGTCTAGAACGGGTAGATGTGAATCGGTTTTTTACTCTTTCGGATAATAGAAAGACTAGGGGGCACTCCATGAAGTTAGCATCTGGCACATTTAAAAGTAATCGGAGAAAGTTCTTTTTCACTCATCACACAATTAAACTCTGGAATTTGTTGCCAGAAGATGTGGTTAGTGCAGTTAGTATAGCTGTGTTTAAAAAAGGATTGGATAAGTTCTTGGAGGAGAAGTCCATTACCTGCTATTAATTAAGTTGACTTAGATAATAACCACCGCTATTACTAGCAACGGTAACATGGAATAGACTTAGGGGTAGATTTTCAGACCACGCGAATAGGCGTACTTTTGCTGGCGCATCAGGCGCAAGCAAAAGTACGCGGGATTTTAGTAGATACTCGCGGAGCCGCGCGAATCCGCTAAAATCCGGGATTGGCGCGTGCAAGGCTATGGATTCTGTATAGCCAGCGCGCGCCGAGCCGCGCAGCCTACCTCCATTCCCTCCGAGGCCGCTCCGAAATCGGAGCGGCCTCGGAGGGAACTTTCTTTTGCCCTCCCCTCACCTTCCCCTCCCTTCCCCTACCTAACCCACCCGCCCGGCCCTGTCTAAACCCCATCCTTACCTTTGTTGGGGGATTTACGACTCCCTCCGGGAGGCGTAAATCCCCGCGCGCCAGCCGGCCGCTAGCGCGCCGGGACGCGACCTGGGGGCGGGTCCGGAGGGCACGGCCACGCCCCTGGACCACCCCGGGCCGTAACCATGCCCTCGGACCCGCCCCGAAACGCTTCCGACACGCCCCCAAAACGGTGCTGCGCTTGGTCCCGCCCCCGACACACCCCCGACACGCCCCCTCCGAAAACCCCGGGACTTACGCGAGTCCCGGGGCTCTGCGCGCGCCGGTAGGCCTATGTAAAATAGGCTCACCGGCGCGCAGGGCCCTGCTCGCCTAAATCCGCCCGGATTTGGGTGGATTTAGGCGAGCAGGGCTCTTAAAATCCGCCCCTTAGGTTTTTAGGTACTTGCCAGGTTCTTATGGCCTGGATTGGCCACTGTTGGAAACAGGATGCTGGGCTTGATGGACCCTTGGTCTGACCCAGTATGGCATGTTCTTACGTTCTTATGTTCTTAAGAACTAATTATTCAGTTACATCAAGCTGAAAGCCCCTACAAAGCACTCACGGGTGAATTTTAAATCCTCCACATGCTTAAAATCTAGAGGTTACTCAAGTGGCTGGGCCTTGCATGCACTGCGTGCCTTTTAGAAGGGGCCCAGCCATGCCATTAGCTGCAGAAGTGCCGGGCTGAAGGAAAGGGGTGGTCCAGGGGCCGGGAGGGGCGGTACCGGGGGCAGGGAGAGGTAGGCTGGAGGCGGCCGGTACAGCGGCCATTTGCCGCTGTACTGGACAAGGGACTGATGAAGCGTGCTACTGCTCCAATGGAGCGGTAAGCAACAAAATAATTTGAAAAAAGGTAAGGTAAAGGGTTTAGGGGGTGGGAAGGACAGGGGAAGAAGAAGGAAGTATGGGCAAGGGGGTGAGCGAGTTCCCTCCCAGCCCGCTCCTTAATTGGAGCGGACTGGGAGGGAACTGGGAGAGGCCCGTTCTCATCGCCGCACATAATTTTCTTAAGTCTACCCCCCTTGCGTGCGCTGCCTGCACATACGCGTATGGATTACAAAATCTGGTACGCATGTGCGAGTGGCCTGCCGATTCTAAAACATGTTCGCACTGGTGTACCGATGTTATAAAATAAGAACATCCAAGTGTGCGTGCCGGGTTGAATGCGCACATGGACACGCGCACTTCTTTAAAAATCTACCCCTTATATTTCACCGGCCAACACCTTCTTCAAGGGGATTTAACAGTAAACAGAAAGCAACGTAAGGGTAACATCAAACTTCTGACAAAGGGATTTTCAAAATATAGGGGTGAACTGGGGTCCACAGTCCGATAGGATAACCTTAGGCAGACCGTGAAGGCGGAAAACGTAGTGGATGAACAACTGGGCTAACTGAGGTGCAGAAGGTAATCCTGGCAAAGCCATAAAGTGGACCATTTTTGTGAAACGGTCAATGACGACCCAGATAGCAGTGTTGCCTTTGGTCGGTGGCAAGTCAACAATAAAGTCGGTCGAGATGTGTGTTCACGGTTCGCTGGGAATAGGTAGTAGTTGTGAACCTCTTGGCCCTGCCCTGGAACGCCCTTAGGCCATCCCTTATTTATTTATTTATTTGTCAGAGTTTCTATACCATCATTCAGACAAGCCATCACAATGGTTTACAATTTTTAAAAGGATATACATAAGATAAAAGCATACAAAATATAAGAAACAATTAAAACATAAGGTATCATTCATCGAAAAAAGAATAAAAAACAACAGTTAGTGTAAAAATATAAAAGAATTAAAAGCTAATAAAATGATCAAAAGAAGGTGTATAGAATATTAAAATTAGAATGCTATCTCATTTTTCAACTATATATGCATTCCCAAACAACCAGATTTTTAGCTCCTGTTTGAATTTCTTAAAATCAGCTTGCAATCTCAGGTCCGTGGGTAATGCATTCCACAATTTTGGCCCAGCGTGTTGCGATCCCCCCTGCTGCTGCGCTGCAGGAGGTCTCTTACCTTCCTCCAGAGGCCGCTCTGAAGCCAGGGCCTCGCCTGCGCATCATCCAGGACTTGCTCCAGGGCCTGAGAGGCCTAGCTGTGCCGGTGGCTTGCAGCCTCAGTGTTTGGACTTCCTGTTGGGCGACGCCCTTCCCTAGGGGCTGGCCCGCAGCTCTCTACCCTAGTTATAGGACCAGCGGTGGGCGGTCCCGGCAAGCTCCTCCCAGGGAGTTGCCCTCTACCTCCAGTATTTAAGGACTTTCTGTTCACTGTGTCTTGGCCTTCGGATTGGGTTACACAGTTGTCTGTGGCAGCTCCCGATCCAGGTCCTCCGTGACTACGACTCCTGCTTGTCTTCAGCCTGCCTTGACTCCGGTCCGTGACTCCGACTCCTGCTTGTCTTCAGCCTGCCTTGACTCCGGTCCGTGACTCTGACTCCTGCTTGTCTTCGCCTTCCGATTAGGTTACACAGTTGTCTGTGGCCTCTCCCGATACAGGTCCTCCGTGACTACGACTCCTGCTTGTCGTCAGCCTGCCTTGACTCCGGTCCGTGACTCCGACTCCTGCTTGTCTTCAGCCTGCCTTGACTCCGGTCCGTGACTCCGACTCCTGTTTGTCTTCAGCCTGCCTTGACTCCGGTCCGTGACTCTGACTCCTGCTTGTCTTCGCCTTCGGATTGGGTTACACAGTTGCCTGTGGCCTCTCCCGATCCAGGTCCTCCGTGGCTCCGACTCCTGCTTGTTGTCAGCCTGCCTTGACTCCGGTCCGTGACTCCGACTCCTGCTTGTCTTCAGCCTGCCTTGACTCCGGTCTGTGACTCCGACTCCTGCTTGTCTTCAGCCTGCCTTGACTCCGGTCCGTGACTCCGACTCCTGCTTGTCTTCGGCCTGCAGATTGAGCAATACAGTCGTCTGTAACCTTGCCAGTCCAGGTCCTCCATGTTTCCTGATGTCTGCCTTGACGTGTGCCTGTTGTCTGCTCCTGTTCCTGCCAGCCGAAAGGGCTTCGGATGTGAGTATCCCAGCATCGGAGTTCCTGTTCGCCTGGGTCTTCCCCGCGCCCTCCTTCTCAGCGTGGTCCGCGACCAGCCTTCCTAGGCTGTGTAGGGCGCGTCTGGGACAGGGTGGTCCGTGACTCAGTCCCACGGGTGGGCTGAGTAGGGCGCCCTGATGGACAGTGCAATGTTCCCGTCCAGCCTTGTCTTCAGTGTCTGCTTCAGCCCTTGTCCGGATGTCTACCTGTCTCTGCCTCGACCTGGTTCCTGAGCCTTCTGTCCTGTTGGGCCCTGGAGTGGCCAACAGGAGGGATTCGTCCCACGGGCTCTTGAGCTTCTGCCAGCCGAGGGGGCTTCGGATCTGAGTATCCCAGCATCGGAGTTCCTGCTCGCCTGGACCTTTCCTGTGTCTCGCTTCAGCCCTTGTCCTGATGTCTTCGTCTTGCTTCTGCCCCGTCTGATGTCTTCAGTTTAAGGACTCTGTCTGCCCTCGCCTCTGTCCGGCCTGCTGCCCATTGCCGTTCCCTGCGGCGGGTCCGAAAGGGCCGGGAACAGTCGGAGGACCGTTCACTAGTCAACTTCCCCGTGTTGGCTACCATGGGCATGCAGGTCTGGCTGAGGGCCGGACTTCCTGCTTCTGTTCCTGCCTGCCTGGCTCACCATGCCTGCTCAGCTCACCTCCCACGGTGTGGCCTTGGGCTCCTCCTGGGGTCCTGCCGTGGCCCAAGGGCTCACCACCCGCCCAAGACGACCGCGCCCGCGCGCGCTCGTAACAGAATCCGAAGGCCATGAGCTCGGTGAGCTGTGCTTGTGATGGACTTGTCTGATTCCAGGATTTTTTCTTCTGTCTGCTTTTGTTTCACGGCCTGCTGGAGGCGCCAGCTTCTGCTCTTGCTTACGGCCTGCTGGAGGCGCCAGCTTCTGCTCTTGCTTACGGCCTGCTGGAGGCGCCAGCTTCTGCTCTTGCTTACGACCTGCTGGAGGCGCCAGCTTCTGCTCTTGCTTACGACCTGCTGGAGGCGCCAGCTTCTGCTCTTGCTTACGACCTGCTGGAGGCGCCAGCTTCTGCTCTTGCTTACGACCTGCTGGAGGCGCCAGCTTCTGCTCTTGCTTACGACCTGCTGGAGGCGCCAGCTGTTTGGGTTCCCACGACCTGCAGGAGGCGCCTGCGCCCAAACCATCGTTTCCTTGTTCCCAGGATGGAGTTCCACGACCTGCAGGAGGCGCCTGCGCTCCTCCTGATGTTGCTGTAGTTTCTGCCTGCCCTCCCCCCCTCTTGTTCTTGCTCTTGCTTCTGCCGTGGGTGCTTGTTTCTGCTGTGTGCCTGGGGGTGCTCGTTTCTGCTGTGTGCCTGGGGGTGCTCGTTTCTGCTGTGTGCCTGGGGGTGCTCGTCTGTGCTGTGTGCGGCGTGTGTTGCTCGTTTGTGCTGTTTGGCCCTGTGTTGCTCGTTTGTGCTGTTGGCCCTGTGTTGCTCGTTTGTGCTGTTTTCCTGCGTTGCTCGTTTGTGCTGTTTTCCTGCTTGTTGTCTGTTGGTCCTGTGTTGCTCGTTTGTGCTGTTTGGTCCTGTGTTGCTCGTTTGTGCTGTTGGCCCTGTGTTGCTCGTTTGTGCTGTTGGCCCTGTGTTGCTCGTTTGTGCTGTTGGTCCTGTGTTGCTCGTTTGTGCTGTTTTCCCGCTTGTTGTTTCCTGCTTGTGGGTTCCCGTCCTCCTCGTTCCCGCGTTGTTTCCCCTGCTTCCTGTCTCTCGCTCTCCGCTCCCTTGCTCTCTGCTCCTTCGCTCCCTTGCTCTCTGCTCCTTCGCTCTCTGCTCCCTTGCTCTCTGCTCCCTTGCTCTCTGCTCCTTCGCTCTCCGCTCCCTCGCTCTCTGCTCCCTTGCTCTCCGCTCCTCGCTCTCCGTTCCCTTGCTCCCTCTTGGTTTTTGTGTGTGTCGCTCGCGCGGTCTCCGTTCGCTCTGTCTCTTGTTCCCTCGGTCCCGTGTTTCCTTGGGTTTGGTTGGTCTCTCGATGTGTTTGGTTGCTTGCCTGTGGTGTGTGTTTGGTTGCTTGCCTGTGGTGTGTGTGTGTGTTTGGTTGGTTGCTTGCCTGTGGTGTGTGTGTGTGTGTTTGGTTGGTTGCTTGCCTGTGGTGTGTGTGTGTGTGCTTGGTTGGTTGCTTGCCTGTGGTCTGTGTGTGTGTGCTTGGTTGGTTGCTTGCCTGTGGTCTGTGTGTGTGTGCTTGGTTGGTTGCTTGCCTGTGGTCTGTGTGTGTGTGCTTGGTTGTTGCTTGCCTGTGGTCTGTGTGTGTGTGCTTGGTTGGGTTGCTTGCCTGTGGTCTGTGTGTGTGTGCTTGGTTGGTTGCTTGCCTGTGGTGTGTGTGTGTGCTTGGTTGGTTGCTTGCCTGTGGTGTGTGTGTGTGCTTGGTTGGTTGCCTGTGGTGTGTGTGTGTGTTTGGTTGGTTGCCTGTGGTGTGTGTGTGTGTTTGGTTGGTTGCTGGTGTGTGTGTGTGTTTGGTTGGTTGCTTGCCTGTGCTGTGTGTGGGCTTGCTTGCTTGCTTGTGGTGTGTGGTTGTTGGTTGCTTGCTTGCTTGCTTGTGGTGTGTGGTTGTTGGTTGCTTGCTTGCTTGCTTGTGGTGTGTGGTTGTTGGTTGCTTGCTTGCTTGCTTGTGGTGTGTGGGTTGTTGGTTGCTTGCTTGCTTGCTTGTGGTGTGTGGTTGGTGGTTGCTTGCTTGCTTGCTTGCTTGTGGTGTGTGGTTGTTGGTTGCTTGCTTGCTTGCTTGTGGTGTGTGGTTGGTGGTTGCTTGCTTGCTTGCTTGCTTGTGGTGTGTGGTTGGTGGTTGCTTGGTTGCTTGCTTGTGGTGTGGTGTGGTTGTTGGTGGTTGCTTGCTTGCTTGTGGTGTGTTGTGGTTGTTGGTGGTTGGTTGCTTGCTTGTGGTGTGTTGTGGTTGTTTGCTTTTCTTGCTTGGCTTTTGTTTTTGGTCCCTCTGTGAGGGGGGGGATTCTTTGAGGGGGGGGTACTGTTGCGATCCCCCCTGCTGCTGCGCTGCAGGAGGTCTCTTACCTTCCTCCAGAGGCCGCTCTGAAGCCAGGGCCTCGCCTGCGCATCATCCAGGACTTGCTCCAGGGCCTGAGAGGCCTAGCTGTGCCGGTGGCTTGCAGCCTCAGTGTTTGGACTTCCTGTTGGGCGACGCCCTTCCCTAGGGGCTGGCCCGCAGCTCTCTACCCTAGTTATAGGACCAGCGGTGGGCGGTCCTGGCAAGCTCCTCCCAGGGAGTTGCCCTCTACCTCCAGTATTTAAGGACTTTCTGTTCACTGTGTCTTGGCCTTCGGATTGGGTTACACAGTTGTCTGTGGCAGCTCCCGATCCAGGTCCTCCGTGACTACGACTCCTGCTTGTCTTCAGCCTGCCTTGACTCCGGTCCGTGACTCCGACTCCTGCTTGTCTTCAGCCTGCCTTGACTCCGGTCCGTGACTCTGACTCCTGCTTGTCTTCGCCTTCCGATTAGGTTACACAGTTGTCTGTGGCCTCTCCCGATACAGGTCCTCCGTGACTACGACTCCTGCTTGTCGTCAGCCTGCCTTGACTCCGGTCCGTGACTCCGACTCCTGCTTGTCTTCAGCCTGCCTTGACTCCGGTCCGTGACTCCGACTCCTGTTTGTCTTCAGCCTGCCTTGACTCCGGTCCGTGACTCTGACTCCTGCTTGTCTTCGCCTTCGGATTGGGTTACACAGTTGCCTGTGGCCTCTCCCGATCCAGGTCCTCCGTGGCTCCGACTCCTGCTTGTTGTCAGCCTGCCTTGACTCCGGTCCGTGACTCCGACTCCTGCTTGTCTTCAGCCTGCCTTGACTCCGGTCCGTGACTCCGACTCCTGCTTGTCTTCAGCCTGCCTTGACTCCGGTCCGTGACTCCGACTCCTGCTTGTCTTCGGCCTGCAGATTGAGCAATACAGTCGTCTGTAACCTTGCCAGTCCAGGTCCTCCATGTTTCCTGATGTCTGCCTTGACGTGTGCCTGTTGTCTGCTCCTGTTCCTGCCAGCCGAAAGGGCTTCGGATGTGAGTATCCCAGCATCGGAGTTCCTGTTCGCCTGGGTCTTCCCCGCGCCCTCCTTCTCAGCGTGGTCCGCGACCAGCCTTCCTAGGCTGTGTAGGGCGCGTCTGGGACAGGGTGGTCCGTGACTCAGTCCCACGGGTGGGCTGAGTAGGGCGCCCTGATGGACAGTGCAATGTTCCCGTCCAGCCTTGTCTTCAGTGTCTGCTTCAGCCCTTGTCCGGATGTCTACCTGTCCTCTGTCTCTGCTCGACCTGGTTCCTGAGCCTTCTGTCCTGTTGGGCCCTGGAGTGGCCAACAGGAGGGATTCGTCCCACGGGCTCTTGAGCTTCTGCCAGCCGAGGGGGCTTCGGATCTGAGTATCCCAGCATCGGAGTTCCTGCTCGCCTGGACCTTTCCTGTGTCTCGCTTCAGCCCTTGTCCTGATGTCTTCGTCTTGCTTCTGCCCCGTCTGATGTCTTCAGTTTAAGGACTCTGTCTGCCCTCGCCTCTGTCCGGCCTGCTGCCCATTGCCGTTCCCTGCGGCGGGTCCGAAAGGGCCGGGAACAGTCGGAGGACCGTTCACTAGTCAACTTCCCCGTGTTGGCTACCATGGGCATGCAGGTCTGGCTGAGGGCCGGACTTCCTGCTTCTGTTCCTGCCTGCCTGGCTCACCATGCCTGCTCAGCTCACCTCCCACGGTGTGGCCTTGGGCTCCTCCTGGGGTCCTGCCGTGGCCCAAGGGCTCACCACCCGCCCAAGACGACCGCGCCCGCGCGCGCTCGTAACACAGCGAGCGACATAGCTCTTTCCCTGACTTGGCTAAGATGGGTGGAGTTTACAGCAGGTATTGAGAGTAGGCATTTATTCGCAGACCTTAGATTTCTTTGAGGAGTATGAAGCCAAATCACCACATTAAACCAATCCACTTGCTCGCCATAGATTAATTTATGTAGAGTACAGAGTGTTTTAACTTGAATACGATATTCAATAGGCAGTCAGTGCAAGCTACTAAAATTGGTGTAATGGGATCTCTTTTTCTACTGCCTGTTAAAATTCTCGCTGCAGCATTCTGCAGAACCTGTAAAGGTCGAATAGTGGAGGACGGAAGGCCCAGTAGTAATGAATTATAGTAATCTGTGCTTGTGAAAATCAAGGATTGTAAGACTATTCTAAAGTTATTTTGTGATAGTAATGGCTTTAATTACACTTAACTTGGCATAGTCCTCTCTTACTTTGTTCATTATGTGTTTCTTCAGACAAAGCTCAGGGTCAATAATAACTCCTAGGTCACGTACGTTCTCTGCTAATGTAATCGTAAAGTTATCTTGCAGTGTTATTGCTGTTTGACTTGAGATTGAGGCCTTTCTTTCTAAGAGGATGATTTCTGGCTTGTCGATGTTTAGGACTAGTTTCATTTGCATGAGTAATTGTTTAATAATTTTCAGATACATTGCTGTGAGTTTGTAGGTTTTTTTCCATTGTATCATGAATTGGTAGAATTATCTGAATATCATCAGCATATAGATATTTTTCACTCATTATAACGAGTCATGTGTGTGTGAAACTGAAAAAATGTGTGTACTTCTGATGTTTATAAAATATCATGTATCTAAATACAAGCTACTTAGGTGTGCAGGTTCATTTCACCCACATAACTCCTATGAAAATTAACTCATAAGGCTAGATTTCCTTTCTTGTTCCACATAGTCAGATATGATCAACTTCAGCTGTATTTGTTACTGTTAGGATTTCTGGAGATCAATATAATGCAAAGTTTTCTGATACTCTTTGTGCTTCAGGGGCTCTGCAAGGGTATCTGGGCCTTCTAGGGAATCCTTTGATCATGTGCCTCCTCCCCCAACTTACTTATTGGCAGAAGACCCAGCACAGGGCTGCCTCCTACCAGCAGTAGTGGCTCTAGCACAATGCTCCCCTCTTTAGCAGTATTGCCTCTGGCATCGCGCCCCTCTGAGCAGGATTTTTTTCACCCCTAAAGGTGACTTTTTAGGTTGCCTAATGGAAGCATTGGCCCTGGGTTACTTCTCAGCATATGACTGTATTATCTGTAGGTACTGTTTTTGAAAGTGGTTTATTACCAATTTCTATAGCCCATATTTCTCTTTTACACCTAAGATGATTGAAAAGTTCCTTAGTAATAATACACTCAATTTTAAAACACAAGCAATGACATAATAACAACTTGCAACCATCACAATGACCACATATTTGGACATAAAGACACACAGAGGTCTATATTGAGCCACTGTCTGGCTGCTGAAGTTAACAAGATAAACTTATCCAGCTGACTTGCCCGAGATATTATGTGGCACGGCTGCACCACTGATACTCACTAACTTAAAGTTAGCCAGATAAGCTTATTTGGCTAACTTTAGAACAGCTGAATAGCTGTCCCAATAGTTTTCCAGCTAATTTAGCTGGATATAACTAAATATCAATGTTATTCCAGATAAGTTAACCAGATAGCTAATTCTGCTCAGAAATGCCCCATCCCACCTCAGACTTATCTGGCTAACATTTTAGCAGGCTTCAAAGTTAGCCGGATAAGTCCAGAGTGGCCACTGCAGCTGGCTATTTAAAAGGCATCATTTGACTGGCACCGAATATTGACCAAGTAAGTTTTAAAATCTCATGTGATTCTAAAAATTAGTACCACATATGAAAACACATGCATTACATAAAGTACACATAAACCTAAAAAGCAGGTCCTAAAACACATTCTAATATTTGGCCTCTACCTAATAATTAGTATGTGACAACAATAGAACCCACAGCATTATAGTCTAATCTAATCTGTAAATTCACATGCCATAGGTCCCTAAAATATACTAGAGCAGATTTTTCCTTAAAAATGAATAAGTTCATCAAATTCCAGTGGCCTGCAGCATTCCCTGGTGTAAAATTCAATCTAGGTCTTGGTAATAAAAATTCTATAAATCTTACATATTAAAAATGCTTTCCCCTCAACCTAACATCATGCCTTCATTATAATGCACAAAGAATGAGTAAGGGTAACTTGCTCCCTAAAATGGCACCCTACACTTTTCTAATACCAATGCCTTAATTGCTCATGGCTTCATCAGGACTTCTTGGCGATCCTTTTACAGCATATGGTAGTAATAATACAATCTGCCCCCCAAAAGAGGCTCTAGAATAACCAGGTTTTCAACCTGCATCTAAAGATTTATAAACTCATTGCTAAACAATCCCTATTTAATGGCGCAAGAAAATGATTGTTTGGACATCTTGGCTGATCTCATATTCTTGAAGTAGGGAATCTCTAAAAGATATTATTGTGAGAATCAATGCAGCAATGAGGAGTATAGGTCACTAGCTTCGCCCTCAAATACAGTGAACAAAGCAAGAGGAACCAGGACACTCCAAAGCTTCAAAATTGGGGCAAAGGACACCAACTGTGGCATGAATCCTGAAGGCTGCACAAAAGGGGCAAAGTGGCACCAAGTGTAACAAGCATCTTATTTCCAGCAGTGGATAATCCAAGTCACAAGTACATGCAAGTACCCAAACATTAAATAGATCCCAAGCTACTTTTCTTTATTGATTAATAGCAGTTTATGGACTTCTCCTCTAGGAACTTATTCAAACCTTTTTTAAAACCAATTACACTAACTGCCTTAACCACATCCTTTGGCAATGAATTCTCGAGCTTAATTATGCATTAAGTGAAAAAGAATTTTCTCTGACTTTTTTAAATGAGCTACTTGCTAACTTCATGAAGTGCTCCCTAGTCCTTTTATTGTCTGAGAGAGTAGTCAGTATAGATTTACCTGTTCAAGTCCTTTCATGATTTTGTACATCTCTATCATATCCCTCCTCAGCCGTCTCTTCTCCAAGCTGAATAGCCCTAACCTCTTTCACTTTTCCTCATGGGGAGCCGTTCCATGCCCTTTATCATTTTGGTCATACTTCTCTGTACTTTCTCCAGTGCAGCTATATCTTTTTTGAGATGCGGTGACCAGAATTGCACACAGTATTCAAGGTGCAGTCTCATCATGGAGTGACATAAAGGGATTATGACATCTATGTTTTATTCACCTTTCCCTTCCTAATAATTCCTAACATTCTGTTTGCTTTTTTGACTGCCACAGAACACTGAGCTGATCTCTTCCCTGAGTGGTAACTCCTAATGTGGAACCTAACATTGTGTAACTATAGCAAGGGTTATTTTTCCCTGTATGCATCACCTTGCACTTTTCCACATTACATTTCATCTGGCATTTGGATGCCCACTTTTCCAGTCTTGCAAGGTCCTCCTGCAATTTATCACAATCCACTTGTGATTTAACTACTCTGGAGAATTTTGTATCATCTATAAATCTGATTACTTCACACATCGTATTTCTTTCCAGATCATTTATAAATATATTGAAAAGCATGGGTCCCAATACAGATCCCTGTGGCACTCCACTATTTAGCCTTTTCCACAGAAAAATTGACCATTTAATCCTACTCTCTGTTGTCCTGTCTTTTAACCAGTATGTAATCCACGCAAGGACATCGCCTCCTATCCCATGACTTTTTAGTTTTCTTAGAAGCCTCTCATGAGGGGCTTTGTCAAACATCTTCTGAAAAACCAAATACACTATATCTACCGGTTCACTTTTACCACATGTTTATTAACTCCTTCAGAAAAATGAAGCAGATTTGTTAGGCAAGACTTCCTTTGAGTAAATCCTTGCTGGAAGTCTCCCATTAAACCATGTCTATCTAAATGTTCTGTGATTTTATAATTTATAATAGTTTCCATGATTTTTCCTGGCACTGAAGTCAGGCTCACTGGTCTATAGTTTCTTGGATCACCTTTGGAGCTCTTTTTAAATATATGGGTTACATTGGCCACCCTCCAGTCTTCAGGTACAATGGATGATTTTAACTAATTTTAACTAATAGATCTGAAATTTAATTTTTTAGTTCCTTCACAACCCTGGGATGCATATCATCTGGTCTAGGTGATTTGCTACTCTTTAGTTTGTCAATCTGGTCTGCTACATCTTCCAGGTTCACAGTGATTTGGTTCAGTTCATTTAACTCAACACCCTTGAAAACATCTCCAGAATTGGTATCTACCCAACATCCTCATTAGTAAACACAGAAGCAATGAATTCATTTAGTCTTTCTGCAATGGCCTTGTCTTCCCTAAGAGCTCCTTTAAATCCTCAATCATCTAATGGTCCAAGCAACGTCCTCACGGGTTTCTTGCTTCGGATATATTTTTAAAAGTTTTTATTATGAGTTTTTGCCTGTACAGCTAACTTCATTTCAAATTCTCTCTTAGCCTGCCTTATCAATGTTTTACACTTTATTTGACAATGCTTATGCTTTTTCCTATTTTCTTCCATTGGATCCTTCTTCAAATTTTTGAAGGATTATTTTTGGCTAAAATAGCCTCTTTCACCTTACCTTTTAACAATACTGGTAATCATTTTACCTTCCTTCCACTTTTCTTAATGCATGGAATGTTAGGAAGTGCTAGGAGAGCGGTTCCACTTTCCAGGGGTTTGTGTGTTCTTGGACCATGGCTCAACGCCAGAGGAACTCCGAAGAGGTGCCGTGGCAGGTGAGGCATGCCCGAGCATGGGCTGGACAGGAGTAAGGCTGGATTGAAGACAGATGACTGAAGATACTGACCCTCCTCCAGCCCTGCACACTTCGGGAAGACCATCAACGCAATGGTGGTCTTATGAACAGTCCTTCGACCATTCCAAGCCCTTTTGGACCTGCCGCTGGATAACGGCAAGAAGCGGCAGGCTGGATGGAGGCCAGGGCAACAAGACCGGAACATGGAGATTCAGACAAAGACTCAGGAACAAGGTACTTGGATGCACAAGGTATTCAGAAGACTCAAGTTAGGTTCAAGGTATTCAGGAGCGTCAAGCAAAGTTCAAAGTATTCAGGAGTGTCAAGTAAAGTACTGGTTTGAGACAATGCAGCGAGCCCTACACAGCCCACCCGCAGGGCTGGTCATGGACCTCGCTGGACTCGAAGAGCCTCTAGGCGAGATGTGATGAGAAGAAGAGGAACACGTCTCTGAAGCTGTAGAGGCCTGCACCGGGGCGCACCTACACAGCCGCCAGTGGCTGGTCGCAGACCACGCTGGGACAGCACAGGTACTAGCAGAGTCTTTGGCATGGATGGAGCAAGCACAAGGGACTTCATAGACCAGGGACAAGGATACAAGCAGAAGTAGGTCAGAGGCTTGTGCTGCAGAAGTGAGGAAGGCATTGTACCACGAGGTGCCCTACACAGCCCACCCATGGGACTGGTCACAGACCACGATGTGGCATGCCAAGAAGGGTGACAACAAGGAACCTGGGGTTCAGGTCATCTGGACTGGAACACGGACTTCAGGAACAGGAGACGAACATCTGGACTGGATCACGGATTGCAGGAACTCGAAGACAAACAACAAGACTGACCATGGACATCAGGAACAGCAGGTGGACATCTGGACTAGAACATGGACAATTGGACAAGACGAGGAGCTCCAACGAAGAACAGGAAACACAGGACCTTGAAGAAAAGCTGGAACAGGGACGACTCCTGGAGCAAAGGACAGGAAGATCCCAGGAGCTTCTAACTCCTTGCGAAGGCAACGCTGGAATGGACACTGAGCCCTTTTGTAGGGCTGAAGAGTTCAACACCCACGGAGGAGCTAGCAGGAGGCCACACCTGGCTGGCCCTTGAAGAGCAGGAGAGAGGCGCGCACCCACGCCTAAGGAGAACTGGGAGAAGAGAGGACAGGCTGGTGGCTTCCCCAGCCACGTGGAAGGCCCGAGGATAAGCAAGGCAGGAGGCGGGGCAGCCCTGCCATGAAGGTGGAGAGATGGAAGGCTGCAGGAAGAGCAGGAAGCTGCAGGCACTGGCAGGCACGACTTCCCTGCTGGGCAAGGACCCGGGCAGCAGCAGGCACTGGCAGGGATGGCTTACCTGCCAGCTGAAGACCCCGGCATCGGTGAAGACGGCTCCCTGCCGTCTGAGGACCCCAAGGACGGTCCTCGCCATGTCGGCAGCACAGGAGCGGTAGCCGCTGTCCTGGCCGCGAGGGAGAGCTCCCGGCAACTCGATCCTGCAGCGCAGGGCCGGAGGCATTCAGGGAGGAGCCTGGTCGAAAAATATGGGCCCCTGCCAAAGCAGACGAGGAAGATGGCCGAGCCGGAGAGGTCCGTCCATCGCCAGGTTGACTAGATCCGTGGACCACGGTCTGCGAGGCCATTCGGGTGCTACCAGAACAACTGACCCTTGGTAGAGTTCTATTCTTTGGAGGCCACGGAGGGAACACGTGGGCAGGTTCACAACATGGAATACATCTAGACTGCGCTTCTAAGATTGTATATTTAAACAATGTCCATGCCTGTTGTACACTTTTAACCTTTGCAACTGCACCTTTCAGTTTTTTTTCTATTTTCCTCAGTTTATCAAAGCTTCTCTTTTGAAAATTTAGTGTTAGAGCTATAGATTTACTTATTGTCCCCCTTCCAGTCATTAGTTCAAATTTGTTCTTGTTATGATCACTATTGCCAAGTTACTCCACCACCATTACCTATCTCACCAAGTCCTCCTTTCTACTAAGAATTAAATCTAAAATAGCTCACTCCCTCTCTTGGTTCCTGAACCAATTGCTCCATGAAGCAATCATTTATTACATCTAGGAACTTTGTCTCTAGCATGTTCTAATGTTACATTTACCCAGTCAGTATTGGGGTAATTGAAATTTCACATAGTACAAGAAGTGCAGGTAAATTGACAATCCTGACAAAGGACTCAAAGCGGACTTCCAAAAGTGAAATGGGTTTTTATTAATTCATTAGGCAGCTCCACTGATTTAAATCGCAAGTAGCTTTACGGCGTCCCCCGACACGGTCCCGTGTTTCGCCTAGGGCTGCATCGGGAGGGCTCGCCAGCAGGAATTCACATATGAAATACTGAAATTAAATCAATCACAAGTCAGGATGCTATATAGGACTTACAACCAAAAAAGAAATACAAACAGGTTTAAACAGTAACACCACTCTTACCTGACAGCTGATGTGCTTGGTTTTGACAGGGAGCGCGCTTACTCTGAACGCTGTCAGGTATTTAAAGAATGGCAATGGCGCCAAGGCTACAGTTAAGCTTGGTCGCACACAATGCTGCTATGGCGAGCTACAGGAACGGGAACCAATGAACGTGGCTATCAGACCCACGTCATTGGTTCACCTGTAGCCTTGGCGCCATTGCCATTCTTTAAATACCTGACAGCGTTCAGAGTAAGCGCGCTCCCTGTCAAAACCAAGCACATCAGCTGTCAGGTAAGAGTGGTGTTTAAACCTGTTTGTATTTCTTTTTCGGTTGTAAGTCCTATATAGCATCCTGACTTGTGATTGATTTAATTTCAGTATTTCATATGTGAATTCCTGCTGGCGAGCCCTCCCGATGCAGCCCTAGGCGAAACACGGGACCGTGTCGGGGGACGCCGTAAAGCTACTTGCGATTTAAATCAGTGGAGCTGCCTAATGAATTAATAAAAACCCATTTCACTTTTGGAAGTCCGCTTTGAGTCCTTTGTCAGGATTGTCAATTTACCTGCACTTCTTGTACTATGTGATATTGCCTCAAAGTGCAGTTTGCTCTAGCATGTACTTTTGGTAATTGAAATTTCCCACTATTACTGCACTGCCAAATTGGTTAGCTTCCCTGATTTCTCTTAGCACTTCATCATCTGTCTGACCATTTTGGCCAGGTGGATGGTAGAATACTCCTATCACTATACTCGCACGGAGTATTAAATGATGAGATTGACATAATTGGCATCTCAGAGACCTGGTAAAAAGAGGATAACCAATGGGGCAGTGCTATATCAAGTTAGGAATTATATCACAATGATAGGGAGGATCAACTTGGTGGGGGTGTGGCATTTTATGTCCGGGATGGTATAGAGTACAACAGGATAAAGATCATACAAGAGACTAAATGCTCAGTAGAATTGATATGGGTAGAATCCCATATCACATGGGATATGGGATTCCCATGTGATTTTTTTCATCCTTATTATTTTTTTTCATCCTTTTTTTTTCATCCTTTTTTCATCCTTATTATTTTAAATATTGGGTGATATTTAATGTTTTTGCAGTTTTAGAAATAACATTGGTGTTTGGGGAAATTTATAAAATATTTTAATTATTGGATTTTTTATTCATCAGAAGTTTTGAAATATTTATTTTTATATTAATATGGTTTTACTATTATGATTCATGATTTATATTTCTTGATTTAATTATTTGATGTTTTATGAGGTAGAGTCATGACTGCATACAGCATCTGACGTATTGTCATTTCCAGTTCAATATTTGTCTGACGTTTCTATTTATGCTTTTTACTTATTTATTTGAAACTTATCACCTATTGTGTGATAAGTTTCTGCTCCGCCCACCTTACCTTGTTGGCGACTCCCTTCGGGGTTGATGGAAGGCTAGCTGTTGCGGCGTCTCCAGGCCGTCCTCCTCCGGCGTTCCCGGACCGGCTCGATGCTGCAAGCCACCATGTTGACCAGATGCCTAAAGGCGCACACGCATGTGTGGCTCGACTAATGTACCAGCGTTGGTGCGAACCTCAGGGGCTTCCTCCTGAGATGACATCACTAGCTCCAGATATTTAAGGTCTCAGTTTTCGCTAACAAGACGAGTTAGCAAGGGATTGGTTTACTTAGCTTCCTCCAGGTCGCTGTGGATGGGATTCGCTCTCTGCAACCCTAGCTCCTCTGCCTCCTCGGACTTCATTAGAGGTACCCGCTCCTCGGGGGCCTCACTCTCTCTTTTTCTTTTCAGGTCGCAGTCCTGAACCGGTACTCGCTCCTCGAGGGCCCACGTCCCGGACTTGCTCCTGGATACCACTTCTGCTAAGAAGTCATCGCTGCTTACAACATCAGTGAGTTTCCATCTATCTCTCAGAGCTTTCCCTGGGATCAGGTCCTCGCTCCTCGAGGACCTAATGTATACCATTTCCTGGGCTGCCTCAAGAGACTATTGTGTGAGTGTTACCATCAAGGACTTGTTCCAGAACTCTGCATATACTGCCTACTCACTTACTTAGTTTCTCTACAGCTCAGCCACCTGGGGATCGCTGTTCCAGTACCTGAGGGACTACAGCCAGCTGGGCACTTCCAGCTCACTACTGCCACCTCTGGTGGTTTACTATATTGTCTAATAAAAGAACTAGTGTGCCGGCCAACTGCCAGGGTGCAAACCCCGGTACACAGCAAATATGGCCGTTGTGCTGGGAGCCTGACCCCGCCCCTGCCCTGCCCCCGGACCTCCCCAGACCGCCCATGCCCTGCCCCTACCCACCCCTTTTTGCAAGCCTCAGGACTTTCACGCATCCTGGGGCTTTACATGCGTCACAGGGCCTTTTTAAAATAGACCCAGCGCGTGTAACCTTTTTAAAATCTGGCCCACAGGTTCTCACTCTCTCTCACACTCATACATTTATACATGTTCATTCTCTCACTCTTTCACTCTTACGCCCACCAGTGTTCTCACACACACGCTCCTTGTCACATACACAGGCTCTCTCTCCCTCACATACACATTATGTGTGTGTGAGTGCATGCCTATGAGAGCCTATATGTGACACACAGGATCTCTCACATGCCACAGAGTGTCTATGTGTGTGTGAGATCCTACGTGTCACATATAGGCTCTCACAGGCTCTCCCACACACATAACAACACCGGCTTTCTCTCTCACACACACACATGTTCACACATACTATCTCAGGGCCTCCTCATCTCTTTGGGCTGCTGCAGGATGAGCTCACAATGTCCTGTGCCATTGGGAAGACACTGTTGACAGGCAGGAAAGATAATGTCGAACTACCTTAGCCAGCTCTGGCAGACTGCAGACTTGTTTGCTCAATATGCCAGCTGATCTGTGTCCATATTCTAGATGACCTTTGTATATAGCATGTCATGGAAATTTCTGCTAGGGTCTCTTTGCTGGGTGGAATGAGGGTCTTTCTTGCTAGCTGCTTTAGTTATGGCCTGTGTCAGGAGAGGGTTCTTGAGGGGGGACGGGGACAACCACATGGCTTTGTCGTACTGAGCTGGGGAAGATGTGATAGCTGACAGGATGCTACTCATTTTTGCACTAATCTCTGGGGTGGCCACTCTTTCCTGTGCTATATCCCCATTGTGCCTCTACCTCTGGCACTCCTTATCATGCACCCTAGCTGCCAGTATCTCCTTCATGTATGCGAGAAGCTGGGACTGGAAGGCAAGACTCTTTTTCACCTGTAGATCACAGGTGTGGCAAGCATGTAAGTATTGTACAAATATATGGCTGCACAAGAAGATGGCACTGGTGGGCTCTGAGAAGGTGCCATTTTAAATGTCACACTATGGTGCCAGGCAGGCCATCATCATTTGAAATCATATAATGGTGTTGGGCTGGCCAGCCAACACTAGTTTGATGCATTACAAAGGCACCAATGGAAATGATGACTGGTCTGGATCTTTATAATATGGGCAATCTTGGTGTAGAAGGCAAGTGGGCATCCTCTTGTCCCTCTTGCTGTGACCTCCACGAACGGGGAAAGAGACATTTTTTTTTGTGAGGGTGAGGAGATAAGGAGAGTCACTGTTTAGGTTTTTTTGTTTTTTTTAATATTTATTTCATTTTTGTTAACAACACAAATATCGGGAAAAAAATTCTCAAAAATGAAAAAGCCCTAAACAAGATTTTTCTAGATGCCCATTTCTAGATTTTTTTGTGAGAGATTGGAATTTTTCTACAGTTCTGGTCAGTTCCTGACACAAGAGTTTTCCCCTTGGTTGGAAAGGCTGGGAGTTTGCTGGTGGTTGTCTGTCCATGATCAGTAAACAGTGGGCAGTGACTAGTTTAGTGGGTTGCTCCCCTACAAACAGTTAATAGTGGACAATGATGGTTATACTATTTTGGAAGACATTTTGTCATCAAGTTCTGAGAAGAAGTTTTGGAGATTTTTTTTCCCCTCTACTTCATGCTAGAGGAAGAAGACAACTTTCTCACCCTGTTTGGGGAGGGATTTTTCCAAGACATCGGTTCAGAAGAGGATAGAGGAGCTATTATATGATGCACCATGGATAAAGATACACTGGCTTTTATTATTACAATTTTCCTGCTGCTATTTTTGATTTACTGGATTCTGTTTTTTCACTTAAGTAAATTTTTTAGTTCAACACCACAGCTGATTCCATGCCTTGTTTTTGGGCTGGATTCATCAAGAAGACTCTTCTGCCTGTGAATACAAGCTAACCAGTTATTGTAATTGGGGTGAAAGTGAGTGACTGTGATATAGATTCCCACCACTGCATCAAGGGCCCTAAAGGTGTATACTTCTTCCCCACCAATGAACCCAGACACTCAAAGCTGAAGTCTGATGCATTTTGAGCAAGAGAGAGATCCAGGAGAGAAACCAGGGCCAAGGAACGTTGCTGTAGTCTCTATTTAGGTGGCCCCAAACCAAGAGGTGGTTACACTACAATCCTGATGATCAAATTGACAGCTATAACAGCAGTCCTAACCCTTCCTTCCTTGGCAGATATCTCTAATGTGAGAAGATAATTATCACCCCTCTATATTTCTTGGTGTGAGAGAAGAAGGCATCACCTCTGTAAACTTCTCTACCTCAGCTCTTCCAGGTCTGCCATTCTAGCCTCCAGAAATCAGACTTGTTCTCTGAGATCCAGGAGCTCTGTGAACCTTCTCTGGAGAAACTTCATCAAATGCCTTCTGAAAATCTAAATATACTATATTGACTGAATCACCTTTATCCACATGCTTAATAGGTTAGCAATCTTTAGTAAAAGATCACTAAACTGAATTGAAATCAATTTTATCTCATAAACTCCCCAGTGTATACTATTCTAAAAGATATTGTAATGGAATAATATTGCCATATGCTCACAACCGTGAAATGTATATACTTTTTTTTGTTAATGCTAAAAAATAGCACCAAAAATGTTTTTTAGGAATGAGGTGGTAGTTTCATATATTTTAAAGTAGGCACCATCCAGGTTTGCTCACTTTTATTGTTTAGATATAATCATTAACGACCCACCTCCATCCTGTTTTTTTTTAAGTGAAACCTCTGACAATAAAATTCATTAGTTTTATGTTATCTATTATTGTGCAAACATAGCTTCATGTGACCGCCAAATCTACTTAGTTTTAAAAGTTGTTTTGTTTTCTTGCCAAAATCCATTATTACTTTTGCTTTGTGTGTTGCGTCTGTCGGTCTCAGACAGCTTCGACCTCTGTGTCTCGCCTTTCTTCCTTCTCTCTCCTAAAGCCTTGGGAAGATGGCTGCTGCCGTGTCTTCATGCCGCTCTCTCCGGCATCCCCGGAACGGCAACGGTGACGGTGTTCGCCATGATTTCCTGAGGGCCTCTTAGGGTGCACGCCACCCACGTCTTTATCCACGTCATGGTGGGAACCTCGGGGGTGTCCCCTCCAAGTGACATCATCAC
This sequence comes from Rhinatrema bivittatum, assembly GCF_901001135.1. Lineage (NCBI taxonomy): Eukaryota > Metazoa > Chordata > Amphibia > Gymnophiona > Rhinatrematidae > Rhinatrema > Rhinatrema bivittatum. The sequence goes on along the minus strand of NC_042616.1, from coordinate 542,249,643 downwards.
ATCCTGGTATTTAGCCTGCTCTTCGTTTGTTAACAAACTGAGTTAGCAAGGATTGGATTGGATTGCCTCCAGTCTAAGCTGCTCTGCCGCTTCCCAGCTGCCACAGGAAGCTCTCTCTGCCCTTCGGAGGTATTCTTCACTAACCTGGATACCTGCTTCTCTTGGGGCCCTTCTGCTCTATTTCAGGTACCTATCTTGGGATACCAGGTACTCGCTCCTCGAGGGCCTGCTTTCCCTAATCTGGTGCCTTCCACCGAACAACTTCTGCCTGCCAGGACCTTCAATCATACAGCTTTCTACCTCAGTGAGTACTAACCCTGTCAGTCTGTCTCATCTTCAGCTTCAGCACTCTGGATCTACATCTGGGACCTGTCCCTGCTACGCTGTGCTGCCTATCCTTCTCGAGTGTGAGACTGGTCTCCTCTGCTGAGGACCCCTGGACTACTTCACTGGGTTACCTTCACTGCTGCCTGCTCCCCGGGCAGTACCATCGAGCTGTTCAATAAATACAACTCTGTGTTTGCGTGTATAGAGACTAGTTTAGCACTGCGGTTCCTCATGGGGTTCCTCCCCGTGGGAGTGGCCATCACTGCAGTACCCAAGAATCCACTCCAATACCTCATAACCATAACATTGTGCAATAACCAGTCCCCGACTTGTACAAGTTTTGGTCCAATACCTTCCTCAGGGTTTATTCTCCCACAAATAATTTGGCATGAAAATGTTTCCTTCCAAGTATTTTCTAAATTCTCATATGGTGCTTGGACAGCCTCCTTCTGCGTGTCCCAATGGCAGTTAAAGGACTTTCAATTTATCTACCATTTTGTATTGGACCCATGGAATACTGAAAGAACCAATCAGCATTCCTTAGTCAGTTTTTTCTTTGCGTCAAAAACGTCCAGTCCAATTAATCATTCCTTACATTAAAGACATCCAGTCCAATTGGTCGTTCAAGCCAATAGGTCTTTCTGTGTTTAACCTAAAAATCCACAATTGTTCCCGATAATTGAACTTAGTTGCAGTATAGCTTCTTTGATCCATGCTGTCTATCACAGTCCATTTAAGTTGTTCAAAAGTGTGCTTATATTCGATGCAGTGAGATACTATGGGCACTGTCTATGTGGCAGCATTTAAGCGTGAACGGTGTTCAATGATTCTCTGCCTGATGTTTCTGGTGGTCTGACCCATGTATAATTTAGGGCATGGACAAATTCTGATGTAAATCACTGTTTTTGAAGAACAGTCTGTTTGACTTTTCCTCCACCATGTACGTCCTGTTAAAGGATGTTCCCAATGTGTGCCCTCAATTGTGGTGGCACACACGGTGCATTATCCACATTTATTATGTCTGCCAATAGACACAATAGTCTGCTTTGAGAATGTACCACACTGTCGCGGATGTTATGGCCTCTACAGTAAGGAGCGGTAGGAAGAGCTGCGTTAGTGCCGGGCGCACCTGCGGTTGCCGCACGCACAGTCCAGCTCACCTACCGCTCGATACTGTATGTAAATAGCTTGCAAATGCAAGCTGAGTCTAAGAAGCGTCCCTGAAGCGTTAGGCCCGTGCAACCCATTTTACTGTATAGAGCGCTATACAGTATCCTGGGTGTGCTGGCCTAATGCTTCACGGACACGCTGGTATCTGTCATTTCAAATGTCATTTCAAATGACATTTGAAATGATAGGTACCGGGAAGTGGATGGTTCTCCTATCCTCGGGATTGTCAGTCCTCTCTCCCCTCCTCCCGAAGCAACGCACGAAAAGCAGCCTTGCTTTGGGAGGAGGGGAGGGAGGACTGGCAGTGAAAAGCAACGAAGCGACTTACTTTTTTTGCAGCCCCCCTCCGGAGACAGACATCGGCGACGAGGGACCGCGGCTCCCCTGCCTCCAGCTGCCCGCGGACGCATTGCACAGGTGAAAGCGGCCCCTGTGCGTGCAATTGGGCCGCTCAAGATGTGACGTCACGAAGTTTGGCGTCACAGCATGTGACGTCACATCTTGAGCTGCCCAATTGCACGCACAGGGGCCGCTTTTGCCCGTGCGATGCGTCCATCTTCGCGGGCAGCTGGAGGCAGGGGAGCCACGGTCCCTCGTCGCCGATGTCCGTCTCCGGAGGGGGGCTGCAAAAAAAGTAAGTCGCTTCGTTGCTTTTCACTGCCAGTCCTCCCTCCCCTCCTCCCAAAGCAAGGCTGCTTTTCGCGCCTTGCTTCGGGAGGAGGGGCGAGAGGACTGGCAATCCCGAGCGTAGGATTGCCCGTCCTCTCTCCCCTCTCTCTCTTGCAACTTTTTTTTTTTGCTTTTTTCCGCTTTCGTTGTTTCGGGAGGAGGGGAGAGGACTGGGGCTGCCCCGGAGACCAGCACCCATGGACGCGACCAGGGCAGGTGAGCGGGGGCTGGGGGAAAGTTTGCCGCCTACCCTTACCCCTGCCTCTAACGCAGGGGTAAGGGTAGGCGGTAAGTTAGCAGGTTAAACACGCGGCAAAACGGCAGGGTAAAAAAGCGATAGTCGGGGCGCGCGTTACTATATGGGAGGGAATAGCTAATTCGATCGTTTACATGTAATATACATGCCGCGGGCGGAAGGGGTTACCCGGTGATTTAAGGACGCGGTAAGAGTAGGTTAAAGGGGATTGTGTATCGCAGGAAGGGCTAACGCGGCCGAAAAGTGGGTAGAAAGCGGGTTAGGAGCAGGGTAACCGTGGCCGCACTTTACTGTATTGACCTGTTGCCATAAGTGGAATCTTCTTAAATATCCCATGTAATGACAACATGTGCCAATGTTTTTTAATTGATGAATTGATGGCTGCTGTAGATGTACTATGAGGTAATACACAAACCATATGGTTCTGTTCCTTCCTTGGCACAGAAAGAGGCTGTCCAAGCACCGTATGAGAATTTAGAAAATACTTGGAAGGAAACATTTTCATGCCAAATTATTTGTGGGAGAATAACCCCTGAGGAAGGTATCGGACCGAAACTTGTATAAGTTGGGGACTGGTTATTGCACAAAGCATAAAGTAATAATGGATTTTGGCAAGAAAACTTTTAAAGCTAAGTATTTTTGGCGGTCACATGATGCTATGTTTGCACAATAATAGATAACATAAAACTAATGCATTTTATTGTCAGAGATTTCACTTAAAAAAAACAGGATGGAGGTGGGTCGTTAATGATTATATCTAAACAATAAAAGTGAGCAAACCTGGATGGTGCCTACTTTAAAATATATGAAACTACCACCTCATTCCTAAAAAATTTTTTGGTGCTATTTTTTTTAGCATTAACCATAAAAAGTATATACATTTCACGGGTGTTAGCATATGGCAATATTATTCCATTACAATATCTTTTAGAATGATAATAGGTTAGCCAGGCATGACTTCTCCTTGCTAAATCCATATTGGTTTTTTTCCATTACCAGTAATTTTGTTTTTAACAATAGCTTACACTTTTCATCTGGCAGTGATGTCAGGCTCACTGATCTATAGTTACTTGGGTCACCTCTGGATCTCTTTTTGAAAATTGAGATTACATTGGCTATTTTTCAGTTTTTAGATACAAAGATTAAAATAATAGATTACAGAAAAATGTCACATTTGTTCCATCAGGCCCTGGTGATTTGCTACTATTTAGATTGTCAAATTAATCTAGCACCTTTTCTAGATTCACAATGATTTTTTTCAGTTCCTCTGAATCATTGACTACAATGGATGTTTCTGGCATGATGACCTCCCTATAAATAAATACTAAAAAGAAGCATCAGAATTAGCAAAGTGCTAAAATGCATCTGATGTCTCTTGCCACACAGTGGCTTCAGGCATTTTCAAATAAATCATTCCTTTATTTATCACTTGGCAGTTTGCTAAAACCTGTTATGCATCTTAAAGTTACACTAATCATTCCCCATGTGAAAGAGAAAAATACTTAGCTTTTTCATGAATTCACTGTTCAACACCAATATTCAAACACATTCCCAACATGCCCGATATAGGCCCATGTTTTGATGGGAAAATCCGTCTTCCTCAGGGGTCAAATTATCTTTCCATAGAGTATCCTAACTTATTCACAAAATGGCCTTGGTCATTTGACTCCTGAGGAAGATGGGTTTTCCCGTCAAAACATGGGCCTATGCCGAGTATTTCAGGAATTTGTTTGAATATTAGTGTTGAGCAGTGAATTCATAAAAAATTTAAGATGGTAATTTTTAAACAGGCATGTGGGTGCACGCATGTGTTCCTCAGCCTGCGCCCAGGGATGCAGACATTTTATAACATACACATGTATATATGCATATGTTGCAAAATAGTGTGACCATGTGCTATTTTAAGTGGATGTGCGCCTATGCCACTTGTAACCCGTGTAAGCAGGGAGATTTTAAAAGACATGCACGCCAATGCCGTTAGCAGTTTTACCAGTTCATGACCAGTTTGTCCAGGTATGGAATAGACTTCTAATCCCTCCTGGTTTAATAGCCTCCCTTCTCCCCTGCCGCTCTATCTATTTATCTTTATTTTATTACTTACATGTTCTCCATAGCAGAAGTAAAGTTATGCAGCAGGGGACCCCGGTGCGTGCCTATGCGTGTAAATATTTACGTGCTAATTTGAAGTTGAAATCCAGAAATGCCCATGACCCTCCCAGACCACACCCAGCCACCCCCCCCCTTTTTTTTGGAACTTTTCATTTGTGCGTGCAGCGGAAGATACGCGTGTACTCGGGCAGCTTTTAAAATCCGCTTGGCACGCGCCAGCCCAGCATATTCACGTATCTCCCAGTTTTGTCATGCATTGGGCTTTTAAAATTCACCTTTAAGTATTTTTCACTTTCACTTGGGGATTGATTGATTTATTTTATTTATTTGATGAGTTTTTATATACCGTTATTCGGTAGAGCCATCATAACGGAAGTATTGTTTCTATGGCATAATTAGTGTAACTTACAGATGTATATCAGGTTTCAGTGAACTGGCAAGTGAAAAATAAAAGGGTGCTTTATTTGAAAATGCCTAGAGCCCATTTTAGCACTTTGTTAGTTCTGATGCCATCTCATTGTAAGAATTTGTATAGTACGATTTATAAGATTTGTTTGCTCATTTTTTTCCCTATTTATTTGTATTGATATTTGAGATGGTTTGCTGCATTGTTCTTTATGAATATCCCCCTAACATTCTCCACACTAAAGACTGAAGCAAATAATTCATTTAGATTTTTTGGTATAGTTTTATCCTCCTTGAGTGTTCTTTTAACCTCTGCATCATCCAATGACTCACCTGACTCACAGATTTATTGTTTTTAATGTACATGACAATTTTTTATTAACTTTTCCCTCTTTGGCAAATCCCTCCTCAAATTCTCTCTTGGCCTGCTTTATTAATGTTTTACATTTAATTTGACAGTGCTTATGCTCTTTTCTATCTTCCTCATTTGGTCCTGCTTTTCACGTTTTAAAAGATGTCTTTTTGGCTTTCATAAACTGTTTGACAGCATCATTTAGCCATGCTGTCAGACTCTTGTTCTTCTTTTAGCCTGTTTTAATTTGTGAAATAAATTTTATCTGGACTTCCAAGATGATAATTATAAACAATATTCAGACCTCATGCAGACTTTTAAAACTTGTAGCTGCTCCTTTCTTCATTTAATCATAATATCCCTGTTTAAATGATATGCTACTGCAGTAGTTTTATTATTCTCCCTCCATAGATTATCTAAAATTTGATTGCATTATGATTATTATTGTCAAGTGGCTCTATCACCATTACTCCTTGCACCAGATTCTGCATTCCACTTAGAAATAGATCTAAAGTAGCCTTTTTGCCCATTTCATTGGTTCTAGGATCACTTGTTTCTTAAAGCAGTCGTTTATGGTGTCTAGACTGTTTACCTCCCTGACGAACCTGGATGAGATATTCTCCCCATGATACTAGTGTCATTGAAATCTCCCGTTATTATTGTTTTCACATTTAGTGGCTTGTTTAATCACTGTTACTATTTCACTATCTGTTTCAGTAACATAGGGGCCGATGCAATAAATATGCCCAGAAAGTGGGCGCTGAACAGTCAGTGCCCACCAACTTAATGTACCCCCAGGTGTCCTTGGGGGCGCCATGCAATATTTAAATTAGGGAGTTGCATTAGCAAGGAGGCATTGTAGAGGCGCTAATCCCCTTATTGCATAAGGGGATTAATTAGTGCCTATACTGTTAGGGAGCGCTAGGAGAGCGGTCCCATTTCCGAGGAGATTGTGTGCCCATGGACCTCGGCACAACCCCAGAGAACTCCAAGGCAGAACTGAAGCTGGTGAGACATGTCCGAGCCTGGGCTGAGACCAGGAAGCCAGGCCCCTGCCGACCTGCACAGCCTCAGTGAGACCAACCACGCAAGGTTGGTCTCTGAGTGGTCCTCCAACTACTCCAAACCCTTTCGGACCTGACGCTGGGAACGACAAAGGCAGTAGGCTGGACAGGAGATGAGGGCAGACGGAGGCTCTGGAACATGAAGACTCAAGACGAGGAACTTGGAGACGTGGAGACACCGATGAGAAGCTTGGGACGTGAAGATTCAGACAAGAGGCTTGAGCACGAAGACTCAGGATCAAGGTTCAGGAACAAAGTCAAGTACTGGGTTGAGGCTGTGACGCAGCGTGCCCTACACAGCCCACCTCAGGGCAGACCCACAGGACAGGTCACGGACCACGCTTGAGTGTGAAGCATACTCCAGACGAATACGGAGAAGATGAAGCCAGAACATGGCAAAGATTCAGTAGAAGCCTGCACCGAGATGCGCCCTACACAACCGCCCATGGCTGGCCACGGACCACGCTAGAACAGAGCAGGTTCAGTCAGAGTCTTAGGCATGGAAGGAGCAGCCACAAGAACATCCGAGGGCCGAGATGAGATTCAGGGTAAGGGACCAAGATGAGACTTGGCTTTAGGCATGAGACACGGGACCAAGATGAGACTTGGCTTCAGGTGAGGATGAACCTCCGGAAGCTTGCACTGCCGACGAGAAGACAGGCTCATGCCAAGAGGTGATGAGACATGACATGGCACGCCAGAAGAGGTGACAAGGAGGAACCAAGGGTCCAGGAAGCAGAAGCGGAGACGAGGAATCAGGAAGGAACATCAGGAAGACCACAGAAAATCAGGAAGACCACGGAACATCAGGGCAAGATGAGAGATAATCCAGAAGAGACCAGGAACATAAAGAACAATGAGGGATCCCACGAAGAACAGGAAATACCAGCAGGAGCGAAGATGAGAAGTCCTTGAGAGGAACTAACTCCTTGCGAAGGCAACTAAGGATTGGAAGCTGGGCCCTATATAGGGCTGAATATCAGGAGATGTCCTTGGAGGAGTCCAGGTGGGGCCAGGAGGCTGGCCCTTTAAATCACTGAAGGAGGCATGGCCCGCGCCTTAGGAACAGGAAGCAGGAAGTTGTGCAGGACCATGACGGAGGAGCAGGGCCGGGCTGAGGAGCAGGCCCCAACATCAGCAGCGGCTCCTACCGCTGCAGGAAGAGCAGAGGGCGGATCCAGCTGCCAGGAAAGCCCAGGGACTGCAGCCTCCGGGCCGTGAAAATGGAGAAGACGTTGGCTGTGGCTCCAGCCGTGCTGGAGCACGGCGGCAGGGCCCGCCATGCAGAAGAAGCACCTCAAAGTCTGCGGATCTTGCCGCAGTGAAGAAAACAGGCTGGCTGTGGCTCCTGCCACGAAGAATGTCGGCGGCTCCGTGCCGCGAAGGTAGGTACAGAAGTGCAACATTTACATCCCATGTCCTACTGCGGGTTGTACAGTGCACTCGGCTGAGTGCACTGTATTGCACTGGCCCCATAGTCAGGTGAATGGTGGTAAATCCCCCTTGCTGTACTCCTCCTCATCATGTATGGAATTTCTATCCATGGAGATTCCAGAGTGCAGTTTGCTGCAGAATCTTTATCCTCTTAGACTCTATATATTTGTAACTTATACTGCCACTCCACTGTTACTTTCATCTGCTCTGTCTTTTCAATGAATATTTGTACCCCGGTATCACAGTGTCCCATTGGTTGTCCTTTTTTCATCACATCTTTGAGATGTTTATTAAGTTTTCATCTCCGTCTACTGCCATACATTCTAACTCATAAATGTTAATTTTTGGACTTCTGTAATTTGTAAACAGACACCTAAATGTATTCTTTTTCTCAACCTGCTTACCAAAAGTTGATACACGTAATTTTTAATCATTCGTCTATGTCTGTTCTATATTTATATTCACCTGGGCTACTTTAGCTTTTTCAACATCCTCACTCTCAGTGTACTTAATTTCTCTTTTTTAATGGTACCTTTTGTAGGTACCTTGCTCTAAAGAATGCATTCCTAAGTGACTGTTGGTTTTCACCCATGATCTAGTTTAAAATCTGCTCTATCACGTTATTTAGATTTAATGCCAGCAGTCTGGTTGTACCTGGTTAAGGTGGATCCCATCCCATTATAGTAGAATTCCCTTTCCCCAAAATGTTCCCCAATTCCTAACAGATCTAAAGCCTCTTCCCTATACCATTATTTTATCCATGTATTGAGACTCCAGAATTCAACCTGTCTCTGGTTCCTGCATATGAAACTGACAGCATTTCCGTGAGTGCTACCCTAGAGGTTCTGGACTTCAGTTTTCTATCTAGAAGCCTAAATTTATCTTCCAGAACCTCCTTCCTGCATATTCTTATGTCATTGGTACCCACATAGACTATGCCAGTTGACTCCTCCCTAGCATTCACTAAAATTCTCTCTAGGTGATTCATGAGATCTTCTAGTTTTGCACCAAGCAGACAGGTTACCAAGCGATCCTCATGGCTTCCACTCATCAAGCTATATTTCCAGCAAACAAACCACCAAAAGCAACATTTGAGATGACAGTTAAAGACATAAATATTTATAAGCTAGAACTGAGGAAAGACAGGGGATATGATAGAGGCATTCAAATACCTCAAAGGTATAAATAATGCACAACCTTTTTCAGAGGAAAGAATGCTGTAGAACCAGAGGTCATAGTGTGAGGCTCCAAGGAGGAAGATTCAGGAGCAGCATCAGGAAATATTTTTTCATGAAAAGAATGATGGATGCATGGAATGGCCTCCCAGTGGAGGTGGTGGAGACAAAAATGGTATTAAAATTCAGGAAAGCATGAGATAAGCAGAGGATCATTAATTACAATGAAGTGAGGGAAAAGCCAAAGATCAACTCTGGTCTATAGCATTGCACCTGGAATGAAACTCAGCTGACTAAATGCACCTTATGGTCTTTATCATCTTATTCTCTGTTTCTAGGTTTCTAAATAGACCCATATGCATCTTCCGCCTTCTCTATGGACTTTATCGTTATTTTTTTAAACCTCACTCCTAGCAGTTCATTTTTTTTGTCTCCAAATTCTTCATCTCTTTAAATCTTTCACTCCGTTCTGCAGAGCTACAGCATATAGGCTAGGTTAAACAATTACACTACACTAATTGGCCTTTGTCAGTCCTGATGAGAAAGTAAACAAATGCAGAATGGAAAAAGCTGAAACAAATTGCAGCTAATTAAACTGATGTTAAAAAGTGACAAAAATTAAAAAGAAAAAAATAGGAAGAAATTCACTGTTCTTCCAACAGACATTGTACTACTAAATAAACATTCCTTCCAAAATAATAGTGCACCACCATGCAGGGAGGAAAAGCAGGTGGGTGACCACAGTTCACTTTCTTTGTTCTTGGCCTGCTGCTCTGTTAGTAATGAGATGCCCAGAGAGCAAGGGATGCCTTAGCTATTTTTGCTGTGTAGAGAACCCATAGTATATCTTATGATGTGCAGGTGACTTTTTAAAGTAATTCATGCTGTGGCTATATGAACAGATCGAAAGCAGAGTCAAACGCAATGAATATTGTCATAGTCTGATCCAGTGAATATGCAGCAAATAGTTTACAAGTGTACATCAATTCACCATAACGTCCATGACCTCAAAACATTGATATTACAAAAGGCTCCCTATAAAATGCAGTAGAAGTGGCCATGTTATGCAGGGTACAAAGCTACAAAACAATCAGACCCAAAATTAAGAGTTGTAAAATTCTCTTATTTATTTATTTGATTTGTAGTCTGCCTTTCGACGCTTCAAAGCAGATGACATTCAGGTACTGTAGGCTCCTTTGTTACATTTCTTCATGTGTGCAACAAAGGTCATGTGTGAAGGATGCAATGCACCTATTGTGTTCAGACTTTATTCTTTACCCCTTGCTTCTGGTGATGTCACCAAGAGGCATGGCAGGCACAGTCCAGGATCAGATGTCAGCTGGACCCAGCTAGGACAACTGCTGCAGAGGTCTTTCGTGCAAGAGGCAGAGTCTAGATCAGATGAAAATAGAGAAATAAGTATTCAGTCCTACTTTCTGTTTCCTATCCTTTAGCTAATTACTAATCCACAATAGGACATTACCTTCTATTCTATGACTTTTTAATTAATTAATTAATTAATTTATTTATTTAAAATATTTATATTCTGACTATATTTACATTTGTATTTGACAAAGTCTTTCATGAGAGACTTTGTCAAATACCTTCTGAAAATCCAGATACACTATATCAACTGACTCACCTTTATCAACAAATTTGTTAACCCCTTTAAAAAAATCTAATGGATTTGGAAGGGAAGATTTCTCTTTGCTAAATCCATGTCTATGAAATGGCCAGTAATTAGTCCATGTCTATCAAATTGGCCAGTAATTTACTTCTTCAGAATAGCTTGAAGCTTCTACCATTTTGCCCAGGATGTAGTTTCTTGGGTTATTCATTGAGCTTTTTTTTTTTTTTTTTTTAAATGGATGCTATATTGACCACCCTCCAATCCTCAGATAGCATAGATGATTTGAATGATATGTTAAAGATTACTGGTCTGAAATTTCATTTTTTAGGTTTTTAAGAACTCTGGGGTATATTCCACCTGTTCTTCGTGATTTTTTTACTCTTTAGTTTGTCCATTTCCTCTGTCTTTCCAGTTTACCATGATTTGATTCACTTCATCGGAATCTTCACCCCCAGATTACTTTTCTGGAATAGGTATCTCATTGATACCCTCTTCAGTAAAGACCAAAGCAAACAATTTAATTTCGTTTTTCAGGTATGATCTTGTATTCCCTGAATACCCATTTTGGCCCTTGGTCATCTGGTGGTCCAGCCAACTCCCTCACAGGTTTTTTGCTTTGTAGAGATGGCCAGTACTTGGAGAAGTTTTTAATTTGAGTTTTTGCCTTCTTTTCAATTTCTTTATTGGCTTGCTTTATTAATGCTTTACATCTAACTTACCAGTGCTTACACTCTTTCCTATTTTCTTCATTTGGATCCAACTTCCAGTTTTTGAAATATGTCATTTTTGGTTTTAATAGCCCTTTCTCCTCACCATTTAACCATGCTGGAAATGATTTGGTCTTCTTTTTATTTTTTTAAATGTATGGAATACATTTTGCCTGGGCTTCTAAGATAGCATTTATAAACAGCATCCATGCCGCATGCAAACTTTTAACCCAGTCCTTTAGTATTTTCCTAATGAATTTCCTTATTTTATCATAGTCTCTCTTTCTAATGTTAAATGCTACTGCAGTAGATTCCCCAAATATTCCTTCCAGTGATTATGTTAAAATTGATTACATTATGATCACTGTTGCCAAGCATCCCTATCACTGTTACCTCTTGCACCAGATCCCGCATCACATTGAGGATTAGATTTAGGGTATTACCCCCCCCCCCCCCTTTTCATCAGTTCTGGGACCTGCTGCTCCATGAAGCAGTCTTTTATAGAATTTATAAAAATTTACCTCCCTGGCATGTCCCAATGATACATTATCCAATTAATACTGGGGTGATTGAAATCTCCCATTATTATGGTGTTACCTAATTTGTTAGTTTTTCTAATTTCTGCTAGCATTTCACTATGTCTCCTCACTCTAGCCTGGCAGACAGTAGATACCCCTACTACTATACTTTTCCCCATTACACATGGAATTTCTATCTATAGAATTTCCACATTGAATTATGTCTCCTATAGGACTTTTATCCTCTTTAACTCTATATCACCTTTCTGTTGTGGGAGTCTCAGTTTAGTGGACCCTTGGGCCAACCTGCTAGAGATTGGGAATAGATGGTCAATGTCTCTAATGAATAGCAGGCCGGGAGGCAGATGTTCAGGCGGGACGTAGATGCTCTTCACCCTGGAAGCTGGTACTCCCCCGGGAGGAGCCCGTAGGAGCCCAACCGCTGGGACTTAGGTGGCTTCACCCTTGGAAGCCGAAGCCCCCCCCAGGAGGAGCCCATAGGGTCCCAGCTGCTGGGACTTAGGCGGGTCATGGATCAGGACGGGTAACTGGAACCAGACTAGGACAGTAGTAATACTGTAACTGGGTTCGGGTTCTGGAACCAGGCAGGAACTGTAGCAAGACTCGGGTACTGGAACCAGGCGGGAACTGTAGCAGGACTCAGGTACTGGAACCAGGCAGGAACTGAAGCAGGTACACAGGAACCTAGCAGGTACTGTAGCAGGCAGGCAGGAACCAAGCAGGTACCGTTGCAGGCAGGCAGGAACCAAGCAGGTACTGTAGCAGGCAGGCAGGAACCAAGCAGGTACTGTAGCAGGAACGGAGCGATGACCCAAGCGAGTCACTCAGGGGCACAGCGCAACAGGAAACCGGGAAGCTAACCCGTTGCAAGACAAAAGCCTGGATGGCCGCGGCCGGCTTATCAAGGCCGCGGTGTCTGACGTCAGGAACTGGGCGGAGTCACCACTGGTGGGAAACGGGCTAGAAAGGCACCCAAGTGGCGCATGCGCCTAGGAGCAGGGCGTCCTCAGGCACCTTCACGGCGGCGCAGCCCCAGCGGGGATGCCGCCAAACAGGCCGCAAGCCAGGACTCCGGAGGCAGGAGCAGGTCCTGGAACAAGGAGGTAAGGGCCTGGTCGTGGTGCTCGCGGCCAGGACCGCAACACCTTTCTATCAATTTGACCTGAACTATCATTTCAATTTAATGTTATCCTCCTTCTAGCATGTCTTTGTGATGCCTATTATATCTGCAGTTTTTTTTTAAATTTTATTTTTATTGCATAGTAAACAAATTAACAAGATTTATCTTGCATTGAAGAACATGAGGTTACAGAAATAAAAATTAGGAATTGACATGTAGTAAGCTTCACTACCACTCAAATTAACCTAACTCCTTACTTATAGGAAACATTGGAGAGAGAGACATCAAGAAAACGGAGCAGTCAAATAGAATGTACATAATAGTAGGAAAATACTGGACCACCTGCTAATAATTATTGGAATTTTATACAGTTATTCCCAAAAGCCCCTTTAGATGTTCCGGGTCTGTAAAAACATATTTTCCATTCATATAATTTACCATACATTTGCATGGATATTTCAAAGTAAAACTACCCCCTTTTGATAACAAATCCTGTCTAAGGGCAATAAACTTCCTTCTCCGTAATTGCGTACTTCTAGCAAGATCGGGATACACCCATACTTTTTGTCCATAGAATGTAGACAATCTTGATCGAAAAAAAAATCGCATTACAGTGTCTCTTTCAGAAATGAACGCGAAAGTTATCAAAAGTGTTTCTCTCTTTTTTACTTCTAACTCCATGGAGCTTTGTAAAATTTCAGAGATATTCATTGGAGCTAAATCTGTGGGATCTTGTCCTTCTGTCTTTTCTTGATTATTCCCATAATCTTTTTTTGCTCTAAGATAATACGCCTTAACAATAACAGGAAGGCATGATGATGGTATTTTAAGAATATGTGTCATATATTCTTTAAATAATTCCACTGGAGATAATTGATCCATCACAGGAAAGTTGAGTACTCTTAAGTTCATTGCACGAGCTGTATTTTCTAAATTTTATATAATCCTAAATGCCATCAGTAGAATAATTTAAAAAAAAATTAAACCAATACCATTAACTTTTGGTTTACTAGCTAATTTATCATCATTATTTAATACCTAAAAAGACTACAAAAACTTTTGGTGTGTTCATAAATTCTGGAAAATGTTTGCACATTCAGTACCAATAGATGCATTATTTGTGCCAATTACTAGCAATAATTTTTTTTTTTTTTATATATAATTTTTATTAATCTTTCCATTTTACAAAAGAAATACACAGTTTTGTATACTTAACTTGTATATAGAAACTTGCATTTAAATTTAAACAAAAACATAGTTTACATTCTGTGCATTCTAGAAAAAATAATTCACTAGTAATTGCAGAAATTGGTGGACAGAAATTTGAGCAGATTATACCAAAGAAAAATCTCAAAGATAATGTGTCTGATCCATATCTTTCTTAATCCCCCATATTATACTAGGAGATACTATAGGACTAGGAGTCCAGGAAAGCTCGTAGCTGGTCAACCTGATTAAAAATATATCTATTGTTTTGATAGAGAACAATACATCTACAAGGGAAACGTAAGATAAACTTAGCTCCCCGCTGTGTAACTTGTTCCCTCAATACTAGAAATTCTTTTCTTCTTAATTGAGTATTTAAGGACACATCAGGAAAAATCCTAATAGGATAACCATGAAAATTTAAAGTCTGATGTTTAAAATATAATCTAAGAATTATATCTCTTTGTGAAATGTCTGCAAATTGGACAACTAATGTAGCTCTTGATTTTATTTCAGTATCTGAAGACTTCTCCAAGAGTTCTGATAAATTTATATCCTCTTTCACCTCATCCTGGTTCTGTTTTCCTAAACCATAATTACTTTTAGCTTGAGTGACATAGTATATTCTGGATATCACTGGCAAAGTTATTTCAGTGTATTTCAATATATTAATTAAATAACTTTTAAACAATTCTCGGGGTGAGAGTAAATGTGTTATAGGAAAGATTAGAACTCTTAAATTACTTCTTCTAATCTGATTTTCAATTTGTTCCAATTTTTCTATATGAATTTTTTCTGATTTAATCAAATTTAATTGTATTTTCTCCATCTCTTCAGTTTTTATACTCAGACTATTCACTGAATTTTCTACCTTCTCTACTTTTGTTTGCAGAGTTTTATTAACACTCAATCCCTCTTGTACCATTGTAGCTAAGTCACTAATTGATTTCTGCATAGAGACAATCATGTTCCCTATCTCTTCTAATGAAAATTTTTTAAATGTAACAACAGGTATCCCAGCCATTTCTTCCCCCCGAACTCCCTCCGTTCCCTTCTCCTTAGATATCACCACGGTATTCAAGTCCTCTTTCTGATTTTTTAAGAACTGAGACCCAGAGGCTATGGGTGAGTGATTCAAATTACTTAACACTCCTTGTTCATCAGGTGGTAAGATGTTCAAGCTCAGGATCTGGGAATCATCAAATTTTAATTCTCCTCCTTCTCTTCTCATAGGTGGATCTGGTGTCGATGGGGCACCAGGGCTCAAAGATATCTCATGGGTCAGGGTGTCTAGTCCCTGCTCCTGGACTTCAACTCCAACGACCCCGCCTTCTGGTGACAATATATTGGATCTCCCAAAAAGATCTTGAATACTTGGTTGGTTTAAACTAATTACTGGGGTAGAAGTAATTAGTTTCCCTTTCCTTTTGGTATGTGGCATTACCAAAGGAGCTCAACCAGGTATATTTAAAGGAAAAATTTGAAGAACAGTACCTCAAATCCAGATCTTTGGGACACAATATAGATTCCAACCAATTCCCGGTGGCTGCTGATAAAATATAAGTAACTTTCCTCTGGGAATTCCGTCATGGTCCGTCTGCATCCGGCTAAGCCGGCAAAGCCGCGCTCGCGGACGCGCCGACGGCGAGAGCGCCGTAGGACTCCGATCTTATGTGCGTCTAGGGGCTCCTCCCACCGACGTCAGAGCCCGGAAGTCAGCACAGCATGGGGGAGCAGCTGTGTAGCTTTAGCAGTGAAGAAAAGTATCGCAAGTCTCTTTTTTCAAGAAGAAAAACTGCAAGCTTCCCTCAGCTTACCCCAGCAGGTAATGTCAGCAGCAAAAGACCTTCCCAAGACGCTGATCTTATCTGCGTCTAGGGGCTCCTCCCACCGACGTCAGAGCCCGGAAGTCAGCACAGCATGGGGGAGCAGCTGTGTAGCTTTAGCAGTGAAGAAAAGTATTGCAAGTCTCTTTTTTCAAGAAGAAAAACTGCAAGCTTCCCCTCAGCTTACCCCAGCAGGTAATGTCAGCAGCTACCAGCAATAATTTAATCATCAAGCATTTTCTTATTTTTTTTATGCTTGTATACATATTCAATTACCAATACCATTTAAAGAAAAGCATTTTGTTAGTCCTTTTACAGAACACATTTATTTTTTCAAAAATGGAAGTGGTAAATGTGGGGTCAATATTCAACTGCTATCCGGCTGAACAAGTTTGCTGGATAAACTTATCCTGTTAACTTGTCCAGGATATTCAACAGCATAGCCACACTGCTGAATTGTTATGGAGAGTGCTAGGGAGCGGTCCCCATTCCAGAGAGGTAGTGTGCCCTTGGACCAAGGCACGACTGCAGAGGAGCTTCGAGGAAGCACAGAGGCAGGCAAGGCGTGTCGAAGTACGGGCGGACAAGCTAAAGACCAAGGGCCCAGGCCTCTGCTGAACCTGAGCGCATCGAGAAAGACCCAACAATGCAATGCTGGTCTCTGGGCTAGCCCTCCAGCTACTCAATAGCCCTTTTGGACTTGCCACTGGGTACGGCAGATGCGACAGGATGGACAGAGGCTGAGGGCAAGGAGTCTCAGACAAAGACTCAGACAAAGAAGGCTGAGGGCAAGGAGTCTGAGGGCAAAGAGGGCTGAGGGCAAGGAGTCTCAGACAAAGACTCAGGATATTCAGAGGACATGGATGTAGACTCAGACAAGGACTCTGAATACTTAGTAGACTCAGACAAGGATTCAGGTTGCTTGGAGGTTTCAGGCAAGGGTTCAGAATATGGAAAAAGTACTGAGTGAGTGCTGCATCGCCGCGCACCCTACACAGCCACTCATGGCTGGTCACGGACCACGCCGAAAGGTGAAGTGGACTCTGCAGAGTCTTTAGGCATGGATGGAAGCAGACACCAGGAACACCAAAGATCAGGACAGGATTCAAGACTCAGGATACAAGACTCAGGATACTCTGAACTAGGCATTAAAAACAAGGGTCTTCCAGAGACTAGCAGTGCTGACTGAAGAAGGCAAAGCACTACCTCTGGACACGGAACATCAGGATATCTGGACCTCGGTCCCCCAGGACACTCAGTCAAGAGCATCAAGGAGACGCCGAGGGACAGAACATCTAGGCATCAACATCTGGAGAACAGGGCATCTGGAAACAGCAGGACATCTGGACTTCTGACCCCCAGGACACTCAGTCAAGAGCATCAAGGAGGCACTGGGAAATGGAACATCTGAGCATTGAAACATCTGGAGAACAGGACACCTGGAACATCAGGAACATCAAGGCAATTACATCAGGAACCAACGAGATGAAGACACAGGATCCGATAAGAGACCAGGAACACTGAAGAAGATAACGACGAGGGAATTCCCAACAAAGAACAGAATGCCTAGAAGAAGCTGGCAATGTAGAGAAGTCCAGAAGCAGACTGGCTTCTTGCAAAGGAAACAAAGAACTAACGAAGGGCCCTTTTTCTAGGGCTGACCAGAATGACATCATCAGGAAGGGCTGCGGGACTACTCCCACCGCGGGCCCTTTAAGAACTGGAGAGAAGTGCAGCCTCATGCCTAGGGGCAAGACCCTGGAGAGCGGCGTCCATGCTGCAAAGAAGAGCAGGAGCAGCACTAGGCTGCAAAGCCAGATCCCAGTGCTAGTGGTGGCTTCCAGGCCGCAGAAAGGAGGCTGGTGGCAGCTCCATGCCACAGAGGAGGAAGCTCATGGCAGAGGCTCCCCGAGCAGGGGAGAAGGTGACGTCGGCAGCCTTCAGACCGCATAGGTAGAACGGCGGCGGTCCCCAGGCGCATGGAAGCATGGCGGCACAGTCTGCCATGCAGGAGGAAAATGTGGGCTGCCTCCGGGCCCTGGAGCTACAGAACGGCGGCTCCAACTTCCGTGAAAGACAGGCAGCGACCTCCAGGCCTCACGGGATGACATCGGGAGAGGTGAGAGGCTGCTCACGGCCCTAGCTGCAAGCAGAATCGTAACATGAATATACCCAGATAAATAAATGTTAGTTGGATAATTTTATCCAGATAACCTTAGGCTTGCTCAATAGTAGGTCTAACTTATCCCCATCCATCCAGGGTACCATCAAGCTAGGGTAAGAGAACATAATACAAAATGTCATCATTTTGAGACTTTCCTCACTCCAAATGATGTCAAATCTTCACCAAGGTGTACTGTGCTGTTCATAAGTCTCACTCTACATGCGAAACTGGCCACTAAACCTAAAACCACGACTAACCTTGACCTATTAGGTGGCCCTCCTATACATCTCAGAGACATAGTGGAAGGAGGACAACCAATGGGACAGTGATATACTGGGGTTAAAATTATATTGCAATGACAGAGAGGAGCACCTGGGAGGCGGTGTGGCACTTTATGTCTGGGATGGCATAGAGTCCAACAAGATAAACATCCTGCATGAGACTAACTGCACAATTGAATCTTTATGGGTAGAAATCCCTTGTGTGTCAGGGAAGACTATAGTCTTCCCTGACACACAAGGGATTTCTACCCATAAAGTATACTACCGTCCACCTGGAGTATACTACCGTCCACCTGGTCAAGATGGTGAGACTGATAGTGAAATGCTAAGAGAAATTAGGGAAGCTAACCAAATTGGTAGTGCGGTAATAATGGGAGACTTCAATTACCAAACACACAAAATTCTCTTAGTGAAAAATCCCACGATTGAAATGAACTATATAGAAACACGTGGTATTGAAAAATTAAACAATCACAACGCAATGAAATTTTATCTTGTATGTTTAAGGACCATCATACCACCCACAGTGCTCACAAGTCAAACTTGCATCTCATGCACTTTCACGGGGTCACATTTAATCAATTGGTCCAGATGGAAGGCATCAAAGTTCAATTTTGTATACTTTTTATAAATTTTTTTACTATATATATTAAAAAGGCAATTTCCCTTGTTTCTGGGTTATCGGGGTTTCTTATCCCGTAGCTGTCGGGGTAACTTGTCCGACGCGCGCGTTTCGCCACACAAGCTGCTTCAGAGACATCCGTATTCAAACTCTACTGATCCAGCACATCCCCGTATCTTTAGCGGGGGTACAAGCAAAAGAATTTCAAACAAGGTGCCGAAGGTCCATCAATTTTTAACTAGGCAGGGAGATGGTGTCGGCGTTCGAAAAATTGATGGACCTTCGGCACCTTGTTTGAAATTCTTTTGCTTGTACCCCCGCTAAAGATACGGGGATGTGCTGGATCAGTAGAGTTTGAATACGGATGTCTCTGAAGCAGCTTGTGTGGCGAAACGCGCGCGTCGGACAAGTTACCCCGACAGCTACGGGATAAGAAACCCCGATAACCCAGAAACAAGGGAAGTTGCCTTTTTAATATATATAGTAAAAAAATTTATAAAAAGTATACAAAATTGAACTTTGATGCCTTCCATCTGGACCAATTGATTAAATGTGACCCCGTGAAAGTGCATGAGATGCAAGTTTGACTTGTGAGCACTGTGGGTGGTATGATGGTCCTTAAACATACAAGATAAAATTTCATTGTGTTGTGATTGTTTAATTTTTCAATACCACGTGTTTCTATATAGACTTCAATTATCCCAATATTGACTGGGTAAATCGGTACATGCAAGAGATATAAAGTTCCTGGATAGAATAAATGACATTTTTATGGAGTAATTGGTCCAGGAACCAACAAGAGAGGGAGCAATTTTAGATCTAATTCTTAGTGGAGGACAGGATTTGGTGAGAGAGGTAATGGTGTTGGGGCCGCTTGGCAATAGTGACCATAATATGATCAAATTTGAATTAATGACTGGAAGGCGGACAGTAAGCAAATCCACGGCTCTCGTGCTAAACTTTCAAAAGGGAAACTTTGATAAAATGAGAAAAATTGTAAGAAAAAAACTGAAAGGAGCAGCTACAAAGGTAAAAAGTGTGCAAGAGGCGTGGTCATTGTTAAAAAACACCATCCTGAAGCATAGTCCAGATGTATTCCATACATTAAAAAAGGTGGAAAGAAGGCAAAATGATTACCAGCATGGTTAAAAAGGGAGGTGAAAGAAGCTATTTTAGCCAAAAGATCTTCATTCGAAAATTGGAAGAAGGATCCAACAGAAGAAATAGGATAATGCATGAACATTGGCAAGTTAAATGTAAGACATTGATAAGACAGGCTAAGAGAGAATTTGAAAAGAAGTTGGCCGTAGAAGCAAAAACTCACAGTAAAAACTTTTTAAATATACCCGAAGCAGAAAGCCTGTGAGGGAGTCAGTTGGACCATTAGATGATTGAGGGTTAAAGGGGCACTTAGAGAAGATAAGACCATCACAGAAAGATTAAATGATTTCTTTGATTACATACAAGCTATACCGCATCGAGCACGCAGCCTAGTCTTGAATTGTTGATCGGACATGGAGACAGTATGCCGACCTACTCGTGGACTCCTAGTTTAAGTATTGACGCATATGGGAACCTGAGGGATTGGAGGGGGGGGGGCTGTTTTCTGAAATTGAAGTTTCTGGTTTGGCTTGGGGGGACATAGCAGGGTAATGTGTCACTCCTTTTCTCTTTTTTTGTTCCCGGCTTGTGTATTGTCTGCTCTGCTTAGCGGTTGGGGGGGAGGGGGGAGTGGGGAGGGGGGTGGGAGAAAATCATAAATGTATTTGAGTACTAGATCCTCTCCTTGTGGGTTCAGGGGGTGCGCTGTTGGCATACCCTGTTCCATTGTACTGTATGTTTGGTTTGCTCAATAAAAATTGTTTCACATAAAAAATGATTTCTTTGCTTCGGTGTCTACAAAAGAGTATATTGGGGAGATACCCATTCCGGAGAAAGTTTTCATGGGTAATGATTCAGATGGACTGAACCAAATCATGGTGAAACTAGAAGATGTGGTAGGCCTGGTAATTTATGCAATTGTGTGCCCGTGTGATTTGATATACGAGCAGGCAAATAAGGCAACGCATCATCGAACACAAAAGTAGACTTAGGACAGGTAAAATTGGTGCTCCATTGGTAGCCCATTGGGATACGGCCAAACATGTTCTTGATGATCTTAAGTTCTTTGTTATTCAACAGTGCCAGGTGCGCCAACAAGGTGACATAAGTAACATTCTTAGGAAAATAGAACAGAGATATATTTACACATGGAACACTGTGTATCCCAATGGATTAAATGATATGATTGAGTAGGAAGCTTTTTTCAATACCTAATGGGGTTATGTTATCTGTTTATGAGCAGATTTATGTGCTTAAGAACTGCAGTGTATTTCCTGATTTTGCTATGTGAGGAGAGTCTGAATCTTTTAGTTTGGGAGACTTTGGTTTTGGTTGGATTCGGTGCTTTGGGAGAGCGGGTGAAGAGTTGACTTGGAGTTTTTCAAGTTTTAGGTGTGGTATTGGTTCACTATTTGTGCATATATACGTATGAATTCCTGGGGAGTAAATGATCTAATGACGTGCAATTCTCAACGGAGAATTCTTTGCGTTTTTTGAAGGTTTTTTAGTCCCTCCTCTAAGGTAATGACGTATACCGTTAGCTATTTAATGATTGGGTATGGGGCGGTTAAATAGACGCACGTTACGGTTGCACGTCAGGCTTCCTTGAGAAGACCCGGTTACGGTGGTGACATTCTACACAGCACCTTCGGCGTTTTACACAGCAAGCACGGCAGTGCTATATCGTCATTTGTAGACTGAATCTGTGAACAATTGAGGTAAGATTCTGAGGACCACTTGTTTATTGTATGTCAGTGTTAGTAATGATGAGGATTGCATTTGTTTGACGCCATTAGAAGTGGGTCTAGTGTACGCATGCGCATGAAGGTGGCGTGTGCATTAGAGGGAGTCTGGCTCCAACGCGATTGATTTTTAGGTTTTGTCCTTAAGTTGGTAAATAATCGTCAGTCAGGATTTGTGATAAACTCTTGGTGAGTCAGTAAAAAATTTTGTTAAGACCCAAAAGGTTGTAATGCGTTACGTAACATAGAAGGAAGAGTCAACATCAGCAGAGTTAAAGTATCTGTTCTTTTGATACAGTGTAACACTAGGTCTAGGTGAGCTAATATCATGGTAAATGTTAGTTAAATGATTAATATTATGGGTAACTTCATTGGCATTATAAGCAATTAATGTATCTTAAATTAATATAAATCATATGCAATTTGATGCAGGTCAGAAAAATTTTCGAATCAGTTGGACGTATTTCTGATTGAATGATGTCCCTGTGGAGACTGAAAATGGATTAAGGCAGCTTAAATAAGCTCTGATGTATACCAGATATTTAATACAAATTACCTGCAAAGTTGCAGCTTAGCCTGTTAAACATTTTTAACAAATGTGGTATCAGTTTCTCTGGTGTTAAGTATATCTGGTTGGTATCATATATTTAAGGTGATGGTGCACAGGGTGGATTTACCTGTTTTGAATATAATATTTATTTTAATTATTATAATATGTTTTTTGTAAGGTTATAGAGTCCAATGCTATGTGCGATTGATATTCACACAATAAACATCATGCAACACAAGGATATAAAACTGATGTATGGATGTTGATGAACCTGTGCTTTGAAGACATCAATATATGCCTGTTATTTAAGCCAGATATCATCTTTCCCTGAAGAAGCCCCAGGGGAGGGGTGAAACGGGTATCTCGTCGGGTATTATATTGTTCATCACAACATAATGTATTATAATATTGTTTGTTTAAATAAATCTGTAGATACTTTGTATCTTTCATAATAGTTTGAAAATCAAGTGTGAAGATAATGTTTTGTGATATACTTTGAGCACGATATGAGTTACAAGCATTGTTAATTTACATGATGTATTTTAATGTGATTTTGTGGTGTGGAATATGGTAGCATGTTTGGTATGTATTTTAATGTGGGTATCTTTTGTAGCACATAGTGGTACCTGTATAACATGTATTTTTGATCTGATTATTAAATAAAAATTATATACATAACATTTGTTTGGCATTAAAATGTGCCTCTGGATTAGTAGTACATACGAGAATAAAGCATTTGCATTGAATTGGTAATTATGGATTTTTGCAGAGTAATAGTCGTGCTTAGTTTGGAGGGTAGAGAGTCTGTAGGCGTGTAGTGTAGATTTGTAAGTGGCTGCGTGCATAGGGGTAGGGTTTTTTGCGCCAGGTTCTTTCTTTACTTCTGAGGTTGTTTTTTAGATTTTTTAAATCAGTGGAGAACCAGGGATTTTTAGCTGACTGACAGTGGTGTATTTCTTTATTGACAATAGGGCAAATTTCATTGGCTATGGTGGTGGTGAGATTGTTCCAGGAGGAAAGGGCAGCATCGGGATTGATGAGGTCTAGGTTGTTGGTAAAATTGTCAAAAGCAGAGATGAGGTCTTCAGTGGCACATGGTTTGCGAAAGGAGATTTTGTTACTATGTATGGGGGTGATAGAGGAGGGCAATTTTATGGAGAGGAGTATTAATTAAGTTGACTTAGAAAATAGCCACTGCTATTACTAGCAACGGTAACATGAAATAGACTTAGTTTTTGGGTACTTGCCAGGTTCTTATGGCCTGGATTGGCCACTGTTGGAAACAGGATGTTGGGCTTGATGGACCCTTGGTCTGACCCAGTATGGCATGTTCTTATATAAATAGGTGCATACAGTGAGGCCTTTCCCAGGGTCTCTCTCTCTCTCGCTCTCTCTTAGCTCAGAAATGGCCAAACATTTATGCCCAAAACACCTCGGAATTCTGAAGACATATATACAGGCAAGGTGATATATACAAACATTTATTGCGTCTGGCCATTTTGGACATATCGCACAGCTTAACGCCAGGGAAAAAGGTGTAGTATTTTTGGCTTTAAAACCATGCGATAGCATGTGTTATGATATCGCATGGTGCGATATATCACCTAATTTAACTATCTGTATAGTTATCTGTATAGTTTAGTTTACGGAGACTTATTGTTACTGTTCCATGTAAAAAGCCCTGGTCGGGCTTGTAAGACCAGGGCAATTGCCGTTCTATGTAAACCGGACTGATTTGTATCTTATACAGGAATTTCGGTATATAAAAATGAAAAATAAATAAATAAATAAATAAAACCCGCCCAAACTCCTCCGCCGATCCTGCCCCCTCAAAAATTTGCATTCGTGACATGTGTTACTATACTTTTTGCATGCATTATGGCGTTAATGTGTTATTGCGCTTGTTAACGCCATTATGCATTTTGATAAATGATCCTATAAGTTAGCTGGATAAGTACCCATGCCTCAGAAAGATCATGTCCCACACACCATTTATCAGGTTACATAGTTATTTGGTTATGTAGCAGCCACTGAATGCAGCTAAAAACTCCACCACTTTGTCCATACTTATCTGGCTAAGTGGCTCTGAATATCAGGCCCTATATATCTTAGAGATATAATTATTTTGGCTACTCAAATCATATATCACACAACTATCAACTCAAAACCATACAAAGTGACATATATTTTCTTTATTACATAGAAAAAATATTACAACAATCTTTAAATAATTAACATATTGTGGGTAATATGTTAAATATTTAAAGATTGTTGTAATATTTTTTCTATGTAATAAAGAAAATATATGTCACTTTGCATGGTTTTGAGCCTATATATCTTAGGGCAGGAGTAGCCAACTGCAGTTTTCGAGAGCTACAATCAGGCCTAGTTTTCAGGATATCTGCAATGAATAGGCAAGATGTAGATGCTTTTGGTATCAGAGGTGCACTTTACTTCTTAAGCATTGTGAGCATCTTATGCCAAATGATGTGTACATTTGTTGCTGCCTGCCATTTACAGGTGAGATGAACTCACCAGCTGTGGCTCGCGTGGTGTCCAGCCACTGAGCCATGCCTTCAAAGACATTTGGTTCCAGCCTTTCCATGGGGGTGAGGATGATTGATCAAGGGGCTCTTCCTCTGGTCCGCTATATATATATATATATTTATTTCTGGCCACCATCTTGGCTTTCAACTGTGCCTTGATGTCCCGGTACTTGTGGGCTACCTGTGCCCCTCTTTGTTGGACTCCTCTGCGCCTAGAGATGCCCTGGGCTGGGTTGCACCATATCTGGCCCTTGGATGCCTTTGAGGTCTTCTCCACCCAGTTGCCAAACAACATGGCATAATGCTCCAGGAACCCTGCAATGACTGTGTCATTATCCTGCACACTGAACTTGATAGCCATGAGATGAGGGCGTCCTACTGCCTGCTTGCCTACCAGAAGAGGGTGCCATTTCCACTTCTGGAGAGGTGTCCTCCCTTTTCTTGCTCTCCCTCTCACTCCCCACTCCCTTCCCTTCTTCCCCTCTCCTGCCCCTGCCCCTGCCCTGCCAACTCCCTTCCCCTCTGCCCTCTCTCTCTATCCCTAGCCTGCCGTCCTCCTCCTCCTGTCTTCGCCTGCCTATCCCCTTCCATTTCCCACCTCCTCCTATCCCTACCCTCCAGCCTATCTCTATTCCTGTTTCTGTCCCTACTCCTACTCCTCCTCTTCCTAGCACTCCTGCCCTTGTCCTCCTGCCTCCTCTCCTCTCTTTCCCATGCCTCTCATGCTCCATCCTCCTCACTCCTCCTCACCACAAACCAGTGGCGTAGCTACGGGTGGGCCTGGGTGGGCAGTGGCCCACCCACTTTCCATTCAGGCCCACCCAAATTTCTTTGCAAAACACTGCAGCCAATAAAAGCAGGCAGCATCAGCAGGCACCCAAGGGAGAAAAAAAAATAAAATCAGCTGATGTGTTGCGGCTCCCGGTGTCCCACAGCCCCAGTAATACTTCCCTTTACCTTCTTCCTGCCCCCGTGGGCCAATGGAAAACCTCCTATCTTCTTCCTGCCCCCGTGGGCCAATGGGAAACCTATCTTCTTCCTGCCCCCGTGGGCCAATGGGAAACCTCCTCCCTTCTTCCTGCCCCCATGGGCCAATGGGAAACCTCCTCCCTTCTACCTGCCCCCGCGGGCCAATCGGAAGCCTTCTTCCTGCCAGTGGAAGGAGGAAGCCTCTGATTGGCTGGTGGGGCAGGAAGAAGGGGGTCATCAGGGTTGGAGGAGTGGCAGTGTTCAAGCCACGGGCTGGAAATGCAGGGCAGGGAGGTGACTGGGGTGTGTGAGAGACAGAGACTGGGCAGGGAGGGTGACTGGGGTGTGTGTGAGACAGAGCCTGGGCAGGGAGGGTGACTGGGGTGTGTGTGAGACAGAGCCTGGGCAGGGAGGTGACTGGGGTGTGTGTGAGACAGAGACTGGGCAGGGAGGGTGACTGGGGTGTGTGTGAGACAGCGACTGGGCAGGGAGGGTGACTGGGGTGTGTGAGAGACAGAGACTGGGCAGGGAGGGTGACTGGGGTGTGTGTGAGACAGAGACTGGGCAGGGAGGGTGACTGGGGTGTGTGTGAGACAGAGCCTGGGCAGGGAGGTGACTGGGGTGTGTGTGAGACAGAGCCTGGGCAGGGAGGGTGACTGGGGTGTGTGTGAGACAGAGACTGGGCAGGGAGGGTGACTGGGGTGTGTGTGAGACAGAGACTGGGCAGGGAGGTGACTGGGGTGTGTGTGAGACAGAGACTGGGCAGGGAGGGTGACTGGGGTGTGTGTGGGGTGTGACTGGGGTGTGTGTGTGAGAGACAGAGCTGCTGCTCCTGGTATGTGCTTTCAAGGGAAAGGAGTAGGAGAGTTGCTGGAGATGGTAAGTAAAAGTGGCATTTTAAGTTTATTTTTCTTGATTGACTGCCATTTTAATTATTGAGTATTATGTGATGTGGTCTGCTGTTTGAAATATTTTATTGATATTTGGACAATGTTTAATAATTTTTATGAGTTTTGTTGGATGTTATTCTGTTCATCAGCTGTTTTGAAACATTTATTAATATAGTTTTACAGTTATTTTCTGTGTGGGGCTCTATTAGGGATGTGAATCGTGTCCTCGATCGTCTTAACGATCGATTTTCGGCTGGGAGGGGGAGGGAATCGTATTGTTGCCGTTTGGGGGGGTAAAATATCGTGAAAAAATCGTGAAAAAAATCGTGAAAAAATCGAAAAAATCGAAAATCGCAAAACCGGCACATTAAAACCCCTAAAACCCACCCCCGACCCTTTAAATTAAATCCCCCACCCTCCCGAACCCCCCCAAATGACTTAAATAACCTGCGGGTCCAGCGGCGGTCCGGAACGGCAGCGGTCCGGAACGGGCTCCTGCTCCTGAATCTTGTTGTCTTCAGCCGGCGCCATTTTCCAAAATGGCGCCGAAAAATGGCGGCGGCCATAGACGAACACGATTGGACGGCAGGAGGTCCTTCCGGACCCCCGCTGGACTTTTGGCAAGTCTCGTGGGGGTCAGGAGGCCCCCCACAAGCTGGCCAAAAGTTCCTGGAGGTCCAGCGGGGGTCAGGGAGCGATTTCCCACCGCGAATCATTTTCGTACGGAAAATGGCGCCGGCAGGAGATCGACTGCAGGAGGTCGTTCAGCGAGGGTTCCGGCGCCTCGCTGAACAACCCTCCTGCAGTCGATCTCCTGCCGGCGCCATTTTCCATACGAAAACGATTTGCGGCGGGAAATCGCTCCCTGACCCCCGCTGGACCTCCAGGAACTTTTGGCCAGCTTGTGGGGGGCCTCCTGACCCCCACGAGACTTGCCAAAAGTCCAGCGGGGGTCCGGAAGGACCTCCTGCCGTCCAATCGTGTTCGTCTATGGCCGCCGCCATTTTTCGGCGCCATTTTGGAAAATGGCGCCGGCTGAAGACAACAAGATTCAGGAGCAGGAGCCCGTTCCGGACCGCTGCCGTTCCGGACCGCCGCTGGACCCGCAGGTTATTTAAGTCATTTGGGGGGGGTTCGGGAGGGTGGGGGATTTAATTTAAAGGGTCGGGGGTGGGTTTTTAGGGGGTTTTAGTGTGCCGGCTCACGATTCTAACGATTTATAACGATAAATCGTTAGAATCTCTATTGTATTGTGTTCCATAACGGTTTAAGACGATATTAAAATTATCGGACGATAATTTTAATCGTCCTAAAACGATTCACATCCCTAGGCTCTATAGCAGCTTGGCTTGTTCTGTTTTCCTAATAGGAGGTGTATTAGTGTTTAGGACCTGATTTAATATTTGTAGTGTTGCCTTTTCATAGATAGGTTGTTATATGTTCCATAATGTAGGTGTAACTTTGTGCGGGTTAGTTTGTGTGCATTATTGCAGATCCTGGGACTGTTAGGTGCTATATTTCTCTTTCCATTTCTCCAGGTTTGCACTGCATGCAGAGTGGCTTTTTTTGGTTTTCCATTCCAGTTTCTATCTCCATATTTATAATGTGTGGTCTTTCTGTACTTTGGTGAAGGTCGGTTCTGTGTGTGTGCCCGAGGTGAGGTATTTTACTAGCATGGAGGCATTTGTATCAATCTTATTTGTGGATGCAGAGTGTATGTTTACATGATGATAGCTTAGTAAATGACGGGGCTGCATAGCCTTTTTCTCCTGTCTACCCAGTTATCCTCTCCACACTGCTAAGGATACATCCCAGCTGTCAGCCAAAGGGTGTGACCACCTTCAAGACATCTCTTTATCCAGAACAGTCTTTTTTTTTTCTGTTCTTCCTTTGTAAAGAAATGGGGATAGAAACAGAAACATAGAAACATAGAAATGACGGCAGAAGAAGACCAAACGGCCCATCCAGTCTGCCCAGCAAGCTTCACATTTTTTTCTCATACTTATCTGTTTCTCTTAGCTCTTTGGTTCTATTTCCCTTCCACCCCCACCATTAATGTAGAGAGCAGTGATGGAGCTGCAACCAAGTGAAATATCAAGCTTGATTAGTTATGGGTAGTAGGGGAAGTAACCGCCGCAATAAGCAAGCTACACCCATGCTTATTTGTTTTACCCAGACTGTGTTATTCAGCCCTTATTGGTTGTTTTTCTTCTCCCCTGCCGTTGAAGCAGAGAGCTATGCTGGATATGCGTGAAGTATCAGTTTTTCTTCTCCCCTGCCGTTGAAGCAGGATATGCATTGAAAGTGAAGTATCAGGCTTATTTGGTTTGGGGTAGTAACCGCCGTAACAAGCCAGCTACTCCCCGCTTTGTGAGTGCGAATCCTTTTTTCTTCTCCCCTGCCGTTGAAGCAGAGAGCTATGCTGGATATGCGTGAAGTATCAGTTTTTCTTCTCCCCTGCCGTTGAAGCAGAGAGCTATGCTGGATATGCGTGAAGTATCAGTTTTTCTTCTCCCCTGCTGTTGAAGCAGAGAGCTATGCTGGATATGCGTGAAGTATCAGTTTTTCTTCTCCCCTGCCGTTGAAGCAGAGAGCTATGCTGGATATGCGTGAAGTATCAGTTTTTCTTCTCCCCTGCCGTTGAAGCAGAGAGCTATGCTGGATATGCGTGAAGTATCAGTTTTTCTTCTCCCCTGCCATTGAAGCAGAGAGCTATGCTGGATATGCGTGAAGTATCAGTTTTTCTTCTCCCCTGCCGTTGAAGCAGGGAGTTATGCTGGATATGCGTGAAGTATCAGTTTTTCTTCTCCCCTGCCGTTGAAGCAGAGAGCTATGCTGGATATGCGTGAAGTATCAGTTTTTCTTCTTTTCTGCCGTTGAAGCAGAGAGCTATACTGGATATGCATTGAAAGTGAAGTATCAGGCTTATTTGGTTTGGGGTAGTAACCGCCGTAACAAGCCAGCTACTCCCCACTTTGTGAGTGCGAATCCTTTTTTCCACATTTCCTCTTGCTGTTGTAGCTTAGAGCGATGTTGGAGTCACAGTAACCATGTGTATGTTTATTGAATAAGGGTATTGTCTCCAGGCAGTAGCCGTCATTCTGGCTAGCCACCCACTCTTTATTGACGGCCTCTTGATTTTATGGATCCACAGTGTTTATCTCACGCCCCTTTGAAGTCCTTCACAGTTCTGGTCTGCACCACTTCCTTCGGAAGGGCATTCCAGGCATCCACCACCCTCTCTGTGAAGAAATACTTCCTGACATTGGTTCTGAATCTTCCTCCCTGGAGCTTCAAATCGTGACCCCTGGTTCTGCTGATTTTTTTCCTATGGAAAAGGTTTGTCGTTGTCTTTGGATCATTAAAACCTTTCAAGTATCTGAAAGTCTGTATCATATCACCTCTGCTCCTCCTTTCCTCCAGGGTGTACATATTTAGATTCTTCAATCTCTCCTCATAAGTCATTTGATGAAGACCTTCCACCTTTTTGGTCACCCTTCTCTGGACCGCCTCCATCTTGTCTCTGTCTCTTCGGAGATACGGTCTCCAGAACTGAACACAATACTCCAGGTGAGGTCTCACCAAGGACCTGTACAAGGGGATAATCACGTCCCTTTTCTTACTCGATATTCCTCTCTCTATGCAGCCCAGCATTCTGGCTTTAGCTATCGCCTTGTCACATTGTTTCGCCGACTTCAGATCAATGAATGTCAGGAGCCCCTGGATCAATGAATGTCAGGAGCCCCTGGACTCGATTCAGCAAATGTCAGCATCAGAGGAAGACTAAAACTAAATAGTTGAGCCATAGGAAAGGAAAAGAAATCTTCAAAGATATTTATCTGTTTTATTGATACAGATTAATAAGGCATTTGCTCAATTATGGTAAATATTTTGGTACAAATTCAATGATGAAGGAACCCTCTTTCCTATTTTCTTAAACTTATCAAACGCAGTAATTCATGACCATCTTAATAGGCATCATTGTGTGGTAAAGTATACCTTTGTCACTCTGTCTTATGCTTAATCATAGGTCAGTCCATATTTTTAAGTGTTTTTGTTGCTTAATTCACCCCAGTGATATACTCCAAATTTCTAGCAATAATCTTGTGTTACATCAATTCAAGGTTACTTTTGTTGAAAATTATGAACCAAACTTATCTGGATAATACGATGTTATTACTTCTTCTTAACCACCATCGACTTTGAGCTTGATGCCCTCAAATTGTCAGCAATATGAGAATTCACTATATTGCTGTTCTATGCCCGACATTGCACAATGTTTCGGACTAGCATCGAGTCCTTCTTCAAGGGCGTAATATATTCCACAGCATGGCGTATCTTGGCGTGGCATCAAGCTCAAAGTCGATGGTGGTTAAGAAGTAATAACATCGTATTATCCAGATAAGTTTGGTTCATAATTTTCAACATAAGTAACCTTGAATTGATGTAACAAGATTATTGCTAGAAATTTGGGGTGAATTAAGCAACAAAAACACTTAAAAATATGGACTGACCTATGATTAAGCATAAGGCAGAGTGACAAAGGTATACTTTACCACACAATGATGCCTATTATGATGGTCATGAATTACTGCGTTTTGATAAGTTTAAGGAAAGAGGGTTCCTTCATCATTGAATTTGTAATTAGTTTGAACCTAGTTCCATCTTAAAAGTACATTGCCTTTCTGAGCTTTTTTCAAGTAGAAATATTTTGGTACAACATTCCAGAGGGTTTTAAAACATCTCACAGAATACTGTGATGCATGATGAGATATTTGTCTTTATAGTAGACTAGTATATGGTTCTTTGTAAGTTATGAGATACTGCCACTTGAGATCTCTTTAAGTATAATTGAAATGCTTTCATAACTATATATTAGGTTTAGCATTGGTAGCTGCTTGAAGTAATTGAGTTTAAAATATTAAAAGTATAACAGCTGTAGCAGATTATTTAGAAATCTATTGTCAGGTGTGTGTGTGTGAAAGTATTTATCAATAAGAATTTGAATTCCATGGCTCAGACCTTTAGTGCCCACCCATGTTAACCTTGGGCCCAGCCAAAAATTCATTTCTGGCTACGCCACTGCCACAAACACCACTCCTCCTCACTCCTCTACTCCTCATCACTCCTCCACTAGCACTCCTCAGCACCAAAAGACAGACAGACAAACTGGACTAACAAACAAAAACTTTCCAAAAAAGAATACAAAAGACCAAGGTAAAGGGAAACAGATGACAACAGAAGCCCAGACAGGTTATTCAGGTAATCGATTCAGAAAAAGCTCCTACTCCCACTATTCAACTCACCAACTCTCCTCTCCTCTCTCTCCCATGCCTGAAAGAGGCAGCTGCAGAAAGTTGGGATATATAAACTGAAAAAAACAACACACAAATTTACACTAGCCATAGCATGTGCTGTGCATTATTTACCTATGCAGGAGTCTACAAATTAGCCTAACCATTCCCTTTTTTTAATCACAGGCACTATTTGCTTAGCTTTTTGATGAATCTATGCCTTTGTATTAGAGGCAATGGAGGGTAAAGTAACATGTCTATGGTCACATGGAATGATAATGGGATTTGAACCATGATTTTCCTGGTTTATACCCTGCTGCTCTAACCACTAGGCTACTTCTCCACTCGGTTTAATATTGCACATAAAAGGGGATAAGTCTATTAATCCAAACAACTATTTTACCTTACATTCAGGAAAAAATGTAATATATATCTTAACAAGAACACTTAATAATTTATTATTTATTTATTTATTTATTTAAATTAATTTATATACCGGAGGTTCCTGTATAATATACATATCACCCCGGTTCACAAAGAACAGTAACTATCGCTACAAATAGCGGTTTACATAGAACAGAATAAAAGAAGTTTTACATTGAACAAAAACAAAGTAATAAGTTTTACATTGAAGTCAGCATGTGTAAATTTCTGATTAACAAAGGAAGAAAAAAATAGATCTGAATAACTCGTTGTGGGCTTGAAAAGACTTTTCTTCATGTTCTTGGCTCTAGGGGAAAGCTTGTTTGAAAAGCCAAGTCTTAAGTTTCCCTTTAAATGTAGAGTATTACAATCAAATATATTGCAAAGCAATTGTCACAAAGCAATTCTTGTGTTTAAACAATGCTGTATTAATTTAAACATCATTGCAGATCAATTAACCATGTATCTGTATACAAAAATTTGTATTCATGTAAATATCATTACCCATCAATTAACCATCCCATTAATAAAATAGTTAAACCAACATTCTCTCAAAAATACTAACATTCACAGACTCATGTCACCCCACACATACAACACACCCCACACATTAATTAAAAACTAATCTCACAATGTCTCAAAGATTAGAGAAGCATTCCTATCACAACATTAAATCTCTTCAAATAATTATGAAAAGGCTTCAAACATTCCAATTCATAGAAAAACCATCAGTGGATGATATTCAGGGACTTCCAAGAACACGTTTTATTTTTAAATCATCAAACCAGTTTCTAAGTCCAAGATGATATCCCAATACACCATTCCAAAGAGGGTTTATATATTCAAAATTATATATTGATCTCCCTATGCTGATGTCCCAACAGGGGCCCATTTTCACCTTGTTCAAAAGACTGTTTCAGGGGAACATACGTTCTTATATCATGAATCACAACCTTCCTATTTTCCACAGCAGAGCAAGAGCCATCCCAGTTCTGGAGACCGTTTCCTCGCAAATAATTCAACCTTATCATTAATGTGCTGACGCTGTGGAAAGTTTTGGCATTGAAATAATGAGGTTGAATTATTTGCGAGAAAACGGTTTCCAGCTTTAGTTACGCATTGAACCTTACGTCCCCAACAGCAATATTTTCTTTCTAAACACAACCTTCCTCAAGATCCAATCCAAATCTCCTTCTCCTCAATGTCAAGTGTTCCCTTTAAGACTAGTTTGCTGTGTGCAAACATTTTTGCACATGAGCAAAAATATTTGGTTACATTATCCTATAAGCAGTGCAGCAATGGAAAACAGAAACATCATCATTTCTCACAAAATATCAAACAATAAAATCAAGACATAAAATATTCATATTGAAATCATACTAATAAATAGAATAAATGTTAAAACAACCAACAAACTTCCAAAATTCCCAAAACACCAATAAAATATTTCAAAACAGCAGAAACATCAAACATCACCTAATAATAAAAATAAAGATTCTAAAAACTCCTCTAATCTGGGATCTTTTGATTTCTAGTCACCTTGAGATTGTCACGGATTGGGAGAGGGAGAGCCACACAAATGTAATTTTCTTTCTCTCTCTCACAGGCACATACATAAGCAGGCTCCCAATCTCTCTCTCTCTCTCTCTCTCTTTCTCAGGCACACACACAAACAGGCTCCCAATCCCTCTCTCTCTCACACTCACACACAGACATGCTCACATACAAGCTGTCTCTAATGCTTTCTTTCCTCTATATGTTCTTGTATGCTGACCCTCTCTCCATGGGATTTGCAGGCAGCAGCAGCTACCTGTTTGGATCCATGCACTGCCACTCATATGCACACACAAGCTCTCATACATGCTATTGCTCTCACATGCAAACATTTGCACATGCTATTGCTCTCAATCACACCTCTTGCACACGCTATTGCTCACACTCACTCACACAACTCTCACACTCTCTCTCTCCCCCTGAATGTGCATTTTGCCAGCAGCAGCAGCAGTCTCTTCTCATTGACCTGCCATTAATGCCGCTGCCATCTCTCTTCCACTGCATGGATAGACCTTCTCTCTTTAGCTATGTGACCTGGCCCTGATGAGGCAATGTTCTCTTTTTGGCCGAACGGCCTGGCCCCAATGGCAGCAACATCCTTGCTTTGATCATGTGGCCTGGCACCAATGTGGTAACATCCTCTCTTTGGCCACACAGCCCAGCCCTTATGCAGCAACTTTTTCTCTTCAACTGCCTGGCTTGGGCCTGATGTGGTAGCCTTCTCTTGGGCCACATAGCTGGGCCTGACACTGCAATCTTCTATATTTAGCTGTGGGGCCCAGGCCCTCTCAGAAGCCTTCTTTCTTTGGTCTGGGCCTAGCTAGGATTGAAAAAGAAGTAGCGGGACCACTGAGACTCAAGGTACAGGCCCCATGTGCCTGGTGCTAATGACCTTCCTGCTGCAGTGCAGCACTAGAAAGAAGGGAGAAAGGAGACCACGGCGGCACAGTACAGATCTTGCTGTGGCACACCAGTTTACCACAGCACAGTGGTTGAGAAGCTCTGGCCTAGTGTATTCAGCGTTCAAGAAAAATGATATTGTCCGGTCACTGTCAGGCTATAATAAAAATTGCCTTGTCAGCCATATTGTAACATCTTACAGGCTTCTTATCTAGTCATTCTAGGAGTAATATTATAACTGCCTGCATAAATAATGTCAATTACCTGGGGACTTTACACTGATTTTCAAAGAGAATGTATAAACACATTTTCCATTTGAAAATAGTCCCATGAAAATCACATGCACACATTTACACCAGCTAATTAATGTGTATAGATTTTTATTTTTGGAAAAAATACACACACCGTTTTTAAGAAGAACATAAGAACATGCCATACTGGATCAGACCAAGGGTCCATCAAGCCCAGCATCCTGTTTCCAGCAGTGGCCAATCCAGGCCACAAGAACCTGGCAAGAACCCAAAAACTAAGTCTATTCCATGTTACCGTTGCTAGTAATAGCGGTGGTTTTGAAAATGTAAAAGTATTCACATAAGTTCAAATCCACTTCCAGAAATAAGTCCAAACAACGTGGATAAAAGTTGCATATAGGGCCACTTTGAGCATTTTTTTTACCTCACATCGGGCAGGTAATTTTGTATGTAGCAAGCTACTATAAACCTGGTTCCTGCCCACCACTGCATCCAATTTGAAGGAATATAAAAATACATCAGAACCCATTGAGCTCTCCTGTGAATGACAAATATTCTAGAGAACTAGAATCTAGCACTTACTGTTAACAGGTTGGGAAAATGGCTGTACTGTTTAGCCTACCCAGAGAACAGCACTACATAGCCAGTAGAGAAGGAAGCCAAAGGAATGCTGGGAGACCATTTAAGGAAGAAAAGGCACAAATTTAGCTGGCTCTATCTGTGTGTGCGGGCTGGGATGGCCAGAAATTGGAGCCAGGAAGAGAGGAGTGCATCTGGCAGCCCTACAATGAGTTCTTCTTCTGAAGAGCTAATTATCAAGAGGGAAAGACAGAAGTCTGCACTCTGAGGAAATAGAGATACAGACATCTGATATTGCTTCATAGTTGAGCTACATGAAAAATCCCAACAAGTATTAGAGGATCCAGGAACTTAGAGATTGAGATACTTCCTTTCCAGAGATATCCAGGCCCCAGAACACATGGCTGGATCACCCTCCTAAACGACTGAGTTAAATAATCCAAACTTTGCACAGAAAGTATCTTAGCAGAGGAGGGAGAAGGTTTATTCCCTTGCCTTTTGTCACAAATTCAGTATCTCGTCTTAATAGTTTCAGCCTTTCAGCCGAAGTCAAGCATAAACCCTAGCTGACAGGTATAGCCACATGAGATAGTGTTGGGAAAGAGAAGCTGATAGACAGTGGTCTTTTGTAAGAGATGGAAACCAGGCCCGCTTTCTGTTTTGTACCAAGTAAATCAAGTGAAAAAGCTCTCCAGGAAAGAGAGACCTTTCACTTACTGCAGTGCTCATCTATTTGGTTTGTCATCTATCCAGCTCCACCATCAAGAGGGACTTCTTCATTTTCTTGATTGTTTTTTTTCCATACAATTTTGTGTTTGAGACAGGGTGCACCCTTTATAAACTGGTGACATTGGGGTGGATCTGTCTCCCCCCCCCCCTTTTCGAGTACTCAGAGGTAAAGACAATTTTTGAAAGTTGTGTACTTCACTGATTTTTCCCCAACCTTTTTCTATAAATGTTCCTTAATTATTTTTACTAGCCGTATGAGTACGTTGGGTGCCCTGGCTAACAGGCCATACCCAGTATTATTTTAGCCTTGTTTGATTTAGAAAAAGAAAACTGCAAGTTTATATTATACTTCACTACTGTACTTTTCCCATTCAATGTTCTGGTTGGATTTACTGTCTACTTACACAATGCTAGTAAACAGGTAAATACTGTTTTATTCTGGTGTGATGATTTTATCTAGTCTTTGGTGCCACAAGTGAGAAGCTGTTTGGGAAGGGCACAGAATTGTGGTATCGGGGTGACCGGGATCCTGTATCATCCCCCTATTCGGGCTACGAACCTAAAGATAAATCGTATTAGTAAATCTAATTTCTCATGTGGTGCTCCCCACCCCAAGCATAGGGGTAATTTATAGTACAAACCAAGGGGGGGAACATATGAAGTAAGGCATGGGGGTATCTTGCTGGTGTGGTGGATACTACCCTTAACAAATAAGCTGTCACATGTGGGTAACTTGCTGGTGTGGCGGATACTACCCTTGGCAAATAGACTTCAAAATGTGATGCAACGCCATCATTGCTCGTGTTGCTTCAATAGCAGGGGGGGTGGGGGGGGGGGGGGAAGGAAAGGAGGAATTTGATTCAAACAGCAACCAACAAAGACACTGAACTGTACATTCTGGGAAAGCACATGAGCATGGGGGTAACTTGCTTGGTGGGGGTAACTTACTTGATACAAAAGCCTGCTACTACACTACTGATACAACTCCAACATTGCACATTGCTCTCTGATTCAATGGAGGGGGGAATTGGTCTCAAACAATAACCAACAAGAGCCCTGACTTTGGCGATCAGAGTAACTGATAGGTATGGGAAAATGATAACTATGGGAGCTTTCTGGGCAGACTGGATGGGCCGTAGGGTCCTTTTCTGCTGTCACTTTCTATGTTTCTATAAAAGCCCTTTTCTGGGTAAAGTCACTGTTTTACCCAAAGAAGTAGCTTTGAAGATTACCCTCCCTTTGTATATTATATAAAGTCACATACAGAATTTGCAATATGAAAGTTTGCAGCATGTTCTTTTAATGTGTAGGGTTAGGTATGGATCAAATCTGCTAGTGGTCAGTTATAGCACAGTCATGAGAACTTCTGGACTCATCCCAAAACAGAAGCACATTCATCATGAGAGAGTTTCCTTCCTTTAAAATGACAGGGACAGCATTCGACCTGAGACGTTCGACCTTCCCAGCAATGGAATTTAAAAACTCCTCGCAAAGTAACAAATTGTAACAGCTAATGTAAAATGAATTGCAACAGCTGAATTTAACCTTGACATTAGGGCTTAATTTAACAATTTTACTTCCAAAATGAGTGAGGACATGTAATGGCTTTTAAATAAAAAAAGGTTGCATAAATCAGTTATCCTATAACCTGCCAGGAAATATGAGAAATATTTTTACTTATTAACCTTGGCCTCTTGTGATGCCATAAAGGGCATGGTTAACTTGCAAAAATATAGCGTGTCTCATGCTTTCAGTCAGACCAGAAGATATATTTTCCCATAGGCAAATAGACCTTGAATTTTCTCATATTGCTGCACTAGTGATGTCATAAACTAATATTACTTTTGAAAGCAATAGTAATGTGAGGTTTTACATCATAGGGCCAGATTTTAGGATCCAGCAAAAGTAAGACAAAATAAAAGTACAAATGACTGCAAGTCAGTCGACTTACACAGTTTTACACAGAAATTAAAAGATGAACAAACTAGCTGTAAGTGAAACTTCTTGATTGGGCTAACTTACTACATCCGTGACTGGCTTTAAAGAGTTATGCTTCCTTCACCAGGTCAGTATAAACTGAGTACTTATTTAATCTTTATTTCTACATATCCAAATGCACTCATATGGCAACCACAATGTCTCGATAGTTTTCGAACAATGCATCTTGCCTAGGGCTTTAGTTTCCTGCAATTTCCAGAAGAAAAAAAATCACTACCCACGACAAAAAAAAACCAAACTGTCCAAGTTTTTGCTTGCATAGTTTTCTTCTGGAAATATTTCTCCTTCCAGAAGTTGCAGGAAATAAAAGCCTTGAGCAAAACATGCTGCTTCAACATTGTGGAAGCAGCCTGATTTGCTGGCTTTTTTGCACTTCTTTTGCCCTGTTTTGCTGAATCCATAAATCTGGCCTATTGCATTCTGTTTCATATTGTTATATTCTGTTCTACTTGAAGCTTAAAAGTCAGCACAATTTCAATGGGATATTAATGAAATCAAAACTGGGCCGAACACCAAAAAATGAACATGAACATATTAATACTGAAAGCAAAAATATCTCCATTCCTCATAAGAGTAAAGATTATTCTCCCTCCCTCTCTCTCTATATCAGCTTATTCCTCAAACATCCCAGGGCTGTAAAATGTACTCATTACAGAGTAGGTCAATTGATGATGCAGCGGTTTTGCATTTGGTCAATAAAGAGGGGAGCAAAATGAATGTTTTCTTTAAACTTTCTTTCCATAGTTACCTTTTCCAGAATCGGAATTAGTTACCAGAGATAGTAAAAACCAGAAAGCCAAAAAATTCTACTTTGCCGGCTCTACTTTTTGCATCCAGCATCCCCTGCTTTGCAGCTAAGGTTTTTTGTTTTTTTTTTAGAGATACTTTTACATGCATTTCTAATTCAGTTATTCTGAAATTTATTCAAAGGATTTATGCTTATGAAATTATAATATAATGCTGCCTATATGCCAATGAGCTGCAGGCAAAGAAAATAATTTTCTTCAATTTACAGTTATGAGGCTGGAGGAAAATGATGCCTTCTTATCACCTCTTTTTCTTTGTATGCCTCAGTATTTTTTTAAGTCTTCACAAGGCAGGAGCTGATGATGAATTCTTAAGCAGATCACACTGATAATTGTATTTCAGAACTGTCATCTCTGTGAAGACTGTCCACGGAGGTGTCTCAGCTCACTTGAGCTATTTGTGTCACTGCTTCTCCAAGAACTCAGTCCTCAATAAAATCCCAACTCACTGGGGATATTGTTAAGTCTTCTGAAAGTATTATTAGATTGAAGGAAAATGTATGGATGACATTTTGTAACAATTAATCAGGAACCATTGATGAAGTTAAGAACAAGGAACCAACTTAAACACACATACACAGACACAGACACAAAATTAGCTTTGTGCCAGTTGTCAAATGGCCCTTTTTGTCACTTGGTTTGATTAATGGACCATTTGGAGTCCCCAAAAAAGTCCTGGTAATTCAAATAAAAAAGAATCATAAATATTGAATAAGTGCACAGTTCCGTTAACCTTGAATACAGTGTGGAATATTCTTGGGGAAAACTCTGATATTCAGAAAATAAATTGCATGTGAGGATTAAAAAAAAACAAATTGGAGATTTTAGAGACTGTCACCTCCCCAACCTTGTCATTCTGATTAGGCTGCTATGATTAATTAGTTTAGTTAGCTTTGCAATCGGGTCACAAACTGCTGGCAGACTTGCTGTGTTGTAATGGTAGGCTTACACCTGGTCTTACAATAACGGAGAATGGTCCACCAGAAAAGATCATAGACTGTTAATCCTCACACGCTAATAGCTGAGAGACCACTCTTTAGAGTTTGAGGCCAACATTTAGAGAGTTATTGGAAAAAGGCGGGAAGCCCTAGCCCTTCTATAGGGTTTTGTGGTGCTATTGAATCGAAGATGGACGCATATTGATTTGTGTAAAAGCTGGGCTCAATTCACCAAAATTCAGGACAGTGATATTTGGAATAGGGATTTCAGGACAGCCTGACTGACAAAATACATTTTGAACCTCATTACAATATGTATGAACCTCATTATTTCTTTTCAGATTTATGGAGTCAAGTTTCCTGACTTTAGCAACATCGTTAATTGGGCAGAGGAAACACACTGAGCATGTCCCTGCTATGATATCAGCTTAAACTAAGGGCAAGAAGTCAAAAATGCATTCCCACACTTCAATCACGCCACAGATTTATTTAAATATACCAGAAAACACTTATGCATACAACATATTAGAATGGCAGCAAATAATATATAAAATGTTGTTCCCTGCCTTGGGTGAATTTCTTTTCAAAATGGCGAGTAATAAATCCAAACAAATAAATAAACTCCACAGGATTAAATGTGAACAAAGTTGTGAAAAATACAATTGAAGTCTTTATGATATGAAAGGAAAACATGTTTATATATACAATGATGTGTCAGACACTGTTCTATGGAGCTATGGGAAATCTCACATGTATGTAATAACAACCTAAAAATGTTAGTCATATCCACATTGCAAAGTTTACCTTACCCTTAAGAGCAGATTTTAATAGCCCTACGCGTGCCGAGCCTATTTTGCTTAGGTCCAGCGACGAGCACAAGCCCCGGGACATGAGTATGTCCCGGGGCTTTGTGAAAGGGGTGGGGGTGGGGGCGGGGGCAGGGCAGGGGAGGGATTGAGGCCTCCGGTAAAGCGGCCATGCCAGGGGATCGCGCGCCGGCATGTGGCTGGCGCGCACAACCTATGCCTGCCCAGAGGCAGTCGCAACTTATGGAACAAAGGTTAGGGGGTGGTTTACGTAGGGCTGGGGGACAGGTTAGGTAGGGGAAGGGAGGGGAAGATGGGGGGAGGCGGAAGGAAAGTTCCCTTCGAGGCTGCTCCGATTTTGGAGCGGCCTTGGAGTGAACAGGAAAAGCCATCGGGGCTCCCCTAGGACTCAGTGTGCGCAAGGTGCACAAGTGTGCACCCCCTTGCGTACGTCGACCCCGGATTTTATAACATGCGCGCGGCTGCACGTGCATGTTATAAAATTGGGTGTAGATTTGTGCATGCCGGGTTGCACACACAAATCTACGCCCGCGCGTAGGTATTAAAATCCGGCCCTTACAGTCTTATGACTGGAATTGCATACCAAGAAGGACCAAATGTTTCACAAACTAAATTTCAAGTGTTTTTGCACCTGGACATTTTGATTTTCCACTCTACCACACCTAGTATATCAAAATGTGACATCTGTAAAACTGAACAATACACACCAAACTATCCAATGGAGGGAGTGAGAAATCTTGAGATAGAAGAACCTGTTTACCAAATGGCGTTAACATATTAATGCATGTTAAATATCCGCATTACCATTGAACACACATTAAAGGAGCAATAATGCATGCTAATGCATTTGCATTAATGGTTACTTTATTTTTTTCAGTTAACACAGATGTTTGCATTAAAATTTAAAGGAGATGATTAATACACAATATTATGCTAACCATCCCATTTAAATATAACACATTTTGCATTAATGTGTTTACACACACAAATACAGCCATTAACACAAAATATTTAACTCTACCTCTAGCAGTGTTATTGTTTTTGTGTTAAATATGCACATGAACATTCTGTTTTTAATGTGTGTTATCAGTGCCTTAGACGCAGGTTGTGTAGGCGTGTGCACAGCCCCTTATTCTATATGAGGATCAGCACCTCCTCAAACTGAGTCCAACGTGCCAGGAAACTAATAGTGCTCATCACATGCAAATGCATGTGAATGGGACTATTAGTTATTCACTTCCAATGCAAAAATAAAAATGTGCGTCCAATTGGCAATAAGTAAAGGAATGAATAAATCAATATTAAGTGTCAGACACTTAATATTAATTTATTCACTCCTTCACTTATTGCCATTTGGTCTGTTTACTGTCACATGTCAGTGAAAGGACCAATCTCCTTTCAGAAGGATGTCCTGAAAGGGGATTGGTCCTATTCGCCGCTTTCGCCGCCGGGCATCCATCTTCGCCGGCGAGGACCGCTTTCGCTGCTTTCGCCGCCGGGCATCCATCTTTGCCGGCGGGGGCCGCTTTCGCAGCTTTCACCGCCGGGCATCCATCTTCGCCGGCGGGGCCACTTTCGCCGCCGGGCATCCACTTCCTGGTACCTGTCAAATGTCATTTGAAATGACAGGTACCAGTGCACCCAGGATACTGTTTAGGCACTGTATAGCGCCTAAACAGTAAAATGGATTGCGCTTCATGGATGCACGTTGGACATGGCTTGCATTTGAAAGCAATTTAAATACAGTATCGAGCAGTAGGTGATGCAGACTGTGCGTGCGGCAAACGCCGGTGCGCCCGGCACTAACGCAGCTCTTCCTACTGCTCCTTACTGTATCGGCCTGCATGTTAATTAACATTTCAAAGTTACTATGTATATTTATCTTCCTAATTTATTATTTATCATTTAGTTACAATGTTACAATGTAAAATAAGCTGCTTCTGCCTTATTTCTGTTCAGTTACATGTAAACCGATGTGATATCTCGATCAAATGTCAGTATATGAAAACAAACAAATAAATAAATAAATGCAAAAGGAAAGCATGTTCACGCAGCATTGTCTAAATTATCAAGAAGGCTCTTCACCCCAAAAAAAATGTTGGCAGTAATTTTTTGGGGGGTTTGACAATTTCTTGGTTTTTACTAAATATTGCTTCCTTAACATAAGGCTTGGCGGAACCTACATGGAGCGGCAGTTCTTACCATAAGAAACTTGCTGGGCAGAATGGATGGACTATATGATCTTTTTCTGCTATAATTACTATGCAATGTGACAAGGCGATAGCTAAAGCTAGCAGAATGCTGGGCTGCATAGAGAGAGGAAAAACTAGTAAGAAAAAAGAGGTGATAATGCCCTTGTACAGGTCCTTAGTGAGGCCTCACCTGGAGTACTATGTTCAATACTGATGCCTATTTCTCAAAAGGGATAAAGTCAGGATAGAGGCAGTCCAATAATGAGCTACTAAAATGGTGAGGGGTCAGCATTGGAAGACTTTTGAGGAGATGCTGATGGATCTGAATATGTATACCCTGGAAGAAAGAAGGTGCAGGGGTGATATGATACAAACCTTCAGATATCTGAAAGGTTTTCATGATGCACAATTGTCAAACCTTTTCCGTTGGAAAGAAATCAATAGAACTAGTGGTCAGGAAATGAAACTCCAGGGAGGATGACTCAGAACCAATGTCAGGAAACATTTCTTCATGCAGAGGGTGGTGAGTGCCTGGAATGCCCTTCCGGAGTAGGTGGTTATGCGAAAATAGTCAAGGAATTCAAAGGGGCATGGGATAAACACTCTGGATCCCTAAAGGCTAGAGGTTGGAAATAAAGAAAAGAGTGCATGAGTAACTGGGGGTAACTTGCTGATGTGGCAGTTGCTACCCTTAAAAATAACTGTATCAAGGCTTAATGCAACTTATAGAAACATAGAAACATAGAAATGACGGCAGAAGAAGACCAAACGGGCCATCCAGTCTGCCCAGGAAGCTACGCACTTTATCCATTTTTTTATTTCCCTTTTTCTCTCTCCCACCTGTTACTATTGGCTTCCAGTACCCTCCAGCCCTAATTCCCCTCCACCCCACCACCAATGTAGAGAGCAGCGCCATATCTGCATCCAAGTGAACATCCAACTCAATTAGGGGTAGCAACCGCTGTAACAAGCAGGCCACACCCCTGCCCCATACTCTTACCCACCCCTGTTTTTTTTTGTTTGTTTGTTTTTGTTGTTGGTTTTTTTTGGAGATGGCAGCCCTCCATCCTTCCGCTCCGTGAAGGTGGAACACCAACCACTGGCCACTGGCATCCCGCTCCGTGAATGCTTCTGTGGCTACTGCCGCTCCGTGCAGTGTTTTGCTGCCTCCTCTTTATTCACGCCCTCTAGACTTGATGGATCCACAGTGTTTATCCCACGCCCCTTTGAAGTCCTTCACAGTTTTAGACTTCACCACTTCCTCTGGAAGGGCATTCCAGGCATCCCTTCCAGAGGAAGTGGTGAAGTCTAAAACTG
Source organism: Rhinatrema bivittatum (assembly GCF_901001135.1). Taxonomy (NCBI): domain Eukaryota; kingdom Metazoa; phylum Chordata; class Amphibia; order Gymnophiona; family Rhinatrematidae; genus Rhinatrema; species Rhinatrema bivittatum. The sequence continues at coordinate 542,204,981 of NC_042616.1, read as the reverse complement.
TGAATGACTTCATCATTGTTCTCTGCTTCAATGGTAGTGAGTGAGAAAAGGGGAATTGGATTCAGACAGCAACCAACAAAGGCCCCAACCTTTATGGTTTGGGGAACAAATAAATAGGGGTGTAACTAGCTGTTGAGGTACTTACTACGCTTAAATATTAATAGAGTCATTTTCTAAGGTGTGATAACCCATTATCACATGCATTAGGGTGTTTTCACGTGCGATAACGCCCTAACGCACGTGAAAATGGGCTTATCGCGGTGGTAGAATTTAAATTAGGGAAAGGGGTGGAGTTAGGGAAGAGTTTGAGAGGGGTTTAGGGAAATGGGGTGGTGGCACCGCCGCCGGCAGTAATGCTTTAGACATTATCGCCGGCAGTAGCGCAGGAAATAGCACCACCTTTTAGCGTGGCGCTATGGGGGAGATAGAGTGCAGCATAGCTGCACCTCGGCAGGCAAAACTGCACCGCTGTGATGCGGCCGGCCGCACACTAGCGCCCTCCAGCCCCTTTTTTCACCACCCCGCCCCCTTTTCCGCAGCAGCTCATCATTCCACGGGAATAATGAATCTATGCCTAAGCTTGACACTTTTGCTGCAGCTCCAACATTGCTCTCTGCATTCACAGCAACGGTAAAGGGAAATTGTCTTTAAATAGCATCTGAGGGCCCTAGTCTGGTAAACGGATAAGTATGGGGGAAACCTGTACAGTGCAGCAGATACTGGCATAAACTTGCTGGGCAGACTGGATGGATCATTTGGTCCTTTTCTGCTGTCGTTTCTATATTTCTATGTTACTATGTTACCTGGAGTACTTAAACAAGGATAGATAAGACCATGGGACCCCCAGGATACTGAATGAGTTCACAAATATATTGTCAGCTTCCTTGAGGCTCAGTTCAGCTAATCCTTTAAGACAAATGAAGTTTCAAAGGATTGGAAGTGACTGGGTGTGGTCCCGTTACACAAAGGCCCGAATTGGGAAGAGGCAGCCAACTACAAATCAGCTACTCTAATGTCAGTAGTGGGCAAATCTTCGGATATTCTGCTACAGGAAAATGTATGTACTGCAGCACCTTGAAACAAGTAGAGTACAGGACAGCAAGCAACATGTTTGACAAAAGGAAGATCTTGCTAGGCAAACTTGATTGAGTTCTTTAGTGAGTGGTAAATGAGGAAGATGTGGTAGATGTTGCCTATCTAGACTTAAGAATGCTTTTGACACAGTTTGACATAAAAGATTGAAAAGCAAGCTGATCAGTTAGGAACCGGTTAACTGCCAGAACGCTGAGGGTAGTGGTTAATGGAGTCTTCTCCAGTAAGGTAAACTGATCAAAGGAATTCCCTTAGTACTTTGACTAATTCTTTTCAATATCACTATTTGGCAAAATTGCAGAGGGACTTAATGGAAAAATATGTTTGTTTACAATTGATATTAAAATCTGCAACAGAGTTGCCAAGATAGGGTGCAAAAATAAGGTGGCTTGAGAAAAGGAAATACAAAGTATCACGGGTTTGGAAAATGAACTTTAATGTGAATAAGTTTAGATTTAGGCATTTGGAACAAAAAAATCCATTAGCAATGAATCAATTAGAAGGTCAAGAACTGGAAACTGTCACACAGGAAAGAGATCTAAGAGTAATTATTTCTGACGATCTTAAGGTAGCCAGTCAATGTAATAAATCAAATGGGAAAGCTAAATATGCTTGTTTCCATGAGTAAAAGTATTATTAACAGGATAAGGGCAATAATGTTTCCTCTGTGTAAGTCAAATGTAAGACTACATCTTGAATATTGTGTTCGGTTCTGGCAACCATACCGTCCTAAGGACATTGAGATAATGGAAGCAGTTCAGAGAAGGGCTACTTAAATGATGCAGGGCATGTGACACAACCCTACAAGGAAAGGTATAGGATAATTTAAATGTAATTACCAGAGAAAAGAACGGATAGGGGGAATGTGACTGAAATTTGTAAATATTTAATAATAAGCTTCAAGACTAGGGATTCTATTCATTTTATTACACAGTTACAACAGCAGTGCCGGTGCAAGGATCTGCTGCTGCCCCAAGCAGTGGACTCGTGATGTGATCTCTCTCTCTCTCACTCTCTTTCTCTCTCTCCTACAGCACTGACCCGCTCACTCATGTTCAAAAATCGTACACCTACCATTAGCCCTGCACCGAAATGCACAACAAAAACCTAGCGCTCCGTTCCTCCCCTACATCTCCAACCTCCATTCCACCATTCAAAACTGTCACTCTCACGTACAATTGCACCACCCCATCCTCTTCCAGCGCATGCACATTATAAAATCGGTGCAACCATGGGCACGTGCACGCTGGTCACTTTTGAAAGTTACAGCTTATATATTGAGAGATTGCTTTTGCTACAGGCACAAAACAAAGAGCCTGCACAACGAATCACTTATGCTCTCCCTTTTTTATTTACAGCAATTACTATTAACAAATTTGTTTTGCATTATTGGCCCATATTAGGATCATATCCTTTTTTTTTTTTTTAAAGAACCTTCCATCTTTGCTTTTAAAAAAGGCCACAACTTGAGAGATCAATTAATATGTACTAATACCCTATACAGGGTAATATCTAGGTAGGTCAATACCAATGTGCTTCCTGTTCAATCTATGTTCATGTTTTGTACCTCCAGGAATTTATTCATCCAGTATTATGGTTTCATCACAAGCTGTTTGATTATTGTGATTGTTCATTATCTCAAGTTATCTATTCCTTGTAAAATGTTATATATATAAGACATACTAAACATCAAGATGGTAACTTTCGAAGTGATGCACGGGCGCACATTGGTGAGTGTGCATCGGCGCACGCCCAGGGATGTGGAGATTTTATAACTTGCGTACACATATGTCTGCATGTTCTAAAATAGCCTGAGCTTGGGCACACATGTGCCTAATTTTAAGTGGGCACACGTCTAGGTTGAAAATCCCATTTCTACCACTTAAGTCAGAGTATTTTAAAACCAGCGTGCATCCATGCCATAACCAGTTTCACCAGTGTTATACTAGGTCCTTCAAATCCCCCTGGTTTAATAGCCTGCACTCCCAGTTACCCCAGACCCTTTAAACCCCTCCAAAATGGCTATTTTTCTTCTTTATTTTCTTTTTTTTTTTTTTTTTTTACAGCTTACACATCCTCCATAGCAGAAGTCAACACGTCTCAGTGGATCTAGGCGCACGCCGGGGCACAAAAATATTTATGCACACATCCCTAGGCCACACCCTGAAATGCCCACACCCTGCCCAGATCACACCTACACCATGTCCCTTTTTAAAATCGAGTGAGATGTGGGAGCAGCAGGAGATAAGTGTGTATGTGGGCGGCTTTTAAAATTCGATGGGCGCGCACAAGCCCAACTTCTGCGCTCATCTCCTGATTTTGGTGCACGCCAGGCTTATAAATTTCACCTTAACGTGAGCATAGAAATTATTGAACATAAAAGAAAATATAAGAAATTAAAAATAAGGGGCTCTACTTGTATCTCATTGGATTGCTATGGATTGTCAGATTGCTGATCTAGATTTTTCTATTATTCAGAGGGTCTCCTTGAAATGAGGAAGTATCATATCTCAGAATCTCTATTGTCATGAATAATGTTACATTGATAAATGGCAAAGCATAGAACCACATGGTCTTAACTAATCTATTGAATGGCAGGCATTTTTATAAGGTTGTACTGCTTCAATTTGTTTTTCGAATGTCTGCTTCTATTCTACTTTGATTGACATCATGTAGTAGAAGGAGGGGCTCTCCAGTGATTGACAGTGTGGGTCAATATAGTCAGAACCAGGCATGGCATTTTTTAGCATGTCGTGGATGAGCAAGTATGTTCATAGCCTCTTAAGATGAGATCTGGGTAAGATAGTTTTTTTCATTTTAAACAAGTTTTGATATAAGGTTTTCTGAGTAAGAGTTTCTTGTTCTACTCTTTTGTTTTCAGAGTCTGCCATCTTTACACTTGAAAGCCTGGATGAGTAAACATGTTTACAGCTTCTTGAGATTTTGCCATATTTGCAATTGAAAGTCTTGATCCTGAACACGGCTTGGATAAGAAAAAAAACATAAGAACGGATCAGCACAGCCAGATAAATGCCTTTTTGTAGTTAAATCTCAGTATATCCAAATGCACTAAACTATTTGCCAGTTGACATTTACAAATGTAGTTATAAAAGTTTGTGCATAGCATTCATGATGAAGCCCTTTTATTATCGGGAGCTTTTCTACTATTGCTCCATTTATTTTCCCCTTGAAGCCACCAGATGGCAAAGTGGAGGTCCCCTCTCTGGGCTGCATAACCAAATCTTCTCACTCTATTAGATAGTTAATTTAATGTGGACCTTATTTCATCTGTGAAGGGTCCCTGTGACTACATTAATGTTTTGATTGTGACCACATTAATTTGGGCTTTCCATTCATTGCTGACCTTAGTGAAGACATGCAACAGGCATTATTTATTCTTTTTTTTTTTAAATTAATAAGAGAAATTTGAAATCCTTATTAGCAGTTGTATTAGAAAGATTTGATGCATTAATCAAGACATGATATTGATAAGGAATATTTTTCATTTGTATTTTTGGTAATTTTTTCACAGATCACATGTTTTTGGGTTAAAAGATACTCTTGCTGAATAAAAGTTTTTAGAAAGCTTTTTGAAGTGGGTTTTTTTTTCAGCTCAAGATGATTACATTTATTAAGGCAAACATTGTTGCCAGAACATAATTTTTGGAATGACTTGAGCCTTTTTCACTTCCACTTTTTACTGTCCCATTAACTGGGAGAAGCATCAAGCCACAGTAGTGCTCTAATGCATATATAATATGATAGACCATTATCGCAGTGGTATCATGTGATACATGCGGTATTTTGTATCTCCCCCTCCCCTCCCCTATTACAATAACCACCTTTGCGTGCATTTGCATACATAAATAATGCAAATGCATGCAAAGAAGGTCATTACTAGTCAATCTAATGCTAACATTTTATCACAGGCAACCAAGAAAGGTGTCAGTCTTGATAAAAAACAGCAATTTTTGAAATGAGCATAATTGTAAATCTAGCCGGGACCCTAATGTGGGTCCCAAGGCTCCTGCATTACATTTACTGGCCAGCCAGCCAAAATAAAAAGTTGTGTGGCCAAATGGGGAGGTTGAGCAGGGGTCAGGGCTGACCCTGTATCAACCCGGTGCCACCACTCAAGGCTGCCCCCAACTTCCCCAAAGTAAAAACATAGTGCACGTTACCATGCTGTGATGGCCTTGGTCCTCCTAATATCCAATGTTAATAAGTATGTTCCAGGCCACAAAACCCCACCCTCAAAGTCTAACATTAAAGTAGCCCACAGTCATCCCCACCCCCCACCCCCCTCGTCCCACTTCCCACCCCAAAGGCTACTATTACCTCCATTCCCAAAAAGATCTAAAATAAAAAAGAGGGTCCCAGGGCTAGGGTACTCCTCTGGCATCTTCCCCATACTCCCTGACCCCCCTCTTGCACCCCCAAATCTTAAAATAAAGTTGTGGGTCCCATGTTGGGAAAGAAGTGCACCCTCACACCCAGCTGGGTTGGCACTATTTTTCAAAATGACATGTGACTGGGGCAAAATCCAGGGACTGAATCCAGGCCACATGGCTGCAGCAAGGTCAGGTTGATGCCATTTTGAAAAATGCAGGTAGAGGCTGAAAGTTGTCAAGGGCTCTGGGAAAGTCTCTAGCATGAAGATGAACTGGGCTATGGATAGGAAGTGGAATGATGATGTCACTTCCTGTCCTGTGGATCTCAGTCAATATTAAAAATTTTTTTAAAAATAAGCAAAACAAAACTAAATTAAATAAAGGCCCAATTTGAAATGGAAAAGCTCTTAAAGGGCTCCGATGAATTTTGAAAGTGCCAACTGAACCTCAATGATTTTGATAATATAAACTATTTAAACTCTTTAAATAATGTATGAATCCCAAAAATAATGATAGAAAACATGTAAGGGGACAATGTAAACCTGCAATCTGGTTTCAAAAGGAATTTTATGTAAGTTGGTAATATTGCCAGTAGAAAGAAATGGACAAATAATTGAGAGTAGTAAAGGGTTAAAAACACAAAAGACTTCATGTAACATCTTAGAATTAGCCTATTAACATTGTTTGTCAGAAAAATGGTCTTCAAATTCACATTTTTTTAGTTGACATGACTCCGATCCTGACAGTATTTAGAAGTCCAGTCAGGGTTTTGCAGCAACAGCACAGATTTCAGTAGCGCTGCCCAACATTCTAAGACAATATGGAATCCCAGGTATAGCTGTAGTTATAACAACCTGGATGGATTCATTGTGAGGAGTCAGAGGAAGAATATTATAAAGGAGGGGCAAAATGGAATGCTCTTCTTATATCTAAATAATCATTGAAAGATCTGAAGCCGTTAAAAATATGCCTAAATTTTCCAAGTTGCAATAAGGGTTTAACATCTCAATAACTAACATGTGGATATCTAAACTTAGAATTGTTATGAAAGGATATAGTAATACATTTTGTTGTAAATTACAGTTTAAAATTGTAACAGAACATCCTAAGAAGTTGATGAGGACAGACTCTGGTAATGCAATCCTATAACCAATTTAAACAGGAGCTGTTCTAAGTTAATAATTCATCAAAAGAACATTACAAAACATACCAAATTAACTGAGAAAGTGTGAGAGAAGTAGTTTTCCTTCTAGGTAAAGCCAAATTTGAGAAGCAATAAGCAGGTAAGGGACAGGAAAGTATATTTAAATTTAATGAGAGTTGATTTGCAGGCTTTCATTAATCAGCCTAGTGAGGGATGTACATTCAAGAGAGAGTAGTAAAAAAAGTGCTATTAGAAACATTGATTACTCTCAAGAATATACCTCATAGATGACAATTGGCCAGTAGCAGTCATAAAATCTAAAAAAAAAAAATTATACAAACCTTCTGTCCAAACTTAACCTGCAAAGTGGAAAAAGAGACAAGAGTGTCTCTGATTAAACAGAGCACTAGCTGCAAGTGAATAAAAACAGTCAGGATTGACTGACATACTGATAAAAAAAAAATATTACTCTGAAAAAATAAAAAAATACATAAGATGTTCTTTCAGTGATGATAAAGAATAGGAAAAATTTAATTATCCATTATTTTACAAAAGTAATTAGAAGAGAGAATTCAATAAGACTTCAAGAGGGATACAACAGGGAACACTCTAGATAACTGGAAGAATAATGGGAAAGAATCAGGTTTTCTTTTTTTTTATTTATTTAGAGAATATTGTGGTAGGGAGAAGTGTTGTGACAAGGAAGAAGATGGAGGACACACAAACAGTACACCCCACAAAGAAGCGTTGTACTCAAGGTCCGATAGCTAGCAGCACTTACCAACAAGACAGTGGTAAAGACTTAACGTGTGCACACTAATGGTAACTAGAGATGTGAATCGGAAATGGAATCGGTTCGGATTCCGGTTCAGATTCACATGTGGGTTTTTTCCCATCGGGCCCGATCGCGTTTTGTTTATCAGCTGCCCAGCCGATAAACAAAAAACCCACCCCGACCCTTTAAAAGTAACCCCTTAGCTTCCCCCACCCTCCCGACCCCCCCAAAACCTTTTTACAGGTACCTGGTGGTCCAGTGGGGGTCCCGGGAGCGATCTCCCGCGATCTCCCGCTCCGGGCCATCCTCCGGCTACCGGGCCATCTTTTGCCCTTACCTTGTGACAGGGTATCCGTGTCATTGGCCGGATCCTGTCACATGGTAGGAGCACCGGTAGCCCCTGTGACATAGTAAGGGCAAGGCTATCGGCGCCATTTTGGTTCCTGGCACCCGACGGCACGAGTGCAGGAGATCACTCCCGGACCCCCGCTGGACCCCCAGGGACTTTTGGCCAGCTTGGGAGGGCCTCCTGACCTCCACAAGACTTGCCAAAAGTCCAGCGGGGGTCTGGGAGCGACCTCCTGCACTCGGGCCATATTGCCAGTATTCAAAATGGCGCCGGCGCTACCTTTGCCCTCACTATGTGGTCTTGATAGCTCATATATAACATTTTTGAATAATACTTATATTGCTCCAATAAAATGCATCACAGTATGCAGAGAATCCAGTTTTCTCCAGGAGCTATACAACTACAAGACTATATGAATTATTTGCTTCCGTGTTTACTAATGAAGATGTTGGGGAGATTCCAATTCTGGAGATGGTTTTCAAGGGTGATGAGTCAGATGACCTGAACCAAACCACTGTGAACCTGGAAGATGTGGTAGGCCAGATGAACAAACTAAAGAATAGAAGATCACCTGGACCAGATAGTATGCATCCTAGGGTTCAAAAGAACTAAAAAATGAAATTTCAGATCTATTAGTTAAAATTTGTAACCTATCATTAAAATCATCTATTGTACTGGAAGACTTGGAGGGTGGCCAATGTAACCCCAATATTTAAAAAGGACTCCAGGGACAATCCGAGAAACTATAGATCAGTGAGCCTGACTTCAGTGCCAGAAAAAATAGTGGAAACTATTCTAAAGATCAAAATCACAGAACATATAGAAAGACATGGTTTAATGGAACACAGTCAACATGGATTTATCTAAGGGAAGTCTTGTCTCAATAATCTGATTCATTTTTTTGAAGGGGATAATAAATATGTGGATAAAGGTGAACTGGTAGATGTAGGGTTGGATTTTCAGACGGCATTTGACAAAGTCCCTCATGAGAGGCTTCTAAGAAAACTAAAATGTCATGGGATAGGAGGCGATGTTCTTTAGTGGATTACAAACTGGTTAAAAGACAGGAAACAGAGAGAGTAGGATAAAATGGTCATTTTTATCAGTGGAAAAGAGTAAACAGTGGAGTGCCTCAGGGATCTGTACTTGGACTGGTGCTTTTCAATATATTTATAAATGATCTGGAAAGAAATATGATGAGCAAGGTAATCAAATTTATAGATAATACAAAATTATTCAGAGTAGTTAAATCACATGCAGATTGTGAAAAATTGCAGGAAGATCTTGCGATACCAGAAGATTGGGCATCCACATGACAGATGAAATTTAATGTGGACAATTGCAAGGTATTGCATATAGTCAATGCTGGGGAGGAGCAAGCTGATGTGGTACAGGTACCACATGTACATGATGTTAGGTTCTATATTAGGAGTTACCACAGAGGAAAAAGATCTAGGTATCATTGAAATCGTCAGCACAGTGTGCTGCGGAAGTCAAAAAAGCAAACAGAATGTTAGGAATTATTTAGAAGGGAATGGTGAATAAAACGGAAAATGTCACTCAACGCACAATAAAGCTCTGGAATTAGTTGCCAGAGGATGTGGTTAGTGCAGTTAGTGTAGCTGGGTTCAAAAAAGGTTTGGATAAATTCTTGGAGGAGAAGTCCATTAATGGCTATTAATCAGTTTTACTTAGGGAATAGCCACTGCTATTAATTGCATCAGTAGCTTGGGTTCTTCTTAGTGTTTGGGTAATTGCCAGATTCTTGTGGCCTGGTTTTGGCCTCTGTTGGAAACAGGATGCTGGGCTTGATGGACCCTTGGTCTGACCCAGCATGGCAATTTCTTATGTTCTTATGTTCTTATAATACTTCTGTATCATTCCATGGTGAGACCGCACCTTGAGTACTATGTTCAATTCTGGTCACATCTTAAAAAATATATAGTTGCACTGGAGAAGGTAAGGGTGACCAAAATGACAAAGGAAATGAAACAGCTCCCCTATGAGGAAAGGCTAAAAAGGTTAGAGCGGTTCAGCTTGGAGAAGAGACGGCTGAGGGGGGATATGAAAGAGGTCTTTAAAATCATGAGAGGTCTAGAATGGGTAGATGTGAATTGGTTATTTACTCTTTCGGATAATAGAAAGAGTAATGAGTACTCCATGAAGTTAGCAAGTAGCACATTTAAGACTAATCAGAGAAAATTCTTTTTCACTCAATGTAAAATTGAGCCTGGAATATCTTGCCAGGACATGTGGTTAGTGCAGTTAGTGTAGCTGGGTTTTAAAAAGATTTGGATAAATTCTTGGAGAAGTCCATTAATTACTATTAATCAAGTTCATTTAGGGGCAGATTTTCAAAGGGTTACGCGTAAGATACGCGCGTAACCCCCGAAAAGCTGCCCCTTCCACCTCCTGCGTGTGCCGAGCCTATCTTGCATAGGCTTGGCGGCGCACGCAAGCCCCAGGACATGCATAAGTCCCGGGGCTTTCATGGGGGACATGTCGGGGGCATGTCGCGGCCAGCGCGTCATTGGGGGGCGTTCCGGGGGCAGGGCTGCGGGCATGGTTCTGGCCCAGGAGCGTTCTGGGGGCATGGTCATGGCCTCCGGACCAGAACCCGGACCGGAACATGGCGGGCCGGCAGCCGGCTGGTGTGCACAAGTTATGCCTGCCTTGGGCAGGCGTAACTTGTAAAATAAAGGTAGGGGGGGAATTAGTTAGGGCTGGGGGGTGGGTTAGATAGAAGAAGGGAGGGGAAAGGGGGGGGGGGGCTGGAAGGAAAGTTCCTTCTGAGGCCGCTCCGATTTTGGAGCGGCCTCGGAGGTAACGGAGGATGGCTGCATGGCTCGGCGCGCGCAGGCTGCCGATTTTGCGCAGCCTTGCACACGCAGACCCTGTATTTTATAACATGAGTGCGGCAGCGCGCGCATGTTATAAAATCGGGAGTAGATTTGTTCGCGCCAGGTTGCGCGAACAAATCTACTCCCGCGCACACCTTTTAAAATCTACCCCTTAGGGAATAGCCACTGATATTACTGACGTCAGTAGCATGGGATCTATTTACTGTTTGGATACTTGACAGGTACTTGTAGCTTGGATTGGCCACTGTTGGAAACAGGATTCTGGGCTTGATGGATCCTTGGTTTGATCTAGTATGGCAATTTCTTATGTTCTTATGGACAACTGTAGAAAGAAAAGATTAAAGGTACCAAAAGAGGATCTGAATTTTTTCCATTTCACTTCTGCACAGTCAGCACTCAACCTAGAACAAACATCCAAAAAGTTGGCAGAAAGTCCCTATGATGCATAGAGATATAAGTAACTGTGCTTCTCACACATTTCCTTATCTAATGAAAACTCCATTCCTAGTCACTAGTTACAATATTAGAATGGAACACAGGAAATGCATTCAATAGCAGTGGACTGAAAATTTATTGATGACATAATATGAATATAACAATGGAATATGATTACATTAGGGGCTGTTTAGCCCATGCTATTGGCAGACTTGCACCCTGTATGATACCAGTCTATAAAGATCAAAAGGTATCATTTTCCCTTGGGAAATAATTCTCTAGTTTATCCTCTTGCTAGTTGGTTTGTTTTTTATCCACATAAGGGGGCAGATTTTCAAAGGGTTACGCGCGTAACCTCCGAAAAGCTGCCCCTGCATGCACCGAGCCTATCTTGCATAGGCTCGGCGGTGCGCGGAAGCCCCGGGACGCGCATATGTCCCGAGGGCTTCGAAAAACGGGCGGTCCGTGGACGGGGCCATGGGCGGGGCCGTGGTCTGGGGAGTGGCCGGGGGCATGACAGTGGCCTGGGGGCGGGGCCGAATGCTCCGACACAACGGCTTGTGCCGGGGCATGGTTTTAGGTAGGGCTGGGGGGCGGGTTAGGTAGGGGAAGGTGGGGGGAGGCGGAAGGAAAGTTCCGAAATCGGAGCGGTCTTGCAGGAAACAGAGGAAGGCTGCACGGCTCGGCATCACAAGTTGCACAATTGTGCACCCCCTTGCTCGCACCGACCCTGGATTTTATAACATGTGCATGGCTGCGCGCGCATTTATAAAATCAGGCGTAAATTTGTTTGCACCGGGTTGCGCAAACAAATCTACGCCCGCATGCAGGTTTTAAGATCTGCCCCAAATTGTTGCACTGGTGGTGGACCCTTGGCCCGAGGTGGGGTTGATGCTACCCGTAGGGCAAGCCCCACGGGTCCCCACCGTAGGAAGGCAGAGCTGACTAGGAGATGGAGGCCAACTGGAGCTTCACCAATACCAGCCCTTATTCCCCGCAGGTTGAGCCCTTGGGTGCCAGGGCCGGCTGGTCTTAGGCGAGCCTCCATGCAATGACTCCCAGTAGATGAGGTGCAAGAGTTGCCGGAAACCAGCAGAGGTATCATGGAGCCGATGAGGGTCCAGACGAGGCAGGGATCCAGAGACCTGGGCGCCAATAAGAACAGGGCGAAGACTTGGGGCTCCCAAGTAGTAGAGACCAAAGCCTAAAGGCCAAGTCCAGGTAGAGTTCAAGGCGTAGTCAAAGCAAGCTGGTCTCAGGGCAGGTGGCTGAGCAAGACAAGTTACTAAGTCAGAACAGGGCAAGGGTCAAAGCCAGATAATCAGTTCTGAGCGTGGTCTAACGTAGCAAGGGTCAAAGCCAGACAATCAGTTCTGAGCCTGGTCCAACGTAGCAAGGGTCAAAGCCAGCGAATCAGTTCTGAGCATGGTCCAACGAGCAAGGGGTCAAAGCCAGAGAATCATTCCTGAGCATGTTCCAACGTAGCAAAGGTCAAAGCCAAAGAATCAATCCAACGAGATAAACAGGAACCTGGAACTAAGTTAGGATCAGCAACCATGAGCGATGGGCAACTAATATGAACAAACGTGGAGACCTGTTGCCAAGCCAATGAACTAGTGGCAGGTCCCTGCCTTAAATAGCAGGGCCCGATGATGTCATCATCCAGGGCCGTGAGCTAGTTTCCCGCCGCGGCCCTTTTAAAGGTACGGGGGGCATGCGTGCGCCTATGCCAGGGCCCGCAGGAGGCCGGACAACGAGGTCCACACGGGGAGATCCGCTGGGAACCGAGAAGGACCGGAAGCAGGAACAGCTGAGGAGGCAGTAGGTGCTTGGGGGCGTAGGCGGCTGCCCACAGTCACAAACGAAGATGGTCTGGGAGCAGAGCTGCAAGGGTGAGTAGGCCTGGTTGCGGGCCTACCGCGGGTGGGACACGCAACATAAATATGTGATATTGGGTGATTTTATGTTAATTGTACTCTACCTGGAACCTTGAAGTGTGTGGGTTATACATTTCTTAAATAAAATAAAATAAATATTTATCATGCCAAAAACCTTTGAATGCCCTCTTGCTTTAGGCATTGACATGTTTGCAATAAATTGTATTTTACATTTATCTATTTCTACTTTCTGAAAATTGCATGTACTTTAACCTTTGGAAATTAACTTTTTCCAAGATGTGTATATCAAACTGGTGGGATCATTGCTCAATTTAGTCATACATCATGATCTTCAGGATTAGAATCCCAAATCAAGTTATAATAACCCTCTGTTTTATCTTCTTGGGGAAGTTTCTGTAACTGAGTAATTTTAGCAGTGTGGCATATTTGCTCAGTTTTTCTAGGATGACGTCCAACTGTTGTTCCCAAATATTATTTGAACTCTACTCCCAATCTTATTTTATCTCTGATTAGAGCAAGAGTTTACAGTGTGGGCCACAAATAAATCTGATTTTTACTGTAACTATCCAGAATGATTATTAATGAGGATAATTTTTAAAAGACATTTGCCTACTATTACTACCATACCTGGCTAACTACTTTGGCTATGCATTTGTATTGATGCAAATGAAAAATTAGACAAATGAGTTGATGTTAAGTTTAGGGCAACTGTATCAAATGGGCTCATTCTAATCAGTCCCATTAAAGTCTATGGGGGATGGAAAGTGATATACTTTTTATAATCCATGCTAAAGTGGGTCTAGTTGGGGATAGGACAAGAAAGGAGCTAGACCAATTATGATTCAGCACCATTGTGATGCATGAACACCCAGGTCTCACATATCAATCATCTTGTGACACCAACAATGGACCTCCAAGTCCCACACTTTTCAGTGACATTAACAGCCCTTATGATGCCAATAACGAACATCCAGTTCCTGCGCCTTTCAAAGACATCCATGTGACATCCAGGCTCTGCACATCAAGATGAGGCCTTGTGAAAGACACACAAATCCTGAGTGACCATTTAGGCCCATGATGCATATAATGGACACACATTATATAGATGTCCAAGCAGCTGAGAGCTGGGTGTTCCATTTGTGTGCATGACCTTGCAAGCCTATCCTGCATGGCCATGCCCAGATATCCATTTTGTTTGAGGCCTTTTTCAGCTGCAACATTGCTGAGAGGGTGCCTGCCAAATTTTACTGATGGGGATGTCCATCTGCTGGCCACCCTGATCGTCTAAGATGAACGCCATCTTTTTTTTTCGCCCTGGTTGCTGGTGGAACCAGGAGCAGGCAGATGTTGCTTGGCTGGCGCTCAGGGAAACTTTTATTGCCCAGGCCTCCTTTCCATGGGAGGTAAGTTGGGGGGATCATAACAATAGTGTACAGAAGCAAGAATATTAGCATTCAAAATTGTTAGAACATTTTGTACATTAATGATGCAAATTTTTTCATTCCAGATACAAATAGCTAATAATATGCCAATTTTTCAGGATTTGAAAAGGCACGGGAACTGTTGAATTTCTATGGGTGGGGTTGAGAAATGTGGAGGAGTTAAAGCATTTTTGGGGGTTTGGGGACAAGTATTAGAGCATCAATTGTTTGCTTAGTAATGTTTTTTTTACTTGTACTCACCAGGTGGAGTCATTGAAGAAGAGGGCATGGATGCTAAGGCAAGAGGAGAGGGAGTGGCTCCAGGTATGGGCAGCAGGACCCTGAGTGGAGCTGTCATCAAAAACCTTGAACGTGGCAGGAATGCTGACCCAAAGGAGATGGTCATGAAGAAAGGAATGCAGGAAATCACTTGAATGGTTCTCGCTGATTTATGTTGTAAAATATCAATGTGTGGGTAGCTGAAGGTGCATAACTTGTGCAGTGATCATCTGTTTACTAGAAATTCACAATAGACAAATCTTGAAAACTACCTCCCTCCACTACCACTTCTCATCTGGTGAACGTTAGTAATGATTTGGTATTTATCATTTCAAACACGTCCAGCACATCTACAGAGGATGAGGAGGATGACCAAATGCCTCCACCACCACCACCTCTGCTTGCATGGGAACATCAGGCCACACCACTGCCACCCCAGCCCCCAACACCTACAGTGGTGGAAGCGGAGGGGCCTCCACCGCTGCCACCTCCGCCTGTGGCAGAACATCGCACCCTCCCATCACCACCCTGGTCCAGAACAACTGCTGTGGTGGAAGTGGAGGGACCACTGCCACTCTGACTGCCACCAGCAATGCAGCCAGTGTTACCCGCCCATCCCCCCCCCCCCCAGGTCCCTGGAGGATGAGGAGGTCGTCATCTTTGATGACAAGGAAGTGCCCTCCAAAGACACACCATCAGTGGCTCAAACGTTATAAGAGGAAACCGCAGCATCTGAGAAAGGGCCCAGGGACGAAGGACTGCCTGCTTTCACCAGGGCGCGCTTGGATGCTGTGCTTGCTCTGCTGGTCCAGTTGAACCACAGAATGGACTCCGTGGAAGGGCTACTGGGGTTTATGGTGGCCAATATGGTGGAGCTGATGCATGACCAGGAGCAGATGATTGAGCTGCCCTCAGCTATGTCTGGAACTCAATCACTCGTGGCGATGTCCCAGCACTGACTATGCAGCAGTGACTATGTCTCCCGGGGACCCCACCCCCCTTCCATCCCAACCCCTCCTTTTCCATTTATTTATTTATAATTTATTATCATGATTAATTTTACAGATTAATAATTTATTTTCTTTTCATATTTATAAATGTACATACATTATTTGTCTAATAAATAACTTTATTTTTGTTTCAAAAGTTGCTGCTAGTCCTGTTGAATCCTCAACTCTGGTGTCCAACACTAGCCTTCAGTGCCATCCCATTTCTCACAGTACTTAGTGTGGGGGCAATAATAGATGCATTTTAATATGCATAGGAATGCTTGCTGTCCCATGTTATTGAGAGGGAAGGTGATGAATACAAGGGAGAGAGAAGAGATAGTGGGAGAAGGAAGGTGATGGTGATGATGATGCCAGGGGCAGGTGGGGATAGGGAATGGAAGAAGAAGATGATGATACCAGGAGAAAAGCATGATTATTATGATGGGGGAAGAGTGAAGGGAGAAGGTAATGATGCCAAGGAGTGGGGTATGGGGAAGAGAAGAGAAGAGAAAGTGATGACGGGGAAGCAGGTGGTGTGCCACAATGAAGTGACCCCTGTTCCAGGTGTGCCATGAAAAAAATAAGTTGTGAACCACTGCTTTAGAGTAATTAGTTTTTGCCTGGTGCCAGGCTTGAGGTGACTTACCATCGTTTCATATTCTTAATAAAACTGATAACTGTAAAAACATAACTAAATATCAAAAAATATAACCAGCAAGAAAACATAAGCAAAAGGATGGGCGTGTTGTAATTATAAGAAATCCTGCTGATAGAGATATGTCTTATGTGTGCAGGGCTTAAATATGAGTTTTTCTTTTTTTGGTTCATTTTTGGGAGTTATTTTTCACATGAATTTTGGTTTGTAGAATGTTTTCCCCATTTCAGTGGTATGAAAAATCAAATAACTAAAAAATAAAGACCAAAAATGAACCAAAAAAAGCAAATGGAGCCTCCCAAGGCCTCCCGACCCCACCACCCATCCCTCCCACCAGGAAGAATGCAAGGGCAAGGATCCCCCTGGTACTCACTAACCTGTTCCAGTGGGTGTCCACTGGCGAGGCCTAGATCCAGGCCAAAGACTTGATCTTGTATAGGCCTAGGATGTGGTACATTGCCACAAACTCAGCCTCAACCAACATAAGGATGACGTCATGGCCTTGGTCTAAACTGAAGCCTGTAAATATGATATGTAACTCAATGATTACAGACAACAAAAATCTTTATTAGACAAACAGATGCAATGCAGGGGTTGTTCCCCCGACCTCAAGGCACTGGCTACATCCTGGTACTGATAAGTTTGACTATCAGGCCAGCCATAGTAGGCACGGTCACAACATTCTTGCATTTCTTGTAGTACTGAGTGGATTAAATGCCAATCCTCAGCAACAGACTCATCATGCCACTCCTCAATTGACATCAGGTCTACCACCAAGTCTGCACCCAGCCCATCGAGGCTAATGATGTGCAGCATGCCAGCCACCTCCTCATTCAGTTCCTCTGTGGCTGCTGTTATCTCTGATAACTGTATTTCCGGTACAATCTCCACCAGGGTAAGTGTCAAAGGGGACTCAGACTAGCTCTCCTCAACAAGTTGACTTTCTGGGTGGGGGGGGGGGGGGGGCGCTTGAGTTTCTGTCGGAAACATGAATTCTGGTGTGGGAGGAAGCTGAGTCTCTTCTTCCACACCATCTTCCACATTCTCCAAGTCCACGTTATTGACTGCTTGATCTACAGAAAAGGATAGAGAAACCCAAGTTGCAGGTCATTATTTAATTCTTAACTGTTAACTACCCAAGCACCCAAAAGAGAAACATGGAATGCAAACACGGTAGCCTATTCAAAAACCATACCTTCTCTCCAGCCTATGTCACAGCCGTTCAGTGTATCAACACCATTCACTACCTCAGGGCACAGAGTGCACATGATGAGCTCTTCTAGGAGGGTCAAAACAAGAGTGCATGCAGGACCACCCCCAGTCCTGCACCTGATACCTCTATTTTGGCTGCCTTCTCTTTTACCTCCCTGCGTGTGTCACACCAGTGGTGCTGCATTTGTTTTACATTTCTTGTCTTCATCACCGGTGTGCTGACAGTAAGTGTGATCCTGAACCAAAACCTTTTCTTTGTAGCCAAGGAAGCCTTAGATTGGAAGAGCACTGTGTAGTTCTTGCACACACGTTGGCCCAACAGGTTCTTCTCTGCATCTGAGAAGCGCATATCACGTGATTGCTTCTGTGGCGCTTGACTACCACTAGGGCCTGCCTGCTCTTCCTGCCCACCAGCCTCTCTCTTCATCTGAGCCAACTTTCTTTTTTCTCCTGTTCTTTTCCAGTGCCATTTCTATTGTTTCAACATTCTCCATGACAATGACGGAGTCAGCTCATTGGAAATATGAATGGAAATAAAAACAATGCTTACTTCTTAGAATGGTGGTTGCAAAACAATTTTGCAATTCAGAGTAACAACAAGGAGTACTTACTGTCCATTAACAAATTCTGATAACTTTCTACAAACAATTCCTAAAAACCTACCACAAACTTTTGACAAAAATAAGGTGTGCATACTTGACCAGTATTCACCTGCAGTAGCCAGAATGCTTTTATCCACAGGCCAACATAAATAGAAAGATAAAAAATCAAGAATTTGAAGGATAATGGAAAAACAGTGCAGAGAATGTTCTGTGGCCAGAACTGGACATGGACAGATAGGAAAACAAGCAGTTAATGGAAGCACAAAGGAAAAGACCTCATGGATAGCAAAACAGGAAAGAAAAAAACAGTTAATGAAAGGACAAAGGAACAGGCCACATGGATAGCAAGGACAGACAAAAAAAACATTTATTGGAATGACAAAGAAACAGGCCACATGAATAGCATAGACAGATATGAAAATAAGCAGTTAATGGAAAGACTAAGGAATTGACCACATGGACAGCAAGGACAGACAGACAAAAAAAACAGTTAATGGGAGGACAAAGGAATAGGCCACCTGGCTAGCATGCACAGATAGGAAAATCAGCAGTTAATGGAAAGACAAAGGAACCGGCCATAGGAATAGCATGGACAGACAGGAAAAAAACAGTCAATAAAAGGACAAAGGAACAGGCCACATGGATAACGTGGTCAGATAGGAAAACATGCAGCTAAAGAAAGGATCTGTTTAATAGATCCCTGGAAACGGGAGTGATGGTGGTCCTGCTTCATAAGAATGGTAGCAAAGAGGAGGCTGGAAACTATTGGCCGGTTAGCCTCACCTCAATGGTAGGAAAATAAATGGAGACTCTGCTGAAGGAAAGGATAGTGAACTACCTACAATCTGGGGGGTTGCTGGATTTGAGGCAGCAATCTGATAGATCTTTTTGTTTGGGTGACGAGAATTGAATCCAGGAAGTGTGCACGGTGGTTGTGTGGGGGTATATTTTATATTATGTCACAAAAGAAGCTGAAAAAGGAGGTGAGAGGTTACCCGTGGCTCCGGCCACGGGTGGAATCGTAACAGTCATATTGTCTCTTTGTCTGCTTTGCTCCTATTGGCACAGGAACATGTAAACAGGCACATCTGATAAGTTATCCTTCAGTGTAACAGGACAAAAGTTCTACATTTTCTAGTGAGACAGTGTAGTTTTAAAGTTCACCTGGGTAAAAGTCTTTCTTCTTTCTTACGGTGACAGTGTCTGGGGCCTGTCACCATGCTCGCCTGAAAGTTTCTTGGCTGTTATGATTCATAATTAGTGAATCAGTGGTAAAACATCAGATGTTTCCCTACACTGGGTAGTGCTACAGATGCAGTGCGCTTTTTTGAGCACTGCATGCTTTTTTGGTGCCCTTTTCATTTCAGTTTGATTTGAAGACTGCATCAGGCACCAAGGGGAAGTGGCAGCGTGCGCATTACAAAAACTGGATGCACATGTTGGACGCATGTTTTTATGCGCATCATATTGCATCAGCCTCTCCGTCTTTATTGCTGTACCACCAAAATAACCTGTAATTTCTTTTGGGGTTGATCACATGACCTTTTTGCAAGCATGGGCTAAAAGTAAGCTCCCTGAGTGTACTCCCAGAGGAAAACTCCATGCTGCTGCTCTCCCCAGAACCCAGTGGTTCTGGTTAAAGAAAATATAAGTTTCAGCTCTCCTAGGGACCCATTTTAATGTGAGCCCAGCTGACTGCTGCTAAAGGGACCCTGTATCCTAGTGAAAAAAATAGAGCTGCTGAATCACATTTTGGGAATTGCTGTAACTTTCAATGTGCTCTTACTGGTACAGTACACAGCCACTTCCCTTTCATATAAAAGCATAAACAGAAACTTATTTTTTTCTTTCTAATATGTTAGTAGTTTAAGTGCTGATTACATAATCCACAAATATTCTTTTGATTCCTGCTCATGATGCTATTCTGATGTCTGGCAGAGGAACAGTGGAGATTCATCAGGAGAAGGGGATTAATATTGTATTCTATGTGATACCATACTGCAGGGTTTTTCAGAATGTAACACAATAAGAATTATTTTTCCAGACAGCATTGTAGGGTCCCAGCTAAGTAATCCAAACAACTGAAGCTATTTTTTCGTACCCCAAATGTCTGATCTGTTATGGAGCAAGTAGACATGTCAGCATCTTTGTACCTCCAGTATGCCAGTTTCCTCAGGTCACCCATCAATGTGAGGAGCTAAGGCCAACACCCATATCCTGCATTACTAATAAGAAGCCATAGAAAGTGAACTGCACTGAGATTCTTAAGGTGCCTTTCCCACCAAACTCTCCAGGATTCACCCATATACCCATAATGGTGGCAGCAAGTGATGAATGTATGTGTGTATGCTACTTTGGTGTCAGCCATGAAAGTTGTCTCCTAATGGGCCTGTTTGGTTTGTATGGCTGTAGTGGGTGAAGTCTGTTAAGATGTGGGAGGAAAGTGTGAAAGATACAGAGTATAGGGCTTAGGAAGAAGATAAGATAAAGGAGTACCAACCTCTCACGTACCAGTCCTTCATGATTTGCTCAAAGAGGATGGAGTGTCAGAAGATATAAGAGTCATGGCAGCAACTGGGATATCTGGCCATTGCATTAGAATTCAAATATGCATGTCACGTACCACTTTCATATTCAGGGGATGAAAGAATTTCCTGCTTCTAAATGCCCCTTCCCTTTCACAAGGGGACTACATGCATGCAATCAATTGCAGCCTTCATTTTAAATAGGCCAGCAATGTGATAAAAAAAACCCCTTATGAGGTCCTACAATTGTTGACTCTGATTTTGTTATTGAATAAATATCCCATTTCATCTGTGCAATCCTTGCAGTTGCTAAATGAACATCTGGAGTAGGTGGTTTGCTTTTGCTCCATCCCATCAAGTGCAGCCACTGTAGTTTGAAAAGATCCGGAGGTGAGAGAGATAACGTAACAAGCTCAACAGTTTGACAAGGCCAGGTTTGGCATGAGACCTGGCAGTCTGAGCATCAATAATAACAAAGAGTGCTGAAACCCCAAAAGCAGAAAATCACAGGAAAAAGGGGGAACTCACAAGAACATAAGAACATAAGAAATTGCAATGCTGGGTCAGACCAAGGGTCCATCAAGCCCAGCATCCTGTTTCCAACAGAGGCCAAAATCAGGCCACAAGAACCTGCAATTAACCAAGCACTAAGAAGATCCCATGCTATTGATGCAATTAATAGCAGTGGCTATTCCCTAAGTAAACTTGATTAATAGCCATTAATGGACTTCTCCTCCAAGAACTTTCCAAACCTTTTTTGAACCCAGCTACACTAACTGCACTAACCACATCCTCTGGCAACAAATTCCAGAGCTTTATTGTGCGTTGAGTGAAAAATAATTTTCTCCGATTAGTCTTAAATGTGCTAATTGCTAACTTCATGGAATGTCCCCTAGTCCTTCTATTATTCGAAAGTGAAAATAACCGAGTCACATCTACTCGTTCAAGACCTCTCATGATCTTAAAGACCTCTATCATATCCCCCCTCAGACATCTCTTCTCCAAGCTGAACAGCCCTAATCTCTTCAGCCTTTCCTCATAGGGAAGCTGTTCCATCCCCTTTATCATTTTGGTTGCCCTTCTCTGTACCTTCTCCATCGCAACTATATCGTTTTTGAGATGCGGCGACCAGAATTGTACACAGTATTCAAGGTATGGTCTCACCATGGAGCGATATAGAGGCATTATGACATTTTCCGTTCTATTAACCATTCCCTTCCTAATAATTCCTAACATTCTATTTGCTTTTTTGACTGCTGCAGCACACTGAGCTGACGATTTTAAAGTATTATCCACTATGATGCCTAGATCTTTTTCCTGGGTGGTAGCTCCTTATATGTAACCTAATATCGTGTAACTACAGCAACGGTTATTTTTCCCTATATGCAACACCTTGCACTTGTCCACATTAAATTTCATCTGCCATTTGGATGCCCAATCTTCAAGTCTTGCAAGGTCCTCCTGCAATGTATCAGTCTTCTTGTGATTTAACTACTGTGAATAATTTTGTATCATCTGCAAATTTGATAACCTCACTCGTCGTATTCCTTTCCAGATTATTTATATATATATATATATATATTGAAAAGCACCGGTCCAAGTACAGATCCCTGAGGCACTCCACTGTTTACCCTTTTCCATTGAGAAAATTGACCATTTAATCCTACTCTCTGTTTCCTGTCTTTTAACCAGCTTGTAATCCACGAAAGGACATTGCCTCTTATCCCATGACTTTTTAGTTTTCGTAGAAGCCTCTCATGAGAGACTTTGTCAAACGCCTTCTGAAAATCCAAATACACTACATCTACTGGTTCCCCTTTATCCACATGTTTATTAACCCCTTCAAAAAAAATGAAGCAGATTTGTTAGGCAAGACTTCCCTTGGGTAAATCCATGTTGACTATGTTCCATTAAATCATGTCTTTCTATATGCTTTACAATTTTGTTCTTGAGAATAGTTTCCACTATTTTTCCTGGCACTGAAGTCAGGCTCACTGGTCTATAGTTACCTGGATCGCCCCTGGAGCCTTTTTTAAATATTGGGGTTACATTGGCCACCCTCCAGTCTTCAGGTACAATGGATGATTTTAATGATAGGTTACAAATTTTAACTAATAGATCAGAAATTTCATTTTTGAGTTCCTTCAGAACCCTAGGATGCATACCATCCGGTCCAGGTGATTTGCTACTCTTTAGTTTGTCAATCTGGCCTACTACATCTTCCAGGTTCATAGCGATTTCGTTCAGTTCATCTGACTCATCACCCCTGAAAACCATCTCCGGAACTGGTATCTCCCCAACATCCTCATTTGTAAACACGGAGGCAAAGAATTCATTTAGTCTTTCTGCTATGGCTTTATCTTCCCTAAGAGCCCATCACAGTACAACAAAAAGGCATTTCAAGATATAATGAAAAAAAATTGAAATTTACAAGGTGCCAGCAAGCCTGTCGGTGTCCCTATAAGCACTGTAGGTCTCCTGGTCTTTTCTTTCATTCACCCTGTGTATCTGAAATATTTTCTTTTTTTTTTTCCATATAAAATGTCATAAAAACGCTTAACCAATCACAATGTCAAACTCACGCCCAGCCATGTTAGATTATGAGATCCCCTTTTTCTGAGAGTCTGAGCATAAATTTCACATTTAATCTCCTCCTAAAGGAAGGCCCAGGGTAATACCAAATTTTTTACAAAGGCCTTTCCAATATTAGGCTGTGAATTGGACACCTCTATCTGACAGAATGTGAAGGGGCAATCCATGTAATTGAAAGACATGTTAGACAAAAATGCGGGCCAGCTCAGGAGCCAAAGGCAAGCCTGGGAGAGGAATGAAATGTGCTATCTTAGAGAATCTGTCCACCATGACCCATATCATGGTGTAGCCATGTGAGAGAGGGAGGTCTATGGTAAAATCAGTGGACAGGTGGGTCCAAGGTTCCTTGGGGGCTGGCAACAGCTCCCAAGGTTGGGTATGAGCAGTTTTATGTTGCATGTAGATTAGAGCAGGATTCCATGTAACTCTTTACATCAGTTTTCACCTGCATCCACCAGCAGTGGTACTGAAGCAGCTCAAATATACACCTGGTTGCCCTGCCAGGTGAGAGTCATGAGCCCATCTTAACACTTTCTCCCAGAGCCACTTGGGTATTACCGTCTTTCCTGTGGGCATTGGGATGGCAGTGGGGATAATGACTCTTGCAGGGTCGATGATATGTTGTGGGGCTTCTGTTAATCCTCCATCAGGAAGGAGAGGGAGAATGTATCCACTCTCTGATTATTGGCCGCAGGACAGCACTGGAGCTTGAAATCAAATTGATTGAACAAGAGGAACCAACGAGTCTGTCTGGATTTAAGCTATTGTGCTTGTTGATGGTATTCAATGTAGATCATGATCTTGCATTTGGCCCCCTCTAAGAGATGCCATCATTCTTCTAGTACCAGTTTCACTGCAAGATGTTCACAATCTCCAATTGTGTAATTCCTCTCCACTGGAGAGAACTTCCTGGAGAAGAAGGAACATGACAGGAATACACCTCCTTCATTGTGATGATTGAGGACAGGCCCTACACTGAGGGTAAAGGCATCTTTCTCCAGAATGAAGGGACGATATGGATCTGGGTGCCATAGACAGGAACATTGCAAGAAGGCTGGTTTGAGAGCTTGGAAGGCTTCAATAGCTTCTGAGGACCAACATTGTGTATCTGCATCCTTCCTGGTCAAGGTGGTGAGTGGCAATGTGAGAGTTGAATATCCAGGAATGAATTGGCAGCAGTAATTAGCGAACCCTAGGAAATGCTGTAGAGCCAGAAGATCAACTGGCTGGGGCCAATCTAGAATAGCTTTCTGTTTAGCAGGATCTATATGGAACCCATCCAGGAAATGATGTAGCCCTAAAAGGAAAGCTGTTCTTGCTCAAAAAGGCATTTCTCAAGATTTCTTTACAAGTGTTGTTTTTAGAGCCTCTGTAGCATTTGTTTAAAATGCTCCCAGTGCAGCGTCAAGGACTGGGAAAAATGAGTATGTTGTCAAGGTAGACCACTAAATTGGTTACAAGAGGTCTCAGAAGATTGTATTTACTGTTTTGAAACACTGCTTGGCATTGCAGAGACCGAAGAGCATGATAAGGTACTTAGAATGTTCATTCCCCCCTTGATACAAATAAGATTGTGGCCTCTCCATAGATCTAATTTCATGAAGATCTTGATCCCTTGTAACCGATCAAAGAGTTCCAATGTGAGAGGTAGCAGATATTGGTTCTTCTTTGTGATGGCATTGAGGCCTCTGTAATCCATACAGGACCTAAGGGTTCCTATTCTTCTTGCCCACAAAGAAAAACCCATTCCAGCAGGGGAGGAAGACAGTCTGATAAAGCCCCTTGCCAAGTTCTCCTTGATATACTGACTCATGGCCTCAGTCTCAGGGACCGATAATGGGTAGACTCTACCCTATGGTGTTACTTTGGGAGAAAGTCAATGCCACAGTCATAATTTCAGTGTGGAGACAGAGTTTCTGCCCATTGTTTAGAAAATACAACAGAGAAGGCATCATACTGTGGGGGTAGTCCCAGTAATGCAACAGACAGTGTCAGACGGGGTGGTCTGGGAACAGCAGTGAGACAACAAGTGGAACAGGTGGGATCCAATTGTGCCAATTCTATCACTAACTGGTGCTGTTGGATTCAGAGCAGGCTCAAAATAACCGAATTCATGGCTCATGGAATTAAGTGAAATGTGGTGGTTTCCTTATGAAGAAGACCAGGGTATAGACAGAGTGGAATTGCCATTTCAATGAGATGGCCTGGAAGAGAGTCCTCATAAACTGAGGAAATGGTTACTGGATGTTCCAGAATAATAGTGGGTGTCTGATGGTATCAGACCAGAGCCTGATCAATAAAGTTCCTGCCAGTTCTTGAATCTAGGAATGCCTCTGTGTCAAAGTGGCCATGTTTGGTGGAGATAGAGATGGGAAATAATAGTTGGCAGGAGGAGAATGTCTAACCTAGGGTTGCCTCCCAGGTCAACCCTAGGCATATCAGTTTCATGATTTCTCTAGGCACTAGGATGCCATATGCCCAGGACCAGCACAGTACAAGCACAAGCCCAATTGTCTTCTTCAAAGCTTCTTTTTGCGAGAAAGCTTAACTTGTCCCAGCTGCATCAGTTCATCTGGAGTCTTGGAGTCAGGAGACAGTCTCTGGAAAAGAGGATACTGAAAGTGAAGGGCCAAGGCTACCTGGCATCTGGTAGTCTTATTCTCCAGGGCTCTTTCTTAGAATAGCAATCAACGCAACCAACCAAGGAGATTAAGGCATCCAGCAAAGTAGGAACTTCCCGCCAGCTAACTCATCTTTTATTCTGCTTGAAAGGCCTTGCCAAAATATGGTGGTGAGACTGTCCTCTTCCCAGTGCAGTTCTGATGTAATGATATGAAACTGGATGGCATATTCTCAAAGGTTTGGGGGCCCTGCTGAATCTGGAGGATCTCGGCTTCAGAGGAAGAAATTTGACTTGGCTCTTCAAAGACAAGCCAGAACTGCTTGAAAACCTCATGGAAATTCTGGAGTAGAGGATAATCATTCTCCCATAGGGGTGAAGCCCACTCTAAGGCTCAGCATGACAAGATGTAAGTGCCTTTGGAATGGTCAATGGGGAAGAGAGTAGCCTACAGCTGAAAATGTATGTGGCATTGGTTTATGAAGCCACGATAATCCTTATGATCCCCATGATAACGTGGAGGGGCTGGTAGTTGTGGATCTGAGTTATGATGAGAGGTGGCATTCAAAGGAGGCAGAGCCACTGCCAAGGAAATCACTGAAAGCGAAGTCAGTGCTGGGGTCAGAGGTCCATTTGGAGGGTGAATCTTTCTAGTACAGTAGTCACCTGGTTCAGAACCCCTTGTTGTTCTTGAACCCATTGGGCCAGGCCTGGTATAGCTTGGAGCGAAGTCCACTGAGTCCATGGCCTCAGCAATCTGCAAGATTTGTGGACCCTTGTTGGACAGGAGCTTCACCTATACCAAGCCCTTTTCCCTTAGGTTGAACTGGTGGGTTCCGGGGGCCTGCAGTCTTAGACGAGAGTCTCTATGGAAGTAGAGAATTCGTACGTTCAGGGGACAAGCCAAGGTTGGAGGAAGGTGACAAGCGAGAATGGTCAAAGTTCAGGCAAGAGTCAGTGGCAGGCAGCAAGCAAGATTGGTCAGAGTCCAGGCAAGGGTCAAGGGCAGGTGGCAGGCAAGAATGGACAATGTTCAGGTGAAGGTCAAATCCAGAAGTCAGTCCGAGAACAGGCTGGGGAGACAAGAAGAAGGACTGACACAGAAGGCAGGCAGGAGGGTAAAGGTTGTATAAGATGAGGCTGGACAGGCTGAGAGACAAGGCAAGGCTGGGCTGAAGAAACAAGGTGAGACTGAGCTGAAGAGTTGAGGCATACTGGGTTGGAGAAAAGCGGTAGGCTGGACTGAAGAGACTAGGCAGGCTGGAATGAAAAGAGACCAGGCAGGGTGGGCTGGAGAGACGAGGCTAGGAGCAGGAGCAGGAACGCAGGAAACAGGAAGCAGCAACACACATTACACTCTGGGGTGTAGGAGACCTGTTGCTGAGGCGAGGTGGAAGAGTCAAAGGGGCCCTTTTATAGGGATGAGGCAGCAATGTCATCAGTGGGTGCCACAGCCCTTTTCCTGCCATGGTCCTTTCAATGATGAAGACTTAGTGCACACACATGCCTAAGGAGAGCAGGGGATGGGGCCTGGCTGGCCTTGTCCACGCCGCGCAGAAGAGGCCTAGCTGTCTGCGGTGGCCCGGGCATAGAGCATCGCTGCGGGTGTCGAGGGGAAGTGCGGGGTCTTCCTGTGAGCTGGCAAGTGTAACAATAATTTAGTTGGATAGTAAAAGGCATTCTGGGGAGGAGTTAAGTTATCCAGCTAACTTAGCCAATTTTGAACTATATCCTGCTAAATTATCTGAATACCTTAAGATCCACTTCAGATCGAATCCAAAGTTATCCAGCCTTATATGGCTGGATAATTAGCTACTTAACTGGATATCTTCAAAAGATATTCAGTTAATCAGCACTGCTTTGTAAAAAAACCGAAAAACAAAAAATATTCTTGTTGCTGGCCTTCCAGCTAAATTCCAAACCCTTGCAGCACAAATGTCAACTCTCCCCTCCCCCCAACCTTTACAAATTCAAAGCAAATGTGAATATCTGTTCCAGGTGTCCAGCGCATCCCCTTTAATACAAAAGAAAATTATTGACTCCTCACCCCCCCCCATCCCCATGCTGCTACCTTCCTCCCAAAGCCCTCCCTCGACCCAGTACCTAAATCGTGGCCCCTTTTCAAACTCAGGATCACAGTTCATCGCAATCCCGGGCGCTTCCAGCCTTGCTCAGGTAACAGCAGTGAACATTTACTCTGGTAGCATATGCTTGTTACCTGAGCAAGGCTGGAAGAGGCCCGGGATTGCGGTGACTTTTGGCATAACCTGTTATATTAAGAAGCTGATCTGTTAAATTTAATGTTTCAAGCTAAAGGCAGTCAAATAACTTTAGAGGAGTACATTTAGTGGGACATTTATGGGAGGCAAGAAGAGGAGTAGCCTAGTGGTTAGAGCAGTGGGCTAAAAGCCCGGGTTCAAATCCCACCATCACTCCTTTTGACCTTGGGCAAGGCCATTGCTTCAGGTACAAAATTAGATTGTAAGCCCTCTGGGGATAGGGAAATAGCTATAGCACCTGAATGTAATCTGCTTTGAAGTGCCAAAAAGCAAAATATAAAAATCTAAAAAAAGAAATAAAAAAAAGAAATGTTATCCAGGTAACTTGTCCACTAGCTGGTTTACTGAATATTGGCCCAACTAAGCTTTAGCACATAGACCTCTGCCTCTTAATACAGATCATACATCAGTGACTCAATGTGAAGATGAAGAAAATAATTTACATATTTATAAATTCAGAGAGAAGCATATTAACATATATATTTACATGTTAATCATAGCCCATAGAATTATGTTTGTTTAACTCTCTTGATTATATTGTTATCTTGACAGCTTGACATGCCCTGGCTCTTTTCCTTCCATCCCTTGGTGAAAGCTGTTTTGCTTCTGGTCACCCTTTGGTTGTTAATAAAAATGAGGGCAGGTCTGATCCATCTGGAAAGGAGAATAGTGAGAAAAAAAAATATTTTTTTTCGTTAACGTATTATATCTCTCTGCATTGGATTCAGGTCTGTATGAAAGGATTTGGAGGTATGCAGTAAACATGTGTGTGATAATGAGATTGTTGGTGAAAAGTCATCTTGCAAAGACAAGGAGCAATTAAGCTTGCTTACTTATAGAAGTTGGAATGACAAGATGCCACTGCTGGCCCCACTCATCCATATAATAGGGTTTCCCTTCCTTCCATCGCTACATTGGGAGAAGCAGCTCCTGTCAACCCTCTGCCATGATTTCACCATGAAACAATCTGCTTTTCTTCCTTTTGTATACATTTCATTCCTACAGTCACTTCGGTGGGCTGATTTCTATTGATTGCCTGCTGGCATACACCTGAATTAAAATATTTTTTTGTTTCAGTGCAGAAATCCTCATTTAACTAAACAGTTAATTGCAACCCTGTATTTTCATGTCTAGTTTTAATTGAATACTTAGGACATGATGTCAATGAGTATATGCATAAGTTGCACATACACATTTATCAGCGCTGTAAGCAGAGTCCATAAATAATGCATCTCTCTCTTCAATGTGATACATGGGATGTAGATGTTTTTGTAGGGGGGATGAAGATGGGATTTTAGACAACTGAGCAGGTATGAAAGTTAAAGTTTGCTAATGCATCTAACTTTAGCGTTAGGGAATAAAAGAAGTAATCAGTTTAAGAGATTCCCTTTGTATGTCTTTGGCAAGATGAATAAAAGCTATCCAGGGTTTTTATCTGAAAGCTGTAGCCATTCCAGTCTGCATGCTCTGTAACCCCAGGAAACAGGAAAATTGCACTGCAGTTCTATTAATTCTACATTAGTCAAATTCACAGCAGATTCACAAGTCTATCATATCCGGAAAATAATACAGTGCTACACTAGTTCTGTAACACCTGCATTTCAAAAGATAGAAAGGGAGTACCATATTAGCCCTCTAAAAGTTAAAGAAAATCAAATGTTTAAAACTGAAAGGTTTCAAGACAAATAAGGTCCCTTCCTCAGTTTAATGTACAAATGAAGCTAATGTTCTTATGAAAGGGTGAAAAATGCAGGTTCTGAATTAATTGCATTTCATTTAGATTTAATTAAAGGGATTAACAATAAAAGCATGATGTCGCTAAGGGCTCAGTTCACCCAATTTTAGGATTCAAGAAAAGTTCTGGCAGAAAGTTATTCAGTAACTTTGACCAATAAAAATAATGAAACATTGTTCGCAGGCCCCGTGCATCTCAGGAAAACTGTATAAATCCCATTTATGTAGGTTGTTAGACTGGCTCCCACTCAGGATAGAATAATATGTTATTATCTCCAGTAACATATTACTCTATTCTGGAGGAGTAGCATAGTGGTTAAAGCAGCAGGCTATAAACCAGGGTTCAAATCCCACTGCAGCTCCTTGTGATTTGGGGTAAATCAGTCCACCCTCTATTACTCAGGTACAAACTCAGATTGTAAATCTTCTGGGGACAGGGAAATACCTATAATACCTAAATATAATCTGCTTTGAAGTGTCTGAAAAGCTGAATAAAAATCTAATGATAATGAATAACAATATACATGATGCTCATTATCTCTTTCCAGATAGGCAGAGTCACCAACATATAGAATTAGATGGAGGATATGCAAAGAGCTTGCTCATATCATGATGTCAGCACAAAGTAAGGAGAAGCAGCTGAAAACAATTGCTCACGTTTTAATCACTACACTGCCTCATTTAAATAAATTCAAATGCACTCCATTGGAAACAATGGGGAGAATGGAAAATTAAATTAATCTGAAAAATGTACCACTCCTGGTGGGTAAAAAATGTTTGTAAGTAGAGGGAAGTTAAAATCAATATTGTACTGCGGTTATATGCAGAATAAAAATTAAGGTTAATAAAATGTCATATCCTAGATCAGATCCAGTAAATAAGAGGATTAAATCAATTGAAATGTAACCCTTACCTTTCTTCTTAATACTTTCACTCACTGTCAATTCTTTAGACAAACCACTCCCATTTTGCCATCATATAAAGGACCTTCATATATGGGCTGTCACATTCATCTACTAGGCCTGAGCAACAATTCTGCTCATTATCATGCCCCAGTTATGCTATTTGCAAAATGTGCTTTATTATATTTTTTTCTTATTTTTCAATAAACTTGCAAATAAAAAAAGAATAGTTCCAAGTTCGCTTTTATAAAGATATCCCAACACAGTCCGTGCTTCAGAACAGTAGACTTCCTGCATCAGGAGAACTGTCCTGTATACTTTCACTCTCTGTTTACAGCATTTCTGTGAAACCATCAAAGACATGCATGTCTCTTGGCTATAAAGATAGCCCAGGGATCCTTACGTGAAAATATGTACATAACCTAATTTCATGCATATTTCTATGCTCACAGGGAAGAGAGGTGTTCTGGGGGAGAGTTGGAGTTAATGCTAATGCATATACTGTTTATTTAAAAAAATAGGGATGAAAGCTAACTTGCATGAGTTATGCCTTCAGTAAAGCAGGCATAACTTAGTGTGACTGAATTTGTGTGCATAAAAGGGCACTTACCAGCAAATTTTCAAAGCAAACTTAGGTGCATAAATCCATTTTGAAAATGTGGGATAAAATCTGCATGCTAAAGCTATATGCAGAGTTCACCTTTTCCTCCACAGTTATAAAATTACCCTCTTTAAAGCTAGATACTTGCAAAACTGGTCATAAAACAATGGGGTCACTAGTTAGTCACACACTTGTAGATGAGCCACAGATCTATCTTTTTAAAAAATATGGGCCGGATTTTAAATGCCCTGCGAGCGTAAATCCAGCCGGATTTACGCGTGCAGGGCCTTCGTGCGCTGCCGCGCCTATTTTGCATAGGCCGCCGGCGCGCGCACAGCCCCGGGACGCGCGTAAGTCCCGGGGCTTCGTAAAAGGGGCGGGGAGAGGGTGGGACCGGGGTCAGGGGGCAGTTCGGGGCGGGACCGGAGGCGTGGCGCCAGCCCGGGGGCGTGGTCGAGGCCTCCGGACCAGCCCCCGGGTTGGGTGATGGCGCGCCAGCAGCCTGCTGGCGCACGCAAATTTACGCCTGCTTTGAGCAGGCATAAATCTGGCAACAAAGGTAGGGGGGTTTAGATAGGGCCGGGGGGGGGGGGGGGGGGTGGGTTAGGTGGGGGAAGGGAGGGGAAGGTGGGGGGAGGGCAGTTCCCTCCGAGGCCGCTCCGATTTTGGAGCGGCCTCGGAGGGAACAGGCAACGCGCGCCGGGCTCGGCGCGCGCAGGTTGCACAAATGTGCACCCCCTTGCACGCGCCGACCCCGGATTTTATAAGATACGCACGGCTACGCGCGTATCTTATAAAATCCAGCATACTTTTGTTCGCGCCTGGTGCGCGAACAAAAGTACGCCCTCGCGCAAATTTATAAAATCTACCCCAGCGTTTATTAGGAATTATGCATAACATGAAAGTTAAAAGCAGACTAATAGCAAAATACAAGAGCAGTTTGTATCCAGCAATACAGAAACAGAGGGGAATATATGTATCAAATATCTCTGAAACTTTTAGATTCCACTTAGCAGTGGCAAGCAGCGAGGTCTGGATTTTTAAGCTTAATTGCTGAGACGTGTTAGTCATCAACAAAAAGTGGAAAGATTGTCTTCCAAACTTGCAAAATTATTCATTTGGCAGCCAAAAGAAAAGTATCAAGTAGGATTTTCTCTTTTTCCTTCATCTTCGTGTCCTTCCTTTAATGCCCGAAGATATACAGCTGTGAGAGTAAGGTTGTCTTAGACGGCAATAATGAAACTCCCTACAAGAGCTTGCAGTCCACAAGTACTTTGCACCCTTGGGACTGCAAACTCATTTTCTGAGAGGAAACTCCTTCCCCTCCCTTCCCCTACCTAACCCACCCCCCTCCCCCGGCCCTATCTAAACTTGGAAATGAACAAGTGTGGGTGCAAAGGTCCTGCATATTTTGCACCTGCACTGAGGCAGGTGCAAAATATGCAGCAGAAGGTAGGCACAGTGATTTGAAACTGGAATCATCATGTTTTACCATGGACGTTGCTTTCAAAATTGCTTTCATACAGGTTAATTTTAAAAGCCCGGCGCATGCCAAAACTGGGAGATACATACACAAGTTGGGCTTGTGCAAGCTGGGCGGATTTTATAAATTTCCAGAAAGGGGCGGGACATGGGTGTGGTCTTGGTGGGCCATGGGCGTTCCTGGATTTCAGCATGAAATTTGCACATACATACTTACGCGCACTAGAGCGTGCCGGGGTCCCCTACTGCGGAACTTTACTTCTACTATGGATGATGTGTAAGCAATAAAACAAAAAAAAACTAGACAGATCAGCGGGGTTTTAAGTGTCATGCTAACAGCGGAGGAAGGGAGGAATTTAAAGTATGGCAGTTTGAAAGTCGTATCCCTTAACTGGGTTAACTGGGAATGAATTCAGAAAACTATCAATGGCGTTGGAGCACATCCCTTATAAAAATTCCCCACTTACATGGTAGAAGCGTGATTTCCAAGCACAAATGCATGTCCACCTAAAACTGAGTGCACACATGTATGCATGGCCTGGCTATTTTATAATGTGCATGCATATTTGCGGGTATGTTATAAATTGATCACGTCCATGGGCGCAGGCTGACTAATGCATGCACATATGTAATGACGCTCTTGTTTAAAAGTTACCATCTTATGGAGCATTATTAAGCCGCTGGAAAACTTACAAAGTTAGTCAAATAAACTTATCTGGCTAACTTTGTTGGGATATTCAATGGCTAACTTTATCCATCTAACTTTAGGACTACTCTATGGTATGGCTAGAGTTAGCTGAACAAGTTATCTGGCTATCTCTAAATTATCTGGATAACTTATCTAGCTAACTTTAATTCCATCACAGAATGCCCCTATCGTATCAGGATAAAGTTAGCTGAATAATGAGTTATCAGGCTAAAATGTAACTGTTTAAAGGTCCAAAATATTCAAAAGTTGGTATTTAGCCAGTTCGCTCATAAGTTATTCACCTAAATGCCTTTGAATATAGACCCCTTAATGTTAATTTTGTATGTCACCTTGAGCCTCGGTTTGATAGGCAAAATAAATGAAAATAATAAATAAATAAATAAAATGTTTCCCCTGCAGGAGGGGGATGACAGTGATGTTAGTGAATAGAACAAGGAGGAGGAGCAGCAAAAAAAGGTGCAACCATATGTGGGTGACTCCAAGTCTCTGCAGGAAGTAACTGAGCAGCTAATGAACACCCCTGTCCTCCCAGCTCCAAAGACACCATATGTAGGTGGACCATCAGCAGCAGCTCTTTACAGCACCCTCTCCAGGGTTCACTGAGGCTGAAAGGGCTAGAATGGAAGGTCAGGAGAAGCTAATAGTTACAATCCAGCAAAACTTCCAAATCCTGAATAGGATTGTATGGCAGCTCTTAAGAGAGGTCAAACTTCTCCATAGCATGATGTAGACACAAAATTGATTGATGCAAATAAGGGACAGCATTTCATCACTGGACAATAAAAGGAAGCATTTCTTATTGTGATGTATACAAAATCTGCTCAAATTGTGGACTTTAAAATGGACACTGCCTTCTTTTCTTAGCTATTTGACTTTCAGCTACGTCTTATGTATATTATGTACTTAGGGAACTAGAACATTTTTGGCCTGTCACCAAGCATACTGCAATGCCTTTGACATTGGAGATCACAGTTTATATATCCCCTGCAGTAACATCAGCCCGCCAGTATTCTCTGCAACAGCCAACTGTGTACAAACTAACAGATATAGCAGAATTAGGAAAGGTACAGAGAAGGGCAGATGGGCATAGTAGTCTTGTTTGGTAAGTGCAATAGCATACTGGAAAGGGGTAAGCATGAATTTGACGTATATGAAGTCTTCGTGGGCACGAGATTTTAGCCAGAGACCATCTGCAGAGTGAGCGCAGGAACGTAGGTAGCGAATTGTAGAGATGAGCCAAGCTGGGGTTTAGTGCGCCTTACAGGACGGGTAAGAGGAGGGGAAAAAGTATGTAAGGTTAAAGAATGTATAGTGTTGTAAGAAGAAACTGCTTCATCAACAGATTCAGACAAAGTTGTGGAGGAAAGAAGAGATGATGCAAGGGTGAACAACTTGGAGATTCTTAAAAGTATAGTGGTGACTGGATAAGTCTGCGGGGGAGAGCGGTTTAATGTGAAAGTTATCAGGTGATGGTCTGATATTGGAAGAACTGAAGTGGTGAAGTCTGAGAGTCAGCAATTGGAAGCAAAGACTAGGTCAAAGCAGTGGCCATGCTGGTGAGTAGAGGTGGTGGAGCAGAGTTGGAGATCAAATGAGGAAGTTAAAGAAAGGAGTTTCAAGGCATAAGAGTTAGAAGGGTCATCAACAGGAATCAAGGTCAGTGAGAGAAAGGAGGAGGGAGATTTATCAGGGGGTTGATAGATGACAGCTAACTGGAGAGGTAATGATGTGAATAGGTGGATGGAATGGGGCTTCAAAGGAACATGACCAAGCATGCTATTCGCACGAGACTTACAGAGCATAAATGTTGCATTAACACAAAACCAACAGAGGAACCATTGGTAGCTCATTTCATGGCAAATAACCACACCTTCACTGAGATCCACTGGACTATTTTGGAAATAGTACCAATGCATTGGAGACGAGGCAATAGAATCCAACGTCTCAGACAGAGTGAGCAACGCTGGATTTTTCAATTGAACACTGTAATGCCACACGACTTGAACAAGGAAATTGAATGGGTCCACTTCATGTGAACCCATTTACTTAGTCAAATTGCACACACAGCTGATGTATGACACATGATATAAAATCACCAGTAATCTCGCGATAACCCCGCCTAGACACCGGTAAGTGAGGAAAAGGCAGCAAGGTCTGGTAAGTCAGTACTGGAATTTCATTCACCCATGAAAATTGTAAATTTGTGCCACTTTATAGTTGAAAGTATGTGCGGTAAATAATTACATTGAGTAACGCTGATGTTTGTCCACAAAAAACTTTTCAGCAATATAGCAGAGTAAGTGGAAACGAGAAGTAGAACATTTCGTTGAAAAGTTCGGAAGAAATCACCTTGATTACAGCCCCTGAAGCAGCACTAGCGAAACGTACGTCAGGCTGGAGCAGGGCTAATCGCCCTCCGAGAGAAAACCGTCTGGGCTGGAGCAGGGCTAATCGCCCTCCGAGAGAAAACTGTCTTTAAATGATCTTCCGAATGTAATTGTCCTTGAGAGTGCGGTTGCACCGAGTGAGAACTGAAGAAACGTCATATAAAGGAAGGTACCATTCCACTTTTAATTTTAAAGAAAATTTTGTTTGAAAAAAACAACATAAAAATAAGAAAAAAGTGTTCAATAATAAAGGACATGGACCCATGATTAAGCATGACCCGAGGTGGCAATACATGATGGCAAATGACTCAGTATGCCCACGGGTGTTATGATGGTCCTTTAAAAGTAATAACTACATTGCATATTGAAAGAAAAATTGAATTGCATAACGTTTTCCTGTTGGATTTTGTACTCGTTGTGACAAGAAGTAACTGTTCCTTTCCTTGTAGATTTCAATTACCCCAATATTGACTGGGAAAATGTAAGATCAGGACTTGCTAGAGACTTAAAGTTCCTGGATGTAATACATGACTGCTACATGGAGCAATTGGTTCAGGAACCAACAAGAGAGGGAGCTATTTTAGATTTAATTCTTAGTGGAACACAGGATTTGGTGAGAGAGGTAACAGTGCTGGGGCCACTTGGCAACAGTGATCCTAACATGATCAAATTCAAACTAATAACTGGAAAGGGGACAATAAGTGAATCTGCAGCTATAACACTAAACTTTCAAAAGGGAAACTTTGATAAAATGAGGGAAATAGAAAAAAACTGAAAGGTGCAGCTAAAGGTTAAAAGTGTTCAACAGGCATGGACATTTTTAAAAATATATCCAAAGCAAGAAACCTGTGAGGGAGTCGATTGCACCATTATATGACAAAGTGGTTAAAGGGGCTCTTAGGGAAGATAAGGCCATTGCAGAAAGACTAAATGAATTCTTTGCTTCCATGTTTACTAATGAGGATGTTGGGGAGATACCAGTTCTGGAGATGGTTTTCAGGGGTGATGAGTCAGATGAACTGAACGAAATCACTGTGAACCTGGAAGATGTAGTAGGCCAGATTGACAAATTAAAGAGTAGCAAATCACCTGGACCGGATGGTATACATCCTAGGGTACTGAAGGAACTAAAAAATAACATTTCTGATCTATTAATTAAAATGTGTAACCAATCATTAAAATCATCCATTGTACCTGAAGACTGGAGGGTGGCCAATGTAACCCCAATATTTAAAAAAGTCTCCAGGGGCGATCCGGGTAACTATAGACCAGTGAGCATGACTTCAGTGCCGGGAAAAATAGTGGAAATTATTTTCAAGATCAAAATCGTAGAGCATATAGAAAGACATGGTTTAATGGAACATAGTCAACATGGATTTATCCAAGGGAAATCTTGCCTAACAAATCTGCTTCATTTTTTGAAGGGGTTAATAAACATGTGGATAAAGGTGAACCGGTAGATGTAGTGTATTTGGATTTTCAGAAGGCATTTGACAAAGTCCCTCATGAGAGCTCAGGCTTCTAAGAAAACTAAAAAGTCATGGGATAGGAGGCAATGTCTTTTCGTGGATTACAAACTAGTTAAAAGACAGGAAACAGAGAGTAGGATTAAATGGTCAATTTTCTCAGTGGAAAAGGGTAAAAGTGGAGTGCCTCAGGGATCTGTACTTAGACCGGTGCTTTTCAATATATATATATATATATAAATAAAGTTCCAAAAATCACAATCCAAGTCAATAGCAGTTCTGAACACCCTGGTAGTAGGTATTCCTGGTAACAAAAAAAACAAAAAGCCTGGCTACTTCTGGAACTCTGGATGCAGATTCTGGAATCCAGAGGACTTAGAACTGGATGCTCTCTTTAGACATAGGCAAGATGAATCTCTGCTTGATCCTTTCTCAGACAACTGTAGGGACTTTCTCTGTAAGGCAGTTTTCCCTCTAACTCCCCACAAAGTTGAATCCTCTCTCCAACTCTGAAGAATTCTCTCTCAGACATAACAAGGAACATGTGCTTGATTTCTCTCTTCTTAGATACCTCTTCCTTTGATCTTCAGACTATCTTAGGAATTTTTATTGGATCCTAAGACAAATGTTTTCTAGTCCTGAAGGCATGGGCACCATCCCAGGACAGGAGGCAGGCAATCCCCTCTCCTTGGACAGAACACATCAATAGAATTCTCATTTAGAAAGTGACCTCCCCCCCCCCCCCCCCCCACCCGAACCACAAGGATACATGCGTTTTTGTTAAACCACTGACACCTCCTACTGGGGAGCACCAGTCACCTACTTCTCCTACTCTACTCTCACCCCACACTCAGGGTCTATTCAGACTGAGGTCTACTAGTAAGGGACAGTTTAGTGACACACTCCCCCCCTTACATATAGTTTTCCTACTTATAGGAGAGGAACATGACATCCTTGTGAGCACCTATGCTGCCGTCACACTTCAGTACAAATGGAAGGGAAAAGTTCTGGGCTGACATCTATAGAGCAGGCAAGAAGCATGGAGAGACTACACTGAAGATCAAGCACCAGCAGAGGAGAGTATAGACAAGGAAGAGGAGGGGCTTATATTTGAGGATGAGTCCATTATGACCTTTAAGGATCAATGGACTTCTCAGCTGTTTCCATATTTGCAGGAAGAGGCCAGTATGCAGCTGGATACTGAAGAGGCAGTGAGGTTTCCTCTGGCTACCACAGGTGTATCTTTTAACCCTTACAAAAAATGATGATGAGGCAGAATGACCATATAGCTGAGAAAAAGGAAGGGGGTTTCAGGGAGAGCAGCACATAATAGGGAATATGCCAGAGCACATAATAGAGCAGATATTATCAGAGGAATGTCATGGATCCCCATTCTCTTCTCATCCTCTCCCTTCTATACCCTATGAAGCACCACTGCAATATAACTTGGGCCTAGTGGCTCGAAGAGTTTGTGGCTTCTCAGAGCTCTAACTGCATGACACTGTGGCATAGCTATAAAGTGGATCACCTGAGGAAGCCTGTGTCAGCTGTCAAATGCCATAGGCAACCAGAAACAAACTGACTAGCAATATATATATATATATTGATATATATCTATATATAGATTTATTTATTTATTTAAAAGTCTTCTATACCGATGTTAGTCGAAACATCACCTCGGTTTACATGGAACAAAAGCAACGGAAATTACAAGTAACAGGGGAAGGGTAAGGGGTACAAACCATAAGGAGAGTAGAGAAGCATAGGAACAAACAACAAGTGAACTATAATGTCATAAGAACAAGGTCATAGATAGATAGAACAAGGTCATAGATAGATAGATATTTCAATGTCTATTCATTGTAAATAAACAAGTACTTATAATTTTAAAGTGTCTTTGTCATAGTCGGGTGTAAGTCACTGTACTTCTTCAGGGGTCATTTTTGTCTTCTTCTTCTCAGTATCACAGGACTCTGGGTCTTTACACTTAGGAGAAGGCTGGTCATGGGTCTTATATATCATGCAGCAAGCCAAAAAAGATCACAGGCCTTACTGGGAGTGTATAGCAGATAGGGATGTACAGAAGAAAACAAATTCAATTTCATTCATTCATTCATTCATTCATTTTGTGGGGACCCCAATTCATTTCTTTAGTTTAGTTATGAAAACAATGTTCAGTTATTCGTTTGATTCATTTTTTAGTTTGCCATTATACTCAAAGGGAGAAGTATTGCAACCTATATTGGGCTCCAAAATTGGAGTTTTCTCATCAATTCCAATGCAAATTGTGGGAAGATATCATCAGAAGTGGTGAAAGAACTGAAAGCTACCTAGATTGTGGCAAGTTGACACCAAAAGTGTCATGAATAACCTAAAGATCTGTAAAGGGGCAAAGGAGTACCAGCATTAGTAGGAATTATTCAAGGCATCATCATAGGAGCAAAGAAGAAATCTAGTGTGGGAAGAACACCCTAAGGCTCCAAAATAGAGCTCCAGCAACAGTGGCATGAACCCTTGATGGTAGCACGAGCAAACTGGCACCTAAAGTGTCATTAGCATCCTAAGTCACCATGAAGGGGGGGGGGGGGTATGAAGCAGAAAGGTGATAGGAAAAACCCCAAGGCAATGTTAAAGGGCCAAGCAACACACAGAGTGGCATCAATATACCAAAGCAACATGAAGGGTACATAGCAGCCCCTCAAAGTAGCAGGAACACCACAAGGTATAACATCTGGGGTATGGCAGCAAGACCTAGTGGCAGAAAGAACTCCAAAGTTTAAAGTGTAGGTATGACAGCAAGACTGCCATGCCCACACCAAGGTGTGGCATGTTAGGTATAGCAGCAAGGCAGAGTGGCATGGGAGATGCCAGTCAATTTGCTGAACGAATAAACAAGATATCACCTCTAATAAATCATATTATAGTTTTCCTAAACATCTTCAAAAGGAAGACTATCTCTAAACAATTAATTGATTCTAAATCTCTCAAAAAATTAGAGAGCTGAATTTTCACCACAAAAATTTTTTTAGGAAAGAAGAGGAAGGTTTCATACAATTTCATTATATCACTGCATCCAGCAGTGTATAGCAATTTTAATCATAAACCGACCTCCTCCAACCCGTGAATTATTTTTCTATTTTTTAGCGTGAATACATTTATAGTAAAATATTGTGAAATAAAAACTCTTTTTAAGGCTATATCTACCCAGATTGGGTTTTTGTATAGAATATTCTTCATGAGACGCCGAACTGTTCCCAAAAACGCCGACACAGAATTTTCTCACATATTAACAAGACGCTGTTGTACGGGATGACTTCCCTGCCACTTATCTGTATGTATATTCGTTTATCAAGTCCATGTAGACTTCAATTTGTTGAAGCACACTTGCCAATTCAATTGCCAGATTCAGTATAAGAAAATGAACTGTGATAAGTATAATTTTCTTGAAATAAACTTTTATTACATTCCCTGCTTAAACTTGATCTAGCTACTGGGTGGAAATTTGATTTTCTTGAGAAATGGGCTTTCTGAAGGAAACTATTATCACATTCAAAACATGTGAATGATTTCACTAATAAGTGTGATTTGGTTTTCTTGGAAAGTGGTGAAGGTTGCTGTGAGGGAGTGTAGAAGAGAATCCCTCAAACCACCTTAAGAGACTGGCCACAGCTATCCAGCCCGGTCCTCCTTAAGGATCAGCTCCATAAGGGATTCTGGATGAAGGGAGGCTCCCTTCACCATACTACAAGGAGCCATGGCCCAGAAGGATTAGGGAGGCCCCAGGGAATGGGCAGGAATCTAGAGTACCAGCAGATGACTTATGTTTGATACTTTTGGAACTGTAAGTTAAGGACTGCAAATGTAAGCATCCTTTTGTGCTATACTTTTTTTGTCACTGTAAATGAAGTTTGTGTGTAGAAACAGCCAGACTCTTCCTCTGTTTATCCTCCTGTTTGTTTCTCCAAGCCATGGTTGCTTCCAGTTACTATAGTTGCTTTATTTAGAAACATTTTCCCATATTCTGTAGCTGAGCTCTAGCTATTCCATTTTCTGATTTTCTGCTTTTGCATGAGTTATTTCTGTCTTTCTGTTAGTTTTACCACATTCAGAGCATGTAACTGGTTTCTCTCCTGTATGTTTTCTATTTTGCCATTTTTCTTCCTGCAGGCTGAAGGTTTAAGTGGACAAACTAACCCAGTATAACTATTAATCAACAAACAGGATGGGCGAACCAGGCTAGGATTGTGGAGGAGTAGAAGAAAAAGAACTATAGAACAGGTACTGTGATAGCAAACATCTATATGCATGTGGCAGCAAGTCCCCTATGGTGACATTAGTGGTATGGCAAGTAACAGTGTCCTCCCAAGACAATGTCTACAGAAGAAATGCAGAGTACATCCTTTACTCAGTCTTCAAGATCAGAGTCAATAGATCCAGGGCCACTGTGATATGTTATCTGAGTGCTGTGGTCTCCTTGACAACAGCTCACAGCCTCACATATAACTCACTCAGAAAGGCTGGCTGCTAACTTGTTATATAGTTAAAATTACTAACTGACACTTGTTTTCCATTGATTTCTATGGCCCATAGACTTCAATGGCCCATAGAAATAAATGGGAATCTAAATGAATGGGATAAATAGAATTTGTTTAATTGTGGGACACCCTCCATTCATTTTGGGGACCCACATAAGAAACAAATAGGGTTCATTTGTTTTGGAATGCCCATTCATTTTAAATGATTGGACAGCTCTAATAGCAGATATCGTTCAGACACCTAGAACCAGTTTTCAGGAGGTCAGAAGTCCTCTATATTACAGTAATGGTCTGCCTATGCATCTTGTTTTAGTGCTCATCTGCAGGACTTTTGGGGTCAGGTTTTGAGGGGAAACCCTTTGTCACTTATGAAGGAGAAGGCAAATAAAAAGAGTGTTAGAGTGTCAGATCTGGAATACGATATTGCTGGCCATTGGTGAGGTTGGCCATTATGCTTCTAACCTGCAAGGCAGGTTAGAAGCATAATGAGAGAACAGAGCAATGCTTAGGTAGAGACTAATTGTTGGCAGATCTGCATAATTACAGTACATAAAAGCCATCCCCCAATGATTTTGCCATCTTGAAGTAGCCATGTATCCCTGACTGTGACAGAATATAGGCATCATGGCATTAGACTGGAAACTGAAGTACAACTTTAGTTATGAGCCCTGTGACATTGCAGACCACCTGCACATTGGGGGAGTAGAAGCTCTTGTGGTTGTGGTAGGTGGCCTCTTTCCCAGCAATGAGCATGTGCAATCAATTACTCCCAAAACTGATGGAAAGTAATCAATGCCATAACGTCTGTCATTGTTTTTTACTATTGGAGCTGTATATCTGCAGGAAAAGAAATATATTGATTTGTTCTTCTGATTTGAGTATTCATAAACTCTATAATGCAGTGTGAAATGGCTGACAGCTTATTTCCACTTTGATCATCGGTCAATAATTCTGTGTAAGTGCAACTTAATTCCATTTTTTTTTTGTTTTTATATTACAATTAAAATATACTACAGTGCAAACAAAAATCCAAGAAAGATATCAATGAGCTTTTACTTATCTATAATCCTTTGTTTTGTCAAATACTGACAGCAACCCGACACGGGTCCGTGTTTCAAGCTCCTCTCTAGTTCTTCTTCAAGGGATAAAAATGTTCAGTTCTTTTTATTTGAGCATCTGCAAAATTAAAAATAGTGGTACAACAGAATCGTTTTCTAAAAGTATCCATTTAAATCATAAACACCAAAGTGATCTGATGGGCCGCTTGGTGCGGCCAACATAAATTTTGCCATATGGACAATGAATCATGTAAATGGCATTTGAAGTGGAATAATCAGTGTGAACGTCTGTCTTCTGCTGAATACCCATGTGATCAGTCCAAACAGAGCTAAACATGCAGAAAGACAATGGCTTCTGCTAGACAGTGCCACTTGTGAATCATCATCCCCTATTGTGTGCCCGCTTCATTTTTCTTCTAAATCTGTAGCCATTGCATCACTCATATGCAGATATTGGCCGATTCTACAGATACATCTGTTTTTTTCTACATTTCCTTTGATTTCCTAATTTATTGCATTCATATATACCTCAAACATCTACATGTAACTCAGAATTATCTGCGGGCCATTGGCCTTGTCAGAAATGTTCAATGTGTGATTTTACTTTAACCTCCCCTGTTTGGACTGATCACGTAGGTATTCAGCACAACACAAAGGTTCACAGTGATTGTTCCACTTCAAAAGTCATTTATATATGATTTGTTGTCCGTGTGGCAAAATTTATGTTGACTGCACCAAGCGGCCCATCAGAACTCATCTGATTGAACATCGGAGTTGCATTCAAACTCTTAAAATGCAAGCTCCTATGGTACAGCATTGCGTTCAATACTCACATCAATTTCAGGATCTACAGTGGAGGGTAATCGAAAAGGTTCAAATGAATCCGAGGGGGGGAGATCCAAAATGGTTACTCAATCAAAAAGAACAACGGTGGATATTAGAGATGTGAATCATGTGATCGATCGTCTTAACGATCGATTTCGGCTGGGGGGGAGGGAATCAGATCGTTGCGGTTTTGTTTTTTTAAATATCGTGTAAATCGTAAATCGGGGGAGGGCGGGAAAACCGGCACACTAAAACATCCCTAAAACCCACCCCAACCCTTTAAAATAAATCCCCCACCCTCCTGAACCCCCCCAAAATGTCTTAAATTACCTGGGGTCC
Source organism: Rhinatrema bivittatum (assembly GCF_901001135.1). Classification (NCBI taxonomy): domain Eukaryota; kingdom Metazoa; phylum Chordata; class Amphibia; order Gymnophiona; family Rhinatrematidae; genus Rhinatrema; species Rhinatrema bivittatum. The sequence goes on along the minus strand of NC_042616.1, from coordinate 542,160,824 downwards.
AGTGGGGGGTCCCGTTGTGATCTTCCACTCTCGGGCCACGGGTGCGTTGATAGAAATGGCGCCAGCGCTACCTTTGCCCTGTCATATGACAGGGCAAAGGTAGCGCCGGCGCCATTTTGCTTCCTGTCCCCTGACGTCACGAGCGTAGGAGATCGCTCCCGGACCCCCGCTGGACCCCCAGGGACTTTTGGCCAGCTTGGGGGGGGGGCCTCCTGACCCCTACAAGACTTGCCAAAAGTCCAGCGGGGGTCCGGGAACTACCTCCTGCACGCGAATCGTGTTGCCGTAATGGAAAATGGCGCCGGCCGTAATGGCGCCAGCCATATGGCCATATTGCCGTACTGCAAAATGGCGCCGGCCATATGGCCATATGGCCAGCGCCATATGGCCGGCGCCATTTTGCAGTACGGCAATATGGCCATATGGCTGGCGCCATTACGGCCGGCGCCATTTTCCATTACGGCAACACGATTCGAGTGCAGGAGGTCGTTCCCGGACCCCCGCTGGACTTTTGGCAAGTCTTGTGGGGGTCAGGAGGCCCCCCCAAGTTGGCCAAAAGTCCCTGGGGGTCCAGTGGGGGTCCGGGAGCGATCTCATATGACAGGGCAAAGGTAGCGCCGGCGCCATTCTATCAACGCACCCGTGGCCCGAGAGTGGAAGATCACAACGGGACCCCCCCACTGGACCCCAGGTAATTTAAGACATTTTGGGGGGGTTCGGGAGGGTGGGGTATTTATTTTAAAGGGTCGGGGTGGGTTTTAGGGATGTTTTAGTGTGCCGGTTTTCCCGCCCTCCCCCTTCCCCTTCCCCTTCCCCCGATTTATGATTTTTGACGATAAATCGGGAGAATTCCTATTAAATATCGCCTCTAATGATTTTTGACGATTTAAAATATATCGGATGATATTTTAAATCGTCAAAAAACGATTCACATCCCTAGTGGATATTTCAGCTTAATACCACGCATCCTCATGGTTTAAACCATATAATAGAATGACTACTTCAAGATGGCAAAATCATTGGGGGATGGCTTTTATGTTTGGATTACAATGTAAGAATGGTGTAAGTGCAAGCTTCCTTTCACGTCATCACTTCCAGTTGAAAAAAGTTTTTTTCAGCAATTGAGTGACAGCCTTGCCATTTAAATTCTTTGATTACATGCCATTCAGGTCATCAGTTCTGTTTAAAAATGCCATCAGATTTACTGCTTTGATGAGTAAGTGTTTGATGTTTATGATTTAAATGGATACTTCTAGAAAACGATTCTATTGTACTACTATATTTAATTTTGCAGATGTTCAAATAAAAAGAACTGAACATTTTTGTCCCTCGAAGAAAAGCTAGAGAGGAGCTTGAAACACAATCCCGTGTTGGGTTGCAATCGACTTTTGACGACTGTTGTGCGTCCCAGCCGCATGGTGCCACGACCGGGCCTGCTCACCTTCCACTACCCTCAACCAGCTCCGGTCTTACCGCTGCCACCAGTTCCCGCCATTCCTGTCACTCACCACAGCCCTCTCCACCTTCCTCCATGCCGCAGGCCTTGCAGCAGAGCTCCCGCTGAGGCTCCGCATCTTTGGCCACCTCAGCCTCGCACCTAGGCGTGCGAGCGGCCCACGTCTTGCTATTTAAAGGGCCAAGCGCGGGAAACCCGGTCTGGACGTGAAGTGATGACATCACTTAGCCTGACTATAAATACGCTCTTCATCTGCTGCCTGGAACTGACCACTGCCTGCCTGACCATTCTCTTCATCTGCTGCCTGGAACCGACCCTCACTTGCCTTGACTATGCTCGGACTGACCTTGGTATTTGACCCCTGCTTTGGCTGACTACTTCTGGACTGATACTCTGGCTCTGACCCTTGTACTTCACTCGGACACTCTCTTCTGGTCTATTGAGGCTACCAGACCAACCTGCTTGGAAAACACCCGTGGCCTTCACCTGACTAGACCCGCAGGTGCTGCCTGCCTCTCCCGGAGAACCTTCCTGAACTGTTACTTCCTTGCGGTCTCCGGAGCTTCCAGTTCGGGTCTCGTCCATCACCTCTACATCAGCCGCTCACCCTTGCTCATGGTGGGAACACCCCTCCGCTACCTCTCCAGGAGGCCATCCAAGGCCCACCTAAGTCCAGGTGGTCTGGGTACCCAAGGGCTCAACCTGCGGAAACCCCGCAGGCACTCTCTTGGTCCGACTAGAGGGCCGTACCAATCCTGCACCAGGCCAAGGGTCCACCTCCAGTGTAACAAAGACAAAGGATTAGAGATAAGCAAAAGATCATTGATATCTTTCTTGGACTTTTGTTTGTATTTTAATACATTTTAATTGCAATATAAAAACCAAACAAAAAATAGAATTAAGTTGCACTTACACAGAATTATTGACTGATGATTATAAAGAAGGCTGAGCCATAAGGGATTACTCAAGTCAATAAAGCTTAGAATGATGGTCAATTTACTAGCTTAGCATCTTTTTCAGTATATGCGTGCTATTCGAGGTGACAAGGAATATTGACATTTTAGTTTGAAAATTATATCAATACATCCAAAATGAAAACATTACTCTTACACACCTACTTATCTGGACACTTAAATTAGAACGTAATAGGTGAATTTTAAAAGCCCAGCACATCCTAAAACTGGGAGATACATGCAAAGGTCGGGCCGGCGCATGCCAAGTGGATTTTATAAGTTTCCCGTGTACGCACGTATCTCCCACAGAAAAAGTTAACAAAAAGATGTGGGGTGTGGGTGTGGGCATGTCAGGGCCTGGCCAAGAGATGAGCGCATAAATAATTACATGCACTGGTGCATGCCAGGGTCCCCTGCCGCATAACCTTTACTTCTGCTATGGATGACGTGTAAGTGTTAAAACAAAAATATTTAGGCAAGTCAGCAGGGTTTTAAGAGTTGGGGGAATGGGAAGGAAGGAAGACTATTAAACTAGGGGGATATGTAAGTCCTATTCCTTAACTGGGCAAACTAAGAATGAACTGGGAAAATGGCGTATGGCATCTGCACACATCCTTTGTAAAATTTCCGTACTTATGCGATAGAAATGGAATTTGCATGCAGATGTGCTCAGCCATTAAAAAAAAAAAAAGTGCATATGTAACTGTGTGGATCCAAGATGGTGCTGTAGCTCTTTTCAGAGTGGTGTAGTTTCCTCTTTTTTTTTTTTTTACCTTTACAATGCCTCATGCAGGCCTCAAGAGAAGGACAAAGGAGAGGGCTATCTCTGCAGCTCCTCCTGACTCTTCTAGTCTCGGTCCGATGGACGCCCACGTTGTGCAGGGGACACCAAAATCGGATGTTGAATCGCTGGGAACCATTCGAGATAAAGATTCACTTGTCTCTTCCTCTGATTCCATTACATCTATTTCCCCAATTGATTGGACTCCCCCGCTGAATCCTGCCACAGTATGGGCACTGGCACCTGCACCGAGTTTGGAAGCATCGTGGACTGATGACACTAGAGTGACTGCTTCCTCTGCAGAGATTGGTGTGCCATTTGGCGCTGCTGGGACTCCAGGTTTTAATATCTTTGGAAAAGAAGGGGGTTTGTCTGCTATTACTAACATGCAGATAGATGAAAAAGGTTAGTCTCTTTTTTCTCAATCTATTGTGGATGATCCATCTCCCCCACTGTTCTTCTCCCTGGAGGCTATTTGGGAGGCTATTGAAAGTCTAGGAATGTATCTAATGGCTCATCTTAATCTCTTGGTCACTAAATGTTCTGATATGGAGGCTCGGGTTCAAATTTTGGAACTTTTTAAAACCAATGATGTTGTTCAATTAGACTCTGTAAACAAGAAGTTGAATCTTCAAAAACCTTGCAACAGTCTATCATCAAAGAAAATCAAATACTTTTGTAAAGATGGAAAATCTTGAACATATCATAAGAGGAAAGAATTTGAGATTTATAAACTTTCCCAAGATTCCTTTAATAGTATCTAAGGACATGGTTAAAAGATGTTTCCTAGAAGTATTAAAAGTTCCTGAACAATCTCTCACTTCTATCTCTGAAGCGTACTATCTTCCTCCATTTAAAAGGGAGGTTAGTAGTCCTGTTAGACCTCCTGTTGTATCTTCAGTAGAGCTAGACAATATAATCTGCAATACTTGAATTGTCTGATAGCGAGGAGGTTATTCCTGAAACACTGATAGTTTCTTTTGTCTTGGAACCGGACAGAGATTGGATAGTGTGTCAGTATTCTTTAGACATCGGTCCGAGATTTTCCTTAACTGTTAGGTTAGAGTTTTCCCAAATTCTGCCAGACATATGCATAAAAAGAGACAGCAATTTTTAATTATGAGACCTAAAGTCATTCAACTGGGAGCTTTATTTTTCCTGAAATATCCTTACAAATGCTGTGTTAAGTATAGGTGTTTCCTATGTTTTTTTCAACCAGTACAATTCTCTCATTTCCTAAGTGATAAGACACCACTGGGAAAAGATCCATCCCCCCTTGTAGTTACTTAATATGGTATTGTATTGGCAGAAGAGAAATAATTGAGCCCTTGTTAGTGTTTTCCTCATTTTGTTATAAAATCGGTCGTAGATTTGTGTGTGTCGGTTTGCGCGTCATTTTTGTTTACATAACAAGAAATATTCTTGGATTCTGTAATATAAAATAGCATAAATAAAATAAAGCGCATATGTATACGCTTCTAGGCTAAGTCCCTTTTCGCGTGTGATTGCCTTGGTAAATGATCCCCTAAGTTTTTGAAAATTTAGCACTTAAACCAAGTTTTTATGATTGCAATGCTACATTAAAAATATTTTTAAAAAGGACTGATTTTGAAATCAAGTGCAATTTCTAAAATCACAGCCTTAAATGTTAAGTGATGAAAATCTTCATTTACAGAACAAAACTGTCCTCTTCTGCCTTTAAACTGGAATTTCTACCACTACTTCTATTTTGCAACTGGCAAACAGGTGCCTTTGTTACAGTGCATTTACCTGACTGCTTCAAAACAGCAGTGAAGGAGTAATGATGAATGGCTCGTATTCAAGTGATTCATTGGCAGATTCTACACTTGTATGCACAGCAAGCAGGGAAACAATATTTCAACAACATTCCATTGTCCTGTACTATGTAAATATGCAACGAATGGAATTGTCTCTGGCTTGAAATGAATGACGTGATCAGGATCTTTCTCTCCCTCCCCTGTTTACTTCAATGGGTACACGCAGAGGTATTACTTCTGCAGATAATAGGGCCCTGTGTATTATTCAAAAAGTATAGCACAGAAAGCAGGTCACCTTGCATTTTCTTTTGAAAGCAGAGATGCATATGGCCTTACCAGCCATTTTCTGACATCTGAGGAATAAGAGGAATGCCATTCATGCTAACATCATGAGTGTGCACTGTTGAGCTGCACCTTAATACTGCACTGATAGTGCCTGAAACCAGGCAGTCACGATGCAAAATGCAGTTTCACAATTAATGGCCTGCTGAAAAGATTGAGATGCCATTCTCTCTTCCTCTCTCCACTGTTGGCCTTAAGTTTATAATTGTGTAAACCCGATGACGTCCAAACAATGAGCGATGACCAGACATTCTGGTTTAAATGGGTCAGGCCAGAATCATTTTTGTACTTTGCACATAGCCAGGTCTATGCTGGCTGCTAATTCATCTGCAACTGTAATTCATGGTATTATATGCAAGCAATTAGATACAGTGGGGGGGGGGGGGGGGGGGGGGGTGCCATCATACAGTCAGGAAGTGGAGGCCCAAGGCTGAGCTGAGCACTGGATGCATTTAGTCTCATTACTACTGCATCTACCCAAGTGCAATTATAATTATGAAATGTCCTTTAAAAGGTGAATAGTCATGGGACAAATGAACTGGCTAGGATTCCAGTGAGCATAGTAAAAGAGGAGCTATGGAAATTAGAAGAAGAGGGTCTTATGAGCTAATGTATTAAACTGCAGGAATGGCCTAGTACTGAGAGTTTCACTGTGATTGTCTTGCATGAAAGACTGCACAAAAAAACTTATGTAAACTTCCCCAAAGTGTAATTAAGTTTTGCAGAAAATTGCAGATTTACACAATTTTCTGCATGCAATTTTACAATGCATAAATTCAGTGCTGGTGGCAGGGGGTCCAGCCACCCTAGGTGGTGATGTTGTCACGTGATCTCTCTCTCTCATTGCACATGACAAATTACCCCAGCATCTCAAAGAAATACTTACCCAGAAATGGAAAATGCCCTCTAGCTCCATGCTCACCCACACCACTTCTCATCTCTTCCATCCTTTCAAAACTGCTGCTCTTACTGGCTAATCTGCTGCTCTGCTCACTTCCGGCACCCTAGACCACAGCCCACCCTGTCTAATGCTTCTTTGGCTCTGTATAAATTGCTAATGAATTGATTTGTTTGATTTTTCAGTTCATTAGCAATTTTGCAGAAGTTTTGCATTTGCATTAGCATGCACAAAAACATACGTAAAACAAACAACGCACAACAACATTCACAAACAATAAAATTACTCAAGTTATGTCCCATTTTCCTGGGTAGCATTGCCTTTGCAAATGCAAAGTACTTTAGTATATCAGCCTCTTATACAGCTATCAGGAACAGTGAAATTTTCTGAGGCATTCCCTATGGTGAGGGGGAAGAAAGATATGCTATACTATGATCTTCAATTCATGGCTGAAGAGCTGATGTAAGATTGAGTGGTTTGGATTTATTGGTGACAGGGAGCAAATATGGTGGTTCATTAGTTAGGATTCAATGCTCTCACAGCTGTGTTTTGGGCCTTGGATATTTTATTTAGTTATAGACAAAATCACTGGATACAGCCACCCTACATACTGAATAATAGATATCACATGAAAATCAACCATGTTAGTAAATACATATTATGTACCTATATTATCTATGCAGAAAAATAACATGCCATCATACTGGGAACAGAGGGATAAAAAGAAGAGATTTCTCCCTCCCTATTCTAACTTGTAAACATTGGCTAAACTGATACAATTTATTTTTTTTTAGAATTTTGATTGTAAATAAAATCTTTTTCTTATAAATTCTTATATGTTAAAAATGAAATTCAGTCCAACATGGTTCCATGTTTCGAGAATGTCTTCTCTCCCCTGAATTTGCAATCTCACTGCTAGTGCTGATCTTTCTTAAAATTGAAGAAAAGCAGCTATGTTTTAAATCCTTGTTTATAGAATGTGATTTGTAAAGGGGGAATCATCATACACCAACCAAAACCGATAATATACTCAGTTGCCAACATTCATATCATGATAAATAATACCATTCAATTTCAATGTTCATTCCTTTAGGTTAACTGCATCCAAAAAAAAAAAAAAATTCCAAAATTGCTTCCTCTGATTTAACTCTGATCCGGTGCAACAAAATGCTTAGGAACCTGGTGAACCATAGTCCATCTAAGATTGGCAAACACATATTGGTGAGCAATACATTCATCGACCATAGAGGCCTATGTTTTCAATTTATGAAGACAACTCCTGTGTTTCACCAATCTAGTTTTAACCATATGCTTGATTCCTCCCACATAAATTTTGTGGTAAGGGCACTGAACCATATACATGACAAAAGAAGAACAATAATTAATATTATTTTTGTGTGTATATGTGATGCCTGTAATTGAATGAGTCCACTAAAATCTCTTTATAGTTAATGAACAGAATATACACTATCCAAATTTTTGGTGTTCTCTAATGACATTTACAGACCGGCTTTTGGTAAGTCAGCTTTAATGAGTCTTTCTTTAATATTTCATCTCCCTGTATATGCAGTCAATAGTTTTTCTGTAAATATTTTGTGAAGAGACAAAATATGCCAATGTTTATGTATGGTGGCAGCAATAACCGCTGATCTTTTAGAGTGATGTAATACACAAACCATTTGAGCACTCCTACTAGGTTGAGCATATTGTAATAATAAATCATGGTTTGAATACATTTTTCTGCAATAAGTTAATTTTAAAACATCCCAAGGGAATCCCCATACTGCAAACCTGTGCATAAAATCCTACGCTTGAATCTTATATCCTTGTATAAAAGAACATAGTCAATTTTTGCATATAAGATTAACTTGGAGAACATGCTATAGTCATTTAGGGTGGAAACTGTCATAATATAAAAAGTTATTTATTCAGTAGGCTCCCAATAAAGTATAGTGTATATTTATACCTACTCCTTAGTAATTAAAATGTCCAAAAAAGAAATACAATGTCTGTGATTTCTCATTGGGAATTCGAGATTTGGATCTAGAGTAGTAATCCATGACAAAACATCAATGAATTTTTCTTTTGAGGCTTTCCAGATAAAAAAAAAATATCATCAATGTATCTACTACACTGAAGGATCTCTAAACCAGACTGCATGATACGAATGAGTTTCCTCAAAATGAGAGACATACAAATTAACAATGTCAGGTGCCATAATGCCACGCATAGCTGTACCAGGAAACTGTAAAACGTACTTGTAATTAACGTGAAAATAGTCCTTGCATAATGCTATATGGATCAATTTAAGACTAAATCTTGTTGGAATGCCACACGCATGATGCCATTTGTCCAGTATTTCTTGTACAATATCCAAAGCTGCTTCTTGTGGGATGCAGGTGTATACAGCATCAGTATCTAACATGGCTATAAACATCTCATCAGTGAGATCAGTGAGATTGTTCAAAACCCATAATATATGTGAAGAATTGTATGTATGATCTAGCAAGTGAAACAAATGACTTTAAAACAATATCTTACAAAACTCGGAAAGGGGTTCTGAGAGAAATCCACAAGCCCAGATTATAGGCCAACCAGGTGAAGAATCCTTAGACTTGTGTATTTTTGGAATCATATCAAATACAGGTACATAAAGGATTATCTTTCTTCAAATATTGTGACACTCAGTTAGTTAGGAAGCCCTATTGTATAACTTCATTTACCATTTGAAAAACTTTTTTTGGATCTCAATGATCGGCTCCCTGGGCATCTTCTTCTCATGCAACAAATTAGTTAACTGTCAGCTTCGGTAAGATACTATTTCGATTAGGGATGTGAATCGTTTTTTGACGATTTAAAATATCGTCCGATATATTTTAAATCGTCAAAAATCGTTAGGGCCACGATACATTACCAATTCCCCCGATTTATCGTCAAAAAATCGTAAATCGGGGGAAGGGGGAGGGCAGGAAAACTGGCACACTAAAACCCCCTAAAACCCACCCCCGACCCTTTAAATTAAATCCCCCACCCTCCCGAACCCCCCCCCCCAAATGCATTAAATTACCTGGGAGTCCTCCATAGCGGCGGTCCGTGGCTAAATCGGGGGAAGGGGGAGAGCACGAAAACCGGCACACTAGATCATGAGGTCTTCAGCCGGCGCCATTTTTCAAAATGGCCGCCGCAAAATGGCGGCGGCCATAGACGAAAACGATTCGACGCATGAGGTCGTTCCGGACCCCCGCTGGACTTTTGGCAAGTCTTGTGGGGGTCAGGAGGCCCCCCAAGCTGGCCAAAAGTTCCTGGGGGTCCAGCGGGGGTCAAGGAGCGATTTCCTGCCGCGAATCATTTTCCGTACGGAAAATGGCGCCGGCAGGAGATCGACTGCAGGAGGTTGTTCAGCGAGGTCCGGAAATCTCGCGAGGGTTCCGGACCTCGCTGAACGACCTCCTGCAGTCGATCTCCTGCCGGCGCCATTTTCCGTACGGAAAACGATTCGCGGCAGGAAATCGCTCCTTGACCCCCGCTGGACCCCCAGGAACTTTTGGCCAGCTTGGGGGGGCCTCCTGACCCCCACAAGACTTGCCAAAAGTCCAGCGGGGGTCCGGAACGACCTCTTGCGTCGAATCATTTTCGTCTATGGCCGCCGCCATTTTGCGGCGGCCATTTTGAAAAATGGCGCCGGCTGAAGACCTCACGATCTAGTGTGCCGGTTTTCGTGCTCTCCCCCTTCCCCCGATTTAGCCACGGACCGCCGCTACGGAGGACTCCCAGGTAATTTAATGCATTTGGGAGGGGGGTTCGGGAGGGTGGGGGATTTAATTTAAAGGGTCGGGGGTGGGTTTTAGGGGGTTTAGTGTGCCACTGGACCACCAGGTAATTTAAGGCATTTGGGGGGGGGGTTCGGGAGGGGGGGATTTAATTTAAAGGGTCGGGGGTGGGTTTTAGGGGGTTTTAGTGTGCCGGCTCACGATTTTAACGATTATGACGATACTTTACACACACAAACGGCAACAATACGATTCCCTCCCCCTCCCAGCCGAAATCGATCGTTAAGACGATCGAGGACACGATTCACATCTCTAATTTCGATGTTGTATTGTAATGTAACCCCAATCCCAGGTATGGATTCCTACCTGATAAGGCCATAAAAGTGTTGGTTTTTATTCTTTGGGGCTGGAAACTGCCCAGGATAGCTTGATACAGTCTCTTCTTTTCAGGGCCTTGATTCTTTGTCAAGTAGGGGGAGAGGTTACTCCCAAGGCCCCGAGTGCTAAAGGTGGGCCTGTGTGTCCTTTGTTCTTGTTCCTGGGGAAGGGGGTAGTCGTGGGTCCCAGTGAGTGCTGGAAGTGCCAAATAAAGTCAATGGAGCCATTGGTTTACTGTCCAAATAAATCTTTACTGTTGCAAATGAGTGAAAATGGCACAACTCTGATCCTCAGTACCGCAGAATACGTTCTTTTACAGTGTCCTCCTCAATCTGTGCAGGAATGTCAGCTGCCAGAGCCAGAAGAACTTCTACTCTCCAGAGTTTTGGAAAAATAGAGTCCTCTGGTGGGACTCTAACTGGCAAAAATATAAAGTTACAGTCTCTGCGCAGAGAGATAAACTCTCTCTCTCCCCAGAGGTTAGAAGCACCGGATAGATATCTTCAGACATCCTGGGCTTTGCCTGTACTCACAGTTAGTTGTTTTCTCAAGTTTGTATAGTTAGGATGCAGTCCTTTATCTTTTCTGTTGTTGATCCCTGATGGGAGGGATCCCCTGAAGCAGGACTCTCTGTGCTCCAGTCAGGAAGGAAGGGCAGTCAGAATTTCTTCCTGAAACTTCTTTCCTTTGAAAGAAGTTTGCCTCCTGTGCAAGGAAAACTTGGAGATATTTAAATGTCTCTATCATGTCTCCTGTACCTTGCCTTTCCTCTAGAATATACATGTTTAGATCTTTAAATCTGTTCCCATATGCTTTATGCAAATTTATCTCATGCATATTCATGGTGGATATCCTGAAAACCTGACTGGCTGTGGGGTCCCCAGGTTTAGGAAGCCCTGGTGTAATGTTAAATGGTACCAACTCTGAGGAGAGAAGTGTGATAAGTGGAGTGCCTCAAGGATCGGTTCTGTTCAATATTATTGTGATCGATATTGCAGATGGATTAGAAGGAAATGTTTGTCTTTTTGCAAATGACAGTAAGATCTGCAACAGAGTGGACATATTTGAAGGCGTAGAGAGAATGAGAAGTGATCTAAGAAAACTGGAGGAGTGGTAGAAGGTTTGATAGCTAGGATTCACTACTGAGAAGTACAGAATCATGCATTTTGGGTGTAGAAATCCAAAGGAGCTGTAAGTGTTGGGGGAGGGTGAAAGACTGATGTGCACAGAAGGCGAGAGAGACCTTGGGGGTCATAATGTCTGATGTCACAAAGCAATGCGACCAGGCACTGGCTAAGGCCAGAGGGATGCTGGATTACATAGAAAGAGGCATAACCATAATGTTCCTGTATAAGTCATTGGTGAGGCCTCACCTAGAGTACTGTGTTCAGTTCTAGAGACCATATCTTTAAAGGATAGAGATAGGATGGAATCAGTCCAGTGAAAGGCAACCAAAATGGTGTGGGGTCTGCACTAAAGACTTATGAGAGGAAACTGAAGGACTGGTTATTTTTATTATGTGTTATTGTGTGTATTTTATTGTATTTATTATTTTATTTATTGACATTGTGAACCTTTTTACTATATAATTTATGTCTATTGTAACACATTTTTTAGGGACATCGCTTTAACTTTATATTAGAAAGCTGATTAAGAAAACAAATAAATAACCTAACCTAAATATGTAAACCCTGGAGGGCAGGAGAGATAGAAAGATATGATAAATACCTGAAAGGTATTAATGGTGCATAAGAATCGAACCTTTTCCAGTGGAAAAAAGCTGTAGCACAAGGGGTTATGATAGGTTTTTGCCTGATTCCCTTTGGGGCAAAAGGGTTCTCATCCCAGAGACCTGAAGACCTGTTAGCCCCTCTACACCCTAGAGGGGGCAAACACCAATGACACTGAGCGAGATCTTTGATGACCCAGATGTATCCTGACTTTTTTCAGATGGAATTCCTGCTTAAACCTTGCACCCTTTGGAAAAGGCTCCCCACTCCCATCCTCCTGGGCACAAAGGACAACGGCTAAAGACCTACGAGCCGTAATCTAAACCGTAGATGGAGCAAGCACCAGTGACAGTAAAGCAGCAGCCACCAAGATATTTTTCAGACAGCAAGTATTCAGATTTTTTGGTGCGAGGTTTATTGCCTCACCCTCTCCCACAGGGTTCCAGGGCATGCATAGCCTGGTTCCCACATTCTAAAGACTTTTCCTGCAAGAAAAGTCACCAGTAACACCATCGAGGAGAAAGACCAAGATCTTGGAGTTTCCCCAATCGGATATCCAACCCATGGGACCAAGACAGGCTGGGTACTTGTGAATAAACTAGACTCAGGTAGGACTTTTCGGTGTTTGAGGGGACCCATCTAATACTGCTGGGAAAGCTTTCGTGCACTTTAAAATCACCATGGAAGCTTTACCCAGATACCTGAGATAAAAGACACCTATCCAGAAGAGAAAAAACATCAGTCAGCTGTAAATTCATCTTTTATTGAAAATGGACTTTAATTTAATTGTTAAGGAATCAGTAAACATTTCATTTAACACCCAGCGCCTTGTCCTACCTGGTTTGTCCCAGCATCTCAGAACCCGGGGTGCAGCAGTTAACCCCATACAAAGAGAGACACATATACCACTGCCTGGGCCATAAGCAAGAGCTTCCCCCCACAGTAAGGAGTCCACCCTTGGGACAGAGAGTAAAGTTATGTAAGAAGTGCTAGCCAGAGCAGCCCTGAAGAATAAATACGTTTGTGTGCCATTGGGACTTAACCCCCCTCCCAGCAAGGATTACAGTCCTCTACCTCAAGGACTGCATGTGCTCTTAATTATCCCTTTATCTACTGGATGCCCCTTGGTAAGGGGTTAGTGCAGTTTACACCTGAGGGTTAGAGAGAAAAGTTTAAGAAAATAGCCCTGCTCTTTCATTTACTGAGTGCTATCCTTTGGTTTAAGAACATATGAACATAAAAAAAAGTCATGTTGGGTTAGACCAGTGGTCCATCGAGTCTAGCATTCTATCTTCAAAGTGATTAATTGGGGTCAGTTGGAAATATCCAGCATAAGAGCATAAGATATACCATGCTGGGTCAGACCGGGCTCCATCGAGGTCAGTATCTAATCTCCAACATTGGCCAGTTTGGGTCACAGGTATATATATATTTATTTATTTATTAGTCTCTTGATGCCAGGTTCTAGGTGATATACAAAATAAACATACATAATAAAAATAGATAAATGACAAAGATTAAACATTCTTCATTGGGAGCTGAAACAAATCAACGTAACAGACTATAGGAGAAAAGTTTTCTGACAGCTATATTAAATCAAACTCCTGTTGAAACAGGAAGGTCTTAGGAATACATCTGAACATTTTTGTTCAAGTTGAGAGATACAGTTTCTCAGGCAGCGAGTTCCAAAATATCGGTGCAGCCCCGGAAAATGCCTTTTTTCTTGTTTCAGCCAGATGTGTCATTTGCCTTGATGGAGCATCAAGCAGCCCTTTTTGGTAGGAGCTCAGTGCCCTAGTAGGATAGTCCATGCGAAGCCTAGAATTGCCCAAGGGAATGAATCAAAGCAAATCAATCTATGTACCAGCAACTCCACTACAAAACTGGAAGCTAATACTGCTCAAAAAGACCGGGAGTGATATGGTCCCTGATGCTCTGTCCAGAGATTAAGTGTGCAACAGAATTTTACAATAATTGTACCCACTAGATTCCAAAAGGCAAATCTATTTCTTGTTGTTCAGTCCCAGGGATAAGTGATGGCTTTTTCAAGTCAACCTGGCTATTAAATGTTTATGAATTTTTACTCCAGAAATGTGTCCAAACCTTTTTTAAATCCCACTGTGCTAAAAGCAGCAGCTTGATTATTATGTCATACTTACATAGCACCTGTCTAGAACAAACATTCAAACCAAAGTGGTATACAGTAAACAAAATATTACCATAATCAAATACATCAAAATAGTAATAATAATATATAACATTAATAAAATACCTCAAAAATTGAGGATGCATTCCTAAAATAAATACACCAATAAATAGATTAATGGTCCTGTGCTCTGAGTGAAAAAAAAAATACTTTCTATGATTTGTTTTAAATCTGCTGGTTATTAGTTTTATGCAGTGTCCCCTTGTTTTAGTATTATTGAAAGTGTACATACCCCAACATTTTATCCCACTCATCATTTTATAGGTTTATATCCCTTCTCAGCTGTTCCTTTTTTAAGCTGAAAAACCCTAATCTGTTTAGCCTTTCTTTATAAGGGATTCATTCAATTCCCTTTACCATTTTGTTGTCCCCTTTACTGTTTCTAGTTCTGCTCTGAGGTGCTGTAGTTGGAATTATTTTTCCCTATGGGACGGATTTTAAAAGGGTTACACGCGTAATATACGCGCTTAACCCTTTAAAACCCCGCCTGTGCGCGCCGAGCCTATTTTGCATAGGCTCGGCGACACGTGCAAGCCCCGGGACGCGCGTATTTCCCAGGGCTTGAAAAAATGGGCTGGGTGTGGGCGGGGAGGAGCGGGGCGTGGGCATGGCCAGAGGCCTCGCCACTGCTGCTGGGCCTGGGGATCGCGTGCCGGCACTTGGCCAGTGCGCGCAACCTATACCTGCCCGGAGGCAGGCGTAAATAATAAAAGAAAGGTGTGGGGGATTTAGATAGGGCTGGGGGGCGGGTTAGATAGGGGAAGGGAGGGGAAGGTGGGGGGGGGGGGGTGTAAAATGGCATTTGTGCCTTTAAACCTTGGTGACGTCAAATGGGGTTTAAGTTTATATAATGTGTGACCCTGGTTCCAAAAAGTGTGACCTTTAGGTCTATATGGTCTACCTGATCTATGCTTAACTACTTAACCTCTACCCATACAGGATAATGAGCTATATTGGTTTCAATGGTAGGTGATGTGAAATGGCATTTGTGCCTTTAAGCCTTGGTGATGTCATATGTGACATCTAGTGGCATAAAAGGTGAAAACTGCAGAGAGGGCAGATTTCTTTTGTCTGAGCACAGTCTTGCCTTGTCATTTTTGCCTGTTTCCTGTGTGTTTTGCTCCCTGGTACAGAGATCAATGGAGGCAACATTTGTTTTTACTATAGAGGGAGTAAATCTTATATTCTACTTCTAGGTGTAAGGCCTAGCTTCTTTTGGGAAGAGCTCCTAGGAGGAATTATGGGGCACCATCAAAGAGAATAGCCTGCCTCTATCTAACTTGTGATGTTGAGTAAGTGATATATTTCTAAATTCTTACTGTTTAACTGTGCTGGGTTTTGCCAGGAATGAGTTCCCTTTTCAGAAGAGTTTTATGTGCTGCTAAAGATATTTTATTTGTGCTGCTGTCTGCTTATTTCTGCTGTGAAGGCCTGTGGAAGTGGAACTTGTATAAGGCATCCTGTTTTGTGTTTAATAAATTATGACATCATTGGAGTCAAGAACTGGACTGAATCCTTTTTCTGAGAGTTTGGGTTCACCTGAGATAGAGGTCACCTGTAAATTGATGTAAGTTTGAAGAAGCCAAGCACTTTAGAGTATGTCTTTTGATTCACAGAGAGGAAAGGTTGTCCCTGTACAGTAAAAGAAATACCTTTGCACCCAGTTCACTACATCGCTTGTTTGACCGCTTTTAGAACCCACTGATCAGTGCACAGAATTGGAGCAACTGGTTTTTTTTATTTTATAGATCCTAGCAAGGATTACAAATGACAAATTTAAAGGCCCACTCTAATATTTATTTTATTTTATTTATAGACTTTTTCTATACCGGTGTTTGGAACCAGGACCTTCACATCGGTTTACAATCTCAGCAGTATTTATACATAAAAATACGTTAAAAGAAATCCTTACAAAACAAACAGTTATTATAAAAAAAACTTCATCAAAGATGAAGGCAGACTAAAATTATCTAAAAACTAATAAATATAAAAAAAATAAAAAATTACGTAAACAGTATAGTAATCGCAGTCACCATTACACTTATCAACGCCAGATCAATCAACTCCAGAAACAGGAATCCCTCTCCAATCCTCATATCTTTGACCCAGTTTACCACGTTCTTGAAAGACCATAGAAAGAAGTAAAAAGGAAAGAAAGGAACAATAAAATGTTATATTATTTAAAGAGCTGTTAGGACAGATCATTAGTTTATTGAGCTGCATATGTCGCCCCCATTGCCATGCCTTTGAAGTACCGAGTCCAAGAGTCTCTCAGCATTCTTCTATTATATTAAGGGCTCCCAGGTTAATGATGTGCTGGATCCTCCGGTCACGTCACCAGTAAGACCTGGTTGAGCCCTTTGTTCAGCTAGAGCAGTGGTTCTCAACCCTGTCCTGGGGACTTCCCCAGCCACTCGGGTTTTCAGGATATCCACAATGAATATGCATGAGAGAAAATTTGCATACACTGCCTCCATAATATGCAATTTTTTTCTCATGCATATTCATTGTGGATATCCTGAAAACCCGACTGGCTGGGGGGTCCCCAGGACAGGGTTGAGAACTACTGAGCTAGAGAGAGATAATAGGTTAGAGTGACCTTCTGCGGGGTCTGGAATGGCCAGCCCACTTGAAACAATATATATCTGAGCCCTTGCTACAGCTTGGGAGGAGTCCATTTAGGTTAGCACAGAAGTGCAGAGGTGGCAGGAATTAACTTTTGTTGCTTTACAGGCCCAGCCAGTGTTAGCCAAGCAAGTCCTGTTTGGTGGTCCTGGTCAGGGTCGGGAGGGATTTCCTCTTCCAGTACACAACCTGTCCTGACTGAGTTCCCTCTGGGTCTAAGTTTAGGGATTTTTGAGATTTTTGTTAGGAACCTCACTGGACACCTAGGCCTGTCTTACCCATAGGGATTGGGGACCCCTGAGTGTGAGCCGCCCAGGAATAGGCAAGATACACCCCTGACGTGGTGGTGACCTGCTGTGAGGAGGGGACTCCGCTGTTAGTTTTTGTCCTTTTTTGGGAAAGAACACTTTTGTTAGAAGATCCAGGAGGAAGATTTTGGCTGCTCCTTCCTTCCTGTTAGAGGCAAGAGAACTGCTTGTTTCAAAGAGGGTCCCTGACATCAAGGATCCAGAGAGAGTATTAAAGAGACTGTGTAAGATCAAGGAGATCCTGAAAATCTGCTAACCGTGAGTAAAGGAAATAACATCACTGGGGTCACCCATCCACCCCAGTGAGAGAGAGGATTCACTCTCTGCGCCATAGACTTTGCTATTTTTATCAGTTTGGAAGGGGTTTTCAACATCCTAAAGTCCCTGCCCATCCGGGAGCTCCACTTTCCCTTAATCCAAGAAGAGTAGGAGCCTCCCTTGCTCTGATATAAGTGAGTCCTGCACAGATAAAGGGAAGAGACTGTAAAGGAATTGAAGAGGGATTTCTGTGGTGCTGCAGTTTGAGTTTTGTGACATTCACCATCAGTGCTTACCAGTAAAACCATTTATTTTGAACACTAACCAAGTGGGGTTAGTACTTATATGAGAGCCACGCAGCTCGTAAAATGTGCATCTCTCTGCCCCCCTACCTAATGCATGTATGTACAAAAGTACACCCATACATTAATTGATTAATGCATTTAACTTCCCCTCCTCTCCTTGATACACTTATAATGTACTATAGTCTCCTATTAATCTTTTCCAATCTCTTGAGGTCTTTTTTTTTTTTCTTGCTATTCTTCTTGATTCTGAATGAAAGTTTACAGTGAACTCAGTTCTCCTCGCTGGACTGTTTTGTAAAAATCCCAAAAATTCCCTGGAAGAACCCTCTTTAAATAGGTTAAGTTCAAAGAATAAGACTCATATCTGTCCCCCAAAGCCGTTAGTTTCCAAAGCCGTTGTGCAGTGAAAAGTGCCAGCTTTGGGGTAAGATCAACCGGGCGGCTGCCCGGGGAGCTGTCAAATGCCAGGCACCTCAAAGGCTTCCAGCATTGCTAATTGCCAGTGTGGTTCCAGAGCTGCAGGGCATGAAAAAAAATGCCATGGCTTGTATTTGCTGTCCAGCCTGGCACAGGCACAGGTGCAGAACTGCCATGTTGATGGCCTAGAGTCATCAACGGGGTGATCAGGCCGCTTCCTGCTTGCCTGCACAGAGCACGGGAGCAAGAGTTCAAGAGTCTGTGAGGGCAGGGACCACCGCATGCATTGCAGTAGAACTGATGACAGTATTTCGTCCTGCTGTCTGTGCCCAGCGGACTGACAGAGGCAGTTGAGGTGTGACAGATGCCAGTAAAGTGAATGTGGGGAAGAGAGAGAGAGAGAGAGAGAGTGAAGTTTAGCAATTGGAGAAGAGAGAAACGGATGCTGGACAGGGGGGTCTTTGAGTGAAGGGAGACAGAAAGCAGGCATGCTAGGCAGGAAGGCTTTAAGGGAGGAGAAAGCAAAGATGCTGGGCAGAGGCTGGTGATGGGAGGGAGAGAGAAAGCAAGGATGCTGGGGAGGGATGGGATGAGAGAAGTGAAGGCTGAGCAAGGGGCTTTAATGGGGGCTGAGAAGAGGATGCAAGCTAAGGGGCTTTAATGTGGGATAGAGAGAGAGAAAGCAGAGATGGGAAAGGTGCTTTAATGGGGTGGGGGGGGGAGGGTTTAGAAAATAAATGCTGTGCAGGAATGTTCACTCAACGTTTTCTGGAATGTTTATGGATGCACCCTGTTGCTGGGGACATAAGTTTTGCAAGTGAGGAAGGGGGGAGGGAGGGCAGAGAATTCCTCCCTTCTCCTTCTCCCTCTCCCACACTCCTTCCCCCTCCCTCTTCTCACTATCATCTGCCTCCTCCCCCACTTCCACAACAACCTCTCCCCTGCATCTTATCCCTCCTCCCAAGAATCCTATCTTACCTCCTCCCCCAGCAAATTCTCCCTGCCTGGCAAATGAGATATATTCTTGGCAGCGTGGCCTGGAATAGTTGGTCTGACTAGATGGGGTTAATTGATCTTTTGCTGCTGTCATCTACTATGATTCTGCAGAGTAAGCCCTTTTCAGTCTTATCTTGATAAATGATCCGTGTGTGTTGAAGCTGAAGGTTCTGTAATTTAGATTCATGAGATGGAAAAGCTAAATCAAGATACATATGTACAGAAGAATCTACATAAATTTATTCTAAATGTTACTGGGCAGTACTGGTTTTAGGGCCATGCAATCCATTTATCAAACTTTTCAACTCTACCTCCACCTACCGGCTCTCTGATCTCCAATGTTTATCTCGATTGGTGGGGGAGGGGGAGGGGGAGGGGGGGTCAGAAAAGAGGAACATTATGTCTGGTGGGAGGGAGAGAGGGAAGAGAATAGATCCAAGCAGGGGCGGCTCAAAGCAATCTGCTGCCTGAGGCAAGGGACGAGATGATGCTCCTCCACCAGCCCAAGGCACAACACAGGTCAAATCATTGAGTCGACCCCTTTTGATGATTTGAAATACTGCAGAAGGGGGGAAAGCAGGGTTCAGAGTTCCCAGAGAATTGGCAGATAAGAATGTCAGTGATAATATTTCTAGGAATCTGGCAACCCTGCCACACTCCCAGGAACTATATAACCTGCCCCTTAGAGAAACAGGAGATGGGTGAATGATGGGGGGGTCTGTGTGAGGTGCATTCTCTCCAGATCGGTGCAAGGGTATTAGGTGCCTAAGGCAAACCTTACAGCCTTGCACCCTCTCCCTCCCAGCCTTTGCCACACACAATTAAAAATTATGCATTTAGAATAACCGATTTTATATGAAAAAGAACATTCATAATCTTCTGAGGTAAAAATATCACAATATGTACATTATTTTTAAATGCACGGCTTTGGTGCCAACCAGAAAACCCTGCAAAAATGATACTTGGAACCCATATTATATATTAAGCCTATTGTAAAATGTGTTTGATGTGGGATTGGCCCTCAGAAAGCCATGAGTAAACAGAATTACAATTCAATATAATAAACCTCCCATACCAAAATAGCACTAACTGCAGCATTCAGATAGTAACAATATTAACTATGAAAAGGCAACACTGTAAATATTGCAGCAGGTCCTAAAACATCAATATTCTTCCTTTTAGGAAAACAGAACAAGTCAGGCTGCTATATATATATCCCTACACAGAACCTGCATAGAGTAGAATATCTCACCTCAGTCACACGTGCAGAACATAGATAGACCCAAATAAAGACACAATAAAGTATAAATAAAAATGTGCAGACCAAAACTAAACTGAAAGCCACAAGAAGCCAGACTATGCAGTGCTAAAATGGATAAACAGAAACACCATCATTCCTCATAAAATGGAATCAAGAAATATAACACAGTAATCATAATAGTAAAACTATACTAACAGAAAGAATACATATTTCGAAACAGCTGATGAATAGAACATCATTCAATAAATAAGCTTAAATTTAAAAAAAAAGTACTCAAAAAACAATAAAATATTTCAAAACAACAGACACATCAAGTAACATCCAAAAATTAAAAGGAAGAATAACAAAAATTCCCTGCTCTCCATACCTGTGATCATTTGATTTCCAGTGACCCTGAGACATTGTGGATTGAGGGAAGGGTGAGCTGCACAAACGTTATCCTCTCTCTTTCACACACATACATAAATACACCTATGCTCTCACACACACATACCCTCTTTCTCAAATACATAGGCTCTCTCTCCCTCACACACACATACACATCACATACACACAGGCTTTCATGCACACTCTTTCTCATATATACACATTCATACACACATGCACACAAGTTCTCACACAAACCCTCTCCTCACACACACATGCATGCAGACTCATTCACAGACACACACACACACACACACTCATTCATAACCTCCTCCCTCACACAGCCACACCCATACCCATATGCATACAGGCTTTCTCTGACACACACATGCATATAGGTGCTCTCTCTTTCACACACACACACACATGCACAAATCTATGCATACATGCTCTCATGCAAAACCTTTCTTCTCACACACACATTCACATATGCATACAGGCTCTATCACCCACCTTCTTTCTCACAAATATATTATGTTTGACATCACATACTCTGACCTATAAAAGGTCCATGCTGTTTCTCCTTCGCTGCCTCAGCAACAGGTCCTGTTATGTTTCATAGTGTGTGTTGCTTCCCAGCGACTTCTCTTCATTCCAGCCTTATCCAGCTTGTCTTCAGTTCTTGTCCAGTTTGTCTTCAATTCTGCTCCAGCTTGTCTTCTCCCACATTGTCCGCTTCTTCTTGTCCTCACCTGCCTGTCCTGCCTATCTGTTTCCCTTGGATGGATACCTGATTTTATATCGGTTTGGATTTCAGATATGCTTGACCGCTGCCTGCCTCTGAGCATTTCCTGGACCTCAGATTTGCCTGATTGCTGGCTGCCTATGACCCCAGCTAACCATGGACCTTCTCTTCTGTTATCAGCAGAGACCCCTACATAAGTCCTGCTGGCCCCGGCACCAAAAGGCTCAACCTGAGGGGTACGAGGGCTGGTATAGGTGAAGTTCTTGATGAGTCTCTGGCTCGCCTGGGTCCGCCTGCAGATGACGGGAACCTACAAGCTCCTCCCTACAGGTAGAGTAAATTATGTCTCAGTCCAGGGTTCACAGACACAACACACAGGTACTCACTCCTACACTCTCTCTCTCAAACACATGCACAGAGGCTCTGAATCACAACCTCTCTTTCACACACACTCACACATGCATACAGACTTTCTGTCACATACACATACACACTCACACAGGCTCTCACACACGCTCAGGCTCTCTCACACACAGGCACTTACATACACACAACACAGGGTGTCTGTCTTACACACACACACACACATGCATGCAAGCACTCAGGACCTCCCCCTCTCTTTTTTGGACCATGGCCATGCTGCTTGTCAGGCCCCACTGGGCCTCTTTCCTGCTTGTAGTAGGATGGGCTTTGCTGCGTCCATGCTGGTCTTCAGGTCCCACTAGTTCTTTCTTCTGTTCATGGCAGGATGGGCTCTGCCACAGCCATGTCACTCTTTGGGCCTGCTGGGCCTCTCTTTCAACCATGGTGGGATGGGCTCTGCCATGGCCACACTACTCTTCAGGCCCTACTGTGCCTTTCTTCTGGCTACAGTGCGATAGGCTCCACTGCGGTCATGGTATTCTTCAGACTCCATCGGGCCTCTCTTCTGGTTGCAGCAGCATGGGCTCCACCATGCTGCTGCAACAGCAACCGGTTGCTGCTGCAACCGTTGCTGTTCGTCGGGCTGCCAGGCCTCTCTTCCAGCCGTGGCCATGCCACTCTTTGGACTGCGGGCACTTAGGCATCATGTCTGCAGCAAGGTGAGGTGGCCACTGCAGGAGCATTTTGGCAGGACACTTTTGGCTGTTCCCCAAATTTTTCCACCTGCGGCAGTTGTCTCACCCTGCCTCAGATATAATTTCCTCTGGATGCTGGGCAGAAGAAGAGAGGAGAATGTCTGGAGGAGGAAGAGAGAGGAGAGAATGGATGAAAGGAGAGAGAAGGAGAGAGAATGCATAGAACAAGGGAGAGAGAGGAGAGAATGGATGAAGAAAGAGTAAGGGTGGGGAATACAGGGAGAGAGGGGGAGAGAGAGTACTAGAACCAGCCCTGGGCCACTAGAAATTGGGCCACTAGGAAACCTGAATGGTGACTGGGCATGATCAGACTACGTGATCTGCCCCATTCTAGCATCCGGAACCATTCTGTGCTATGCTCCCTGGGGGAAAGAATAAATCCATTCTTGAAGACAATTCATGGTAAGCTGAATAATAAGAGTATTCTTTGTGCAAGAGGTGATCTGCATCCAGAGGTCAATTAAATATCCCTCATTAGATAGGGATTTGTGTATCCTGATTTATTTAGTTTATGTTTTGGGACAATGTTGAAATCCCTTCCCAATAAAATTACACCTTCTGAAAAGCAATAGGAGCTCTGTGAGGACATGGAGACAAACTGTACCTATTTCCTTTCTGGGGCATATACTAAAGCCAATGTGATCATGAAGCCAGTAATAGATTTCTTAAAGAGAAAAAAATCTACCTTTATTGTATTTTTTGATAACCAAATAGACTCAGTTTTTAACTTTCCAAATCATTTAGTAGAACAATGAATAACATAACACTGCGATGACATGGAGTCAAGAGAAACTATTCAGATTCCCAAGAATTGTCACAGCTGTAAAATGTTTCTCTTAATGCTTTAGTTCAGGGCTGGCCAACTCCAGTATGGCAGTTCTTGTGTTCTTATGTATCCTCAGAATCCCTATTGAGGTTTTGTCAAACACAAAATTATAGCACAAACCTTTTTTTTTTGAAGGGGGAAACTTTTTATTAATTGCTTTTATTCTTTTTATTTTTGAAATAGGGATATTTTGGATTTTTTTTTAATTTTTTGGGTATTATTAGTATTACTGCTTAGGAAACAAGCAGCAGAACTCAGAGAGGAGGTGGTGAAACCGAGAAGCATCCAGAGAATGAGATCTATATCAATGAAATGCTTATCGAGGCGTCAACATTGGAAAACTCAAGCAGAGGAGAAGGTGAAACTGGACCATGAGAGACCAACTGGATCCAGATTATTACAGCTACTAAACTCTGCAACACAATTCCGATCTCCCTTGAGCTGAAAAACTGGTATGCAGTCTTGGAAGTGGAGGAAGTGAAACAATCCCAGGATGAGGAGGAACTGAAACATGCAAACCCCAAAGCTGCACCTAGGAGGTAGAGGGTAGTGTTGGTTGGTGACTCAATTCTGAGTGGCATGAACGCATTTATCTGCCAGTCAGACATGTTGTCCCGGGAAGTATGCTGTCTACCGGGTGCCAAACTCTAACCCTTTACAGAGATTGTCAAAAATCCTCAAACCTACTGCCTACTATCCAATGCTGCTCATCCATGTTGGCATGAATGATACTGCTAGGTACTACACAGAACATTTCAAAAGTGACTTCATGGCTCTGGGAGAGAGGATACAGCAGATAGGAACATAAGTGGTATTCTCCTCCATTCTCCCAGTGAAAGGTAATGGCCCAGGCAGGGAAGCTAACATTCTGGGGAAAAATAAATGGCTGTAAAGATGGTGTCGACAAGAGCGTTTTGGCTTCATGGAGCATGTAATAATGTTTCAAAGACTGCTGAGCAAAGATGGAGTCCATATGTTGAAGAAAGAGTGCAGTGTCTTCTTACACAGACTGGCAAACCCACGGAGGAGGGCTTTAAACTAGGATCATCGTGAATGTTAAACAAAACCCTAGAAGGTCAATTTTAAAAACACTGCTTGCACAAAAATGGCCCCATACCCCGTATGTGGGCAACGAGCGAACAACACAAATGTTAGGAAAGCAGAAAAGGGGCAGGGCATAGGCATTACAGGGTGGGGCCAAGACTTACACGCATGACCCCCGAATTTTGATGGATCTGATAAGGCGCAAGTCTGGAGAGAGAGAAAGAAAGAGAGAAAATCTGACACTCTATATATCTCCTATTGTAAGAGGGGCACTTTCAACTCAGGGTGGGTTTTAGGGATAGGGCGGTGTTACATTGGTCTGCCTAGGATGCAAGGGTCTGTAGACCCTTGTAACATTGTCCCCTCCTAAAAAACCACCCTGAGTTGAAAGTTCCCTCTTACAGTGGGAGATATACAGAGTGCCAGATTGTCTATCTAACAGAATCTCTCTCTCTCTCTCTCCCCCCATGGTCACCTGTATGAGTATGATGTGCCTGTACTTGCACACATGATATAAAATTAAGCGTATTTTTGCTCATGTGCCTGCCTAATATGTATATTTATGGGCACGCATACTCTCCTTTTAAAATGTACCTGTAAGGTAAATAAAATATTAAATGCTTGTATAGAAATGGGAAAAAGGCAATATTGGAAAGCCATGTACACTAATGCTGATAATATAGGAAATAAAGTCCCAGATTTAGAGGCAGTCATGGAAGAAGCTGATTTAGATGTAGTGGCTGTCACAGAGACCTGGCACATGGAAAACCATTATTGGGATATAGTTATACAGGGCTACAATCTATTCAGGGTAGGAAGGAAGGGAGGAAGCAAAGCATTATATAGACAAAAAATAATATTAAAGCAACAGAATTTCAGGACTTACGAGGTAAGGAAGAGGCATTGTGAGTTAATCTGGAAAGAGATGTAAGACTAAGTGTTTTTTTCCTAAGTTTAGAGTTAAATATTCAAAATGTGGCATATTTAGCCACTTCGACGACTAAATTATAGTTGAATAAGCAGTTATCTGGCTATAATTTAGCTGTATAAAAAAGAAGTGTTTCAGGGGCATTCTGGAGAGAGGTTGAGTTATCCGGCTATCCTAACCAAATATCGAGTATATCCAGCTAGGTTAGCCATATAACTTTAGACCTGCTTCAGAGCAGGTCTAAAGTTTTCCAGCCTTGTGTGGCCGGATAATGTGCGACTTAACTGGGTATCTTTAAAGATATACAGCTAAATAGCGCTGATATAAAAGAAAACAACAAATAAATAAATGGGCCAGTGGGCAATCCCCTCCTTCCCCCCCAAATATCTTACAAAGACCCTGTCGGGCCGTGCCTTCCTCACCCCTCAAATCTTTTAAATTTTAATAACCTCTCCATGCTTGTGTTTTTGAAAATCAAAACTCAGCCTGCCCACCCACAAAGGTTAACAGTATCATGGCATCCCCTCTTCCCCCTTCCCGCAACCTTCCTGATCATTGTTCTACATAAAAGGATACCTTATTCATAAATCCAGAAACTGATACAAGATTCAGAGGGCAGATATGTTATAATAGCAGGACTGAAACAAAATCCAGAAATATTGTTGTGTAATATTTATGCATCATATGTATACAGCCATAAGCTGTTTTCCTCTCTTTTAACTAAATTGGTCATGTTTGAAGTATATAATATAATTAAAAGAGGTGACTTATTTTTAAGCTTAAATAATACTGGAAGTATGTTTTATGCTTTTAGTATTTATTGGTTTAATATTTATGGCTTCTGATATTATTTTAATGTCCTTACATCTTTTAAATTTTATCTTCTGTTATTTTAATTGTTTGTAATTTCTTTTATTGTATTTTATTGTTATGTTAACCGCTGTGAAGGCTACGCTGAGACAACAGTATATAAGCAATAACACTGGGCAACAAATTTTCACAAAAGTCATGTTACGGAAATGAAATTAGTCAATTCTTATACATTTCCATGTGCTAAACATGAATGTAACTGTGAAAATGCAAAATTGGCTCTAGATTTTTGTAATATGCAATAATATAATACATCTTGAATTGTATGCCAATAGTAGGAGACCTACGGTTAATACCGTTTGAAAAATGAAGTCATAGACTACGTCTTAGATTTCTTTGCTTGTCTCTTGTACACCTGTTCGGGAGCATCTCTGCGGAGTGTCCAGCAGTAGTCAGCCAGCATGAATATTTCAAATGCTCACCCTTTCTGACTGGGCTTCATATAGTACACTGCTGACGTCAGCTTACTCAGCAGCAGCATGGCAGTAGAACTGCATTGCATTAGAAAATGATGTAATAAAATCTGGATGATGTGTGCATGATGGTATTATGCAATATGATGCAATATTACATCATTCTAGGCTTATTTACAGTTCAACTGGATAAATTTACATGACTAAACATAGAAAGTGAACTATATTAAATATCTTCAAAATGAGAGCCAATAAAAACTTTTCATGGTCATATTCGTGTTCAGCACATCAAGATACTACAGAGTAGGACCTTTTTAGGTCAGTAACACTTTCATTGTTGCCCAGTGTAATAAACCTTAAACCTTAAACCTTCAGTATAATAGTAGATCCCGTGGTGGATTGTTGACCACCAAAATCACCTTGGAAAGATTTGGATAAAGGAACTAATATTATTAGATGCTTGGAGGATACTTCATCCAGGCAAAATAAAACAAAATCTCATATTTATTTATTTGTTTTTTATATACCGACATTCAAACATGGGTATCACATTGGTTTACATGAGAACTTGAGTGATAATGTGACAGCGGTCATATTATCTTTACATTGTAACATTTTGAAAATTACATTTAAATGAAAAGTTTAACAATATTAACATTTTTAACAAAACCTTGACTGACGAGCGCTATTTAGTTTCTTGGCATTATAGTTGTAATGGCTGATGGTTTCAAGATTGAGAGAACCTTTGCTGGTGGTGTTAGGGGTTCTCTTGGTGGGTTAAGTGGGGGGTTAGAGGGCTGGTTGCTTGGGGTTGGAGCCCAGTAGAATGGGTTAATTGTTGTCAGGATACGCTTTGCGGAGTAGCCATGTTTTTAAGGCTTTCTTGAAGTTCTGTGATGAGGGTTCCGTTCTGAGATTTGCTGATACTTTGTTCCACAGTGTGGGGCCTGCTATGGAACCTATTCCAGGTTAGATCACATATTGATGTCCACTACTCTAATAGCATAATTAATGGCCTGACAGATGTCACCATCTTCCATCTCAGATTATTCACTTGTCCAACTGTATTGCAAAACTGAATTTGGGCAGCCATTGGAATCTGAAGTCTAACTTGTACTACAACAAAAAAGTTTATAACTTTCTTAGGCCTGGCAAAATTATTGTAAAGGAGTGAAATAACTTTTGTAATTATTACTTTTGGTTGACAGTGCTGCCCCTGACCCCAAATGCTATGGTGTGGTATTTGGGTCCGTGGCTATAATAGTCCCTTGGTCCTGATGAAGGGCTGGTGCTGCAGGAAAGAACAGTGGCAGTATTTTCACCAGCTCCCATTGTCATGTGGAGGCACACATAATGACATCACCACTGCCGTGAACCTGGAGTTAGGCTTCAAGTTACAAAGTGGTTGATATCACCACCATGGGTCTGCTTAGATCAAGTCATGGGTAAACTGGAACAGCATGGGAGCCTTGGGGAAGCTCATGCTACAATTTTAAACCCCAGAGATGAGAAAATTAATTAAAACATGGGCCCATGGATCATTATGGGACAATAGGATGAAGGGATCTGCAGTGGCTCTGCAGGCAGAGTAAGCAGGCAGAAAGAGGAAAAGTGGAAGGAAACACAGGGAGTAATAGAGTCTGTACACATCAGATTGTATGAAGGCCCAAAGGGGGTACCTGATGACATTGTCAAGTCATAAAGGCTGTATCTCCTTGGGAGGATAGGTTAGATATCATAAGAAATTTCAGATTAGGGGTTATTAGAGCATTTTTCTTTGGAACTATTTTTCTTTTGTATATAATGTTCAAAATTAGCTATCTCATGTGTATGAAAGAGGTCACGGTTAGTGAGAACATTGAGAGAAAGTGAAGGTGTGTGTAAGAACTGAGCGTGCTGCTGTACGTCTTTAGTAAAAACACAGTTAAAACATTTCCCAAACTGGAAAAACTCAGAATTGCTCAGAGATTGATGATTATGAGATATGCTCCTGGGTTGGGATTTATTCATTTCTATTCTCTTTGGGGTAGATTTTAAAAGAAGCGCGATCAGCCTACTTTTGCTTGCGCATCAGACTCAAGCAAAAGTACGCTGGATTTTAGTAGATACGCGCGGAGCCGCGCGTATCCACTAAAATCCTGGATCGGCGCGCGCAAGGCTATCGATTTTGTATAGCCTGCGCGCGCCGAGCCGCGCTGCCTCCCCCCGTTCCCTCCAAGGCCGCTCCGAAATCGGAGCGGCCTCGGAGGGAACTTTCCTTTGCCCTCCTCTCACCTTACCCTCCCTTCCCCTACCTAACCCACCCACCAGGCCCTGTCTACACCCCCCCCTTACCTTTGTCGGGGGATTTACGCCTCCCGGAGGGAGACGTAAATCCCCGCGCGCCAGCGGGCCTGCTGCGCGCCGGGCCGCGACCTGGGGGCGGGTACGGAGGGTGCGGCCACGCCCCCGGGCCGTAGCCACGCCCCGTACCCGCCCCCAAAACGCTGCCGACACGCCCCCGGAACGCCGCGACGACCGGGCCCACCCCCCGACACGCCCCCAACACGCCCCCCTCCGAGAACCCCGGGACTTACGCGAGTCCCGGGGCTCTGCGCGCGCCGGGAGGCCTATGTAAAATAGGCTTCCCGGCGCGCAGGGCCCTGCTCGCCTAAATCCGCCCGGTTTTGGGCGGATTTAGGCGAGCAGGGCTCTGAAAATCTACCCCTTTAAGTAGTGTGAATATGGATGTGAAAGTCAAAATGTGTTTTGGAACAAGAAAAGTCAAGGAATCTTAATTAAAAATAATTTTGTGTGAGAAAAACATACTGATTAAAGTAGAACCAAAGCAGAATCACATGGTAATTGTTTCAGACAAAAAGGTGATTGAGAAAGCTGTGTTTGAGAGTCACTTCTAAGAAAAGTTGGTGAAAATCAGTTGAAGATATTTTTCTAAATTCATGTTAAAATCCTTCTATCAGCAGCTGACAGATTTAGAATAGTCAACCAGTGCTTGTGGCGAAAGAACAAAGTTCATGCTGCTTAAAGGTATTTGGTCTTTAAGAAATAAAATAAAGTGGGATTAACATAGCATGATAAAGTAGCTTTAAAGCTGAAAGAGTGGGAATTGACAAATCACTATTGATGTATAGTAGAATTTTTGGCAGTGGCTTGTGAAACTGCTACAGTCAAAGAAAAAAAAACCAGTCTGTGACAAAAGTATTTTAAGTATTATTTAAAATACTCTGAGACAGAATAGTTTGATGGTGCCAGTAGTTTAGAAAAGAAAATATGCAGGTATACTTTGTGGTCTTTGTGAAACTTGAATTTGATTAGATGCAACCTGTAATGATAGAAGGTGAAAAAGTGACAACATTTTCTCCTGAACTGAGATTTTTTTTTCACATATAAGAAAAATAGGCTTCAGGGAAATAAAAAATAAAAGTAAACCTAATTTATCTATGTAGCTCAATTATTCAAGAATATTAGAAGACATGCACACTATCTTTTTTAACTTTTCAGTGTTACTTAGGTTTCTGAACAGAATGAGAATCCATTTCACACTAACAGGTGAATTTTCAAAGGAGTTTACACGCATAAATTTCACATACTGTTGTAGCAATTTTCAAAAGCCATTTCCACACATAAAGTGCACTTACGTAGGTAAATCCTATAGACAATTCAATGGCATATATTGTAGCAATTTTCAAAAGCCCACTCACTTAAGTAAAGTACATTTACACATATAAAACCCATTTTTAAGCATGTAAATTGTTGCGCTGGAGTTGGACCCTTGGCCTGGTGCAGGATTGGTACGGTCCTCCTCTGGTTGGACCCAGAGAGCGCCTGCCACCAGGAGGCAGAGCACATGAGGAGACAGAGGCTAGCTGGAGCTTCGCCAATAACAATCCGGGGTTTCCGCAGGTTGAGCCCTTGGGTACCCGGACCGCCTGGACTTAGGTGGGCCTCAGAGGGTCTCCTGGAGAGATAGCGGAGAGGTGTGTCCACCACAAGAAAGGGTGTGTGGCTGATGCAGAAAGGATGAACCAGACCTGAACTGGGAACTCAGGAGTCCTCAGGGAGGTAACAGTTCAGGAAGGCTCTCTGGGCATAACAGGCAGCACCTATGGGTCTGGTCAGAGGAAGGCAGGTCGGTCAGAGTCCAAGCAGGTCGGTCTGGTGGTCACAGAAGGCAGGAAGAGGGTGTCCGAGTGCAGCGCAAGGGTCAGAGTCAGGGTATCCATCCAGAAGTGGTCAGCCAAAGCAAGGGTCAAATCCAAGGTCAGTCCGAGCATAGTCAAGGCAAGCGAGGGTCAGTTCCAGGCGGCAGCCAATGTGGTCAGGCAGGCAGAGGTCAGTTCCAGGCAGTGGTCAACATGGTCAGAAGGCAGGCAAAGGTCAGGTCCAGGCAGCGGTCAGTCAGAGTCAGGCAAGTAGGGGTCAGTACCAAGAATCAGTCCTGGGGACAGAGCCTTGCCTTATATACTGGGGGTGTGCGATATCATTGTAATGCGTCCAAGCTGGGTTTCCCTCGCTTGGCCCTTTAAAGTCAGCTATGTCAGCCATGCACTCGCCTAGGGGCGGGGCCGAGGAGATGGAAGACGCGGAGCCCCTATGGGAGCTTCACTGAGAGGCCTGTGTCGTGGAAGAGGCCGAGGACGCTTGGGGAGAGCGTCGGGAGCTAGCGGAGTCGGGGGCATCGGGAGCTAGCGGCTGCGGCAAGGCCGGAACTGGTGGAGGGCAGTGCGAGATGAGCAGGCCTGACTGTGGCACTAATGCGGCCGGGATGCACAACAGTACCCCCCCTTCTAGGCCTCCCCCTTACCAGTCTGGGTTTTTCTGGGTGTTGACGAAGGAACTCCTGGAGAAGATTCTTGTTGAGAATGTGGTGAGAGAGCTCCCAAGAATTCTCTACAGGGCCGAAGCCCTCTCACAAAAGGAGGTACTCCCAGTGGACTCTACAGCGAAGGACATCCAGGATTTCTTTAACCTGAAGGGTGTCTTTGGGTTCTGCAGAGTGTTGCGTCGATGGAGGAGGCCTTTGGGAAGGCCAAGACATGATCAAGGGTTTGAGTAGCGACACGTGGAACGTGTTATGAATCCCCATGGAAACTGGTAGTTTCAGCTGGTAAGTGACCGCTCCTACCCGTCGAAGGATAGGGAATGGACCCACGAATTTGGGAGCTAGTCATTGGGAAGGCAACCGTAGCCGGATATGCTTAGTGCTAAGCCAGACCCTTTGTCCAGGTAGGAACAAGGGCATGCGCTTGGTCCGGTCAGCTGCTTGGCAGAGTAGCTCCCTTACTTGATCTCAGAGCCAGTGAATGTTTTGTGTTGTAGAGTGGGCTGCAGGTGATGGCACACTGAGTGGAACCGGCAGTGGTGAGGTTGGCAGCCAAAAACTACGTTGAAAGGAGAAACGTCTGTGGCAGAGGCGATATGGGTTTTATGGGATAGTTCTGCCCATGGCAGGAGGTCAGCCCAGTTATCTTGCTGTTTATTGACATATGATCACAGGAAGGTTTTCAAAGACCAATTAGTCCTCTCGGCCTAGCCATTTGCTTGTGGATGATATGCTGATGTTAGGTTTAACGTGATATTGAACTTCTTACAGAGAGATCTCCAATATTTAGCAGCAAATTGAGGGCCACAATCAGAGATGATTTCTTGTAGTAGTCCATGTAAACGAAATACGTGGGTTAAGAAGAGTCAAGCTAGTTCTGGAGCCAATGGGAGTCCAGGCAAGGGGATAAAGTGGGCCATTTTTGAGAAACGGTCTTAGGACCCAGATTTTGAAGGAGGCAGATCCACGATGAAGTCAGTGGAAGACTAGTCCAAGGCTTGGTGGGTGCAGGAAGTGGTTGAAGCAGCCCCCACGGGCGGCCAGATGGGGCTTTTTTGCCATGTGCAAACCGGACAGGAGGCCATGTAGTCTCAGGATCCTTAGTCATGCCAGGCCACCAATAGTGCCTTTGGAGCATCTCGAGAGTTTGGGCTCGGCTGGGATAACTGGCCAGCTTGGAGTCATGGGCCCAACAAAGTACACAGTCACGGAGACGTCCAGGCAGGTACCGTGGTGGTAACTGCAATTGATATGCAGGCTGGATCAATAATATGCGTGGGGGTCTTGGGTGTGTCTTCTGGCTCGACAGAGAGAGAGAGCGCATCTGCAAAAAGAATTTTTGCCACTGGGCGATAGCAGAGCTCGAAGTTGAAGCATGCAAAGAATAGAGCCCAGTGGGCTTGTCTAGGGTTGAGTTACTGGGCCTCCTTTAGGTACTCCAGGTTTTTATGGTCGGTATATATCGTGAACCTGTGTTGTGCCCCTTCGAGCCAGGGACGCCATTCCTGGAGGGCAAGTTTTACTGCTAGGAGTTTGCGGTCCCCTATGGTATAATTTCATTCTGTGGGAGAGAATTTGTGTGAATAAAAGAAACATGGAACCAGGGTTCCCTTGGTGGAGTATTGACTCAAGACCGCTCCTGCTCCAATGGCGGATGCATAAACTTCGACTATGAAGGGGCGGTTTGGATCCAGGTGATGTAAACATGGGCCAGTGCAGAAGGCCTCTTTCAAGGCATGGAATGCTGATTGGCCTTGGGAGTCCACACTCGAGGATCACATCCCTTCCTCGTCATGGCGGTGAGTGAATCGGCCAGCATGGAGTAATTGGCGATGAAGTTTCGATAGTAATTTGTAAAGCCAAGGAACTTTTGTAGGGCTCGGAGACCCACTGGTTGAGGCCAATCTCGAATATCCTGGAGTTTGTCGGGGTCCAGCTAGAGATGATGTAGCCCAGGAATGGGAGACTGGGTTGCTCAAAATGGCACTTCTCCAATTTAGCATAGAGACAGTGGTCTCTGAGACGCTGGAGGACAATTTGAATGTGGGAAGGGTGAGACTTCAGATCTTTGGAGAAAATAAGTATATCATCTAGATATACTATGACAAATGAGTACAAAAAATCCTGGAAAATCTCGTTCATTAGTTGCTGGAAGACTGAAAGGGCACTCCATAGCCCGAAAGGCATTACTATGTACTCATAGTGTCCATCTCTTGTGTTGAAGACAGTCTTCCAAATATCATCTGGTTGAATCTGTACTATTTATTTATTATATACCAACATTTGATCTGAGATATCACATCGGTTTACATTCAGGTACTGTAGGTATTTCCCTATCCCCAGAGGGCTTATAATCTAAGTTTGTACCTGAAGCAATGGAAGGTAAAGTGACTTGCCCATGGTCACAAGGAGCAACAGCAGGACTCAAACCCTTGTCTTCTGATTTGTAGCCCACTGCTCTAACCACTAGGCCAGGGGTCAGGAACCTTTTTGGCTGAGAGAGCCATAAACGCCACATATTTTAAAATGTAATT
Source organism: Rhinatrema bivittatum (assembly GCF_901001135.1). Taxonomy (NCBI): domain Eukaryota; kingdom Metazoa; phylum Chordata; class Amphibia; order Gymnophiona; family Rhinatrematidae; genus Rhinatrema; species Rhinatrema bivittatum. The sequence continues at coordinate 542,126,696 of NC_042616.1, read as the reverse complement.
CCATGAGAGCCATACAATATGTTTAAAACTAAATACAAGTAAATGTGTGCATTTTATGTAAGATCACACTTTTAAAGTACAATAAGTCTCTGAAAATATTACACCAGGCCTTAAGACACCAATACATCTCCTATTAGGAAAACGGACCAAGTCAGGCTGCTATAGAGTCCTACACAGAAACTACACGCCAGCAGAAAACCTCACCTGAATCACGTGCTGTCCCTCACCTAACATAGAATAAAGAGACCAAAATGCATAACAAGAAGCATGCAGAAAAAACTGAATTGGAAACTGCAACAAGCCAGAGTCTCTGTATGCAGTGTAACAAAGGAAAAAAGAAACATCACCCATCCTTATAAAACAAATCAAGAAATATAAAATCATCAGCAGTAAAACTGTACTAACAAAAAGAACATATTTCAAAACAGCTGATGAGTGGAATATCCAATAATTAAAAACTCATATAAAACATTTCCAGATACCAACAAAATATTTCAAAATAGCAGACACAAAGACCCAGTAATGAAAAATAATAAGGATACAAAAATTTTTTTGCTCTGCATACCTGGGAACGTTTGATATCCAGGTGTCCTGAGATTGTTCTGAATTAGCAGGAGGTGGGGTGGTTTGCTTGGAACTTTCTCCTCTCTCAGTCACATACCAGCGCTCTCTCTCACACTGGCTCTCAATGACACACCTATACACACATGCTCTCAGTACTCACATATACACATGTTTTTTCTCTCTCACTTATATAGGCTCTTAATTACACATTTACACACATGCTGTCTATCTTTTCACGCTTACCCACACACAGGCTTTCAATCACATAAATACATGCTGTCTTTTTCTCTCACACACAGACTCTCATTCACATGCTTACAAACATGTCCTCTCTTTCTCTCATTTACACACAGGCTCTCAATCACATACTCACATGCTCCCTCACCTAAACCAGCTCTCAATCACACACAGACACACATGATCTCTCTTACTTATACACACAGGCTCTTAATCATACATACACATGATTTCTCTCACACACAAAGGATCTCAATCATACACACATACTCTTTCACGCAAACAGGTTTTCAATCACAAACTTACACATACAGGTTCCCAATGGTAAACTTACATACAGGCTCTCAATCATTCACATACATGCAATCTCTCACACACACACACCCACTCACTCACACAGGCCCCCCCCCCCCCCACGGCCCGGAAGAGGAAGTGGAGAGTATCGGGTGCCTGCGCGGCAAGAAGATGCCACGCTAGTGCGCTCGGCATCGGCCCGAAGAAAAGAAGACTGCAGCGCGGCTCGGAGGAAAATGAAGAGGTTCAGCCGCGGCCGATGGGACTCCGCCTCCGCGAGGGCTGAAGATGAAGGAGGTTAGCGTTGGGAGGAGGCTGCTGCTGCCGCGAGTTCCCGCGGTGGGGGTGGGCGTGAGAGAGAGTGAATGAGCGAGCAAGCTGTGTTTGCTGCTCATTCACTCTCTCTCACGCCCACCCCCACCGCGGGAACTCGCGGGAGCAGCAGCCTCCTCCCAACGCTAACCTCCTTCATCTTCAGCCCTCGCGGAGGCGGAGTCACATCGGCCGCGGCTGAACCTCTTCATTTTCCTCTGAGCCGCGCTGCAGTCTTCTTTTCTTCGGGCCGATGCCGAGCGCACTAGCGTGGCCTCTTCTTGCCGTGCAGGCACCCGATACTCTCCACTTCCTCTTCCGGGCCGCGGGGGGGGGGGGGGGGGGGGGCGGGAAGAAGAGAGCACGCCGGTGCCGCTGATTCCAGCTGTCCTGCCACGTTCCGGGCGGAGGAGGACCGGGGAGCAGCTGGGTCAGCGGGAAAGTGTGGGGACACTTGTCTGCGAGCCAGATGCAGCCCTCAAAAGAGCCATATCTGGCTCACGAGCCATGGGTTCCCGACCCCTGCACTAGGCTATATGCCCCACGTAGGTCTAGTTTAGTAAAGATTTGCATGCCCTGCAGGCAATTGAAGAGTTCACTGATAAGTGGCAGTGGGTTCCAGTCCTTACGGGTTACTGCATTCAAACCTCTATAGTCTATGCATGGTCTTAGACTGCCATCCTTCTTCTTTACAAAGAAGAACCTGGCTCCTGCCGGGGAGGTACAGGGTCTTATGAACCCTTTAGCTAAATTTTCTTTGATGTAAGCTGACATCGTTTGAGTCTCTGGGAGAGAAAGAGGGTAGGTTCTGCCCTTGTGAGGCTCCAGGTAGGAGTTTTATGGGGCAGTTGAACTTCCAAAGCGTAGGCAGGCTATCGGCATTCTGTTTGGAGAGCACGTCTTTAAATTCCATGTGTGGAGCAGGTAACTCGAGAAGGATTGTAGAACTTAAGACTGATATAGATGGCGACACTTGTTGTAAACACTGGGTTTGGCATCAAGGACCCCGCTGGGTGAGTTGCAAGGATTGCCAGTCGAAATGGGGTGCAAGTAACTGTAGCCAAGGAAGTCCAAGGAGTACGGGGTGAATTGATCATTTCAGGATCAGGAGGGAGATCTCCTCATCATGGAGAGTCCCAAAGGTTAGGTGGATAGCCAGGGTATGGTGCGTGATATGATCAGGGAGAGGTTCTCCCTGAATTGAGACAATTTGTAGTAGTACTTCCAATGGTTGAACTGGTATCTGAAGGAGTGTGACAATCTCTTCTAAAATGAAATTTCCACTCGCCCCAGTGTCCACGAGGGCGGTGGTGGCGAATGAACATGACTCCCTGAGGAGGGAGACCAGCAGAAACAGTTGAGGGCCAGAAACTGTAGTGCCCAAGCTCAGGACCCCTGTCAGGCTCAGGCTCTGGAGTTTCCCGGAAGCACTGGACAATAGGGATGTGAATCTGTGATCGATCGTCTTAACGATCGATTTTGGCTGAGGGGGGGGGAGGAAATCTGATCGTCTTCATTTTTTTGGTTAAAAAATCATTTATCGGGGGAGGGGGGAGGGCGGGAAAACCGGCACACCAAAACAACCCTAAAACCCACCCGACCCTTTAAAACAAATCCCCACCCTCCCGAACCCCTCACTATGTCATGACATAGTGAGGGCAAAGGTAGCGCCGGCGCCATTTTGAATATTGGCAATATGGCCCGCGTGCAGGAGGTTGCTCCCGGACCCCGCTGGACTTTTGGCAAGTCTTGTGGGGGTCAGGAGACCCCCCCAAGCTGGCCAAAAGTCCCTGGGGGTCCAGCGGGAGTCCGGGAGCGATCTCCTGCACTCGTGACGTCGGGAGCCAGGAACCAAAATGGCGCCGGCACTACCTTTGCCCTGTCACATGATAAGGGCAAAGGGCCACGGCACCATTTCTATTAACGCAGCCGTGGCCAGAGAGCGGGAGATCGTGCCGGGCCCCCCCCCCCCCCACTGGACCCCAGGTATTTAAAACATTTTGGGGGGGTTCAGGAGGGTGGGGGATTTGTTTTAAAGGGTCGGGGTGGGTTTTAGGGTTGTTTTGGGAGAGAATTTGTGTGAATAAAAGGAACATGGAACCAGGGTTCCCTTGGTGGAGTATTGACTCAAGACCACTCCTGCTCCAATGGTGGATGCATAAACTTCGACTATGAAGGGGCGGTTTGGATCCAGGTGATGTAAACATGGGCCAGTGCAGAAGGCCTCTTTCAAGGCATGGAATGCTGATTGGCCTTGGGAGTCCCCACTCGAGCATCACATCTCTTCCTCGTCATGGCGGTGAGTGGATCGGCCTGCGTGGAGTAATTGGCGATGAAGTTTCGATAGTAATTTGTAAAGCCAAGGAATTTTTGTAGGGCTCAGAGACCCACTGGTTGAGGCCAATCTCGAATATCCTGGAGTTTGTCGGGGTCCAGCTAGAGATGATGTAGCCCAGGAATGGGAGACTGGGTTGCTCAAAATGGCACTTCTCCAATTTAGCATAGAGACAGTGGTCTCTGAGACGCTGGAGGACAATTTGAATGTGGGAAGGGTGAGATTTCAGATCTTTGGAGAAGATGAGTATATCATCTAGATATACTACGACAAATGAGTACAAAAAATCCTGGAAAATCTCGTTCATTAGTTGCTGGAAGACTGCAAGGGCACTCCATAGCCCGAAAGGCATTACTATGTACTCATAGTGTCCATCTCTTGTGTCATGACATAGTGAGGGCAAAGGTAGCGCCATTTTGAATATTGGCAATACGGCCCGCGTGCAGGAGGTCGCTCCTGGACCCCCGCTGGACTTTTGGCAAGTCTTGTGGGGGTCAGGAGGCCCCCCCAAGCTGTCCAAAAGTCCCTGGGGGTCCAGCGGGGGTCCGGGAGCGATCTCCTGCACTCGTGACTTCGGGAGCCAGGAACCAAAATGGCGCCAGCGCTACCTTTGCCCTGCCACATGATAAGGGCAAAGGGCAACCGGCTCCATTTCTATTAATGCAGCCATGGCCAGAGAGCGGGAGATCGCGCCGGGACCCCCCCCCCCACTGGACCCCAGGTAATTTAAAATATTTTGGGGGGGTTCGGGAGGGTGGGGGATTTGTTTTAAAGGGTCGGGGTGGGTTTTAGGGTTGTTTTGGTGTGCCGGTTTTTTCGCCCTCCCCCGATTTACGATTTTTTGACGATAAATCGGGGGAATTGCTATTGTATAGTGGCTCTAACGATTTTTGACGATTTAAAATATATCTGACGATTGTTTTAAATCGTCAAAAAATGATTCACATCCCTACTGGACAAGTCTGGAGAAGATGGCCAGAGCCACAGTAATACAGACAGAAGCCAGATTTTCTTCATCAGAGACATTTTTCCAGAGTCAGGTGACCACAGTTGATCTGCATTGGATTATTAGGAAGGGAATGGCAAATAAAACGGTGGATGTCATAATGCCTCTGTATTGCTCCATGGTGAGACCACACCTTGAATACTGTGTGTAATTCTGGTCGCCACATCTAAAAAAAAATATAGTTGCACTGGAGAAAGTGCAGAGAAGAGCATTCAAAATGATAAAGGGGATGGAACAGCTCCCCTCTGAGAAAAAGCAAAAGAAGTTAGGGAAATTCAGTTTGGAGAAGAGACGACTGAGGGGGGATATGATAGAGGTCTACAAAAGCATGAAAGGACTTGAACAGGTTAATATAAATCAGTTATTTACTCTCTCAGATAATAGAAGGACCAAGGGGCACTCCATGAAGTTAGCAAATAACTCATCTAAAACAAATCAAAGAAAATTATTTTTCACTCAGTGCATAGTTAAGCTCTGGAATTCATTGCCAGAAGATATGGTTGTGGCAGTTAGTGTAACTGGGTTTAAGTTCCTAGAAAAAAAATCCATAAACTGCTATTCATCAATAAGGAATAGTAGCTTGACATCTATTTAATGCTTGGATATTTGCCAGGTACTTGTGACTTGGATTGGCCACTGTTGGAAACAGGATGCTGGGCTTGATGGATCCTTGGTCTGATCCAGTATAGAATATCTTATATTCTTATGAACCTGTGCCCTCTTTCCGGCTGGGCTGTCTTCTCCCTGTCTTTTCTTCTCACACTGCGCTCCTTCCTCTGTGTTCACCTTCTGCAGGCAGCCTCTGTCTCCCCAGTTCCCTGTTCCAGCCTTCAGTGCCTTACAGGAGACATTTAGTAACGGCACTCCCTCAGTTTCCTCAAATTCTCATTCAGGCTTGCCCCTCTGGTCTCTTCGGGTTCTGCTCTCTTCACAGCAGCTTTTGCAACCAGCTGCTTTACTCTGGGCACTGTTTCAGCAGGCTCTCACTCGTGGCTGTCTCTGCTTCCTTGCTGCTGTTGGCTGGACTCACTCTTTCTCTCCTAATCCAGGAACCCTGGCTGGATTCTCTTCACCTTGGTTCCCTACAGCACTCAAAGGCAACAGGCTCACTCTCTCTACTTCAAAGCTATTTCCCCTCTCAGCTGGGCTTGGGTCCCCTCCACAGCATCTCTCAGGGTCAGGCAGAATCCTGCAGCATCTCTGCTCCAGTGGCTCCTGATGGTTCCTTGGTCTTTTCAGCAGGGCCCCTATCACTTCATTTTGCTGCTGAATTCTGGACAACTCTTCAGCTTCTCTGGGGACTCTTGGGATCAACACTGCGTCTCTTCTCTGCAGCTCCTGAGTGACCGACACTCCCAGGCTTCAGGGACTCTTCTTATGCTCTCTGGACTAATTCCTCCTTCATGTGGTTCCTCGTGCTTTTCTTCAGTAGCAGGACTGCTCCACCGATGTCTTTCGTTTTGTTTGTTTTTTTCCCCCTTTGTCCTGTTCTGTGTTCTGTACTGCATACTGCAATTTTTCTCTGCTTCCAGGGAGAGCTCTCTCTTCCTAACCAGCAGGCCTTACTCTTCCTGGTGATCTTCTCCTGCCGCACAGCTCCAGTGCACTGCCTATCCTGCCACTGCTGTGAACTGAGCAGCTCTGCCAGGTCCGCCCTCCATCTACTTCTCTACCGCCTGCCTCTTCAGCTACTGCAGCGTTTTTCTGTTTAACTCCTGACTTTGCCTGCTACTGGGACCTCCAGGAGTAAGTAATGTAAATATTGTTTGGACCCCAGCTACATTAAGTGAGGTTCTTTCACTGGTGAAGTTCTGATCCATCTTTCCCCAACATAAAATATGGAATCTTCATTTTATTGTCATTTCAAGACATTAACAGTATACCTTATAACACAAAGAGGTAAAACACAGCACGGGTTCCGATTCTTTAAGCCTGCCAGCACTGCGGCAGCCCTGTTTCCTGTTCATGGAATTATTTTATTATTCACTCTGATGTTGTTTCTCGTTTTACTGTATCTCTCTATTTAAGGTTGCTTTTTGTTGAACTGTTACCTCTCACTCACTTTGAAATCTTATGGTGAAAAAGTATGACTATAAATAAACAATGATGATGATGATGATGAAAGAGGCGATCGAGGTGGTTTCTGATTTTGGAAGTGTAGTGAAGATTTACGTTATTATTGTAATGTACTGGGACCTATAAGCTTCAGAATCCCATAGTTTAATCACATCAGATGCTAAGCATCAAGAGCACCCCCAAGAACGAGTTGCACTGAAGGATTGCTCAGACTTTGAGGGACACTCACTGATAACAAGGATGAACCCCTACATTTGTTTATAACTTAGTTCTTTGTCCAGTCACATAAATTAAACAACAAACTATCTAATCAGATATTACATTTTAGCATGTGCTAAATATTTCTTTTTTAAGAACTCTTATTTCAATTCATTTAATTGGGGGTTTTAGCCTTGGAAATATCAAAACAGAGGCTTACAGATCCTACTGATGTCTATATGTCTTTCAGTCTGTGTGGCTGTGTGTATGTATGTGTGCCCTCCCTCCCCCCACATACTGAAATTAGAAATGGGTACAGAGAGATTTAGGAAAGGATGTTACTTTTGTAATTTGTATGGTTTGGAATTGGTTAGTGGGGAAGCCTTTTGAAAAAGAAATGCATGGGGATACTGACTTGTAAGTTATGTGTAACACCCTAAAACTACCATAACAGTGTAAAATTATTTCAGTTCACACTGAAGGCTATCAAGGTTTACAAGGATATCTTCTCTTCTAGAAGGGCTCTAGAAGCTATATTGCTCAGTGTATTGATGCAGTTTTTAATAAAGGCCAATATCCACATCAGTTGAATTGTTTCCAACCTGCTGAATTTATTTGGTAACATGGCAAGATGTTATTACACTGACAAATATAATTATTGGCATGCCTTGACATTCAAAACAGTTGCTAACTTGCTGCTTGACCAGGATGGTATATGGTTTCACCATCCCACTCCTGGTTTTAATCTCATAATCAGTTTGCACAGCATTCCAGGTTTAACAAAACTGTCCAAGTGTCAATTCACAGCATTAACTCCCTTCAGCCTCTGTTGTTAGTATGCTCATAAAATGTACTTCCTCAGCAAAGATCCTGCTACCTGGAAGTTCACATAACCCTGTGCATGATCCTCTCAGAGCAGATGGAAGCTCTATCAAAGAGATGGGCTGGTAAACACAGCAATCATTTCACTGATAACGTTAGCAGCAATTTCCTTCCTCTTCAGCTTACTTGCACAGTATGTCCCTTATTCAATGCAGGAACATGCCCAATTGCTTCAGACTGAACCATATTTGTCTTCCAGATGGGGATGATTGGATTATACCAAAGGGGATTAGTAACAGTGGCGGGGGGTCATAATCATTATGCTGGTTAGTGGACAAGTTAGTTGTCCTGGATATTCAGAGGGATAAACGTCCTGCTTAATATCCCCGTGTTGCCTTTGTGGACACTTAAGTTAAGGCAGCATTAACACAACCTGCAGGGAGGAGCTCTTCAGGTTCCCACTGTCAGCAGGGAGACCTGGATGAAGCAGAGACCCTGCCTGAGCTTCACCTATACCAGCCCTTGTTCCCCTCAGGTTGAGCATTTGGGTGCCGGGGTCAGAAGGTCTTAGGCAGGGTCTCTGCTGATAGTCAAAAAGAAGGTCATTGGATAGCAGGGTCATAGGCAGGCAGCAGTCAAACATGTCCAGGAGCAGGCAGTGATTAGGTGACAGGCAGTGGTCAAACATAATCCAAGGTCAGGCTACGGTCAATCCAAGTATCCATCTGAAGGGAAGACAGGATGGATTAGAAGGATGGGTCAGGCAAAGAGGAGCACAGAAGGCAAGGAACACTGAAGACCATGCAAGACCTGAAGACAAGATGATGAAGACAAGGCTGGGCTGAAGACGAGATGCTGAAGACAAGAATGGTGTGAAGATGAGACACTGAAAGCAAGGCTGGGATGAAGACCAGACGCTGAAGACAAGGTTGGTCTGAAGAGAAGATGCTGTAGCAACACCCTCTACACAGGAGTAGTGGGACTTGTTGCTGAGGTTTTGAATCCAAGGACTAGTGAGTCCTTTATAGAGCTTAAGCTGTGATGTCATCATCTGGCACCATGGGGTGTTTCCCACCACTGGTCCTTGAAGAGGGCCGAAGTTCGGTGTGCATGCTTCTAGAAAGCGAGGTATCAGCAGGAACCGACGGCATAGGCCATGAGGCAGTTTGGTGGCATCTTGCTGTGTCAGTGCATAGTAGACTGCCGCTCCTGGCACATCAGGAGCCGGCTGGGAACTCCTAGCTGAGGAGGTGAGTCTTGCAGTCCGCAGTCTGCGGACCGCCAAACATAACAGTACTCACCACCTTAAGCCCTCTCCCTGAGGCTTTGGGTTTCTGGAGGTACCGACTAGAGATGTGACTCGGAACCGGAATCTGATTGGTTCCGGTTCCGATCCAAATCTTAAAATTGTTATGGCCCAGCCCGATTTGAGTTTTGATTATCGGCTGCGCCCGATTCGATAATCAAAAAACCCTCCCCCACCCCCAAAAAAGGTTTTAAAATTACCTGGTGGTCCAGCGGGAGCGCGGGGAGCGATCTCCCACTCTCAGGCCATCGGCTGCATTAATAAAAATGGCGCCGATGGCCCTTTGCCCTTACCATGTGACAGGGCAAAGGTAGCGCCGGTGCCATTTTGAATACTGGTAATACGGCCTGAGTGCAGGAGATTGCTCCCGGACCCCCGCTGGATCCCCAGGGACGTTTGGCCAGCTTGGGGGGCCTCCTGACCCTCCTGATGATTTTTTTAAATCGTCAAAAAACGATTCACATCCCTAGTACCGACAATGAAAATCTCTGAGTAATTGCAGTCCAGGATGTTGGAGGCTGGCTGCCAGGAGTTTTCTTTCAGACCGCAGTTCTTCCACGAAAGGAGGTATTTAATTTTTTTGTTCCTATGGTGGGAGTCCCACACCTCATCAACCTCATCAACCTCGTGTATGGTATCTCCATTTATAATACGGGTGCATATGAATAATTTAGTGTGCCCTATATATAATTTAAAACAAGATAGGGCACACTAAATTATCCATACATACCCGTATTATACAGTACAGAAGTTGCATTCACACTCGTAAGATGGAAGCTCCTCTAGTTAAGCATTGGGTGGACCAAGGACACTCGGTGGATCAACTTAGGTTTTGTGTGATACAACAACTTCATAATCAAAGGGGTGGATCTATTTCTCAAAGCCTATGTCAAACAGAAAGAGGTTCATTTATTTTTGGCAGACATTAATTCCTGATGGTCTCAATACAATGATTGAATGAGAAGCATTCTTGAAAGTGTGCATTTTGGTCGGGAATAGTATTGAGCGTTGTTTTGTGGGGGACATACAGTTTCGGTTTTTGATGTTACAGATCGTTAAGTGAGTTGACTATTATGCATTGTGGGTGTGGTTAGATGTAGGATAGACATAGAATCTGATTGGAGTTAGATGAGTTGGGAGGTAGTATTTAAACAAAGATGGCTAACGAAGGCAAGCTTCGTTTTCAAAAACTTTTGTCTGAAGCCATTAGACTGAGGGAGAAAAACCCCTGGGGTGAGTAGTTACTGCATTTTTTGAGGTGGCTGCTTGAAAGTTGTTGTTTGGTGAGTGAGTTTTTTTATTTATGTGTGGAGTCGTCCGGCGTTAGCGTGTGCAAATAGACGGAAACATGGGCATTATGGTTGTTTATCTAACGGTTTGTTATAGGTTATTTTCAAAGGGAGAGGTTCCGGGGTTCGCCTGGGAGACCCAGAGAGAGAAAGCGGTTGTGAAGAGTTGAGCTCCTTTATCCTCCATCTTTTGAATATTCTCCACTGGCTCCCAGGTACAAATCCTTTGAAGAGTGAGTATACCCATTTGTGGGGGATTTTGGATTTACTGGTTAATATAGCTTTTTTAGGACTAATAATGTAATAAATGTTTTTTTAGGTAATCTTGAGAAACATTTTTGATCGCACAGTAGTCATAGGAAATAAGAAGAATTTTTTGAAGATGTAGTGCGCTCAGGAAATAGGAAGTATTGAATGCATAACTATATACAGGTGATATATCTGGTTGTTGATGTGAATATGTTTCTTTTGTGTTTAAGTAGGTTCTAGCTGCTTCTAACCCTGTGAGTAGGGTTAGAAGGTGATTGTAATTAGATGGATAAAGATCATTTATAAAATGGGACTGAGGGTTTTTTTTAATAAAAATGTTTTATGTAAACTAATGGGTTTGGTTTATGATATTTGTATTAACAACAGAAATTGATCCATCTAGCCACAAGGCAATATCAAACCCAGTTATGTCTCCATCTCACTCCATGGTGACAAGGTGGGAGTGGGATGAGGTAAATATTGACTTTTTGTAAACTTGAATGAAAGTTTAAAAAATTTTTTTTTTGACAATATGAAGATTGTTGGGTAGAAGTAACATATAGTTCAGTTGGGTCAAGGAGGTATGTTGTTATATGTTGGGGTATGTAGATTAGGTTTTTAGCATTAGAAGTATTGAGCACATTTTTTAGAGAGATAGGCATATTACATTGATGAGGGGAGTATTTTCAGATGGCTTAGGAGTCTAAGATTATTTTTTCTTTGTCATTAGATATCCTTTACAGTCATTGTTTGGGGGTAATTTATCTGCTGTTGATCGTTCCCTTTGAAAGTTCCCCTGAAGAAGCCGGGTCGGCGAAACAAGGGCCTTGATGGGACAGGATATCGAATCATCGGAACAGCTTGATACTTATAAGACTGTTATATCTTTTATACTTATATGACATCAAGTGAATGTATATAATAGTAATTGTAATTGCATTTTTTGGATGCATAAACAGTGCCTCATTTCAGGTTAGCTTGAGATTAGTAGTAGTTTATAGAAGTAGTTCAGATTTGAGGGTTTGGAACGCTTACTGATGTACTCAATATACTAATGTATAATAAACGTGTTCTATGAGTCTTAAAATACATGTATATCAATTTTTAGGAAAACTTTAGGGATGAGTAAATGTAATTTGTTTTTATAGGATTATTGTTTGAATAAATATTTATATTAAATACCTATATACTTTTGGTGTTTTGGAAAATATAGAATTGGTTAATGTGCTTTTTTCATTCTCCGTTTGGAGTTTTTGTGTGAGATATACAATAAGCACTAGTTAGCTTTAGACTTTGCCTTATTTTTGGATTCGGTTATATGAATATACATATATATATAGTGATAGAGAGAGAGAGGGGGGGAGAGGGAGAGAGATGAATAAATATATAGATATAAATGTTATGGAATTAGCCAGCTTCATCAAAGCCTTTAAAAACTGGCTAGTCGAACCAGTTAAATTTAATCCCTAAATTTCACTAGACAGCTAAATTTAGCCAGATAAATTCTGAGCAGGCCTGGGGCAGAGTTAGGAGGCTAGTGCTGATTTTCAACACTAGCCATCCAACTTAGCCAAACAAATTTAAGTGCTATAAGAGGGTCCCTAAATTTGTCCATCTATTCTCTTGTTGGCTCTTTTAATTTAAAAACAATTGCCTGTGGAGCCTAAGCTGTTTCCTCCCATTCTTCGGCTCTTTAAAAAATTAAAAAAAAAAAAAAAATTATTATGGGGCAATCCAATCATCCCTCCCTTCACCCATTTCCCTATTATCGCCCTTAAAAATATATATTTTTTATAATGACCCCACAATGTGGCGACCCCTTTCTTTCTCTCCCTCGGCCCTTTAAAAAACAGTTAAAATGTGCCCAGAGGCTGAGGACCCCCCCTCCCCCCGAATCCTTCCCTTCACCCATTTAAAAATGAAAATATTGTACACCGTATGGCAGGGACCCCCTTCTGTAACATCCTTGCCACCAGCAGGCATTCCATCTCCTTCCGGAAAAGGACAGAAAATGAGAGCAACTTCTTTGTTTGGACGGGAGAGGGAGGGAATCCCACTGACCTCACTGTCCTCTTTTGGGAAGAGATGGAATGGCTGTCAGCAGCAAGTTCTTACAGTAGTAATAGACGGCAGGCAGGCAGGAGAAAAAAAAAAAGATCCCCGCCACACAGGATGCAATATTTTCATTTTAAACGAGTGGCTGGAGGGAAGCCAGGGGGGCCTCAGCTCCTGGGCATATTTTTTTTTACTGTTTTTAAGGGGCTGATGAAGGGAAGAAAAGAGAACACCGCCCCCCCAGGTACATTTTTCTATTTTAAATGGGTGAAGGGAAGGATGAAAGAAGTTGGGATTCCCCAAAACTATTTTTTTAAATATTCAAATTATTGGAGGGAGGGAAAGAAAGGGGGAGAGGCATCACTGTGTGATTTTTTTTTTTTTTTTTTTTTAATAAAGAAGACATAACTGTTTAGTGCACTAATCAGCTAAGGTTGGCCAGGCAAAACAGGCCACAGTGCATTTAGCCAGTCAAATTAACTCTTGGAGAGGGGTTCATCTATATAAGTGGTTCCCAAATCTGTTCTGGAGGATCCCCTTAGCATGCAAATTTTATCTCATGCATATTCATTGTGGATATCCTGAAAACCTGTCTGGATGGGGGTCCTCCAGGACAGGTTTAGGAAACTCTGATCTATATGAATGGGGTTGGGCAAGGGGGGAGGGTCATCATCATGTACAACATTTATTCTATTTTTTTACTTTTTTTGTGGGGGCTGCCTTGATTAGCCACCCAGGGGTAGGGAGAGTGGTCAAGTTAGACCCCCAGTGACATTTTTTATACTTATTGTGGCAATGCTGGTTTGAGCCGTAGGGCCCTTTAAGGCGATGGTGGCCCCTTGTGTTGGAGGCCCCCACCGTGATTTGTACAGGCCTCTGCTGCATTTTGTCTCATGGCCTTTTACCTCGAGACAAAACAATGTGGCGATACCGCCACGATATTTTGTTGGGGAAGGGCAAAATATCATAGGAATCACCCCCCTCCCCCATGATATTGGGTCCCTCCTTCGATAAAATATAACAGCTTAGTGAATCCAGGCCTAAATTTGGGACTTTGTCAGACAATCTTAGAGATTAACTATTGTCCCTACTGACTGGATACATTTTAGCCATGTAAGTTATTACCTGGTTAAAACTTAGGTGTATTAAAAGAAGACAGGCAGGGTGGAGGCATTCTGGGGCAAAGATTTAACTTAGCATTAAATATCAGTGCTACCCTGCTAAGTTTAATTGGGAATATCTGGTCATGGTGGAGAGCAGGTCTAAAGTTTGCTGGGAACATTTACCCAGTAACATGATCTCTAACTGGCTATATTTAATATATTGCTGATTAAGGCCCAATGCCTAATTCAATATGCCTTCCCCCAAATTACTTTAAAAATGTCAGGGTATAGCACCTGATTCCTCCCCAACCTCCCAAATATTTATAAAAAGTTACATGTTATAGCAACCTGAGTCCCTACCCTACCCTAATATTAAAATAAAAAGGCTGGCTCCAAGCCTTCTTTTTCTATTCCACCCTTCTGCCCCACTTTCTTGAGCCACCCCAAAAAACCAAAAACCCCCAAGGCTGAGCCGGGAGACAGTAGAGTCTTACCACACTCCCAGACATGTTCAGGTTTGCTCTGACAGCAATGTTTGGAACTTACAACTACCAACGTTGTTGTAAGAATCTTGCATGACAGCAAGATTGGTAGCATCTTACATCCTCTCACTTCTGGAAATCAAGACTGCTTCCAGGAAAGACACATCACCAATGGCTGGCTTCTAGGTAGGAATGCACCTATCACTACTACCACACAGCAATGAACCTCTTTTTGTCTTCTTCATATCTAGGTGGAGTGACAGCATTGGTCCAGGAGGACTGCGCTAACCTTGTCCGGAGAATTACCCCACTGCCCAACCCTAAGGGATATCTAACTCTATGCCGTTCGAAACCTGGCTCATGATCCCACTAACTAATCCATAGAATAATACAGATGCTTGCTACAACAGGGTGCACTGGCAGACCAGGGGAGTCATTGAAAGAATCTTTGACCTAGACAAAATATGTTTCTGCTGTCTCAGCAGATCTGGGGGGATGCCTTCTCTATAACCCCTTAAGGTCTGTGAGATCTTTCTAGCCTGTTGCCTGCTTCATAAACTTGTCAAAACCAGAGGCATACCTCCTCCAAAGGGAATACATGATCACTTGGATGAAGAGGAGGAAAAGGAGGAGGAGGCGGTGCATGACCTGAGTCAAGAGGAATTGCAGGAGATATATCAACAGACTCAGCAACAGGCTCTACAGGAAAATAATACACTGATACAAAGACATTGTAGATGGTGAAGCTGAATTTATTTACATGGGTGCTCAATGTGGTAATAAAGAAATTCAGTGTTTTCTTGGCTGCCCTCTTTTTTTTGGGAGGAACTTCCACTGTCTTGGCCTATCCTAATCTACTGCTCCACTACAGTGGTGTCTGATCTGCCTTGGAGGGCTGGGAAATGGGGGGCAGTTGCACATGCTGATAGCTGCTGGAGGGGTTTGGAGGACCGTATTGCTCCATAGAACCAGTTGCAGAGTGAGTGTGTGAGTTGTGAAAGAACTCGGCCCAGGGGAGAAGGGTGGCCTAATTGACTTGACGGTCGTTCACAAAGAAGCGGATAAAGGTTTTCAGGGTTCGGTTCGTACGTTCAGCCTGGCCGTTACCCTCAGGGTGATAGGCCATGGTAAAGTCAAGTTGAATGCCGAATTTCTTGCACAGAGACCACCAGAAGTTAGCCGTGAACTGAACTCTGAAGTTGGAGGTGATGTGCTGCGGAAGTCCATGAATGTGGAAAATATGTTGGATGAAGATTTTGGCTAGTTCAGGAGCTAAGGGGAGTTTAGGGAGTGCAGTGAAGTGGGCCATCTTCGAGAACCTATCACTGACTACCCAGATAACATAGTGGCTGTTTGAAGGAGGCAGGTCCACCACGAAGTCTGTCGACAGATGGGTCCACTGCTCCTTGGGGGCAGATAATGGCTGAAGCAGGCCCCAAGGATGCCCTGCCAGGGGTTTCTGCCAGGCAAAAGTTGGGCAGGAATCAACGTAGGCTCTAACATCTCGTCCCACATGTGGCCACCAGAAGTATCCTTATATTAAATCCAACATACGTGCTCTTCCCAGATGTCCTGCAGTGAGGGAGTCATGAGCCCATCCTAGAGAGGAACCACAGTCTTCCCTAGTGGAATGGGCTGTGCAGCAGCCAGAAGCACTCTTGCCGGGTCGATAATATAACTGGGGGTCTCTGGGCCATCCTCAAAGGCCCTAGAGAATGCGACAGCCCAGATATTCTTGGAGGCTGGTCTGTAGCGGAGGGTAAAATCAAAATGACTGAAGAATAAAGACCAGCGAGCCTGGCGACGGTTCACCCGCTGGGCATGGCTGAGATATTCGAGATTTTTGTGATCCGTGTAAACAGTGATAGGGTGTTGTGCACCCTCGAGCCATTGCCCCCACTCCTCGAAAGCCATCTTGATTGCAAGCAATTCTTTGTCCTCTATACTGTAATTCTTCTCGGCTGGCGAGAACCTCCGTGAAAAATAGGTGCATGGTAGTAAAGTCCCATTTTTCTGAGTGCTGACTCAGCACCATTCCTACTGCCGTGGAGGAGGTATTCACTCCCTCGACGAAAGTACGAGAGGGGTCTGGGTGACATAGACACATATTTTGCAAGAAGACTTGTTTCAATTTGTTGAAGGCCGCAACAGCCTTGGGTGGCCACTGCTTGGGGGTTGGCCCCTTTCCTTGTGAGTGCTGTAAGTGTAAGCTAGGGAGCGGAACTCCACCACTTACTCTTCCAGTGAGCATGAACCCTGGCGAAGGTGGAGAAAGTCAGAAGCGGCGGTAGCCTGCCATTCAGGTTCATCAAGCACTTGTTTAAAGGTTTGTAAGAAGCACGGTAGATCCTGGAGCAGGGGGTCTCCACACTCCCAAATGGAAGAGGCCCAAGCCAGGGCCCTGCTATCCAGGAGTAACAGAATAAATATAGTCTTGATACTGTCAGTGGAGAATTGAGCCGACAGTAAGGAAAAGTGCATAAAACAGTGGTTTAACAAAACCACAGCACTGCCGGGGATCTCCAATGTAATGAGGTGGCGTGGTAGGTGGAGGGCCATGGTGGTGTTGGGAGGTGTCAAAGTCGAGGAAGTATGGGTGTTGGTAGCTGGAGAGGTGTTCAGGTGATTTACCAAGTGTTCCACCGTAGCTGCTAGCATATGTAGGCATTGCTGTTGCTGCTGCAACTTCTGGGCCAAGCTGGGAATGGTCTGAAGACCGATCAGGTTCGCCGAGTCCATGACCTCAGCAAACTGTTAGGATAGTGGACCCTTGAGCTGAGACAAGGTTGATGCTACCTTCAGGGGATGGCGCTTATAGGTCCTTGTCGTTGGGAGGCGGTTCTGGGAGAGAAGACTCAACTGGACCTTCACCTATACTAGCCCACATTCCCCGCAGGTTGAGCTCTTGGGTATCGGGGCTGGCAGGACTTAGGCACGGGTCTTTTGAAGAAGACAATCCCAGAACACAGGAGGCAGAAGCGACATCAGATGTACCAGAGGTCATGGCACACAGCAAACAAGAGGTACCAGGCACAGTCCAGGAGTCAGGGCAGGCAGAAAACGAAAAGAGTTGGAGAAAAGGCAAAGCAGAATCCAGGAACGAAGCAGGGTCAGAGCCAGGAGAGCAATCCGAGGGGGCGAGGAGCAAGGACAGGAACCAGAAACAGGAATCAGGAATGCAGGAAACAGGAGCTGGAGTGGGAACCAGGAACAGGAATCAGGAATGCAGGAACCAAGGCAGACAACTTGCACTCTGGAAAGAACAGGACCCGTTGCTGAGATGAAGAGAGAACAGCAAGGCAGGGTATTTATACCTGCCTTGCCTGACGTCATCTTCCCGGGCTGCAGGGAGCTTTCTTACCATTGGCCCTTTAAATTACAGGAAGTGGTGCGTGTGCACTCCTAGAGGGACCATGGGAGGTGTTGGTGTCGGCGGCATTGGAAGATGCCACAAGGGCAGAGGCAGGCTGTGGCAGCAGAGGCCAGTGCCAGAGGCGAGGGCCGGTGAAGGGCAGGGCAGGAGCGAGCCTTCTGCCCCTCAAGGTGAGGGGACCGAGCTGCGTGGACCCGTGGCTGGGGCGCCTAGCATACTGGGAGGGCCCAGGGTAAAATTGGTACCTGTCCAAAAGACCTGACCAGAGAGAGTATTGAAAATGTATTTTAATATGTATTTGATATTATTTTATTATCATTTATTTGTTTTTATTTTAATTTTAATAAATATGTTTGTTAACTTTTATTATTTTACATTATATTTATGTTAAGTTGTAAACCGTTGTGATCTGTTTAGAATGACGGTATATAAAATGTTTAAACAGATTAATAAATAAACAAAAAAATAAATAGATGACAAGAAAACATTTTATAGTAGTTTCTGTGTCCATCAGATACTGTGGCAACACTAAGTAAAAATGTTTCATGCTTTCACATTCATTTCCCAGCCATCAGTCAGTAAAGCATTTTATTTTCTACAATAGTGCAGGTGGCAGAGTGTCTTCTTGGAGAGATTGAACTAATGAGCAGGAACAATCCCTGTGAGTAAAACAGCATTATGACAATGAAATGCCTCTGCTTTCCCCACCCCTGTGCAGGAACCCTGGGAGGTCATGAAGCTTTGTGTGGTCCATTGGCATTCCCTGTGTGCCCACATGCCTAGGACCTTCACTGGACAGGGACACATTATATAAATGTATGGTACTAAACATTATCATCATTACATACAAGCATTCTACATTCCTTTGCAGTATAACTTGCTTAACTTGATGGCCTTCAGGATGTGAGGTTTCTAGCTCTTCCCCTTCTCTCACAGCTGCCTTTGAAATGGTGCTTGGCACCATCTGTTCTGCTGTGGAGAATGTGATCTGACTAGCAGGCCCCTTAGCTCTCATCCTGGCCTATTTCCTCTTCACCTGATGTTGGAGGTCCTGCCACTTGTGGCCCAAGTTTTGCACACTATGGGGGTTATTTTCCAAGCGGTAAGATTTAAATTAGGGGGAGGGGAGGAGTCGGGGAGGAGTTAGGGAGGGAATTATGGTAATCAGCGGTGGCACCGCTGCCAGCGATAATGTTTCGAACATTATCACCAGCAGTAGCGCGGGGAACAGCACCATCTTTTATGGTGGCGCTATGCCTGCAATAGCCTGCAGCCGGCCTCACTGAGGTTGGTGAAACCGACCTGCCGTGGTGCAGCCAGCTGCAGGCTATTGCCCGACCGCCCCCTGCTTTGTCCAGGACAAGGTACAATAAATCATACACAGTTATAATAAAACAAATTAAAACAAAATAACAAGATATACATGCTCAACAGAATAACTAATGGAGAATTTTAATCATTGTTACCCGCAAATATGTGTAAATGGCAAGTATTTATGCATATAAAAGGTGGGATTTATGTGAGTAATTCATACATGTGTACATTTTTTTTTAACTAATAGCAAATATACACACGTTTGTTATTACTCAAGTATATTGGTTTATTATACCCGTATATAGCCACTGTAATGTTGTGCTACATGCATATTTTTCCACTTGGAAGAGTGTAGATTTGAACTATAAATGGGATAGCAGCAGGATCCATTGCATCAGGGACTTGTAGAGTCAGTCCAGTGTTTATCCCTATAGCTTTCAATATGGGAATGACCTGGACTGGCTCTGCTAGTCCCTGGTTTTTAATCTTTAAATCTGATTTTTTTCTCTGTAAGGAACAAAACCTTACATCATCAACAATCTATCTGTTAGGAATTTTTATGTGCCCGTGATTTATTATAGATAAGACAAATAATTTCTACTGGGTGTTTTAACTTCATCTACATTATTAACTCTTTGTGAAGTATTTATTGTTAGAATGGAAAGTAGCTGATGAAAATTACAGTTCTGAACCTGATTCAGGTGATAGCCAAGTTCTGATGACTGGCTGAAATTAGTGCTGTGTGAGGGTCCTTATGGATTACAGATAGTGGAGGTGGGTGAAGACAAGGTCATAGAAACAGTAAAGTGTTCCTGAGAGCTTGCAACTGGGAGCATTTCTGTGAGAGCCCTCAAATAGAACATTATCCTACATGTATTGTAGAATACAGGGGAAACCAATCTTCTTATAGGCAAGTCTATCCCAAGCTACTGTTGCTAGTAATATCAGTGGCTATTTTCTAAGTCAACTTAATTAATAGCAGGTAATGGACTTCTCCAAGAACTTATCAAATCCTTTTTTAAACACAGCTACACTAACTGCACTAACCACATCCTCTGGCAAAAATTCCAGAGTTTAATTGTGCATTGAGTGAAAAAGAACTTTCTCCAATTAGTTTTAAATGTGCCACATGCTATGGGGGTGTAAAGATTGGGTTGGGAGCTAAATTATAATGGTATACACCTCAGAGAGAATAACGTGCAGCCAACAAATGTTTTTTAACAGTTCCTTTACTTAAACATGCTTGTTTAAATGTTACTCGTGTTAGAGCTATATCAATCACCAGTCCATCGATTTGAAATACATTACCAGAAAATATGCACCTTTTGGGTGATTATAAAGCATTGAAAAAAGCATTGAAAACTTGTTTTTTTTTAAATAAAACATTTCAAGAATATTTGAGTGGTTATATATTGACTAATAAAATGACATTTATATGCTGAAGGAAGAATGCAGCTGTTTATCAGAACTGGAGTTTTGATGTATATTTTCTGTCATGATATATATTGTGAAACATTATGATTATTATTGACTTTTTGTAATTGATAATATGAATGTTTTAGATTTGTATACCATTTAGATTTAAGGGGGTACCATGTACAGTAGGTCTAACTTGCCGGGGAAGACCCCCATGCACAGTACCCCCGTTGGACTTAGCCTCCGCCCACCTGCAACATCATCTAAGGGTGACAGGGGGATTAAATGCAAGCACACTGCCGGAGGTGCCTCACGCTGGGTATCGCGTGCCAAAGGAGCTTGACAAAGGGGTGCGCCCCTTTGTGTCGCCCCATTGTGGTGCGCCATTTAGGGTCACGCAATTTGAACTTCACTCTTGTTTCATTTGACTCTACTTTACCTCATACTTGATTGACATCATCTTAAACCAGGGAAAATACAGGACTTCAGGTAGAGAAAAAAGGAAAAACTTCAATTTCACTGTCACTAATTCCAATTATGTAAAACATCTCTCATTGCACAATATTGATTGTAACACTGTCTCCATCTCTAAATGCATTGTTCTTTCTTTATTATTGATTAAAGCATAGTCCATGGTTAAGAGAATCCCTGTTATAAATGATATATTATTCGATCTGAAACCCAATATATTTGAAATTACTGAGACCTGGCTTAAACCAAATGACTCAGTTTTAGTAAATCAAATCTTTAACTCTCAGTACAATATTTATTCAATTCCAAGAAGCAATCAAAAAGGTGGTGGCCTACTTCTCATAGCTAACAAAAACCTTAATCTGAAGTCAACTCCAATATCAATTACCCCCCCATGAAGTCGATCTATTTAAATCAAATAAGCTACAGGTATGTTTACTTTATTGCCCTCCTGGACTAATGGAACATAATAGCTCTCCATTTATAGAATTCTTGATTAATAATTTAGACACACATAAACCTCTATTACTATTAGGTGATTTGAATTTGCATGTTGACTCTTATCTACGTTCCTCTGCCTGTGAGATTTTTCTAAACACCCTCTCAGCACTTGGTCTTGAACAGATCGTCCAACTCACAAGACAGGTCATATTTTAGATGTAATCTTCATTAATACAAATTTTTCTAGTTATTCCTCATTAACAAATATACCTGTACCATGGTCTCATCAAAACCTGATTTAAACTATTACACTTGATTTTAATTCATTCATTCTAAATAAACAGAATATAATCTTTTCATATTGTCGTCATATTAATTTAGAAAACTTAACAACACAATTTGAAACTATGGTAAATAAATTTAATTATACTAATAACGATAATGCAATCACATCTTGGTTTAATATTACAAACACTATTGCTGATAAATTAAGCCCAATCATCACAAAAACAGTGAAAACATAAAAAAGAAATAATCCTTGGTATTACACTGAAATTAGAGAAGCAAAACAAATTTTAAGAAAGAAAGAAAAATTATGGCAAAAAAATCCATCTCCTCTTTCACTGGGATCCTATAAAGCCTATCTCGCTAAATATAGACCCCTAATTAACAATACAAAAAGAGAATTCTACACTAGAAAAATACACAATTTCATTTTTAATCTGAGAGAATTATTTTCAACAGAAATTGCTACACCTTTGCCTGAAAATAATTGTAGTGATCTAGCAATTTTCTTTAAAAATAAAATTCACAATCTCATTATTGGTTCACTGAATACCTTAGATCAATTTATCAATCTTGCTCCTCATGAAGTAACTGGTCAAGCTTTACAGCATCTCTTCAATAGAAATTGAATCTATAAATTAAAAAATGAATCCTGCTTCACATCTGTCAGATTTAATTCCCATAGTCACATTTAATTTCTATTCCTAATGCAAAAATGATGAATCTTTCCCTAACAGAAGGTAATGTTCCTACATCTTTAAAGAGTGCAATAGTAAAACGGATACTCTAAAAAAACAAAATTTAGATCCTAGCAAATTTGAACACTACAGAACTATCTCAAATCTTCCATTCATATCCAAAATATTAGAAAACATTGTTCAAATTCAATTAACGGAACATCTTGAAAAAAATAATATTCTCTATCCATCACATTTTGGATTCCAAAAACACTTAAGTATAGAATCATTATTACTTGCTCTCTCTGATACCATTCTCTGGGGTTTTGATAATGGACAATCATATTTTTTGTTTCTTCTAGGTTTATCTGCCGCTTTTGATACAGTTAATCATCTATTTTACAAACCAGACTTTCGAAATTCATCTTGCTGATATTACACATTCCACTTCCATTACTTTAAAATGGTTTATATCCTATTTACAAAACCGTACTTTTCAAGTTAAAATAAACACAACATTATCTGAAAAAATGCCTTTAGATTCTGGTGTCCCACAGAGTTCTTCACTGTCAGCAACTCTCTTCAACATATATATGTTACCATTATGCCATTTGATGGCGGGTTTGGGTGTCACTCATTACATCTATGCTGATGACATTCAATTTCTAATTCCTATTAAAGATTCAATGGAAATTACTTTAAAAACAGTATCTATGTATATCTCCATTATAAAACAACTTCTGACACACATGAGACTAGTTTTCAATACACAAAAAACAGAAATTATTTTATTGAATCGAAGATTAACAATCGCTGACCTTCCAGCTCTGAAAATTGATAATCCAGAAACAGAAATTCAATTGGCATCACATGCTCATGACTTTATAATTGATAGTGATTGTTGCGTCCGTCACTGTTCGACGCCTTCACTCCACCCTTTTTACCTCTGTGGCGACTCCCCCCGGGTCTGATGGATGGCTAGCTGCTGCGGCGTCTTCTTGCCGTCTCCCTCTGGCGATCCCGGACCGGTACGATGCTGTGGATCCGTCATGTTGCCTGATGACATAGGGCACGCATGCTCCAATTGATGTACCAGCAAGGGTGAGAACCTCGGGGGCGTCCCCTGGGATGATGTCATCTGCTTCCAATATAAAAGGTCTCAGTATTCGCTAACGTATCGAGTTAGCAAGGATTCGTCCAAGCTACTCTGCCTTCTCGGACTTACCAGGGGTACCTGCTCCTCGGGGGCCTCGCTCTCTTTTCTTTATTTCAGATTACAGATAGGAACCGGTACTCGCTCCTCGAGGGCCCATGTTCCTGAACACTCTGAAGATTCTCTAATGCCTGGAAGCTATCGCAGATACAGACATATGTGAGTTTTGTCATCCAGTTCTGGCTATGAACACAGCATACCCTGGGGCAGATTTTGAAAGGGGTACACACGTAAGATTCACATGTACCCCCCCCCCGAAAGCCTGCCCCAAGTTCCCCCTGTGCGCGCTGAGCCTATGTTGAATAGGCTCGGCGGCGCGCGCAAGCCCCGGGACGCGCGTAAGTCCTGGGGCTTTCCTGGGGGGGGGGGGGGGCTTGTCGTGGTGGCACGTCATCTGGGGGTGGGGCCGCAGGTGTGGTTCTGGCCCGGGAGCGTTTCGGGGGCATGACCGAGGCCACTGAGCACTCCAAGCGTACTTCTGATGCCCATAGACATCCCACTCCACTCTTCCGTCCTGGTCAGAAGGTGTGGTTAAGCACCCGACACAAAAGGTTGAGACTTCCCTCTCATCGCCTGGCTCCCAAGTACATCGGCCCATTTCTAGTGCTTCGAAGTTCCCTCGTGCCATGGGCATCCACAACACTTTCCATGTCTTCCTGTTGAAGCCTTTGGTCCTCTCCTGGCCCTCTCGTAGAGTTCCTTCACTTCCACGGATCTCTACCAAACCAGACTCGTCACTCCAGGTAAGAGAGGTCCTCGACGTCGTCGAGGTAGATGGGAATAGCTCTTATGGGTTATGGGGCTGAGGAAAACTCATGGGAACCCTCCCACAACATTCTCGATAAAGAGCTCCTCTGAACTTTCCATAGGACCTATCCTGAAAAGCCATGGCTGCATAGAGGGAGGCTTAGAAAGGGGGGTACTGTTACGCGCCCCGTCCGTGCCCGGCCCACACACGGGCCTGCTCACCTCGCTAGCTCCTCTGCAAGTCACGGGTCGGCCTCCCTAGTGGCAGCCGCGAACTCCTCCAGGCCTTGGCATCCTGCAGGGGCGGTTGCCAGGCCTTCCATTGCACACCAGGCCTCACGCTGGAGATTGGCATCTCCAGTGGCATTCGCCACGCCCCTACATGCGCGCGCGCACGATGACCGCCTGGCCTCTTGTAGGGCCAGGGGCGGGTCCTGGCTCCGTGGCACGCCCTGATTGAACGTTCAATATAAGGAAGTCCCTGCCTGCACTTCCTTGCCTTGGCAATTGGGTCAGCACTGCATGTGTACTAGTTTGCCTCCGCATTCACAGTCTTGTTCCAGCCTTGTTCCAGAGTCCTACTGTTCCAGCGTCCTTCTGTTCCAATGTCTGTCTGTCCTGTTTCCCCAGGTAGTACCCTCGGACTGTCTCTCTGGTACTGACCTTGGCTTGCTCCTTGACCATTCTGTCCGCTGCCTGGATCCTGATCTCTGCCTGCCTTGTGACCTAGTCTGACCTCCGGAACCTGACCCTGCCTCGTTGACTACTCCTCGGACTGATCCTCGGATTCTGACCTCGGCAGCCTTTGACCACGTCTCCTGATTCTAGCTCTCTCTCTTGCCTTGTCACCGCCTATGCTGTTCTGGTCTTCCTTGCTCCATCAGACCTACAGACTAGAGTCCGACCAAGCTCCCTTGCTGTTGGTGGGCACGCTTCTCTGCTACCTCTCCGGAAGACCCTGCGAGGCCCACCTAAGTCCAAGTGTCCCGGGTCCCTACGGGCACCACCTGGGGGAACTGCGGGCTTCCAATGGTAAAGCTCATCCTAGCCTCTGTCTCCTCCTGTGCTCCACCCCCTGGGGCAGGTACTTCCTGGTCCCTACCAGGGAGTCATTCTCCACTGCTCCAGGACAAGGGTCCACCTTCAAGCGCAACAGCAGCAAGGTTTACAGCAACAGAGGCAAAGGCTGAGCCAGACCCTGAGAGAAGGGCAACATCAGTTCCAACTACTAATGCACAGCTAGATAGTGCTGCTGCAAGAGGTGCTACAAGACAGCAATCACTGTAGTTACAGAAGCTGGACACTACTGAAAGATTAGGGAGGCAGGAGGAAATAAAGAAAGCAGAGGAATGTGGTCAAAGTGTGCAGGAGGAAGACGCGTGTTGTCCCAGACTCAGCACTACTGAGAAGGTCTTGCACAAGCACAGTGACATAGCTACAAATGAGAGCCAAACCCCAGTTCTAGCAGGAACAAGACAGGAAGACACTACAGAGAAATTTGGCAGAAAGCCAAAGGAACCAAAGAGTGCACCACTGGAGCAAACAGTGGAAGTAAAATCAGAGCTGTACATCTGGTTGCAGGAGAAGAGTGTGGAAGCTGGGCCTCACAGAGCTTATGTCAAGATTTGGATCAGACACTGGACTTCCCCTACCCCAGATTAGCCCTGGTAACCAGGGAAAAGAGTTGCTTAAGGGTGAAGTTAAACCAGAAGCAGAATCACTTGCAGTGGCAGAAAGGCCTGATGGAGGAGCTCTTAAAAAAGAGAGAAATAGAGGGGGAAAATGTTTTAAATTGCTAAGATAATGTATCTGGTGCTATAAATACTAGGGTTATAACCACTCATTTATGGATTATGACCCAATGGATACACCAAAACAATTTTTGATTTTACTATTTTTTTGTTTTTTGAATGCAATAAAAAATGTTCTTATACATGTAATATAAAAAAAAAAAAGTATGTCCCATTAAGTGCCCTCTTGTGATTATTCTAGTAAAAAGAGTGAATCACAACTTATGTGTTCAAGCGGCACCGCTATGCTCACAGAGGCTGGTCAGCAGTATTGTACTAATGTTTTAAGATTAGCTCTTTTTTTGACACTGATAGCATTTTGACATTCTGTCTGCTTCAGGGGCTAGAGGGTATTGTCACTGAATATGTTGTTCATCATGGCCGCCGAGACATCGAAACTCTGTCAGTGTTGGGTTGGGGTTAGTGGGGTGGTGTTATAGACACATTCAGAGCTATTCATTGTAATATATACTCATTAGGATACAACACCTCACTATGAAACCTCTAAAATTAACTGATATAATTAATAAACTATACCCCCATTGTAATTAATGTAAATAGTAAAACTTTGTTATACCACTCTCCCACAGTTCTTGTTGTAAACCGTTTTGACTGTTCATATAGTCCGTTGTTATACTCGTTTATCGGAGTGAAGGCCTGCGCCAGCTCACACAGTTATTTAATGCAAATCGTTAACTTTTGAATTTCCCTGTAAAACGTTGAAACTGGCAGCCAAGGGTGTGAGTGCAGGAGATGGCTCCCGAACCCCCCGCTGGACCACCAGGGAGTTTTGGTAAGTCTTGGGGGGGGGGTCAGGAGGGTGGGGGTTTGTTTAAATTGGCTCATTTAGACAGCCGAATAATTCGGCGAAGATTCGTTGTATTCGTGGGGAATCGCGATACGTTTCACTTCCCCACGGATACAACAAATATGTCCCTATACATTGCGGATTGCCAATTCGGAGGGAACGAAAGCACACCCCTACTAATAGCAAGTATCCAGGCATTACTCCCAAGTCATTGCTTCAAGGTATATGACCAGAACCTCTGGAGGTTCTGGAGCTGCTGAATCACGGAAACCAGCTGATCCCAATTCATGCCCCTGCAACCCAGCCATCACACTATGCTGTCTCTTGGCGTAATGCCCAGCTGCCGACTGATAGTATTTCTCTTGGCCCGATGTTCTGCCCAAAATACAAAAGAATGTCTCATGATCCATATCTCTCAACAGTGCTGACGAGAGCCTGAAAGACATGGCATTAGCGGCAATGTCATAGTGGTATGGGATGGGAAAGCACACTGGTGGGATACGAGGGTCACTGCTAGCACCTACGGTGCAATCGGATGCAGGACTCACTTGCTTGCCTAATGTAGGATAGGTATGCCGAGGAACACCATCTGCCCTGGTTCGTAGCCTGCTTTGCCGTTGGGTTACTGCTCTACCTCCTCGTTGTGTTGTTTTTTTTCATATAGCAGTTGGTTTAATTATGATGAGCAGCAGTTCCCAAGTGAGGCAGCCACACAGAGGATAGGAGGCAAAAGGGACTGGAGCACTGAGCCCCTTTCAGATAGGTTCCCTCCTCACGGCTGCCCCCATCCACAGGATGGCCCAGGGCCAGAGATGGCCAATGAACCAACCCAGAATATCCACACTCCCTCCCAACTGAGGCCACCTCCGAGCCCCCTTCTGTGCCGCCCCTGCCCGTAGCCTGAGGGTCCCCTGGCTGAGACTGGGCATGCTCCTGTTGGTAGGGGGAGCCGACGTCGACGCTCATGGGCTGCATCATTGGCCATGCCGACGACGCACCTGGGCCCCCCTTCCTCGGTAGCGCCAATGTCTCGCGCGGGCCACGTCATCAGCCCGCGCCGACGCCGCACTGCCAAAGAGGCAGCATCTCCCAACCCTCTCTCCAGTGTTCGTGGCATGAGCAGCACTGGGTTATCAGCGGCATCCACACAAGCCGCAGCGCTGCGTTTCAGTAGTCCAACTGATGTATAACCTATCTAATTTTATTTTGGGATTTACTTCTTTCATTTATGGTTTTTTTAATCATCGTTTAAAGAAGAACCTGTATTGACAATTGTTGCAATATATCATTAGTTCTTTCTATTTAGGCCTCTAGCAAGATACATGCTATTTTCTCCATGTAAACACCTTATTACAATTTTAATTCACACATACTTATTTTTTAGCATATAATCATACCTTCAAGTAATATACCAAAATATATTGTACCTGTTTTACTCGCTTGTGTTTTCTAAACCTTATTTATTATTTTGCTGTACAATTACATAATTATTTTTCATCTTCTATGTTTAACTTATGTTCATCTAGCTTTACAAACATTTAAACATAACTTCTCTCACTTCATCTCATATTGTTTATTTGAGTGCTGAACATTTATGTTTGAACTTCATTGCTCCAGTATTTTATTTGCCACATATTCCTGCTGGGATTTACTTTTACACAAGAAACTATTATTGTGGACTTAATTCAGAATTTCCTTTTTACCAGTGCAGTTGGCATGGACCTTTACTGCCACTGAACTTTACTGTTTGTTGCACAAGAGATTCTAGACATTTTCATTACTATCCATGACTTCTCCTATGTTACAATCAGTCATAATGAGCTGTACTGTGGATCAGTCCCAGAATTTTTTTTCTCTTTCCCACCTCTCATCACCATTACCATGGAAAAGGACATTTGCAGCCATAGGGTTTTGATTTAAAAAAAAACCAAAAACATGTGGGCGTCCATGTACACACGGTTCCCGGCGCACGCACATGGACGCGGCTATTTTATAACACACGCGCTATTTTATAACACAAAATACGATATCTGCGCACCCATGCGCACCCAATTTTATAATCGACACGTGCATGTGCGGGTGGATTTCTGTCACGCGCACAACGGGAGGGGATCTTAAAGAAATACGTGCAGTGACGCAGGTAGGCCTTTACTAGCGGACTGGGAGGGAACTTCCCTAACCCTAACCCTATCCTTCCTCCCTCTTCCCCTCTCCACCCCCCCGACCCCTAAACCATCCCTACCTAACCCCTGTTTTTTATTTTCATATTTACTTCTACTCTGGAGCAGTATCTTTAGCACTCCAGATGGCTGCCAACGTATGCTTCCCCAGGACAGAGGCTAATGGCACTGTCCTGGCCTGCCCCCCACCTTGCCCCTCCCCACCCAATCCCCGCCCCACCCTTTTGAGAGGCCCGGCATTTCGGCGCGTAACAGGGATTACACATGTGGCTGAGCCCTTCTGAAAATGCACGCAGTGCGTGCAAGGCCTGGCCACACACATAACCCTGTTATTTACGCTCGTGGCCCTATTAAAATCGAGCCAATATTATATAGACTTTCATGTCTTGCATCACCATCTTGACACTTTGCATCAAATAGCTTAAATTGCATAATATCTGTCCACATTGAACATATTTCTTATGCCATAGATGCTTTGCATAAAAACACTTGTGTTTCTTAATGGGAAACTTCATTCAGATTTTCTCCAATTGTGAACCGTATTATGCCGCTCGCATTTTCAGAAGGGCTCGGCCATATGCATAATCCCTGTTACCCGCCGAAATGCCTGGCCTCTCTAAAGGGGCGGGCAGGGTTTGGGTGGGGAGGGGCGAGGTCTAGGGGCATTCCAAGGTGGGACCCATATAAGATTAGATACCATTTAAAAGTGAACTTCTTGAAATTGTAATTTCAGATATGACCTTTGGAACTACTATCTGGGTTCAACCATCACAGGGTTAAATATAGTATAGTAATGAAAGCGGAGAAAGACCGCTGGTCCATCCAGTTTGCCCAGCAAACTGGATGGACCAGCCCCCCATGCAGGTTACCCCCATGTTTCTGTTAAGGGTAATAACTGCTGCTCCATGCCAGTTACTTCCAAGCCTTATGTTAAGGGTAGTAATATTTACAATTAAAACCAAGCAACTATCAAACCATAACAAAATTACTGCTGCCAACATCTTTACGGGGTAAGCAGCATTTTTGATAATTCAGACAATGCTGCTTGAATGTGCTTTAAATCGCTGATTTTAAATCACCCAACATAGGATTTTGGCATTTATATGAAAGGTTTAAAATCATTGTAATCCGTTTAGTATACAAAGAAGAAAATCCTTTGTTGGGAAAATTTCAGATAAGAGGACAAATTAATCTTTGATTCATTCGAGATGAAAACTTTATTGGGCGATTTAAAATCAGCACATCAACAGACAAGCACAGTATATTAATGATCCTGTAGGATATATGACAAAACACATCAGGACACATTGCTTAAAATTGGAAAAGGATTTTATTAAATTAAGGAAGAAGAATTACTGTTTTCTAGATTAAAATAATAAAAATGAGAGGTTTTTTTGACCCATGATTGCAACAACTGATATTGAATTCAATTTGTCATGTTTTCAGCCAGTGCTGAGGACTTTCCTCTCTAATAAAATTTTTTTTTCATATAAAAAATAATATATAAATAAAAAATAATATATAAAAAAGATTGATTTCAAGATTAATATAGAACATTTTCTGTTGATTGTTGAAACAATATATGGATTCACACTAGCTTTTGTTTGCATCAGATTATTAGATACTAGTGTTTCCCTGATTGTAGAATTATGAAATGGGTATTGTTCAGCAAGTGTCTGCTGATTAACCTCATTACCAGGAGTGAGAATATTCATATGCATAAGGACTCAGACAACATCATCAGCATCCCACCAATCCTGGGTCTATGACGGTGGCATCCAATCAAGATCAATGTTGGATCCTCTGGAACTGATTATGCAATGAAGAGAGAAAAAGACTCTGAACTATGCAGACTGTGGATTTTCTTGGGACTTTTTCCTAAGGGATTTTATCCCCCAGAATTTACTGATTTTGGCTGTCTTGCTGACAGAACTTTAACTGTGGAAGTTCACTATACCTGTGAACTAACAAGCCTAAGACTGAGTTCCATGCTGAGCATAATCGCTTGACATACATGCCAACATTATTTCCTGAAAAAACTTTGCCAAGCCAAGTCCTTCTTTATCCTATTCCTGCAGGCATACTTTATGGAGACGTCTGTGAAATCTCTGTGTTCTGTTTTCCTGTCATTTGCCTGCTGGGGTTGTCTCTCCTCATACGTCTTCCAATACAGAACCCACATCATTTTGGTCACCCTTCTCTGGACTGTCCCTGTCCTACTATATCCTTTTATGAGTTACAGTCTCCAGAATTGAACAAAGTACTCCAAGTGAGGCCTCATCAAGAACCTGAACAAGGGCATTATCACCTCCTAACCTTATATTTAGGGGAAAGATTTTCTTGAAGAGCACTTCTGGCCTATGAGAGTCTGCCTACAGTTTAGAGAAGAGACTGTTTTTAGAAGTTTGGGAGTATTTTTAGTTGTATCCTTGGGTGAGACTCTGACCCTGTCTGGAGAGGGACATGCACCACATTTGGAAGCCAGGGTCGAGAATATCTATTGTGTTCCTCTCACTATCAGAGAAGAAATAGCAGTGAGTTATCTCCTTAGAGGGAGAATCTTTTGGTCTTTGATTATTATTCCCCTTAAGTTTGATGAGGAAGTTTTATGTCACCCTTCCTCACCCTGAAGCTGAGTCAGAAAAAGTCCTAATTTCCAGTAAAAGACCTTTCTTCAAGAAAGGTCCATAGCAGCAATTGACGAACAGGAGCAAGAGTGAGAAGAGCAAGACCTTTGAAAACACCCCATTGGTGTCTTCACCCTTGGGACACAGGACATTGCCTGGTGTTTTCAAGACCTGGACTCTCTTTGACCTCAGGTAATTTGTTTCACTGGTACTTACCCACCTAGGGTTTAGAGTAGACTCTCAGGTCTTTGGTCTCCTGGTGAGAACCTTTTGTCCCTAAAGGGTATAAGGCTTACAAATCTATCTCTTTACATTAGAAGAAGGATCCTCTGGCAGGGAGTGCATAGTGAGGTATCATTTCTAAAAGAAACTCCTTTTGGGTGAAGCTGGGAGGCCTGGCCTGGTAGCGATTTCGGAGGCCTCGGTCACACCCCTGAAATGCTCCCAGGCCGGAACCACAACAACGGCTACGGCCACGGAATGCCCCCGAATGATGCGCCGACGCATCCCCCCCCCCCCCCCCCAGGAAAGCCCCGGGACTTATGCGCGTCCCGGGGCTTGTGCGCACCACCGAGCCTATGCAAAATAGTCTCGGCACATGCGGGGGGGGGGGGGGGGGTTTTGAAAGGGTTATGCGTATAACTTATGCACGTAACCCTTTTATAATCTACCCCTCTGTGTATGTGTCCCTGGTGTGAGCTCTTGAGATATAGCTTACCCTCCAGAGAATGAATAGATATGTGTCCCAGATGGGTGAACAAGGATCCCTTTCCCCAAAAATTCCTGTACCTGAGGTCAAAGAGAGTCCAGGTCTTGAAAACACCAGGCAATGTCCTGTGTCCCAAGGGTGAAGACACCAATGGGGTGTTTTCAAAGGTCTTGCTCTTCTCACTCTTGCTCCTGTTCGTCAATTGCTGCTATGGACCTTTCTTGAGGAAAGGTCTTTTACTGGAAATTAGGACTTTTTCTGACTCAGCTTCATGGTGAAGAAGGGTGACATAAAACTTCCTCATCAAACTTAAGGGGAAAAATAATCAAAGGCCAAAAGATTCTCCCTCTAAGGAGATAACTCACTGCTATTTCTTCTCTGATAGTGAGAGGAACACAACAGATATTCTCGACCCTGGCTTCCAAATGTGGTGCATGTCCCTCTCCAGACAGGGTCAGAGTCTCACCCAAGGATACAACTAAAAATACTCCCAAACTTCTAAAAACAGTCTCTTCTCTAAACTGTAAGCAGACTCTCATAGGCCAGAAGTGCTCTTCAAGAAAATCTTTCCCCTAAATATAAGGTTAGGCCAAGATGCAAACTTTCCTCTGCAAGTCAGGAAAAGACAATGGAGTTAAATGAGGAGAAGAGAGAGGAGGGGAAAAAATCTCTTCTTTCCCTGTTATCACTTTGGAGAAATTAGGAGAAAAGGAAAAAATATCTCCCAAGTTCACTGTTACAGAATTTCCATCTAGGACTTCTGTTTGAATTCTACCAATAGCTCCTTCTTCAACTTTATCAGGAGTAGCTCATTATGAATTCTTAGAGGGTCCAGTGACTAAAGATGGTTTTAATGGAGGATTACAATATTCGGGGCTTAAGAGACAAAGGGTCAGATTTTCAAAGGGGTACATGCATAAGATACATGCATACCCCCGAAAACATGCCCCAAGCTCCCCCTGCCCATGAGCCTATATTGCATAGGCTGCCGGCGCGCGCAAAGCCCCGGGACGTACATGCGTCCCGGGGCTTTCCTGGGGGGGGGGGGGGGCGTGTCGGGTTGTGTCGGGGGGGAGGGGCGTGTCGCAGCCAGCACGTCATTGGGGCATTCCGGGGGCAGGACTGTGGCCGTAGTTCCAGCCCAGGGGCATTCCGGGGGCATGGCCACGGTCTCTGGACCAGTCCCCGGACTGGAACATGGTGTGCCGGCAGCCGGCCCTACCTCGAGCAGGCATAACTTTTGAAATAAAGGTAGGGGGGGAATTAGTTAGGGAAGGTGAGGGGCCCCAGAAAGAAAGTTCCCTCCGAGGTCGCTCTGATTTCGGAGCAGCCTCGGAGGGAACGGAGGCAGGCTGCACGACTCGGCGTGCGCAAGCTGCTGATTTTGCGCAGCCTTGCGCGCGTCGACCCCGGATTTTAAAAGATGCGCGTGGCTACGCGCTTTTCTATTAAAATCCGGCGTACTCTTGTTTGCGCCGGGTGTGCGAACAAAAGTACGTGCGCGCGTACTTTTTAAAAATCTGCCCCTAAAAGTATTGCCATGGAAACTACTGGCAATGACATGCTGTGGGGCAGATTTTTAAAAAGTACATGCGCGCGTACTTTTGTTCACGCACCCGGCGCAAACAAGAGTACACGTGTATCTTTTAAAATCTGGAGTCGTCGCACGCAAGGCTGCGCAAAATCGGCAGCCTGTGCACACCGAGCCGCGCAGCCTGCCTCCGTTCCCTCTGAGGCCGCTGCGAAATCGAAGCGGCCTCAGAGGGAACTTTCTTTACGGCGCCCCCCACCTTCCCTTTCTTTCCCCTAACTAACCCGCCCCCTACCTTTATTTCATAAGTTACGCCTGCTCGAGGCAGGTGTAACTTGCGCGCGCTGGGCCAGCTGCCGGCGCGCCATGTTCTGGTCCAGGTGCTGGCCGGAGGCCGCGGCCAAGCCCCCGGAACGCCCCTGGGCCGGAACCACGGCCACGGCCCCGCCTCCGGATCGCCCCAGATGACGCGCCGGCCGCAACACGCCCCCCCCCCCAACACGCCCCCGACATGCCCCCCAGGAAAGCCCCGGGACTTACGCGCGTCCCGGGGCTTTGTGCGCGCCGGCAGCCTAAGCCACATAGGCTCGGCGCGCGCAGGGGGAGCTTGGGGCAGGTTTTCGGGGGGTACGCGCGTACCCCTTTGAAAATCTGCCCCTTTGTCTCTTCCTCTTTTCCCCCCTGAGCCAGGCAAAAATAAACAATCCGATTCAGTGGGAGAGTTCTCACAGCACTGTGGTGATCATCATAAGAGAGCAAAAGACCCCTACTGATTTCCGCAAGGGGCTCATAAGGAGCAAGCTGTAGGGTGAAGGGTCTTATGCAGCACTTAGTCACAGCACTGGTGATGTCAGTGAGGGGCCCGCAATGTGACTTCCTCCCATCCAGAGACCAGCTAGCGGGGATGAACAGCCGTGCCTCTCCTCACCGGATCTCTCCATATGCAGAAATCTTATGCAGGCAGAAGTAATGGATAGAGATTTCACTTAAGACATTCACTAAATTGCTAGGAAAGGCAGGAGCTATTGCTAGGGGATTTCAATCTGCAGAATTTTGATTGGGATATCTTGACTGTGGTTTCATCTGGAAGCAGGGAGTCCTGGATTTTCTGTAGGAAGAACTGTTCTGGCCACTCGTAATAGTATCAACATGTGAGAGGCAGGTTCTGGATCTTATGCTTATAAATGAGGAGAGTCTTTCTGATGTCATATTGGAAATCACCTGGCCTATAGTAATCACTGGATGATGTGGTTAATTATTGGAGCACAGGCAGATGTTTCAACGGTAGGGGAGAAGAAAAACTGATACTTCACGCATAGCTCTCTGCTTCAACGGCAGGGGAGAAGAAAAACTGATACTTCACGCATATCCAGCATAGCTCTCTGCTTCAACGGCAGGGGAGAAGAAAAAAGGATTCGCACTCACAAAGCGGGGAGTAGCTGGCTTGTTACGGCGGTTACTACCCCAAACCAAATAAGCCTGATACTTCACTTTCAATGCATATCCTGCTTCAACCGCAGGGGAGAAGAAAAACTGATACTTCACGCATATCCAGCATAGCTCTCTGCTTCAACGGCAGGGGAGAAGAAAAACTGATACTACACGCATATCCAGCATAGCTCCCTGCTTCAACGGCAGGGGAGAAGAAAAACAACCAATAAGGGCTGAATAACACAGTCTGGGTAAAACAAATAAACATGGGTGTAGCTTGCTTATTGCGGCGGTTACTACCCCTACTACCCCTAACTAATCAAGATTGATATTTCACTTGGTTGCAGCTCCATCACTGCTCTCTACATTAATGGTGGGGGTGGAAGAGAAATAGAACCAAAGAGCTAAGAGAAACAGATAAGTATGAGAAAAAAATGTGAAGCTTGCTGGGCAGACTGGATGGGCCGTTTGGTCTTCTTCTGCCGCCATTTCTATGTTTCTATGTTTCTATGTTTCTATGGTTCATTCAAAGGCGAGGGTCCTAAAAATCAGAAAAATGAACTTTGCTAAAATGAGGCAATACCTCAAGAATGCATTAACTGGATGGGGTAAGCTAGAGGAAGTAGAAGAGCAGTGGCAAAACTAAAATGAAATATTATAAGGGCAACAAATCTTTTTGTTAGTCAAGTAAATAAAGCGAAGAGGAAAAACAGGTTGCTATGGCTGGAAAGGTAAAGGTAAAAAGGTTTGCTTTAATAAACTCCAAGAAATTGCAGGAAGAGAAAAAGACAGGCAACAATATCTGGAAAAAACTAGGAGAATCTGTGAATGCAGTTGTAAACAGGCTCAGAAATTAAATAAATAAAAGATAATATTTCCCTGAGACTGTAGGGTCCATTTGACCACCAGGGAATCGGAGGAGGTCCGATGCTGGGGGGCTGCTGGCACAGAGCTGTACCAGCAGCCCGTTGTTTTTTTTGGCCTATTTCCTTTACCTAGGCAGCCACTGGGGATAAATCGTGGCAGTCACAGAGACAGGCGGGTCTGATGAGAGTTAGGGAAGCTGACCGTGGGAGGGTCAAGGAGAGAGGCTGCTGTTGTGGTGGAAGCCACTGCCACTGACATAGCGGTTGTTAAAAAAAGAAAAAAACAGAGCCACGGTCTCCCCGGAACTTGAGGCTGACAGGAGGGAGACTGGAAAGTAAGGTGAGGCATTGGATCTCCTGTTTGGGCCTGACTGCTGCCGTCGCTGAAGAGGGAGATGAATCAGAAGAATGCTGTCACGACGCTCTTCAGGGCCGCCCCAGCTGATGAGAATTGCCACGATCTCTAAATTAAAAAAATAATAAGATATAAAGCCACGATCATGGAGGGAGAGAGGACCGGCTTTTTTTTTGCTGCTGAGCAGGGAGCCAGTGATTGCAGGGTAAGCGCCAGATTTCTGTTTTAACAGAGTTTTTTTTTTCTTTTGTTGAATTCGTTGTCTTGGACTGGACCTCTGTGGTTGTAGGGCCTTCCATCTTCTGTGCGGAATCAATGCTGCTCTTGTGGGGCTGCCTAGCGGAGAGAGGGTGTCACCGGTTGTGATAGTGAGAGGGCAGCGATGGACTCGATGAGAAGGAGAGGGGCTACAGAGAAAAACAGCAGGGAGAATCAGCCGGCCGGCAATGGTCAGCTGTGCTACCGAGGGCTGCCGCTGCTGGTGGCGAACTCTCCCCTGCAAATCAGCATCGTGTCAATAATAGAAAAAAAATTAATAAATAAACGACACTCAAGAGAGCAGTAAAGGCCCCTACCAGTCTAGAGTGCTAGGCAAGCCTAGCTGTTATCATCAATGACGTCAGCGGGGCACTGGTAATCCCAGGATGGGGGGGGGGGGGCTTCAAAAAGAGTAAAAGCAAGCCAAAATAGGCAAATTTGAAGACAAGCAAAGTAGTGGCTGGATGAGAGAAGCCTGGCCACCTGAAGGACATCACCTGTCCCTCTCCAAAGACATTATAAAACAAGGAAATAGCCCAATTAGGAACTGGCTAATAAAAGAGATATTTAAAAAGGCTAGAAACCAAAAAATATTCACGACCTTAACTAGACGTTCTAATAATTCTGACACAGCCTTTAGAAATATTATGGGTTTTAATTTTAAAATATAATTAAAAAGTTGGAGAGGGCTTAACGCTCACTGAAAGGTTTAAAAAATGACAAAATAATGACAGATAGGAAATATTATTTTTATTATAGGATATATTTCCTTTACTTCCAGCTAATTAACAAGAAAAGATTATTAATATATTGGTAAATTCTGTCCACCCCTAAGGCCATTAGATTATTCCAGGGGATAGCAAAAGAGCGGGAATTGCCATAGGGATCAGGTTCCGAAGCTGTTTCTCCTAGCTACACAGAGAAGGCATCCCTAACAACAGGTGAGAAGGTCCATATAATAACATTAGTAAAAGCCAAAGTACCAAAATGATTATAAAAACTGAACAGAGTTGCTAATAAAAAATTTATGGAAAATTGCCCCAGGAAATAACTTAATTGACCAGTGTAAAAGTAAAGACCATCATGAATATATTAAAGAAATTAATAACACCTATAGAAAAAAAATAGTACCAATGACATTACTGAGCACTGATCTAAAGGATCTAAGATACTCAATGACAGTTAGGGACAGTCTTCATAACCTAAGCAGATTTCAATGGAGGAAGAAGCACTGCACTAGTGTTCTTCACCATTTTACTTATAATCTTCTTAGATAATTAGTAAATGATAGAAACTGGCAAAAACATAAGAATATAAGATATGCCATATTGAGTCAGACCAAGGGTCCATCAAACCCAGTATCCTGTGTCCAACAGTGGCCAACCAAGTCACAAGTAGCTGGCAAGTATCCAAACATTAAATGACTAGATCCCAAGCTACTAATCCTTATTGATTAATAGTAGTTAATGGACTTCTGCTCTAGGAACATATTCAAACCTTTTTTAAACCCAGTTATACTAACTGCTGTAACCACATCCTCTGGCAATGAATTCCAGAGCTTAACTATGCGCTGAGTAAAAAATAATTTTCTTCAATTTGTTTTAAATGAGCTCCTTGCTAACTTGCTATTACACTTACTACAGGATAGACAAGCTGAAGGAATGCGTACCAAGGCCATGTACCTACAAAGAATAAGAAGATCTCTAACTTCACTGGTGTGCCCACCCTACCAGGAGATCTACCAGTAGAAGACTGAATAGATAGAACAGAAGATGACCTATTCGCAAGACTGAAAACAATATGGGGCGGATTTTCATACTCCGCGAATAGGCCTACTTTTGTTTGCGCTCCAGGCGCAAACAAAAGTACGCTGGATTTTAGTAGATACACGCGGAGCCGCGCGTATCTGCTAAAAACCTGGATCGGCGCGCGCAAGGCTATCGATTTTGTATAGCCGGCGCGTGCCGAGCCGCGCAGCCTACCCCCGTTCCCTCCCCTCACCTTCCCCTCCCTTCCCCTACCTAACCCACCCACCCGGCCCTGTCTAAGCCCCCCCCTTACCTTTGTCGGGGGATTTACGCCTCCCAGAGGGAGGCGTAATTCCCCGCGCGTCAGCGGGCCTCCTGCGCGCCGGGACGCGACCTGGGGGCAGGTACGGAGGGCGCGGCCACGCCCCCGGACCGCCCTGGGCCGTAGCCATGCCCCCGTACCCGCCCCCAAAACGCTGCCGACACGCCCCCGAAACGCCGCGACGACCGGGCCCGCCCCCGACACGCCCCCCTTGGAGAACCCCGGGACTTACGCGAGTCCCGGGGCTCTGCGCGCGCCGGTAGGCCTATGTAAAATAGGCGCACCGGCGCGCAGGGCCCTGCTCGCGTAAATCCGGGCGGATTTACGCGAGCAGGGCTCTTAAAATCCGCCCCTATATGAGTATAAGGAACCAGTGAGTGTACTGCTGGAAAAATTTTATATAAGAAGGCAACAACCTGTTGATACATTAAAAACATTTGGATAATCTCTACAGCTGAAGTTAATGAGGGCATTAAACCATGATGAGGATTGTTTAGTAGACCCAGAAGGGATGTTAAAAGATAGATTTGTGGTTGGGATAAGGGATGACAGCTTGAGAAGACAGATGAGACAGAGACTGACAGACCACCCTGAATTGACGTTTCCGGAACTGTTACAAGCTGTTGTATTTTGGGCAGAAGAAGATGAACACTAAGCAAGCAGACAACCCCCAGTGAGAATACTTTCAAGCAACAGAGAGGAAGGGTAGTAAGGTCAATAGAACATACATTGGAATGGACTAACTGAGAACAGATGGCAAAAATGATAGAGACTTTGAGTAAACAAAAAGAGAGGTTAACACAGCAACTAGATAGTATGAATAAAGAGAAACAAAGAAGACCAATAACAGAGTATAGGACAACTGAACGTAGACTTCTTGATAGCAGTCAATCTAATATAGTGACCCGCAGGCCATCTTTGAGAAATGAGCAAGGTGAATTAATATGCTACAGATGTCAAGAACCTGGTCACATCACTCGTGACTGCCGGAATGAGAAGGCACCAGTTTGTAGTCAACTGAGTAATGAGAATAGGATACAGCAAGATCAAGGTGTAATCAGAAGCAAAATTCTTATGAAAAGGCAAGAAGTAACTTCACAGAGCACTAAAGAAGAGGCAAGCACATCTGGGGTCAGACTTCAGACATCTGCAATAGCCACAATGGATGTAAAGAAGGAGGCAAATTTAGGCAAATGCCCTGTGTTAGACATTCTGTTATCAGGAATAAAGACTAAATGTTATGTTGACACCGGTTCAAAAGTAACAACAATTAACATATCACAATTTCAACAGCATTTCAAGATCAGTTAGAATAAGCTAATTGGATCAAATTGATGGCTACAAATGGAATGGATTTACCAGTTGTGGGCTCCATGGAAGCCGATGTGCATTGCCTAGGTCAATTCTTACAAACAAAATGCATATTTATAATAGATGACAGTAATTAGCCAGTAGAAACAGGGATTAACCCAATACCTGGGATCTTAGGGATAAATATATTACAAGATCTGGAAGAAATATTTAAAGAATTATCGAAGCTATTGGATAGTTCTATCAAAAAGGGTCTATAAAATATGGACAAACATATACCAACAAACTCCAGGAAGAATAGAATATGTTAAACTTTTGGGAAATCAAGGGTTGTCAATACCACTTTGACAGAAAAGTTAATACAAGGGAGATGAGCTAGCTTGCCGCAAAAACCTACAAAGACAGTGGTTGTGTCACAGACAGAAAAAGCATCATTGCCAACATCGCTGCTGATAGCCAATGTATTAACTAAGCCAATTAATGGTATAGTACCAGTGAGGATAATGAATACAGGGGCAAGGACAATCAGGCTACCATCCCAGAGAAGTTTAATCCTATAGTACCACTTGATTTTCAAAGCCAGGCATGATAGTAAGAATACAGTGTTGCAAGACAGAGGTGGTATTATAAGAAAATGATCTAAATAAAGAAATGAATATACTAGTTAAGGTAGCTTGGGAAAATTTAACTGTTATACAAACACAGGCTTTGAAGAGACTGTTATACACCATCAACAGGTATTTTTAAATAGTGATTCTGATATAGGCTACATGTGTAAGATACAACACAGGATAGATATGGGATCAGCAGCTCCGATCAAATAATGGTATAGAAGGGTATCTCCTCACATATTTGAAGAATTGAAACATGTGAAAAGTGTGGTAGCCTTTGGAGTACTTAAGGAGAATAAGAGTCCATGGGCATCACCTGCAGTAGTCATAAGGAAGAAAGACGTCAGTATTTACTTTTGCTGCGATTATAGAAAATTAAACAAGTTAACAATAAAGCATGCCTATCATCTTCCCAGCCTAGATGAGGCACTAGATGCATTAAGTCAAACCATCTTATGCTCATCACTAGACTTGACATCTGGATATTTCCAGGTTGCAATGAATGAAAAAGACCAGCTGAAGATGGCTGTGACCACTCCTTTTGGGTTAAACAAGTGGACTCGTAGTCCCTTTGACCTTACAAACACAGC
Source organism: Rhinatrema bivittatum (assembly GCF_901001135.1). Lineage (NCBI taxonomy): Eukaryota > Metazoa > Chordata > Amphibia > Gymnophiona > Rhinatrematidae > Rhinatrema > Rhinatrema bivittatum. The sequence goes on along the minus strand of NC_042616.1, from coordinate 542,085,294 downwards.
TGCAATATTTCAAAGGCTCATGGAACTTGTATTAAGTGATTACATTTGAAATGTTGTTGTTCTACTTGGATGATATTCTGATTTTCTCCAAAGATTTCAATACTCAGCTAGAAAGAATAGATATGGTATTAAGAAGCTGGAAGAAAGTGGGCTAAAGTTAAAACCTTCCAAGAGTAATTAATATGTACAGAGGTTAACTATTTGGGAGATGGGTTTTAGCAGAAGGGATAACAGTCGATCCAGCAAAGACAAAGGCTTTAAAAGACTGGCCAACACCTAGGTTCATGAAAGAAACGAGACAGTTCATGGATTTAGCTAGTTACTACAGAAGATTTGTGCCTGGATAGCATTATCACTACAGAGTCATGAACAAACTGTGCAAGACAAACATACACATACCATTTATGTGGACCAACAAATGCCAAGAAATGTTTAACACACTCCAAGAAAAATTGACATCAGCACTAATCTTGATGTACTCAATCTTTGACCATCCATTTATACTTACCACAGGTGTGAGTTCCAGAAGGCTAGGTACAGTTGTTAGCCAACAGCAGGAGGGAAAAGAAAAAGTGATAGCATGTGCGAGTAGAGGACTAAGAAAGTCTGAAAAAAATTATAAGAATTATAGTGCGTTTAAACTGGTAGTTTTAGCACTAAAATAGGCAGTAATGGAGAAGTTCCATGAATATCTGTATTACAAAAAATTCACAGTGAAGATAGAACACAATCCCTTGAGATATTTAGATACTGCAAATATACAAGCTGTTGAACAGCATTGGTTAGCACAGCTAGCAGAATTTTCTTTTGAAGTGTCATACAAACCCATACAACCTTGCCTTACTCGACATTTTCTCAGCATTCGATACCATTAGCCACAAAATCTGAAATTGGTTTCGCTGGCTCAGCTCTCAATTGGTTTAAATCCTACCTTGACAATAGAACTTACAAAGTAAAAATCAGTAATAACGAATCCCTCCCCATCAATCTAACCCATGGTGTCCCCCAAGGCTCCTCCTTGTCATCTACCCTTTCAATATTTACATGTTGCCCCTCTGCCGTCTCCTTTCCGACCTTGGTCTCACCCACTACATTTATGCGGATGGCGTCCAAGTTCTCATTCCCATCACTGACTCCATCACCTCTTCCCTCCAAACCTGGCAAAACTGCCTATCCTCTATTAATCATCTCCTATCAAATCTAAACCTTGCACTGAACACCTAAAAAACTTAACTCCTCCTCTTTACTCACAACCAACCCTCCATTCATCCCTCTGTTCCCTTCCCCACCCTCCTATCTCCCCACTTACTCCATCAGGCAAGAAGCCTCGGTGTCACTCTAGACTGCAGTCTCAACTTCAAAAATTTATTAGCACCACCATGAAAGACTGTTGTTACAAATGTCATATCCTTAAAAAACTCCAACCTCTCCTTCACATTAATGATTTCTGCACTGTCCTCCAAGCAGTAATCTTCTCTAAACTCGATTACTGCAACGCACTCCTACTTGACCTCCCTGCTGCTTCTCTCAAACCCCTGCAGATGCTCTAAAATGCCACTGCCCGTATTCTCACTAATTTCCGAAAACGCGATCACATTACTCCCATCCTAAAAGGCCTCCATTGGCTCCCCATCTCTTTCATAATTCTATATAAGACCCTCACTATAATTCACAAAGCCCTCCATAACCCAAACATGCATTGGCTAAACAACTCCCTACACTTCCATACCCCCACCAGACTCACCAGATCAGCCCACACCGATAACCTATTCATTCCCCCTGCTAAACTCACACACCTCAACTCCACTCTGACCAAGGCAGAAACTTTGAATCTAATGTAATTATCCATTGCTGGCCCCTATCACTGGAATTCAATGCCCCCAGATATATGACTTGAGCCATGAACCCAGACCTTCAAAAAGAAATTAAAGACCTGGTTCTTTAAGCAGGCATTCACGTAACACCTCTCCACACACCTCTCCACTCCCTTCTTGCCAACACACTACCCACCTCCCCTGTACATAATCCCTCACCGAATTAATCATATTAGTTGTACACCAGTTACTTTGTTTCTATTGCTTCACTCCTCTTTACCTATCCTTCCTCCACTATCTTTTAACCTCTAGTCTTTGCTATAGCTATTTAAACAGTTTTTTGTTATTATGTAACTTCCTACCCTGATTTTTTCCATTTCCTCCTCTCTATCCATTCTATCTAAACTGATGTGATGTCCATACAAACTTCGGTATATAAAAGTGTTAAATAAATTAAATAAATAAGTAATCGAGTAACAGACGCTTTATCTAGAATACCACAAGAAAATAGCATTCTAGATAAAGTGTGAAAGTGAACACTTAGGAAAAGACTTCCCATGCATTATGCCTACACAAGTAAAAGTGATAATTGATACTAAAACAGGATGTGCCAAAACAAGAATACAATGAGTCAAGAGTAAAATAATGTCTGATTACCCAAAGCCAAATCTACGAACATTGCAAGCGGAAGACCAAATGTTGCAAAACATATTAGCAGTTAAGGACCAAGCAAACCCAGATAAAAGTGATTGGACAAACGAACAAAAGCAACTCTGGAAACATCTAAGAAAGAAAGATGAGTTGTGGTACAGATTAAGCCAAGCACCAGAGATGGTACTATGGTTTATCAATTTGTAACACCAAAAGAGATCTATAAAGAATTGTTCAAAGCTAAACATGTCATGGCAGGACATATGAAGGTAGAAAATACGATGAAAACTGTAAAAATTGACTACTATTGGCCAGGGATGAGTAAAGACCTGAAAAGCAGGATAAAAAGCTGCAAATGATCTATTTTAACTGAAGACATATACCCAAAAGAAAAAGCAGAGTTGCATTATTCTGAAACAATTTATCCATTGGAAGTACTTACTGTGGATTACACAATGCTAGAGCAAAGTTCAAACAGCATGGAAAATGTACTAATTCTGACAGATATGTTCACTTGCTACACAGTAGCAATCCCAACAAGAAATCAGATAACAGTGACATTGGCTAAAGCAGTAATTAATAACTGGTTAGTACATTATGGGTGCCCAAGTAGGATTCACTCTGACCAAGGCAGAAACTTTTAATCTAATGTAATAAAGAATTGTGTAAGATATACAATATTAATAAAAGCAGAACCATGCCATACTACCTACAAGAGAATCCTCACTGCAAACGCTATAATCATATTCTACATGAGATGTTAAAAACCTTATCGACAGAAAAGAATAAAAAATGGATAGAATACTTACCAGAATTAGTCTTTGCATATAACAACCATGTGCTCGCCTCTACACGTTATTCCCCATTCTGTTTGATGTTTGGTCACGATTTGGGATTGCCTCATAATCTACAAACAAAGTAGACAACATAGAAGAATATGACACATTAGATGATTGGATAAAAGATCAACATAAAAAATTGAAAGCAGCATGTCAAATTGCCATAACTCATTTGCAAAATAAGTATAACATTTGCAAAAGACATTATGATCGAAAGTCTAGAGGTGCACTATTAAGAATGGGTGATTCGGGGGAAACAAGATGGAGACATAAGGTTTATGAGCGAGGCTGTACCTACCTTGCTCTCCTTCAATCTGTTTCCTTGACTAGAATATGCTTCCTAAAGGCAAAGGGAAGGTGAGAGTTTTCCTTTCTGAGCCCTTTCTTCTTCTTGGTCAGCTTTCTATCTTGTCATTCATGGCCCAGAGCTTGGAGTTAGCAGGGGCCATGTCTCTGGCGTGGATGCTGGTGGTGGAGCACCCGGTCCACTTGGAAACAAGGTTTTCCTTTGCCCCTGCGATTGCATGCCACCCCAATTGCAGGATGCGCTTCGCTTAAAGGGTCTGATGAGGCGCAGGAGGATGACGTCTTCAGCACGACTGAAGCAGAGGGGCCCCACAGCATCTTGGCATCCTTGCAGCTTTCAGTGACATTGGGGAATGCAGACACTCATGGATTGTGCCTTGTTTTAGTGCCTGAAGTGCCAATTACAGAAGTTGGAGAAATGGACGTTGGATCCACAGGGTTGTTTCCTTCTGCAGCTGTTTCTGTAAGTCCTGAATTTTCCTGTGAGCTTTCCTTTTCTCTCCCTGAAAGATCAGCTGTAGTTACCTTGGATTCAATATGAGAACTGATTTCAAGTTTCAGGAATTCCCTCAAGCTTTGTGGAAAGAAAATTGATTATATTTCTGGTCAGCTAGAATCCCTTGTGCTTCAGCATCAAGGGTTGTTGGAAAAGCACAGCACTAGAAAAACTCAAGTAGAAAGGAAGTCAAGCGTATTCATAAGTTAAATGTTAATTGTGATAAAAGAACAGGAGTCTTTATCTCGAAGGACTGAGTTCTTGGAAAATCAAGCAAAGCATCTGAATTTGAAACTTCTTAATTTTCCAAAAAGTTTGGGAAATATTTTTCTGATACCTTACAAATATCCTGATTTGATTTTCCTGCTATTAATAAGGTGTTTTTCCTTCCTAATCACTCAACTGCTCAATCCTCAACTCAGTTCTCCTCTAATGAGCTAAACTTAACCACTTTTCTAGAGGCTCAATCTCCTGAAATTATTGAATGTTCTACTTTGTTGGTCTCTTTTATCACTGAACAGGATTTGACTATGGTTAAGAAAAAATACTTTCAAAATATGAGTTCTTTCTTTTTTGGTCAAAAGGTTAAGATTTTCTCAGACCTGTCAAGATTAATTCAGGAAAGAAGGAAAGGTTTTCTTGGCTTCGAGCTGATGTAATAGTTTTGGGAGGGTCCTTTACATTAAGATATCAGTGTAAATGTATAATTTATTTAAATAATCAATGTTATGTGTTTTTTTTTCCTGAGCAACTAAAATTGTTAGTGGATTCTCACAGATCACTATTTCCTCCAGTACCCAATTGATTTCATAATGCGATCAATTTAGTAAGCTACGCTCTTCACAATAATTGCAGTTTTTCTTATAGTTACTGTTTATTATTCTCCACACTTATAATTACCCCATAAATATTTTTTGTACTTTGGTCATGAGATAATGATTTCTTTTTTTTTATATTCTGTTTTGCTTTGATTTATAATGTTTTCTTTTTTCTCATGAGATTTCTGGAAAGCAAAGTTGTTTACTTTGTATTATGAAAAATGCTTTACGAATAAAGAGGAAAAAAAGAGTGGGAAATACAGTACTCCTTCATATGGAGGGAGTTAGTTGATAGGAATTATAAAACTTAAATGATTTTTAACATACCTGAGGATAAAGCAGAAATAGTAAATCAATTTTCCATCAAAATCCTGTCAAAGTCCAGGCAAAGCCAGGCAAAGCCAGCCATTGCCGTGTGCCCCTTAGGCGTGTGTGGCTTTGGTGACGCGTTGGCGTCGGCTGCATGCCGGCTTAGGCTTGATCTTATGTCTTTCTCCTGGCTCCACCCCTTCCATGGGCGACACCAACCAGCTGTCCTTTGGGGCTGGAGGGTTCTCCTACCCCCAGTTACCTCAACTTCAGCAGGCAAAGTGATAAGTAAGAACAGCAAACTCTCAGCTGCTTCCCTCAAGGCAAAAAACCAGCAGGCTCGATTTTATGCCCTTCTCCTGGCTCCGCCCACTCCATGGGCATCGCCAACAGGCTGTCCATCAGGGCTAGAGGGCTATCCTACCCCAGTTACCTTAACTTCAGCAGGCAAAGTGGTAAGTAAGAACAGCAAACTCTCAGCTATTTCCCTCAAGGCAAAAAACCAGCAGGCTCAATCTTATGTCCTTCTCCTGGCTCCACCCCTTCCGTGGGCATTGCCAACTGGCTGTCCGTCGGGGCTGGAGGGCTCTCCTACCCCCGGTTACCACAACGTCAGCAGGCAAAGTGGTAAGTAAGAACAGCAAACTCCCTCAAGGCAAAAAACCAGCTGTCACCACTGAGATTAATTTGTTTGCCAAGAAAGAAAGTATTACCTTTGAATTTACAGAAGATGTTATGCCACATACAAAGAGAAAGGCCAAATTAAGGCCAACCTCGAATATGGTGGGCATTGATTCTAGGCAAAAGACTGTCTCAGATTGGATTGGTTCCCCCTTCAACAACCCCCATTGGACAGACCGCTTTAGGGGAAGTGTTAGAGCAAAACCTTCCCCTTATGGTCAATGAAACATCTTTAAGTCCGGGGGCTCCGGACTTAAAGATGGCATAGAAGGGTTTCCCCCTTCGGGAATATCTGAAACTAGCCAGGGATCTCCTGGCGATCTGGAATCTACAGGGGTAATCCAGGAAGATTTTAAGGAAGCAATCATTACGGAACTAGAATCTCCAATATTTATAAAATCAGAAGTTGTTGAAAATGGAAATCTTCAAATAATATCTAAGGAAGAAAGTACTCCTAAACTGATTGGACTCAGTAAACATGAAATGTCTAAACCTGTTGTTTTGAAGCCGGGTAATATCACATTAGAGACATTATGGGATTATATGGTAAAATTAGATAGCTCTATAGTAAAATTAACTGAAGAAGTTAGGAAACTAATAATTCAGCAAAGGCAAATAATGGGAAATTAGAAATCCAAAATAAAAAGATAAATGAAATAGAAAATAAGATGATACAAATGGAAAAGGTACAAGGTCAACAGATTAAAATTGAATCTGAACTTCAAAAAAGATTAGAAAATCTTGAAAATACTGTTAGGACCTTAAATATAAGAATAACTAATTTTCCTATTTTAAAACATCTAGGGCCAGCTGAATTATTTAAACTTTATGTTTTGAATGTTCTTAAAGTTCCAGAACAGTGTTACCCGGTGATAGTCAGAGTCTTTTATGTGGGGTAAAAGAAAAAACAACAGGAGATTGATAATATTCAGTCTCCTTTAAATATTTCAGATATATTGGAAAAATCACAAGATTTAGAAGTCAAAAGCAGAGGCACATTATTAATACAATTTGCCTTTATTACTGATAAAGATAACATATTGAAACATTTTTTCTGTAATAGATCGACCACCTTTTATGGGCAAAAAATCTGGATATTTCCCAATTTAATTAGAACACCACAAATACGCAGGAGGGAATTTTTAGCTTTAAAGAAGGAAGTGGTGGACAAGGGAGGTTTTTTCCTTTTAAAATATCCCTGTAGGTGTATTGTTAAATTTGGGGAAAGAGAGTACTTATTTGTAGATCCAAATCAACTTAGAGCTCTCCTGGTTTCTTAGATATCCGGTTTAAGTATGATAATAGGGTTATCCTCAGCACTTCTTTCCTGAAATTTAAATTATTCCTGATTGTAATTGCTCAATTTATCCTAGAGAAGAGTCTCTTTAATTTACCTTTTGATTAGATCAGAATAAATACTGTTTTTGCTTCCTTAAAGAGTAATATATGGATTGCTTATATTGAATAATGATTAAATTTGTTCTGTATATTATGATGACAAGAATGTTCCTGTAATTATTTTGAAATTCATAAAAAAAAAACAACAAACAAGCACAGAGGGCATAGTAAGATCCAAGATACCTGCGAAGAAAAGCAATATACAATATTGCAAGTTCTAGGACCAGAAGGTAGTACATATAGATTAAAGTCATAAAAAGGAAACATAAAAACAGTGCATAGAAATAAAATCAGAATATGTCCATTCCCATTAGGGGAAATATCAAATGGTGAATAAAGAGAATCACCATGAGAAAATACTAAAATAAAAGAAACAATAGAAATACCAATAGAAAGTGAAGAAACTTTTTGGTTTCTAGTAGATGAACTCTCAAATAGTAGACCAGAGCTACCAGATCAATTGGAAGTAATACAGGAAATAATATTGAATCAGAAGTTAAGGTGATTCAAACAAGGGAAATTAGAAGGTCGGAAAAGGAAGACAAAGGAAGAATGCCTAATTATCTTAAAGAGAATTATCTTATGTATTATGGAAATGTACAAAGAAGTTGGTTGCTTCATATCCCTGTTAACACCTAGGGAGAACTAAGCTGGTATTACAAGACAAGTTAATCAAGAACCTTTATTGTATGAATCATAAGGTTAAATAAAGTTTACCCTTGTGACACACGTATCTCAAATGACATAGGTACTAAAAAATGCACAGTGACTGGTGTCAGTTTGATAACTTATATGAAATTAAACCTTACTTTTATTGAAGTATGGATGTTATATGAATGAAATGTTAAAGTGAAATGTTAAGATAGAATATTGAGGACAACATTAGGTTTTAAGCAAGGGGGGATGTAAATAGGCCCAGAAACTAAATAAAATAAAGGGGCAGATTTTAAAATCCAGCTGGATTTATGCGCACAGGGGGGTTACGCTTTTGCATAGGCCCAACAATGCGCACAAGCCTCAGGATGTGCATATGTCCCAGGGCTTGAAAAAAGGTGCAGGGTGTGGGCAGTCCGGGGCGGGGCGGGGGCTTGGCCAGAGGCCTTTGTAGGGCTACTAGGCCAGGGGATCACACGCCAGCTGAGTGCCAACGCGCCCAACCTATGCCTTCCCGGAGGCAGGTGCGACTTCTAAAATAAAGGTCGGGGGGGGGGGGGGGGTTTAGGTAGGGCTGGGGTGGGTTAGCTAGGGGAAGGGAGGGGAAGGTGAGGGGGGTGGAAGGAAAGTTCCCTCCGAGGCCGCTCCAATTTCAGAGCAGCCTCGGAGGGAATGGGGAAAGCCATCGGGGCTCCACTAGGGCTCAGCGCGTGCAAGGTGCACAAGTGTTCACCCCCTTGCATGCGCCGACCCCGGATTTTATAACATGCGCATAGATTTGTGTGTGCTGGGTCACGTGCACAAATCTACGCTCGCGCATAGGTACTAAAATCTGCCCCAAAACATTTACCTGAGACATAGGGGCAGATTTTAAAAGCCCTACGCGCACCAAGCCTATTTTGCATAGGCCCAGTGACACGCACAAGTCCTGGGATGCGCGTATGTCCCGGGGCTTTGTGAAAGGGGTGGGACTGAGGCCTCCAGCACAGCGGCTGTGCTGGGGGATCGCGCGCCAGCACTTGGCCGGCGCACCCAACCTATGCCTGCCCAGAGGCAGGCACAACTTCCAAAATAAAGGTTAGAGGGGGGTTTAGGTAGGGCTGGGGGTAGGTTAGGTAGGGGAAGTGAGGGGAAGGAGGGGGGAAGAGGGAACAGGGAAAGCCATCGGGGCTCCCCTAGGGCTTGGCTCGCACAAGGTGCACAAGTGTGTACCCCCCTTGCGCGTGCCGACCCAGGGTCCATTAGTATGTTGGAGGAGGTTCTTTGCTGAGGGGCAGGCACAGAGCTTACCTATGCCCATTGTTTTTTGGCCTGTGTCCTTTTCTTCTGCAGCCACTGGGGATAAATTGCAGCAGTCACAGAGACAGGTGGGCCCAATGAGTGAGAGAAGCTGAACGCGGAAGGGTTGAGTAGAGAGGCTGCTGTTGCAGTGGATCCACTGCCACTGCCGAAGAGAGTGCCACTGCAATAGTTTTAAAAAAACAAACCAACAGAGCCGCTATCGCAATGAAACTTGAGGCTGAAAGGAGGGAAGCTGGAAAGTTAGGTAAGGCATCGGATCTCTTTGGGCTTGGCTGCCACTGCTGAAGAGGGAGCCAAGTCGAAGAGTGCTGTCATGATGCTCTTCAGGGCCACCAATGCTGATGAGAATTGCTGCAATCTTGAAGCACGACCACTGCTACTAAAAAATAAATTAATAAAATAAAAAGACGCATGGAGGGAGAGAGGAGCAACTTTGTGCTGCTGAGCAGAGAGCCAATAATCATGGGGTAAGTACCAGATTTCTGTTTTCACAGAGGTTTTTTTTTTTAATTTGTTGTTTTGGGCAGACCACTGCAGTTCTAAGGCCTTCCATCTTCTGCCACTGCAGAAACATTGCTGATCTTGTAGGGCTAGCTGGTAGAAAGAGGGAGTCGCTGGTTGTGGTGGCAGGAGGGCTGCAAGGGGACACTGCCATCGCAGTGCTCCTTTGTTTCTATGACACTGCTGCCCACAGAAGTAGAGTAGGGGAGGCTTGAGGGAGTGAGGTAAGGAGTCAGAATGCCAACACCACCAGAGAGCCACCAAAGTCTCTGTTAATGCAGATCTGCTGAGGGTAAAAGAAATACAAAAACAAAAAACAAAAGAGGAAGTAATGCAATTGACTCAACAAGAAGGAGAGAGGCTACAGAGAAAACAGCAGGAAGAATCAGCCAGCCAGCAGTGGCCAGCTGTGTTACCGAGGGCTGCCATGGCTGGTGGCTTACTCTCCCCTGCAAATCAGCATCGCAGCAACAATAGAAAAGAGAATAATAATAAAACTAAAGGACACTTAAGATTGCAGTAAAGGCCCCAACTAGGCCAGAGCTGCTAGGCAAGCTTCACTGATGTCATCAATGATGTCAGTGGGACACCTGTAATCCTAGGAGGGGGGCCTCCAAAAAAGACAAACAAATATAGTGGCCAGATAGGAGAAGCCTGGCCATGTGAAGGACACTACCTGCCCACTCCAAATACATTATAAAATAAGGAATTAGCCTAATTAGGAACCATCTAATAAAAGAAATATTAAAAAGGCTAGAAACCAAAACATTTTCACAATGACTTTGTCTAGAAGTTTTAATAATTCTGACACAGCCTTTAGAAATATTATGGGAGGTTCTAATTTTAAAATAAAATAGTAAGAAGTTGGAGAGGGCTTAATGCCTACTGAAAGGTTTAAAAAATGACCAAAAAAAAAAGTGACAGAAAATATTTTTTAATAGGAGATATTTCCTTTACCAGCAGCTAATTAAAAAAAAAAGATTATTAATCTATTGGTATTTTCAGTCCAGCCCTAAGGCCATTAGATAGGCACAAGGGACAGCAAAAGAACAGGAATTGCTATAGCGATGGACCAGGTTCTGAAGCCATTTCCCTTAGCTACATAGAGATGACTTCTCCAAGGACTGAAAAGAAGGTCCATGTAATAACATTAGTAAAATCCAAGTACCAAAATGATTGTAAAATTTATCAGAGTTGATAATAAAAAATTTATGGAAATTACCCCAAGAAATTCCTTAATTGACCAACATCAAATTAAAAACCATCCTGAATATAATAAAGAAATTACTAACACTTATAGAGAAAAAAATAGTGCCAATGGCATTATTGCGCACTGATCTAAAGGATTTAAGATACCCAATGACAGTTAAGGACAATCATCAGAGCCTAAGCAGATCTCAATGGAGGAGAAAGTGCTGCACTAATGCTCTTCACCATTTTAAGTATAATCTGCTTAGATAATTAGTAAATGATAGAAATTGACAAGCATTATAAAATATGTAATGGTATGCAAGTGGGTAAGTGAGTTGAAGTATAATGATTTATTTTTATTAATTTTCTGTGCCTTACTAAGTAAGGAATACCTTTAGGTAAGGCTTACCTATATGTTTACATAACATTAAATATAGCTGTCTCGTAGGTAATTAATGATAGTAAGAGTATCAGCAATAGTAAAACCCTGATTTTATACACTGTTGCCTTGTTAAATAGAGAAAGTGTTTGTTATGACAAATGTTGACGAGAAGTACTAATGCTCAAGCACTCGAAGAGCCTGAAGAAGCATTGAGCTGAGCTGTAGATGGCCAGCAAGTAGATAGTACAAGCTAGAAAAGTACTATTAAAGGGAAAGCTGACTTTTCATGGATAGGACTTGAGTAGCTTAAAAAAGAACATTAAGTTTATTGGTCCAGTGGAAATGTGCATCTCTCAAGTTTAAAATTCAAAGATATAAAGATATTCTCTAGTAAAAGAAAATATGTTTTTTAGTATAGAAATTTTTCATTATTGCTACCCACACAGAATTTTAAATTCTTCCCTAATTAAAATAAAACTAATTATCCTTTAATTTTAATAGATATCACATTTCCACTAAGTAACATCATTGATTCTGAGGGAACACTCACACAAAGCTTGCGGAAGATACAAGCGGGTGTAGGGAGTTAGCTTTTTTTTAAATTTGTTTAAAGTTAGGTAGTAGGTAAAAGGAGCAGAATATAAGCCGGATTTATGCGTGCAGGGGACTTGCGCGCCGGCACACCTATGTTGCATAGGCCGCCAGCGCACGCAAAGCCCCGGGATGAGCGTAAGTCCTGGGGCTTTGCTTGGGGGCGTGTCGGGGTGGCGTGACATTTGGGGACATTACAGGGGCAGGGCCATGGGCGTGGTGCCAGCCCGGGGGTGTTCCGGGGGCATGACCGAGGCCTCCGAACCAGCCCCCAGGCCGGGGAATGGCGCGCCGGCAGCTGGCTGGCGCGCGCAAGTTATGCCTGCCTCGGGCAGGTGTAACTTTCTGAACAAAGGTAGGGGGGATTTAGTTAGGACTGGGGGGTGGGTTAGGTAGGGGAAGGGAGGGGAAGGTGGGGGGGGGGGGCCCAGAAAAAAGTTTCCTCCGAGGCCGCTCCAATTTCGGAGCAGCTCTAGAGGCAACGGAGGCAGGCTGCTCGGCTCAGCACGTGCAGGTTGCACAATTGTGTACCCTCCTTTGCGCACCAACCCTGGATTTTATAACATGCATGCGGCAGCGCGCATGTTATAAAACCGGGCGTAGATTTGTTCCACTGGGTTGCGCGAACAAATCTACCCCTAAGTGTGTACACACAAGCAAAATAAGAGAGAAAATATAAGTTAATAACAGACAAGCTTGTTTTGTAAAGATAAAGAAAAACATAACAGAATGAAGAAAAGATAATAGAAAGATAAAAGACAAAGACATACAAAGAAAGTACTACTTACCTGGTCTTCCAAAATCAGAAGAAAGGATACATCTGATAGACATTCCATGAGTACCTAGAAGAAAAAAGAAAGACAAACTCACAAAGTATCAATTTCAAGGTTTACATTTAAAGTATAAAAATAGAAATATGAAAAGTTGGATTTGAAAAATATAAGATACTTTCCTGACAAGATGATTAAATGATGTATTTATTGTTCTTTGTTTTGAATGTGATTGTTTGAAGTGATATATTATTCTACTAAATTCTTTACAAAGATAGTAAAAGGTAAAATGCAATAAGGGGTAGATTTTTAAAGAAGAGTGCTCACGTCCATGTGCGCATGCTTCCTGGCGTGCGCACATGTATGTGCCGATTTTATAACACGCTTGCATGGGCGCGCGCATGTTATAAAATCTGGCGACTGCGCACATGCGCCAGATTTTATAATAAGCACATGCATGTGCGTGCGGCGTGCACAAGGGAGGATGAATTATGCAATCTCCGCGTGGCTACGAGAGGGTATAGAAGCTCTTCAAAACATGAAAAATAAAACCTACATAAAAACCATAAATGGTATAAAGACATGTAATGAATAACAAAAAAAACCATAAACAAAACCTTAACTACAGCTGCACTTACAATCAACTCTATCATCATGATTCTCATAACCCTCTTTCTAAAAACAAAGTAAGAACTGAAAAATATACTGCAAACATACTTTTCAAATGATTCTCATTTCAATAATTAAAGCCTCGGCGAAAAAGTACACCTTCAATGATTTATGAAACCTAACTATAGGTAAAGAATTCCATCATTGCAGGCCCATAATTCCAAAGATACACCCACTTGACTCTTCTAGTCTAACCTGCTTAAATGAAGGGATTTCAAGGAGGATCTTAAAACAAGAACAGGACAATATATCTTTAAAACTGAATTAAAGCACCTGGGTGCCAGACCATTAACAGATTTAAAAACAATCATTACAATTTTCAACTGACTCCTCCACACCACTGAGAGCTAACAGAGTCTTGGCAAATATGTTCTTAAACAAGACTACTTCTCACCAAATAAGCTGCAGCATTCTGTACCAGCTGAAGGACTCTTAATACAAATTGAGGAAGACCCAAGTATAGAGCATTAAAAAAAAATCCCAAGAGCCTATAACTATTGCTTGAATCAAAGTACATAAATCATAATCTGACAGAACAGGTTTTATGTTACACAGTATCCTATGCCTAAATAAGGCTGTATTCACCACAGATTTTATGTGGGCACACAGATAAAGGGATGAGTCTATCTGAATGCCTAGGTTTCATACTTGAAATGATATGGGTATTTTTAAGTAATTATATTGTAAGACAGATGGACACTGATCAGGAGGAAAATGTGCCAACAATATCTCATTTTTTTTATTAGATTCAATGTGAGCTTGTTATGTGACATCCAGCTTTAACTTCAGTTAAATCTCAGATATTAGGGCAAGGATGGAATGTTAGAAGAAGAAATGGGGACAAAAAACTGGATGCTAGTGATTTCCGAAGGTTACTCTTTCATTCAAGGGGAAGATATTTTTGAGTTGGACACTGACTGAATTTGTAGAATAACAACTTGGGTATGTACCATGGATAAAGAGACTCTTGCTTTCTTGCTTATGATTTTCCTGATGCTACTTTTTATATTTGCCATACTTGTCTGGATCTTACTTTTCAAACTTTAAGTACATTTTTATTTGAACACTATCCTCTGGTTCTGTGATTTATTGCCAGCTGCATCCTAAGGGGTAGATTTTCAAATAGCGCAAATTGGCCTACTTTTGCTGGCGCATCAGGCGCAAGCAAAAGTAAGCTGGATTTTAGTAGATACGCGCGGAGCCGCGCGTATCTGCTAAAAACCTGGATCAGCGCGCGCAAGGCTATTGATTTTGTATAGCCGGCGCGCGCCGAGCCGCGCAGCCTACCCCCGTTCCCTCCGAGGCCGCTCCGAAATCGGAGCGGCCTCGGAGGGAACTTCCTTTTGCCCTCCCCTTACCTTCCCCTCCCTTCCTCTACCTAACCCACCCCCCCGGCCCTGTCTAAGCCCCCCCCTTACCTTTGTCGGGGGATTTACGCCTCCCAGAGGGAGGCGTAAATCCCCGCATGCCAGCGGGCCTCTTGCGCGCCGGGACGCGACCTGGGGGCGGGTTCGGAGGGCGCGGCCATGCCCCCGGACCGCCCCGGGCCGTAGCCACGCCCCGTACCCGCCCCCAAAACGCTGCCGACACGCCCCGAAAACGCCGCTGCGCTCGGTCCCGCCCCCGACACGCCCCCTCTGAAAACCCCGGGACTTACGCGAGTCCCGGGGCTCTGCGCGCGCCGGTAGGCCTATGTAAAATAGGCTCACCGGCGCGCAGGGCCCTGCTCGTCTAAATCCGCCCGGATTTGGGCGGATTTAGGCGAGCAGGGCTCTGAAAATCCGCCCCTAAATGCATACCACTGACCACTGACCAATGACAAGGAAGAGTGGGGTGAGTTGACTTTTGATGACTGTATCTACAACTGCACCAGGAGGATATAGGCATGTGTAGGCTACTGGTAAGCAGTATATAACTGCAGCACAGGAAATTTTGAGTTAAAGTCCAGAGGTCCAAAAACAATTAGCAGGATCAGAGATGTGATTTAACCTTGGCACTTCCAGACACCTAGTAACTTGCCTCAGTGCTGCATCTAGGCCAAATGGCTCATCATGCAAAGTACTGCGGAGAACACTGCCTTCCAAGATTCCAATAGGAAAGGAAGATACAGGTTCTCCTCCCATTTTGCCCTTCCCTCCCATGGCCTCTTTCTTTGTCTTCTGCTCCTTCCATCTCTAACCATCCCCTCACCTCATTTAGTTGATCCCTGTCCTGGTGCAAATCTTCTTGGATATTGTACCAAGTAACCAAGGCCTTTCAAAATTTAGTTCTACAAGCACTCTCACAGGAGGAACAACGTACTCCACACACATTTTATAATTTGTCTTCATCTGAAAAATTGGCGTTAAAATCCTTGTCTAAAAATTCACAAATTATTATCAAACCAGCAGATAAAGGAGGGGTGGTTGTCATCAAGAATACAAGTGATTATAAAACAGAGCTACATCAACAACTGAATAATACTAAATTTTATCTGAAAATTGATATTGATCCCACATGGGAGTTACAGAATAAAATTCAACAAATTTTGCAACAAGCTAAAACAAGGGGTTTTCTTACAATCAAAGAATTAGCATTCCTTCAGGTTCAGTCTCCATGAGCCCCTGTGATATATGGAGTACCTAAAATACATAAAACATTGGACCACCCATCATGTAGGCCCATAGTTTCAGCAAATGGCTCTATTTTAGAACCTTTAGCCAAGTTCATAGACATCTTTTGCCAGCCATATGTACAGCAAGCTATGTCATACATTCAAGACACTGCGCATATGTTAAGAAAATTGGCATCCATTGACCCATTGCCTCCAGGAGCACTTTTAATCTCACTGGATGTTGAAGCTTTGTACACAAATATTCCTCAGCAAGAAGCATTAGATATAGTCAGTGATCTTTTTGAAAGTCGCACAAGACCACTACGCATCCCATCTGATTTTCTCACACAACTCGCAGAGCTGGTACTCAAGCACAATCTTTTCTATTTTGATCAAGAAATTTTTTTACAAATAATGGAGTCGCTAAGGGCTCCCCAGTGGCCCCAGACGTGGCCAATTTATATGTCACAAAATTTGAAGAAATCCAAGTGTATCAATCCATATTTTTTCAACATGTACAATTATGGACAAGATACATAGACTAGAGATGTGAATCGGAACCGGAATCCAATTCCGGTTCCGATTCACATTGTGAATTTTTTTTCGTGCGGCTCGATCGAGTTTTTTTTATCGGCTGTGCCCGAGCCGATAAACAAAAAACCCACCCTGACACTTCAAAACAGCTCCCTTAGCTTCCCCCACCCTCCCGACACCCCCAAAATGTTTTAAATTACCTGGTGGTCCAGTGGTGGTCCTGGGAGCGATCTCCCGCTCTCGGGCCATTGGCTGCCACTAATAAAAATGGCGCCGATGGCCCTTTGCCCTTATCATGTGATACGGTATCCATGCCATTGGCCGGCCCCTGTCATATGGTAGGAGCACTAGATGCCCACACCATTTTTAAAGATGGCGCCGGCCGTCCATTACTCCTACCATGTGATAGGGGCCGGCCAATGGCATGGATACCCTGTCACATGGTAAGGGCAAAGGGCCATCAGCGCCATTTTTATTAGTGGCAGCCGATGGCCCGAGAGCAGGAGATCACTCCCGGGACCACCACTGGACCACCAGGTAATTTAAAACGTTTTGGGGGGGGGTCGGGAGGAGGGGGGAAGCTAAGGGAGATGTTTTAAAGGGTCGGGTGGGTTGAGGGATTGTTTTTGTGTGCAGTTTTTCCCGCCCTCCCCCAAAATGATAAGAGAACCCCACGAACAATTTCGTGGGGTTTTCCTATTGGTTTTGGGGAGCCCCCGATTTCTGACGACTTTGAAAATATCGTATGGTATTTTCAATCGTCAGAAATACGATTCACATCTCTAACATAGATGAGATATTTTTATTTGGCTTGAAACAGAACAGTTACTCATAGAATTTTACAACTGGTTAAATCAAGCGGACCCTAATTTAAAATCTACCATAACATATTATCACAAGACTTTGTCATTTTTGGACATTCAGATCCAATGAGTAGACGACAATTTAGAGACCACGTTCTATAGAAAACTGACGGATAGAAACAATTTGTTGAGGTTCGAAAGTCATCAACACATTTCAAGAATGGACTTCCCGTTGGTCAATTCTTTAGAGCACGAAGGATTTGCACTCAAAAAGAAGATTTTTTGGATCAGGCACAACAGCTATCTATAAGATTCCAGCAGAGAGGTTATCCGAAGCGAGCAATTAAGAGAGCATTTATTCGAATGAAATTCTCAGATAGGGACCAATTATTACAGTACAAAGCAAGACCACATAAAGAAAAGATAGTATGCGTGCTGAAACATATGAATCTTACTAAAAGAATCAAAGAAATTATTCAAAACAATTGGCACATCCTCCAAATACATGCCATCTTCAATCAATCTCCCATGTTTTTGTATTCCAAAGGAACAAAACATAAAACAACATATAGTCAGAGCAGCAATTCCAGCTAACACACAGTCTCAGGTCGAGGAAAATGGTCATAAACCATGTGAAAAGTGTGATTTTTGCAGTACCACTATAACTAGCACAGTATGGAAAGATCCTATCACAGGATATAGGGTCAAACGTAAACCCAATACTGATTGTAATACTGACCATGCTCTACAGTGCCCTTGTCCCAAAATATATATAGGACGTACATCAAGGAATATCAAAATTAGGCTCATAGAACACCGGAGCAGCATGAATACCAAAGATGTTAAGGCACCCATTGTGCCATATAATGTCATTAAAAGTCATATGTTCACAGATTTCAAATGGACAATTCTTGAGCATATTCCCGCACCCAAAAGAGGAGGAGATCATAAAGCAAGACTTAATTACCAGGAGAATTTTTGGATTTTTAAATTACAAACAGTGGAGCCAGCTGGATTAAATGACAAAATAGAATGGTATGCAATGTCATAATTAAAAATTAAAAAATTATAAAAAAATAATAATAAATATTTCCATGCACCGCAGTCATCTTAGACTCGGCAAATGTCATCTCTTTGAAACAACATATTAAGGTTTACAGTCAAGAATCATTTTTCCCTCTGATTCAATAAGTGCTACAAATGAGTCCCGCTGTCTTGCGGGCTTTTTTTCAAGTTTAAAAGGACAGCGCATGCACCGCGCTACGTCAGACACTACAGTAATCCCTGCACTCACAGGAAGATTTTTCTAAATTCAGCGCTGATCTTATACATTGTGTTGGTAAGCAGAATTACAATGCTGTTACACAAATATTGATCCATAAGTGTGCACCTTTAATAACAGGACTTAAACTTTTACTGTACTGTACTTTGTCACGAGCTTAATTACTGTTTTTGCCATTAGAAGCTGCTTTTACTAGTATAATACATATACGGTTCTTAGCATGTCCACAGAATTGGCCGCAGTTTCCAGCTTGCTGCACCCCTGAAGAAGGAAGAGATTCTGAAACCCTGCAGTGTCGGGTGTTTTGACAGTGAGCGGCGATGAGAACTTGAAAGGAACCTATTCTCAGGACGTTTAATTCATGGCCCTGGCCAGGGAATAAGAGCACGAACCTGAAAGGGACCTTATCATTCGACCTTCAGTTCATCGCAGCATTTGGCAACTTCAAAGTTAAGTACTTCACTAACTTTAATTCAGCTAAGCCAATGCTAGCTTGACAAAACATTCTTAAGCAACCTATGATTAAAAACATTGCACATAGAAGCAATTTCAGCTCTGTTTGGTTACCTGGTACAATATCCATGAACCAAGTTCTATATGAAGGTTGCCTAATTTATACAGTAATCACATTCTTATAAGTCCTTTTCATGGTGAGAAATAAGTATATATTTTTGCTATTTGATTTATTTTTCTCACTATTAGAGGTTTTTTCTATATACAGGTCCGAAGCGTGACATGGTGTCTGAGATGGTGAGGGGCAAGAGCAAGGCCCAGACAGCCTGGCAAGTACCAGATCCAGAAGCAAGTCTACTTCCCTGCACACATTCCCTAGATCTCTAGCCAGCATTTGCTTCAGAGGAAGTTGGGACCAGGGATAAGTAAGTTAGCCGTAATTATTAATATAGTAAGCAGGCTAAGGTTTATGGCATGTTTGTAACTACCCATGGTACAGAACTTTTTTTTAGGGAAAACTGGTGCTTAGTGGCCAGGATTTTAGAGTCAGAAATTGTTGTTATCTTCTAAATGCTAAGTCATGACAAATCTGATAAATAAAAGTCTCCTTCTGAGGAGAACACATTATATTTTTCCCGACTTAGGATCATGAAGTAAGATGGGAGGGCAACTGGAAGACAGGTTCCTGCACTCCTAAACTTACTTACATGATCAAGGTGAGGTATTCTGCTACCATGTAGTTTCTGTGTAGGGATCTATAGCAGCTTGGCTTGTTCTGCTTTCCTAATAGAAGGTGTTTTAGGGCCTGGTATAATATTTGCAGTGTTGCCTTTTCAAAGATAGGATTGTTCTAGTTTGAGTGCTGGCATATGGTACTGTTTCAGTATGGGAGGTTTACTATATTGTAATTGAAATTGTTTATTCATTGCTTTCTGAGGACCAAGCCCACAACCAACATACATTACAATAGGCTTAATGCCATATAGGTTCTAGAGTCTTTTGGGTTTTGTTTTTTTTTACAGGATTTTCTGGTTGGCACCACACTGCAAGTAAATATAATACACATTATTTTAAGTGATATTTTTCCTCAGAAAATTGTACTTTAAATGTATTTTTTCATGTAAAATGCATAATTTTTAATTGTGTAGAAAGGGCTATGGAGGCAAAGACACAAGGCTGTAAGGTTCGCCTAAGACGTCTAGTAGCTTTTCACTAGCCCTGCTCCAAAGCCTCATGCAAGTATTGCACATAGAGAGAACAAGGAGACCATAGCACCACCTCCAGCCACATACAAGCAGAGAAAGGAAACTGAGGCAGCAGAAAATTGGGAGCTGGGAGGGAGGTCAAAGATATATTCTCCAAATTATTAAGCATAAAAGAATCTGACTGTGTTTATTGTCCTGTGACAAGGAAAACACCATCTACCTCCCATATTGTAGAGAGCAGCCCACAGATAGGCCAATAGAGCCCAGATTTATGCTCCATCCACACCTCTTGAAAAATCTTACTCTTTGACCTACAATCTTACTTATTGAGGCAATAAATCTCACTCATTGGGACAGACCACCCATGGCAATTCTGACATATTGAGAGTGGCAGAGTAATATTTTTGACTAAACCATTTGCTACGACATTTCCTTCTAGGAGTGGTCTCAGTGATGCAGTCCTGGGGTTGGTTCAGATCAGCTTCAGATTATTCTGGTCAGAAGGAAGGCATTGGGGGATAAGAGAAGTCCAGTCTTTCATATCTCTCATAGAGTGTATGGAGATTGGGAAGGGGATCAAATTTGTCTTTGTCCCTATTGCTTCATATTTTGTAGAGAGCCACACAGGCAATTTCTGTGGTGGTGCTTCTGATATTGTACTATAAAGTAGCTTCTCCTGTTAGGGTGAAAATTATTCCAACTCTGTGGGAGTAAATTTCTGAAGCTGGGCCTGCCTTTCTATAGGAGAAATGAGATCCTGATTCAAGTTTATGGTGAACAAAGATCTACACAGAAACAGTAAGAAACAAGTGTCAGGTGCCTATTCGGAGGTATCCATTCAGTGTGGAAGGAGAAGAGGAAAAAAGGAGGGAGCTGCCATTCGGTGCACTGTTCCAGTGATCCAGGAGTCTAATGAAGGGAGGAGAAAAGTGTGTAGGAGAGTTCAAGCATTAGAGATTCAGGTACATCAGGGACCATGGGAGTCAGGAAGTCCTTAAATCCAGAAAAAGGAGTTAGAGGATCCCATGAAGGTGCACCAGCAAGGATGTTATGACCGTCAGTCGCAGACGGCTGCGACCGCTCTTACTCACTTCATGTGCTGCCGCCCGCTCTTCCTTGGGTGAACTCCTGGCCGAGGCCAGCCGCTTCCGACGGACGTTGCCCTGTTCTGGGACCCCACATGGTGGCAGGGACACCGCTGACTGCCATGACTCCTCCGGGCCTCCCTAGGCATGCGCGTGCACTACATGGCCCTTCTTTAAGGACGCTAGGGCGAGAACCTCAGGGGCATCTCCTCCTGATGACATCACTAACCCTGGACTCTTAAGCACCACCGGGGCCTGGCTCTAATTGACTTGGCAACAAGTTCCCTCATTGCTGATTCCTGCTGATCCCTCCTCGGACTGTGGTTCCTGTATCCTGCACTTCTTGGCGAGAGACACTCTTTGAGTACCTGCTCCTCGGGGGCTCATTCCTGTCTCTGGCTATCCGCTCCTCTGAGGGCCCTGCACCTCGGATGCTTGCCTGCCAGCTTCCCCACTTCTCGGGGTCACTCCTGGAACTACTCTGCTTCGTGGAGACTCAGCGTTGGTGTACCCCGCTCTACGGCCATTGCCTTACTACTCGGCCTCATGGAGACTCAGCGTAGCTGTACCCAGCTCTGTGGGCCATTGCCTCGTACTTCAGTGACTGTGCCATGCTCCCTGCTCCTCAGGGCAGTGCCTTGAGTACTTCAGTGTCTGCGCCACACTCCCCGCACCTCGGGGCGGCGTTCTGCTTCAACGGCAGAGACTGTGCTCGCACTTTCCCCGCTCCTTGGGGTAGTGCTCCGTGCATTGCCAGAGAGCCCTGGGGCTCCCCCGCTTCTCGGGTAAGCCTACGTCATACCTCCTGTGCTGATGCACCCGTGGATCCACCCCCTTGGGGGTTGTTCTCTCAGCATTCCTCCATAACTTGCCTTGCATTCCCTGCTCCTCGGGGCTTGCCAGCACATCACCACTGGGAGTTCCTACTCTGGCATCTATTCTCTCAACCCAGTCTCTATACTCCCTGGGCTGTGTCATTTCCTGCTACAGACCTCACCTCCCGATGGTGAGGCCCAGTGAGGCTCCTCCCCATGGGCGGTACCAACTCATGAATCCTAACAAAGGATCAGTAACCCTCTTGTGAAATTTCCATATCTGCATTCTGGATTTCTATACCTAAAGACTACATATGGGGCCCAATATTCAAAGCACATTGAGCGCTATTTAGCAAGATAAGCGGGACTTATGCAGCTAAGTAGCGGCCACTGAATATGTGCCTACATTCAGTGGCCGCTGCTTAGCTGTATAACTCCCTTATATGGCTAAAAGTTATTTGCACAAAAAGTAGGCATGTACTGGGTGAATTAACAGCAGAGCAAGTTAGTCATATAACTTGTACAGCTAACTACTGAAATTCAGAGTTAGCCGCATAACTATACATATAAATTTAGATGCCCCATAGAGCAGGTCTAAATTTAGCTGGGTAGACTTATATTGCTAAGTGCGTATATATATGCGTGCCGTGCCGCTGAATATACACAATAACTTAGCTGAATAAGTTCTAACCAGCTAAATTATTTACACAGCCAGCTTTGAATATCTCCCCCTAGGTAACTTACTATTTTTTGAAGATTTTAGTAAAAACTTTGAGGTAGATTTTAAAAGGGTTGTGAGAGGCAAAACTAGGAGATACGTGCGTGACTCGGATGTGCGTGGGCTATGTGGATTTTAAAAGGCCCATGGCCATGCAACTATCTTCTGGTAAGTGGATAATAAAGTTTTGGCAGAAAGGAAGCAGGACATGAATGTGGTCTGGGCAGGGCATTGGTGGGGCACAGAAGGGCTGGGACTGCACCATGCAGTCAGTTATGCGCACTAGCGCACACTGGGATCCCACAAACATGTAACTTGATTCTGCTATGGGCTGCGTATAAGTAGTTACATTTAAAAAAAAAAAAAGGATGGTTAGTGGGGTTTTAAAGGGCGGAGTTAGTAGAGTAAAAGGAAGGCTTGTTAGGTAGGGGGTTTAGGAAGTTCTCTCTTTTCCTGGGGCAAACTGGAAGGGAACTGGGAAATAGGCTTAATGCATTGCTGTGTGCATCTACTAAAATCCTCCCCACTTACGTGCTCAAGACGACATTCGCATGCACATGCGCACGTCAATATAAAATCGTGCACGCATGTACGCAAGGGTAGCCAATTTTATAATGTGCACGCGTTGTGCGCACATGTGACTTTGAAAGTTACCGCTTTTGAATTTTAGAACACTGTATCTGGTTTGTCTCTTTGGTTCACACCATCTAAATGCCTTGGGACCTGAAAGTTAATTCCCACCCTCTTCAAAGAATCCACGTCAGGATTTGTTGAACTATGTTGGGGCTGAGCTCATCTATTTAACGTGCCCCCTAGATCAGTGATTTTCAACCTTTTTTGAGCCGCGGCACACTTTTTACACTTAAAAAATCCCGGGGCACACCACCAACCAAAATGGCAGAAAATGACACTAAAACAGTACATATTATACATATGTTTAAAAATATAGATTCTAAATGTATCTATAATTCAGTGTGAAACCTGGGCCTGTTTCGATGAACACAAAAGGGATATCCTGGCAGGAATGGTGGAAAGACACACACGAAGCTCTTCCTCAACAGTTCTCAGTCTCTCCCTGTTTTTAGTTTTTATGGCAGTCAAGCTTGAGAAGCCCAGCTCACATAGATATGTGGTTGAAAATGGGAGCAATGTCAAAATAGCTTTGTTGGCCAGAATGGGGAACTCCTTGGCAACAGATAACCAAAAACTGTCTAAAGGAAGATCAGCAAACTTTAGCTTTAAACCGCGATCTTGCTTCAGTTCAATGAGTTCCTCTTGCTCCTTTAAAGTCATGTCCTTTCCAGCAACAGATAATGAACTGTATGGGTCCCTAACCCAGTCAAGGCATTCTGTGAAGGCTGAAGAGAAATAAAACGACAATTTCTCCTCAAGAGTTTTCAAATGTCTGCCAATCACCTCGCACATTGCAGCAGTGTTGCCATCATGCAGTTTCTCAGTGAGCGGGAACATCTGAAGGTTGCCACCCTGAACATGTTGTTGCCAGAGCTGCACCTTTAAACGGAATCCGTTCATTTTATCAGTGCTTGTAAGCAGGTTTTCATTTCGGCCTTGCATCCGTGTGTTCAGTTCATTCAGATATTGAAATATATCAGCCAGGTATGCCAGCTTTGTACACCACTCATCACTTGCAAGCAGCTTTGAAAAATCGGACCTCTCGTTTGTCAGAAATATTTTAAGTTCCTCTCGCAACTCATACACACGGGCCAGCACTTTGCCGCGTGACAGCCACCGGACCTCCGTGTGGAGCAATAAGATTTTATGTTCCGCTTCCATTTCTGTACACAAAGACGCAAATAAGCGACATCGCAAAGGTCGCATCTTCACAAAGTTCACTATGCGCACAACATCATCCAACACAGGAACTAGATCTGCTGGTAAGGTCTTTGCAACGAGGGCCTCACGGTGCAAGAAACAGTGGGTAACAAGAACATCTGGGTTTCTTTCTTTAACCCTACTTACAAAGCCTTTGATGCGCCCGACCATGGCTGCGGCTCCATCAGTGCAGACACCTGTGCAGTTTTCCCATGTAAGCCCACTTTTATCAAGATATTCCGATGTGACCTGGAATATTACCTCTCCTGTTGATTTTTCTGGCAGTGCCTTGCAAAATAGGAAGTTTTCTCTAATGGCTTCTCCATCCACAAAACGCACATTGGCCAACAGCTGACAATGTCCACTGATATCCGTCGACTCATCAAGTTGCAAGGCAAATTTATTACTGATGCGCACCTTTTCCAAAACAACTGTTTCAATGTCAGCAGACATGTCATCAATCCGTCTGGAAATTGTGTTATCAGAGAGAGGCACTTTAGCTATCTCTTTGGCTGCGTCAGGGCCAAGCATCTCATTTACAATAGCTTTACAAGCTGGTAGTATTAATGTTTCTGCCACAGTGTGAGACTTTTTTGATTTAGCTATGAGTTCAGCAACAAGGTAGCTAGCTTTGAGGGCTCTCTCATTTACCTGTGTGCTTTTTCTCAAAAAAGTTGCTTCTTTCTCATTGTTTGTACGCAAGCGTACAAAATACTCCATCGGCTTGTTTTGAACGGAAGAGTGTTTCGTTTGGAGATGGCGTTTAAGCTTGCTTGGCACCATGGCGCTATTGGATAGCTTCTCACCACACACCAAGCACAGTGGTGTTGGTGCTGTCGCATCCCCAGTGAAAGTAAATCCAAATGAAAGATAGCTTTCACTGTATTGCCTTGAGCTCACCGTCTTGTCTTTTTTCTTTTGTCGACCTCTCATACTAGGGCCTTCATCTAGGTCAGAATTGTGTCCAGGGTCCTGTTCGGCATTTGCCTTTTCCATTCTCAAATACTTCTCCATCACTGCTGAGATAGTGTGCGCAGCCACACACTAAAATAGAAGAGTATTACATTATCTGCCACACTTAAAGGACCTCTGCCAAGCATATACTGCAATATAAAGGGGTACAATGAGAAATACTATGGTCATGAGGCCAGAGTACAAGTACCAGCTCGGTGATGTCATTAAGTCGCGCGAGCGTTCAAAGCTCGCGCATGTGTTATTGTACATGGCTCCTACACTGTAGGAAGCGTGACTGCGCATCGTAGGGGAACAAAACACAGGGGGCACTATAGTTTGGGGAACTTTCCCCGCGGCACACCCGACCATGTGTCGCGGCACACTAGTGTACCGCGGCACACTGGTTGAAAATCACTGCCCTAGATAATTGCTTGCACTGGCTGGAGGGGCTGTTATAGCAGCAAATTAAATGACAGCAGATAAAAGCCAAAGTGGCCCATCTTGTCTGCCCAGAAGGTGTTTTGGGTTGGAATTCATCTTGGAGGCAAGGTGCTTGAATTTGGCGGTCGCCCATGTTACATTTTGTCCAAAAGCTTTCAACCTTGCAAAGTTTTAGTGGCAAAAACAACCACATGACCTCCCCACCTAGGTCTCCAGCTAAGTATTTCTGGATGAATGGATTGCCCTCTCAAAACAAGGTACTTCTGTGAATTAAAAGCAAAGTTGTTTAAAATGAAAGATTTCAGCTGAAATGGTGATGTGAAACGGCAATAAAAATAGGTAGGTAACAACAAAAAGGCTACAGAAGAATATTCTACCACAAGAATCAAACTTGCTGCGTGCCTTTAGGATGGAAGCACTTCTTGTGACTTACTCCACAAAGAAATCTTCCAATCTTATGGAGTACCATCACAGATCTGTGTACAGCTTTTATCTACAGTGAGGTTTCTTTCTACGGTATGAGAGAGGGTTCTGTTTTCCATAGGGCGGATTGAATCTTTGCTTTTTTTTTTCTTTTGATGCGGTAATTTTTTTTCTCCCAACATAAATCCTTTTCATTGCAGTTTATGTAAATTAATTATTATCATATGGACATTCAATTCTTTGATACGAGGCAACCTTAAATCCATTGCCAGTGATGATAAAAGTCAACTAAGAAGATCTTCGTTTTAGGACAAGACAAAAAGTGTTTGTTGTGAAGGGCTGAGCATTTGGGTGTGTGGGTGTGCTTTAGAAAAGCTGATCACAGAGGGGTTATTGCTTTGCCCTTTAACCTCTGCTGGGGCTACTTTAAGTAAGAGTCTACACCAATGTGTTTCTGGAAGTAGATCCTTGTTAACAAGTGCCTAAGTCTGGAAAGTTTGCCAAAGAGAAGTTGCTAGCTAAATACTTTACATATGAAAATTGAAATTTTTTTAAATTCAAACAACCTATGAGAAAAGTAATATTGTTATGATTCTCCTGCTGAACAATGAAATTCAAAGGCTGCCTTTGATATGCTGCTGTCATAATGTAGTTTCTCATTGTTACAGAATCCCTTGTTGCTGGTAGGGTACTTTTCTGTGAGAAATTGTGAATGTACTATTGACTGCCATTCAAAGAAAGACTCAACCAATAAAATTCACGAAAAACACCTGTCCATCTCACCATACAGTGCTGCAAGAAGCTTTGTTTTGCATTTGTACTGGGCAAGAAGCATCATATATTTAAGCATCTACAGTAGTTTGCTGTGACTAATTGAAAAAGAGCTTTTGATTTGATTTACTTGGTTCCGGATATTCAAGTTTTGCAGCTCAAAGGATGGAATCAGGGACACTTCAGATACTGTCTTCGAGGTGTGCTCTTCAACCAATTGTACTGATCAGGTAATATAGGCATGCTAATGAGCTTTCAAGTCTAAAGACAGCAATGAATGATGCTATTTCAAGTTCATAACTAGCTTGGGGCACACCAGTTCACATTTTAATAAGTGAAAAAAAAAATTGCAAAGAAGTAAAAACTTTTGCAGCAATTTTTTTTTAACAGACAATTTCTGGCATCTTCTAATCTAGTCCTCGTTGAGATAATTGGAAAGTCAGTCAGCAGGCACAAATGATATAAAAAGTGCAGTGATAGGATAAAGTGTAGTAGAGCTGAAGGCATTTTTGTTTAGGTAGTAATTGAATTGTAACTATTGAGCAAGATCAGTGTGACATAATTCTGCCTAGCAACAGCCTTTATTTGCTGAAAGAAGGCCAGTTATTTCAAAGATGTACAATTACTAAGCCTTGTTTATTAGGAATCTCTCTTCTGGCTGACACCTTTTTTCGTTCTGATGGAGACTGGCACAAAGAAATTTTGAAGTTGTCCTTCCCATTTCTCATATCATGCTTGATAGCTCATGGAACTCCCTCAGGAGTTTGCAGGACTATAATATAGGATTGTAAGACCCGTGTAAAAAGTAAGAGGTTCAGAGCTGCATACAACAAAGTTTATAGAAAAAAGATTCCCCTTCCCCCTGTTGCTTTCTTCTTTTAATACTGCTAGCTCATTTGGACCAGCAGAAATATTTTGGATTTGATTATTTACCTTTTCTAAATGAGTTTAAAGTGAGTTACAATTCAGGTATTAAGGATATTTCCCTGCCCAAAAGGGCTTCTAATTTAAGGTTACCTGAGGAAATGGAGGGTGATTTAACTTGCTCAAGGTCATATGGAACAACAATGGGAAAAACAGGATTTGAACCCTGGCTTCTGTGGTAGTTAACCTATTGCTTTAACCTAGGCTATTCCTACCTGATAGAGTTCCCCCTCGTTTGATGCTCCTTCCTGCTCTCCATCCCAGCTTGCTTAGTCCAGCCACTATAACAATGCTCCTTGAGTAGGGACACGTAATGTGGCTCCCTCTGGTAGTATGTAATAGACCCTGACACTATGGCCATAGGTATTACTGGTGAACAAAGCCTGGAATTCCCTTTTCCTGGGAGCTGTGAAAACTGCCTTCATAGGTTATCCTGCCCCTGCTGACTCAGGAAGCAGGGTCAAGGCCTAAGAATTTAGCCTAGGTATTTTTCATGGCAGCCATAGGCCACACCATAAAGTATGACTTTAATCTGCCTTTAAATAGATGATTTCTTTTTCCATTTCATAGTAAACAGTGCTAAGAAATATTCTTCAAAATGATCTATAATGGAATATATCAGCTTTCCACACCGCATCTCCTATCAAGCATTAAGCTCACATGAGGCCGGGTTTGTGCAAAGGCACATCTTCAGTTGCAGGAATGGCACAGCATCCTTGGCTAGGGGACAGTATTGATAGATATTTTGGTAGTAGTACAGAGCAGAAACTGAAACATATATTTTTCACCAAGATAATTAACAAAAATAAACACAAACACATTATTTAGATACACATTATTTAGATTTTTATTTTCCATAGGACATGATTTCACAATAATATTCCATGATATATCCTGGATGTCCCTATTATAGGCATGTTTCTGATCTCTCACTTTTTTACTTTTTTTTTCTATTTTAATTCTTATTGTTAAAAAAAATGAAACTCCCCTTCACAACAGTCGGAGGTTTGTGCATGCTACCATTTAAGTGAACTGCAGAAGTAAAAAAAAAGAGAGAAGACAATGCAGCTATGTAACTTGAACCGGCAGCCCAGGAAATTGAAAAGATTGCCAGATCCCTTACTTTAAAGGTACTTAAATGGCCATTGAATTGATTAGTCAGAGATTCAGGTAGGAGATTTATATGTCACAGCCCCCTGGACTACTGCTGGTAATTTTGCAGTGAAATTGGCTAAAAGAAATCAAAGGATTCAAACTCCTAAATTACAGAACTATGACTGGGAAAGGGATTTATGAGATAAATGTACTAGAAAACAGTCCTGGGAAGCAAACAGATTCTCACCCTGACTAACAAAGGTATTCAGACACTTGGGTATGAAGTTCCAAGACAACAGCAAGGGATAGCCAGGCTGGATGGAGAGGCATGAACATGGTTTCTTTCTGTGGTCCTGCCTGGCGCTTGGTCCTTTGATTGAGAGAAGGTAACTCATACAAGGTCAAATAAAAGAGAAAGCAAAACTTGGCCTTTTGTCTGAGAGAAGGTGACTTATCCAGGCTGGGTGATAGTGAATGACTGGCCATGAGCTTAGCAGAGCTAAAATCACTGAATGCTGAGACTGCAGAGGACTTGAATCACTGAATGCTAAATGGCCAAGAGCCGAGTGGAGTGGGAAAACACTCCTACCAAGGGAGGAGAATGGAAGAACAGCAGCAGATCCAGAGATTGAGCAGTCCCTAGGGAGAAAGGGTAACCCAGCAGCAGATCCTGAGGCGGAGTCACTGTGGACCCCAGCAGCAGATCAGGAGGCAGAGTTTGGTCCCCCAGGAGGGCATGGACCCCAGCGGCAATCCGGGAGGTGGAGTTGGGTCCCCCAGGTGGGCGCGGACCTGAGCGTCAGTCCAGGAAGTGAAGTCGGGTTCCCCAGGTGGGTGTGGACCCCAGCATTGGCATGAACCTTTCAGCAGAGTGAACCTGTCAGTGAAGTCGGGTTCCCCAGGTGGGTGTGGACCCCAGCATTGGCATGAACCTTTCAGCAGAGTGAACCTGTCAGTGAAGTGAAAGGAGCTGGTTTAGTTACAACGGACCCCCTCCAGGCCAATACTGCCCACCAGTCCACTTGCATCTTTTCACATGAGTGAGACTTGGGGAAAAAAAGGGGGAGGATAATAATAATACTTGCTTAAGTGGGAACTTAAGACGTCTCTTCTATTGCATATGGTGGTATACCGTGGTGGCCAACAACCCCAAATTGCCAAATATTAAATATATTTGCTATCTTGTAGAAATGTATTTAGTTGTGGAGCCTAGTATCTATGAGTAGATTAGTGTGCTGTTTGACAACCTCTTAGCAATGTACATAGTCATGTAGAAATGTATATGCTTGTATAGTCTAATAAACCTTTATATATATGTACATACTGTCAGCTTTGTTCACAGTCCCATTTGTTTCCTGGGGTGAAGGGAGGGAAATCCCACGACCTTCTTTCCCAGGTGGAGGCACCAAGTGCCAAGAACATAAGGACTGATGGAGGCAGAATAGCCTAGTGGTTAGAGCAGTGGGCTACAAAGTAGGAAACCAGGGTTCAAGTCCTGCTGTCATTCCTTGTGACCTTGGGCAAGTCACTTTAACCTCCATTGCCTCACGTACAAAGACTTATACAGTAAAAATCATGGGCAAGCACACACACAGGCCACTCTCCTGTGCACATGATTCAGTAAATAAAATTATTCAAATTAGGGCCCACAGTAAAAAGAGGCACTAGCACCTCTTTTTTGACAAGAGTGGCGGCAGCTGTCAGCGAGTTTGACAGCCGACGCTCAATTTTTCCGGCATCGGTTCTCAAACCCACTGACAGCCACGGGTTCAGAAACTGGATGCCGGCTAAATTGAGCATCTGGTTTTCAACCCGCGAGCTGCGGGCCGATTTAAAATTTTTTAAAATTTGTAATTATTTTTAACTTTTGGGACCTCTGACTTAATATCGCCAGGTAGGCGCTAATTTTTTTTTTTTAATTTATGCTTTATTAAGTTTCTTAAACATTTTACAATGCAAAAAGAAATAAGAAAATTTTGATTTACATCAACAATATTTCTTTTTTTAATTTTATTTTTATTGAATTTACCATGATTTACAATAGTATTTATCATTCGGAAATACTTAGGTTTCATATAAAATATTCACATTAAAGATATTCAATATTCAACATTATTAATTCTTAGGAACACAATCCAGCTTTATATTAAAGAAATTTACAATTAATGTTATAAAGAAATGCCTCCCCAAAATTATAATAAGAACAGTGGGAGACCAAGAGAAAAGAAATAAGACAGACCAAAAAGAAATCAAAAAATCATTTCTACACAGTACCAAGCTCTTTAACTTTCAATTGCCATCTCCAGGCAGAGGGATTTATGAATGAGTGTCCAGAAAAAGACACAATTGTTCTGGTTCATTAAATATATATCTCGAATTCTGATATATTATCAGACACTTTGATGGGAAACGAAGATGATATTTAGCATTTCTTGATATAACCTCATTCCGCATGACCAAAAACTTTTTTCTTCTTTCCTGTGTAATTTTCATAATGTCAGGAAAAACACGAACTTGTTGACCATAAAATTCTTGCTTCTGATTTCGAAACGCCAATCTCAATATGGAATCTCTCTCTGAAAGAAATACAAACGTAACCAGAAGTGTGGCTCTGGCGTCTATTATTATTTCCTGTGACATTTCAAGTATTGCTGATAAATTCACCAAATATTCATTCTGTATATCAGCCTTCCCCTCACTTCTAGAGAGAATATAGAAAATTTTTGAAATTGCTGGAATAGCTTGCTCTGGATATTTGAGAACATTAACTAGATAACTTTTAAACAAATCTCTTGCAGTAGCCATTCTCGACTTAGGAAAGTTTATAATTCTTAAATTTGTTCTCCTTAATTAATTTTCCACTATTTCCATTCTCTTATTACAAATATTCTCTGATTTAATCAAATTATTCTGGGCCTCCTGAGTCTTATCAATTTTGGTTTCCATTTCTTTCACAGAGGTTTCAAAAGTGTCCATTTTCTTATCCAAAATCTGAACTTTGTTCATACTGGGGTAGATTTTTTAAAAAAGCGCGATCGCGTACTTTTGTTCACGCAGCAGGCGCGAACAAAAGTACGCAGGATTTTATAAGATACACGAATAGCCGCGCGTATCTTATAAAATCCTAGATCGGCGCGCGCAAGGCTGCCAATTTTGGGCAGCCTGTGCGCCCGAGCCGCGCAGCCTGCCTCCGTTCCCTCCGAGGCCGCTCCGAAATCGGAGCGGCCTCGGAGGGAACTTTCTTTCGCCCTCCCCTCACCTTCCCCTCCCTTCCCCTACCTAACCCACCCCCCCGGCCCTATCTAAACCCCCCCCTTACCTTTGTCCCTAGATTTACGCCTGCGAGAAGCAGACGTAAATCTACGCGTGCCAGCAGACTGCTGGCGTGCATAAATCGACCCGGGGGCTGGTCCGGAGGCCTGGACCACGCCCCCGGGCCGGCACCACGTCCCCGGTCCCGCCCCCGAAATGCCGCGTCCCGCCCCCGAAACGCCGCGTCATCCGGCCCCGCCCCCGACATGCCCCCGACACGCCCCCTTCAAAAAACCCCGGGACCTACACGCATCCCAGGGCTCTGCGCGCGCCGGCAGCCTATGCAAAATAGGCGCGCCGGCGTGCGAGGGCCCTGGTCATGTAAATCCGGGCGGATTTACGCGAGCAGGGCTTTTAAAATCCGCCCGACTTTCTTTAACCATAAAAGTCAAAGTATTCAGAGAACTATTCATAGAAGTAAGAACATTCCAAATTTCCTCCAGAGTAATCTTAGGAGGTCTCGGTAAAAGTTGATTACAAATTACCTCAAATTCTGGCTCTTTCATTCCCATCTCTGCCGGGCCTTTCCCTCCTTTCTGGCCAAGCTGCACCTCTCCCTTTGAACCCATGGAGCTCTCAAACACTGAGCTCACCGAGGTGACGGATCTCCTCCGCTCCTTCTTTGGGCTCCACGGTCATCCGAGGCCGTTCTCCTCAACAACTCGACCATCCCATCCTCCGATGCTATCGAGGATCCAAATGGAGGGTCAGGAACAGCTGATGAACTGGGGCTCAGGGATGTCTCCTCTGCGATGAGGATTGGGGTCTGCCCCACTCAGATTCCTCCCATGGCTCCTCCCTCCGGCAAACTCAGAGCATGTCACACTAGAATTGCGTCAAGTCTCAGCTGTCGTTCATCCGGCATAGGCGTAGAGGTAACAATTTCTCTTATTCTTGCTTTTCTTTTCGTATGTGGCATGGTACATGTATGAAGGAACAGGAAAAATAGCGAAAAGCGAAAGAAATTAAAAAACCTCAGAAGAGACAACAACGCTAGCGTGTATTCCGTGCAGCAGCCATCTTGGTCTCCAAATCATCAATATTTCTAACAGAGGTAATACTTTTACTAATATACATATGTAAATTAAAATATTTCAGCCCACTTTATAGGGGGGTCATTCAAGTAAATATACACAAAAGCAAAATTCATACCAACATGAACTAATAGGAGATAAGCCTTCATTTATTTACCAGTTTTCTATTCCCAAACTAGAGGGTTGTTACTATGCTTTTATCCACCTTTGTCAACAAGAAAAACTTCAAGGTGGGTAGGTTCTAAGAAGACAAATTTATTTTTTTGGAAGGTAATCAAACATTTGCAAGGAAATTTGAGATAGAAAGTGGCCCCTAGAGCCAAAACTCTCTGTCTCAAAAGTAAGAACTGTTTCCACCTTGACTGTGTATCTTTAGAAACGTCTGGGAAAACTTGAATTTTCTGGCCACAGAAACTAAACTCTTTGTTCCTAAATACTTTTGAAGGACAAGATTTTTCTCTTGTTCCAAACTAAATACCACTATTAAAGTGGCTCTAGTTTGGATATCATCCACTGAGGCCTCTAAGAAGGCTGTTAAATTAGGACTATCAGTAGATATCACATCCATTTCCCCCTCAGGGGCCAATACATCTCTTCTCTTGTTTGATATATAGTACATTTTTGAGATAGTAAGCTCTTTGTAATACCCAAGATTTCTTTAATATATTTATTAAACAACTCTTGAGCCGATAGTAATCTTGTATTCAGAAAATTAAAGAATCTTACATTTTTCCTCCTCATTGTGTTTTCTAGTCCCTCTATGTTTTTATACATAATTAGTGAATCTTTTATAAAAGTAGCCCCGGTGGATTGTAATGATGTAATCTGCAAAGTAGATGCCACTCCCATTATCTCTAATTGCATAATACGTTTACTATGGTCTTCCAGATTAATCCTTGTTTCTGCAGCGATATTGGTAGATTGGGCCATGGCCAAAGATAACATCTTTTCCATCTTAGTAACCACCCTCCAAACATTTACCAGGGTAATATTATCAGGATTAACCGTCTCTGAATTCAACTCCAAACCATCTCTGAATTCAACTCCATTACCCTTCACATTTAAGAGACAAGTCCCATCCTGACCTGGTGACGGATTACCTCTAACTCAGGAAAAGCTATTTTGCTGGCCCCATTATTTCCAGAGGAAGTATTGGGAAAATGGTTTGTGGCAGGACTAACTGAGGCTCCCGAAGAAAATAATATGTCCAGGATAACCTCCCTGGAGGTTTGACTCACCCTCCTGACGAGGTGCTGATCCATTGGTCCGGTGACTTCCTTCCTAATAGGTGTACAGACCACCATTCTTGCTTGCCTCTTTTTTCCCATCAAGATCCAATCTCCTGGAGAGAGACCTTTATTATGGAAAAAATCTCTCCCAGGGGCATGCCCCTTTGGGGTTCTATGTGTATGCATATGTGTGGGAGTTATGTGTAGTTAAACGTTTATGGAGGGGTTGTAGTTAAACGTTTATGGAGGGGTTGTGTGTGAGTGGTGCCTATGGGCTATGGGTGTTTGTGTGCATATATCATTAGGAGTGTAAGTGCATGTGTGTATCAGGATTTGTGTTAGCGAATGAATGTGTGTTTGGGTAGGTTTGTGTGTGAGGGAGTGTGTGATTGGGTAAACTATGGCAGGGTTGTGTGTGTAAAGGGAACTGTGGGGGTGTGAGGTTTTTGGAGGTATGGCTGAATGTATATAGGTGGGGCTGTGGTTGCAGTGATTTCATTGCGCGTGAATATGTAGAAGGGCATGTGTATGTGTGTGTATGGGAAGCAGGGGGATTGAAAAACTGTGTCATTTATTTTCACTGTGTATGTAGGAGCAGGGCCGGTGCAAGGGTATTAGGCACCCTAGGTGAATCTTCTGCTTTGCACCTGCCCCCTCCCCCGATGTTGCACCCCTGTTGCACACCCCCCCCCCCCCCAGGTTACCACACGGCTGGTGAGCTGTCAGTGCCTGCGAGCGAGAGAGAAGCAGGAGAGAGAAGTGTTGGCCGGTGCCTGGGGAGGGGAGGTGGGGGACATGCGTGCTCACCTCTCGCAGTTGTCTATTATTCATGAAGCTCGTATAACAATAACATCCCCATATATATAATTTTTTAAAACTATTTTTGGTAACTGGTTCATTCCATAAGTTTTGGAAAGTTAAAAATCATAAATCTTCCAACCTTCTGTCTCTGTCTTTGAGACAACAGACAACTGTTGCTCTTTGTTTAGGTTTCCACCTTCCCTCCCCCCACCTAAAATGTTTTGCATTGTAATGTTTAGCACTACAAGGTTACAGCATTTCTCTCAGCATTAATGCCTTTCTGAGGGAAGTTGTGCACTACCATCCCGAAGAACAAGAATGTGCACGTGAGCATGGTAGAGTTCCGGAACGTCCCAGGTGCAACGGGTGGTGGGAGAGAAGATTGAGAGTTCTTGCGATATATGCGAGGAGGTCCGGCAGAAGCCGCCATCATCGCTGTTGTGGTGGGATGCGCACTCTCCTGGCTATGGAAGGGATGGTGTGGTGGAATTCATAGTGAGGCAGACATCTTGGAGAGTGGAGAAGCGAAGGCTCTGGCACTGAGGTGCTCGTGAGCGGCTGCCGCCTCCGCTGTCCAAGGGAATACCCTGAGGCGGGAGCGTTCATTGTTTCCGTCCTACTTCTTGCGGCGGCGGCTGCCGCCGCTTCCTGCTTGCACGCCAGGGGCTCTTGCTCATCTTCCTCTAGTGGCACTTTGTGAGCTCTCCTGTCGCTCACAGCGATTCTCGGGCAGTTCCACCCCTTGTCATTCAGTGCAGGGGCGTCCGCAGTGGACAGCCCACGGAGCGTGAGCCAGGGCCTTCCTGTCGAGGCTGGAGCTGGTCCGACGCATTTCAAAGCTCTCAGTGAGTGCCGGAGCGTGCCTTTTCAGGGGTCAGCTGGGAATCCACATGGCTTCTCTCCGGCGCCCCCTAATGTTTGGCGCCCAATGTGACCGCCTAGTTCGCCTAATAGAATGCGCCGGCCCTGTGTAGGGGGTGGGAGATGTTGGTGTGCTGGGAGCAGGTGTGTGTGTGTGTGGGTATGTAGGAATATGTGGAATGTGTGTGAGGGGGTTGAGGTGGGGTGGTGTGGTGTGTATGTGTGTGTATATACGTGTGGTGGGTGTGAGGATGTGTGGCTATGGGGTGTTTCTGTTTGTGGTGGGTGCGTGTGAGGGTGTATGGGCTGTTTGTGTGTGGGAAGAGTGTATATGCGGGGGTGGGAGGGAGAAGTGATGGATGTACTTTGGGATCACCGTTTTTGCCATCTTTTGCTAGTTGCTTCAGTTAGTAATATTTTTATTGTATTTCTTGTGAGGCAGTCCTCTTATTATGGCTCTAGTCTTTTTGGTTGCTAAGTAATCTTTTTATTGTATCTCTAGTTTATTTATAGTGTTGGATTTAAAACATTTTAACTAGATGTGTATTGAACAAAGTTATAAATGTGTGTAGTGTTTTTTAATAGTGTTGTTAGATTTACTTATGTATTATTATTATTTCTGTAATCTGCTTTGTGCTGATTTTAGAAGAGCAGAATACCAAATCTAAATAAATAAATAAGTAAGTAAGTCTACCTGTCTCTGTCTTTCTCTGTGTTGCTCTGTGACAGAGTGCTGGTGGTGGGAAGGAGTGGGTGTTTGGAATCGAGCGATGGTCAGCATGCTAACAGTTTCCCCATAGAAAGGTATGGGGAGTTTTTTGAAGGCTCAGTTCTCTGAAAATAGTGATCTGATATTTCTGGTTATCAGACTTGTCTGAGATATTCACATTTTCTTCCTGCATGCCAAATTTGTTGAATTTCTCTCCCTTTTTTGGACAGTTATTGTGACTATAGACAGACAGATGGACATTGATCCCTTTTACATGATTCTTTCCAATATTCCTTATGCTGGAAAGCATAAAAAAAAGTTCTTCCTAGAAAGGCTTTCTCAAATATGGGATAAAGCTAAATAGTGTGAGTAAATGTACCCGTTTATTGGTACTGCCAGCACTTGATCCACAGAATACAGGGCACTGCAGTAGGCACTATAAAGCTGTTACTGTAGCAGTGTTTTTTTACTTTTTTTTTTTATAGTTTGTGCTACATAACAGCAGTTTCAGCTGCTTGAATGTTGACACTTGGCTTCCATTTCAGGTGCCCCCATGTGCGGAAGCAGACCATGACTGCAGGACCTGCCAGTTTCCCATGAACAACAACAGAAACAAATGCAGCACCATAATATTTAACCACAGCATGGAAAATTAAAGTGTAGCCAACAGCACTCTCTGTTGTGAAAATCCTCATCACAGAGGCCAACTGAGTTGTTTTTTTCCTTTGCATGACAACAGCTAGATACACTGCCGTGTTCAAGTACAAGAGGTTTGCCAGCTGATAGTAAAATGCAGGATACCGCTGTTGGTATTTTGACTGCTAAAAGGCTTGCTGTGAGGCTGATGCGTAAACCATGCCACTGTGTTAAAATATCCTACCCCCAGAGTTTCTCAAACCTGTCCTGGGGACCACACGGCCACTCAGGTTTTCAAGATATACACAATGCATATTCATGTGATAAATTTGCATATGCCGGGTTTCCAATGTATGTAGATTTATCACTTACATAAATTGTTCTGGATATCCTGAAAACTTGAATGACTGCAGGGTCCCAGGACAGGTTTGGGAAGACCTGCCTTAACCCAAATATATTTTTAGAAAGATTATTTTTAAGACATCAGATCTTATTTAAAGCAGCAGTGATGGTAATGATATGCTTGCTTTAATAAATCAATGTGCACAGAAAATAGATCCTTTAACAAATGTCCTTTCTGCTTTCTATATTTCATTTCAGGAAAGAAATTTGACATTTCTGGAAACTCCTCTGCATTGAGCAAAATCTTTTTCTAGAATAGCTGAATATAAATTAGTAAATCACAATCAAATTAAATCAAACTGCATATAAAATCAATCAAAATAGGAAATAAAATAGAAAAACATATTCACTGCCATCATTTTGAAAGATAAAGATGTGCATTTATGTGAGTGTGAGCCCTTGTAGGTGTGAGTGTGAGAATGTGAGGGAATACCGAGGGAGAAGGATTGTGTGGGGAAGAGGGGAGAAGAGATGTTTTGACAAATGTTATCAGAAAGTTGTATAAAATACACCATAAGGCCTATATTTTAAGCAGGCATTTGAATTATCAGGTTAGATGCTCACTCAGCACTTGTTCAGCTTGTTTATGTATGTTTTTCAGATGGAATGATGAAGGTTTGATCATTATTGATATTGTTTATTTGTTTATGTTTATATATTATAAGAACATAAGAACATAAGAAAATGCCATACGGGTCAGACCAAGGGTCCATCAAGCCCAGCATCCTGTTTCCAACAGTGGCCAATCCAGGCCATAAGAACCTGGCAAGTACCCAAAAACTAAGTCTATTCCATGTAACCATTGCTAATGGCAGTGGCTATTCTCTAATGGGGTAATTTTCAAAAAGATTTCCATGAGTAAATTTAACTACTATTAAAGCAATTTTCAAAAGCCATTTACCCATGTAAAGTGCAGTTACATGGGTAAATCCTATGGGCAATTCAATGACATGTATTGTAGCAATTTTCAAAAGCCCACTTAAATGGGTAAAGTGCATTTGCACATGTAAAACCCAGTTTTAAGCATGTAAATGCTTTTGAAAATCAGGCCCTAAGGGGTAGATTTTAAAAAGCATTTACTCGAGCAAAACTGGTTTTTGCTCGAGTAAATACACTTTACTCAAGTAAGTGGGCTTTTCAAAATTGTTACAATATATGCCATTGAATTGTCCATAGGATTTACTCAAGTAAGTGCACTTTACTCGAGTAAATAGCTTTTGAAAATTGCTACGATAGTATGTCACATTTACATGCGTAACTCCTTTGAAAATGACCCCCTAAGTGAACTTAATAGCAGGTAATGGACTTCTCCTCCAAGAACTTATCCAATCCTTTTTTAAACACAGCTATACTAACTGCACTAACCATATCCTCTGGCAACAAATTCCAGAGTTTAATTGTGCGTTGAGTAAAAAAGAACTTTCTCCGATTAGTTTTAAATGTGCCCCATGCTAATTTCATGGAGTGCCCCCTAGTCTTTCTACTATCCGAAAGAGTAAATAACCGATTCACATCTACCCGTTCTAGACCTCTCATGATTTTAAACACCTCTATCATATCCCTCCTCAGTCGTCTCTTCTCCAAGCTGAAAAGTCCTAACCTCTTTAGTCTTTCCTCATAGGGGAGTTGTTCCATTCCCCTTATCATTTTGGTAGCCCTTCTCTGTACCTTCTCCATCGCAATTATATCTTTTTTGAGATGCGGCGACCAGAATTGTACACAGTATTCAAGGTGCGGTCTCACCATGGAGCGATACAGAGGCATTATGACATTTTCCGTTTTATTCACCATTCCTTTTCTAATAATTCCCAACATTCCGTTTGCTTTTTTGACTGCCGCAGCACACTGCACCGACGATTTCAATGTGTTATCCACTATGACACCTAGATCTCTTTCTTGGGTTGTAGCACCTAATATGGAACCCAACATTGTGTAATTATAGCATGGGTTATTTTTCCCTATATGCATCACCTTGCACTTATCCACATTAAATTTCATTTGCCATTTGGATGCCCAATTTTCCAGTCTCACAAGGTCTTCCTGCAATTTATCACAATCTGCTTGTGATTTAACTACTCTGAACAATTTTGTGTCATCTGCAGATTTGATTATCTCACTCGTCGTATTTCTTTCCAGATCATTTATAAATATAGGGGTAGATTTTAAAAGAAGCGCGATCAGCCTACTTTTGCTTGCGCATCAGACTCAAGCAAAAGTACGCTGGATTTTAGTAGATACGCGCGGAGCCGCGCGTATCCACTAAAATCCCTGGATCGGCGCGCGCAAGGCTATTGATTTTGTATAGCCGGCGCGCGCCGAGCCGCGCTGCCTAACCCGTTCCCTCCAAGGCCGCTCCGAAATCGGAGCGGCCTCGGAGGGAACTTTCCTTTGCCCTCCCCTCACCTTCCCCTCCCTTCCCCTACCTAACCCACCCGCCCGGCCCTGTCTAAACCCCCCCCTTACCTTTGTCGGGGGATTTACGCCTCCCGGAGGGAGACGTAAATCCCCGCGCGCCAGCGGGCCTCCTGCGCGCCGGGCCGCGACCTGGGGGCGGGTACGGAGGGCGCGGCCACGCCCCCGGACCGCCCCGGGCCGTAGCCACGCCTCCGTACCCGCCCCCAAAACGCTCCCGACACGCCCCCGAAACGCCGCGACGACCGGGCCTGCCCCCGACACGCCCCCCTCCGAAAACCCCGGGACGTACGCGAGTCCCGGGGTCTGCGCGCGCCGGTAGGCCTATGTAAAATAGGCTTCCCGGCGCGCAGGGCCCTGCTCGCGTAAATCCGCCCGGTTTTGGGCGGATTTACGCGAGCAGGGCTCTGAAAATCCGCCCCATATTGAACAGTAAGGGTCCCAATACAGATCCCTGACCATAAACTGCAGAGCAAGTGAGCAATAAATGTTTAATAATGACAATCATTATGCTATGTTGTACCTAAGCTAAATAATAGCTATCTGTGCAAAAGATTTTTAAAAAGACAAGCATGGCAATAAACTATCTTTGAGCAAAAAAACAAACAAACCCAAAAACTAAAATAATTTTAGTAATATTTGAGAAAACTATGCAGTATGGGGTAGATTTTAAAAAGCATTTACTCGAGCAAAACTGGTTTTGCTCGAGTAAATACACTTTACTCAAGTAAGTGGGCTTTTCAAAATTGCTACAATATATGCCATTGAATTGTCCATAGGATTTACTTTACTCGAGTAAATAGCTTTTGAAAATTGCTACGATAGTATGTCACATTTACATGCGTAACTCTTTTGAAAATGACCCCCAATTTGTACTTTATATACATTTTGGATATGTTTCAGTATCATTGTTATTCAATGAAATTGATGTGTCAATACAAATGCTTTCTTACTCTGCTTCCTTACCTTACCTGATTCCTGAAGTTGCTTTCTTATTTTTAAGTCACAGTTTCAGAGGCTGCATTACTCCTAGGGAAAAAAAAACAACAACCCAGAATTCTTTGTAGGCTGTAATAAGTTTTACTGAACCAGTGTAAAAAGAGTTTAAAGTTTTGTAGTACATGAGCATTTGAGTCTGCGTAAAACCCTCCAGCAGAAAAGAATCTATGTGATCTCTAAAGCTTTTTATCTTACTCTTACATTGGCCCAATCTTGTACTTTTTATACTTTAGCATTATTTCTAAGGTACTAAGTTATGATGCCACAAACTTCTACACTTAAGAAATCAAGTTGATCACAGATATTAAAGGAGTTTTGGTTGCAAAGACATTCTTTAATATGTCGCACATACAAAGCTCTATAAGTTAAGGCGGTGGGGGCGGATCCAAGATGGCTCCTCAGTAGCGTTGCTCAGCGTTGAGCTCCTACAGCTGATTTTCAAATTTAAATTACTTTCTGCGAATTTTCCTTATGGGAAGGAAGTGAAAACCACGGGGTGAGCCTTACCCTGCAGTCCCTGTGACAACACTGATATCCAGCCCTAAGGATGCTCACGTTGTCCTCAGAGACATGATCGCGGGAGCTCAGCCATTGCAGAGAGGAGGAGGGGAAGTTGAGCTCCCCTCTCTACCAGGCTCGATTTCACCTCTCAACCCCGCTGAAGGAACTCCTCCGGGAAATCCTGCTGAAGCAAGGAGTGCCCATGGACTGTGGGAGATGCCGTCGAACCGAAGTGTCGAGGGGCGGAGCCCTGCAGGGTCAGACGGGGCCTCGAGCTCGGCAGAGAGCCCACAAGACACAGCGGGGCAGCCCAGAATTGGAAGGGAAACATCAATAGGAGAGACTGCAGGGACCGCTGGAGACCTCCCTGATGTGAGAATACCACCGGTGGTAAGACCTGAGACTTTCTCCCTGGAAACTATCTGGGAGACAATTGTGGAGATGAAACTTTCAATCTTGCAGCAAATACTTCCTATAAATGATAAAATTAAGGCTTTGGAAGAGCAGGTGATAGTGCAGGGTAATACTAACACCGAACTGGAGCTACAAATTTTGAATAATAGAGACCAAATAAAGGCAATACAACAGGTGCAGCAAACAACTATGAAAGAAAGGAAAAGTATTGCAGTAAAAATGGAAAATATGGAAAATTTAATAAAGAATAGAAATTTGAGATCTATAAATTTTCCACAAATTCCTTATAATCCACCAAGAGAAATCTTTAAAAGATATTTTTTTGAAAGTATTACAACAGGCAGAGAGTGCTTTTCCCACCGATTTCCAGGATATTTTATCTTCCTAAGCCAAGAGCAGTAGTGGAACAAGCTGAGGGTCTAACAGCTTCTGCGCCTGTCCAGGATCCATTAATGAACATTTCTGCAATTCTAGAGACTTCGGACATTGACTTAGTGGAAGCAGCAACGTTAATAGTAACCCTAGCATTAGAACCTGATAAAGAATGACTATTAAAGCTGTGTCTTCCTCACAGGAATGATACATTTTTAGGATGTAATATTCGAGCTTATCCAGATGTATCACGCGAGACTCAAAAGAGAAGGAAGGCCTTTCTTCTTTTGAGACATCAGGTCTTATAGATTGGGGGGGCATTTTATCTTAAATTTCCTTGCAAATGCATGATAAAATATGCAAATAATACTTATATTTTTTTTACAATCCCCCCAATTGACACAATTCCTGATAGGGAAGTCTCCTGTGATCTCAGCTGAGCCAACTGATGGTATACCTAGTTCCTCATGAAGTAAAGAGTCTCTGTGAGCTACTGAGAATTTATTGGTTTATTGTATTTTTCTTTAGAGTATATCTTGCCCCCCAACATTTGTGGACTTTAAAAGCAGAAAAATAAGTAGCCTTGATGGTTGGGTATTATGTTAAATGATGTTGAAAATTATATTCTCTGTGTTTTTCTTTCCAAGATTGATATCTTGTGATTTTTGTTGTAAAATGCATAAAAAAAAAAAAAAGTTAAGGCTGTGCAGGCTTGTCCTGTGCTGCCGACAGTAACAGGAGAGGAGCACTCTGTGAGCAGGAGGAGCACCTGAGAGGGAGCGGGGGAGGGGGCCCGGTGGTGGCAGCCAAATCAAAGGGGCATTTTGAAATGCTGCTTTGTTGTTGGGTGCCAGAAGCAGTTTCTGTCTGCGCCGTGTTTTCGCGCCTCAGACGGTCCGGGCAGGCTGAGGTAGCGACGGCGATTTTGTTTGCTCTTCGTTTTTTCAGTCAACGGCTTTTTTGGTGCTTTTGCGGCGGTTTAGTTTTAAAAAAAAAAATGTTTTTTTTCATTAGTCATCGAGCCTATTCTTTGAAGGGCGATGAGCAAGTGTACGAGGGACCGCGAGTCTTGCGACCGCGCGATGCGGGTGACCTCAAAAGGGATGTCGGGCAGCACGCCTGCCGCCATGTGGCAAGCGGCGATGAGCCCAGCCCCCACAGCCCGCCCTGGCAGTCAGGTAAGCGCAGCTTTCCCGGGCTCTCCCGAGCATGCCTGTTCACGCTCGATGGTTTCCCTCCCCGCTGCATCCATGGCGAGGCCTCCCCACCCCTTCCCCCCCCCCCCCCCCCCCCGGGACGTGGGCCGACTCAGGGGAGAGCGGCCCCGAGTCGTCTGATGTGGAACAGAAGGCCCCTCCTCCCCCCTCCTCCCCCTTCCTCTTACCCACCCAGTGATTTGTCATCGGGTCCCGAGGCTGACATCTCTTTGAATGCCTCCGGAGTGAACCTCTTCTTCCTGGAGGTACCAGGCCCCACCCACAGCAGTGCAGGCTTGCTGCCTAGGCATACAGTGCCCCTAGTTCCTCCCTCCCATGGGGGCCTCCCCCCGGGGAGGGAGGGCTGCAGCTAAGAGAGGTTCTGC
Source organism: Rhinatrema bivittatum (assembly GCF_901001135.1). Lineage (NCBI taxonomy): Eukaryota > Metazoa > Chordata > Amphibia > Gymnophiona > Rhinatrematidae > Rhinatrema > Rhinatrema bivittatum. The sequence goes on along the minus strand of NC_042616.1, from coordinate 542,040,729 downwards.
CATAGCCTCCACCCTGCGTTCCAGAGAAGGGGGGTAAGACCCCCATGACTAGGAGAAAGGCGGGTGGGCAGCGGGTGACACCCTCCCCCCCCCCACCGGCCTGGCAGCCCTCAGTTGTGGGGAACCCCCCCCCCAGCCCAGGCGGTGTGCCGTTAAGGGCCCTCGCCCTTGCTTACGGGTGGTGGCTGCATGCCCCCCCCCCCCACGGCTGCCAGTGCATTGTCTAGGAGGCAAGCTAGTGCCCCTGCCACCGAGCACCTTCTCCGTTTGGTGCAGAGAGCATGGAGCGTTTTTCAAGGTAGTGGTGTTGTGGAGGAGGGTAGATTTCACTTAGGGAGTGCCCAGGGTTTGGAGGCTTCTGCTCCAGTCCTCGGGGGGAGCCAAGCAGGGCAGGGTGGCTTTGGAGGGTGGCCGCTCTGGTGCGGCCCTGAGTCTGCAGATAGTTCTTTTTTACCAGGTGAGGGGACAGCAGGTGGCAGGGGGGATGAATGGAGAGCTGGGTATCCTGGAGCGGCTAGTTTCCCCTTCTTCCAGGAAGAAGCCAGCAAAAGGGTTTAGAGTCAGGGAGCAGCAAAGCAGCACAGCGTGGGGGCAGTCTTTTCTTTCAGAGCCAACGGACGAGGTGTTCCCAGGGATGTCCAGGCAAGAAGCATGGAGAGAGCGGGAGTATTAGCCAGACCTGCTCAGATGGGATGGGAGAGGTTCCCCTTATGCGGCACAGCCAGCAGAGGTTGTCGGTGACGGAGTAGCTGTTTCAGGTTCAGGTAAGCGTGAGCAGGAGGCGGTGCAATCACACTCCATATGGAGCAAAAGGAAGCGTCCCGATTCGGTCCCCCGTTCTTCGTCCAGCTCGTCGTCTGATTCTTCAATCTCTTTGGAGTCAGAGCCCATTTACCAATTGATTTTAGAGGAAGGGCCGAAACATGAGGCAGGGCACGCAGTTGTAGCACCATTGTCCGAGTTGTGGGAGGGTGTTCCCAGGTGGCTTAGGAAGCATATACGCAAGAGGAAGTATGTCAACATATTCAGATTATTGGAAGGTAGACGTAGGACTAAGAAAGGAAAGAGGAAGGGTAAGAAGAAGGGAAAGAAGGAGGGGCCCAAAATACCTAAGAACATAGTGAATTGGGTTCGAGGTTTCTTAAGATTGGCAAGTGTGGTTGGACATTTTGATCCTTCACAGTACATTGCATTACTAGCCTATGCAGATAATATTTTAGGGGCTTTTAAGGACTATGAAGGTTGGGCTTGGCTTAACTATGATGAAAATTTTTGGGACAAAATGGCAGGAAACCGTTTTATGTCGTGGGGTTCCCAAGAAATTAATTTGTGGTTAACGTAAATGACGAACAAAGGGGCGCGTTTTAGCAAGGGTGTTGGATCTGGTAGTGGGGGAGTGGGGAGTGCGTCAGTTCCCAGGGGAGGCAGCGGCAGGTTGGGCTCCTTTCGAGCTGTCGGACATGCCTTTAAGCAGGTTGCAGGGAACATAGTCTCAGCAGGGGGAATGGACGTGTGTTGGTGGTTTAATAAAGTTTCCTGCCTCTTCCCAGATTGTAAATTCTGGCACGCTTGTTCAGCCGGAGGAGGGTCACATCCGGCCACTAAATGTACCCAGGGTCAAGGAATGCCCCCACCTAGAGGGGGTAAATGATGAAGCATTATGGTGTAAGGCAGAGTCCCCGATAGTGTTACATGAGTTAGGTCGGTGGCTTCAGGGTTATCTGGATAGTACAGCAGCGGGTTTCTTATACATGGGATTTTGGGGTGGTTTTTCCGTACCTTATATGGGCCCAGTAGTGGGGGGCAGTGGGAGGAATGCTAGGTCGGCATCCCTTCATGCTGACATTGCTAGAGATAAATTAGAAGCGGAGGTTCAATTAGGGTGGATAGCGGGACCATGCACCCGTCAGCCATTTGCCTGAATGCATTTGTCACCATTAGCAGTCATTCCAAAGAAGGCACCAGGTAAGTACCGCCTGATTTTAAATCTATTGTCTCCGAAAGGTGCATCAGTGAATGACTTTATTCCTCAAAGTGTATGTTCGGTGTGATATGCGTCATTTGATTCAGCAGTGGTGTTAGTCTGTCAGGCTGGCAGAGGTGCACTTTTGGCGAAAGCGGATATTGAATCGGCTTTTTGATTGTTGCCTATTCACCCCACGAGCTTTCATCTTTTGAGCTTTCGCTTTGAAGGGCACTATTTTGTGGACCGTTGTTTGCCTATGGGTTGTGCGGTATCTTGCGCCTTCTTTGAGGCTTTCAGTTCTTTTCTCCAATGGATAGTGGAGCAGTGTACTGGAAGTGCAAGTTTGTTACACTACTTGGATGACTTTCTGTTTGTTGGGCCAAGTCAGTCGGGTGTGTGCCAGATGCAGCTTAAGAGTTTTTTGCAAGTGGCACATAGGTTGGGAGTGCCTATAGCTCACGATAAGATGGAAGGTCCCGTGATGCAACTCACTTTCCTGGGCATTGAATTGGATTCTGTGGCAATGGTGTCGCGTTTGCCTGCTGACAAAGTGGATAAGTTAAGAGGGTTGGTACAGTTGGTGTGCGGGGCGAAGAATGTGACATTGCATCAGATGCAGTCGTTAATTGGGTTGCTTAATTTCGCTTGTCAGGTGATTCCTATAGGTCGGGCCTTTATTCGTAGGTTGTCCTCGGTTACCGTTGGGGTGCGAGCAGGTCATCATTTTATTAGAGTAACTCGCTAGGTGAAGGATGAGTTAGGAGTGTGGGAAGCCTTTTTGGAGTCTTTTAATGGAGTTTGTATCATGCAGGATGAAGAGGTCACGAACCAAGCATTAGAGCTTTTTTCAGATGCTGCGGGATCTTGTGGTTTTGGGGTATATTTCCAGGGACAGTGGTGCACAGAGCCGTGGCCAGTATCATGGGTGGAGGCTGGCCTTACTAAGAACATAACATTTTTGGAACTGTTTCCCATAGTGGTAGTGTTAGTTATATGGGGTGAGAGACTCGCAAATAAACGTGTTGTGTTTTGGTGCAACAACCTGGGAGTTGATCAGGTTATTAATAGACAGTCGGCCAAATGCAACATGGTGTCTGTTTTACTGCGTGAACTTGTTTTCTGCTGTTTGTCCTGGAATGTTCATGTAACGGCAAGGCATGTTCCAGGAATGAGAAATTTGATTGCTGATGCGCTTTCTTGTTTTAAGTGGTAGGTCTTCAGAGAGCTGGCGCCTCAGGCGGAGTTGGAGGGAGTGCTTTTCCCGGAGCATCTGTGGACACTTGGCCTGCAGCAGCGTGGTCGTTGATTCAGAAATCAATGGCCCCGGATACTTGGGCATCGTATGCAGGGGGATGCGGTGTGGTGATGCGATATTTATTGGCAGCAGGATGGTGGGGTGGCCCAGTAGATGATGTTGGCATGGTGCAATTTATTTTGTGGGTGAATGAAAATGGGTATTCATTGGCATCAGTGAGTTCCCAGATAGCAGAGTTCACATTCTTTCAGAAGTTACGGGGCTGGGGCAACCCTGTATTAAGTTTCGTGGTGAAAAGAATGTTGGGTGGTTGGGGTAGGGAGAGGAAAGGGGCGACAGATAAGCGGCTGCCCATTTGGTATGGGGATCTCATAGTGATAGTTGGGTGGTTGGAAATGGTTTGTTGGTCCCAGTATGAGGTATTACTATTTAGAACGGCATTCGTAATGGCATTTTTTGGTGCCATGAAGGTGCAGGAATTGGTGGCGAGCTCTAGGGATAATGTTCTGGGGACGGGATTATGGGCCAGTAATGTGTGGGTATACAGTGGGGCGGTTAAGTTCTGTATCCATCGTTCAAAGGTGGACCAAAGGGGGACAGGGTCACGTGATAACATTGATTCCAGCTCAAGACGTTTCAGTTTGTCCGGTGAGATCTAGGCAGGATTATGTAAAAGTGAGGCCTGCCATTCTCGGCTCTTTTTTGGTGCATGAGGATGGAGAGCCATTGACTGCTTTTCAATTTTCGACAATTTTGAAGAGGGTGGTGCAAGGTTTGGGATGGGACGACAATAGTTATACTTCCCATTCCTTCCACATAGGAGCGGCTACCTCAGCGGCAGAATTGGGGTTCTCGGAGCAAGCGATTTGAGCACTAGGCAGGTGGAGATCAAAAGCATTCTTTTCATACGTTAGGAAATAAGAGAGTGGCAGGATTGAAGCTTGCTGGATTTCATGTTTTTTTTCTTGTCTTGCAGAATCGTGGGGGGTCCCTTGCATACGGGAATGTGCCTGGGTCGTGGGCCATTCTTTTGTTCATTGGGCTCAACGGAGGACAGCAAAGCAACTTTACAGGGAGATCTGACACTGGATGACAGAGGATGGACAATCAAGTGGTTCAGCATTCGGGGAATGAAATGGTCCAAATTGATATCCTTCCTGCAAGAGCTGGTCGGGGAGTGGGGTTGTCCACAACTTTTACTTATTCATTTGGGGGGCAATTATATTGGGAGTTGTTCATGCCAGGAGTTAGTGGCTAGGATAAGAAAAGATTTTGTGTCCATATTAAATGGGATGCCTTATACTCGGGTAGGGTGGTCAGATATTATAGTTAGGTTATGCTATAAAAGCAATCCATTATGGAAAAGGGGGGTTACAAAATTAAACAGGCAGATTGGTAAATGGGTGTTGCGGCAAGTGGGTTTCTGGGTGCGGCACGACTGGTCTTGGGAGGGGTTAACAGGTCTTTTTCGGAATGATGGGATGCATCTTTCTGATGTGGGCATAGATTTGTTCAATAATGCCTTGCAGGAGGGATTTGAGCAGTGGATTTCGTAAGTCCAAGCGGATCACAGTTGGGGGGAACAAGGTCACCAAAGTTGCCTTTGTTTAGTGTCGGTAAACCTGAGCCCAATGTTGTTAAGTGTTATTTATTTACTGTAAAGGGGCATTCGGAGGGGGGGGGGATCTTGTGTAGTTTGGGGGGCTGCTACACGAGTTGGTCAATGAGCAAGAGGGGGGCCGATGCTCAAGGCCGTGTGCTTACCCTCGCTGGGAAGAGGCGGGGTAAGACGAGAGATGGACACTGATTAGCCCTACCACTGGGGCATGGTGGGGGGCTCTTGGTGTTGAAAGGGGGGGGCAAAGGGGGGGGGTTGTTTGATTGTATGTTAAAGTTTCAGGCTTGGGTTCAGGTCATAAATAAACTGCGGCCTTTTTGTTAACCAAAGAAAGTTGTACTGTTGTTTGTAAGGGGTGGGGGGGGGGGGAGTTCTCAGGGAGTGGGAAGAGCGTCTCATCTCTCTATGTTATTAGCAATAGTTGAGACAGGCAATAAAGAATTTAAATAATAATTATTAAATGTTTTTTTGGTAAAATCCTGGGCCCGATATTTGGAGGTGGCCAGATAAAAAATAATTAGCCGGATAGAACTTATTTGGCTAAGTTATGATGTATGTTCAGCGGCACGGCTAAGCCACTGAATATATACGTATAACTAAGCACTTAACCAGATAAGTTATAACCGGCTAAGTCTAGGCTTCCTATCAGGCGTGTCTAAGTCAGTTGTATAACTTATGCAGCTAACTCCGAATATCGCTAGTTAGTCGGATAAGTTAGGCGGCTAACTTGCTCCGCTCCGATCTGTCCACTACACACCCACAACGTCTGTGGTTAACCTTTTAGTCATATAAGTCACTTATATGGCTAAGTGACAGCCAATAAACGAAGGCGCATATTCAGCAGCTGCTACTTAGTTGCATAAGTCCTGCTTATCTGGCTAAATGGTGCTGAACGTGCTTTGAATATCGACCTCACTACATTTATTTTTTTGCAAATAATTTGAATGTGACAAGGCTTTGTCATATGTGTACAATTGAACTGGAGCTCGACACACCCAAAATTGGGACTTAGGAAAATTTATGGCTGAAGAATATTCAGTGGATGAAAAATATTCAGTGGAAGAAAAATAATCACATTCTATGCTTAAAAAAATCCTGAATACAAAGAGACTTGGAAATGTTAAGAAATCACCCTTTGCATAGCATTTCAGGCTGGCTCTCACTCACCTTCACACAGTGTTATTATTCTTCAATCAACGTGCATGAATCTCTTTCTTCCTTCCAAAACCCATCTCCTCTGTCAGTAGTGTAGCCATGGATGGACCTGGGTTGACCATGGCCCACCCACTTTTCACTCAGGCCCACCCAATTGTTGTGCACATTGGCATGTTTCTCTGCGGGGCCAATAGCAAGCAACAGCGCAGCTATTCACTGTTAGAGAATACTACAGCACCGGCACTCAGCCGCAGCAAAGTAAGGATTCCACAGTGGCAGGAAAATTAGCATGGGAACCAGCTGGGAAGGAAGCTCAACCTGAGCCAAAAAAAACAAAACCAGAAGAGTCTATGCAGTGGTGGGAAGATTGCCAGTGGCAGTGAAAAAGTCATCAGGTGCAGGCTGAAGTTCTCGCGGCAGTGCTCCGCCCGAGAAGAGTCTGCAGCTGCGAGAAGGCAGGAGCAACAGATGTGCGAGGGAGTGAGGATCAGCATCAGGCCCAGCTCAGCAAGCGGAGGATGAAAGCTGAGCAACAGTCAGAGGCACAGACATGGCAACGGTTGCGAGCACTGCTGATGTCCGCTGTGCAGATGTAGTTTCTTTGCCGCTGAGTGTGAGGCAGCTGGGAATAAGGCTGGGAGGGGGCTTGGGAGATGAGTGTGAGGTGGCTGGGAATGGGACTGAGGGTGGGGGGTGAATGTGATGGGGTTAGGTTTGAGGCTGGAGGGCAAGAGTGTGAGATGACTGGGGATGGAGCTGGGGGGGCTGAATGGCTGGGGGAAAGAGTGTGATAGGCTGGGGGGGGGCATGATTGTGAGGCAACTGAGGATGGGGTGACTCAAGCAGCTGAGGATGGGGTTGGGGGTCGAAAGATAGGAGGCTGTTGGGGCTAGGAGTCTGGAGGTGGTGAGGGTGAGGTTATTGGAGATGGAGATAGGAATCTGGGGGGCGAGAGTGAAAGTGTTTGAGGCAGGGAGATGGTATAGGGGATGAGAGTCTCACCCTCCATGCCCCTCCCTGTCTCCAGCAGTCTCTCAAGTCTCTACTGTCAACCTTCTCACAAAGTTTGCCCTCAATCTCTCTCTCTCTCTCATCTTGGGAAGGAGAGGCACTGAGAGAGACATTCCTGGGGACAAGGATTGAGACCTGAGAGAGAGTTTGATTCAAGAAACTTGACTGGCATGACAGTTTGTTCATACATTGCCAAAGTGCTACCAAGGGCTACCAAAATGATAAGGGGAATGGACAGCTCCCCTATGAGGAAAGATTAAAGAGGTTAGGACTTTTCAGCTTGGAGAAGAGATGGCTGAGGGGGGATATGATAGAGGTGTTTAAAATCATGAGAGGTCTAGAACGGGTAGATGTGAATCGGTTATTTACTCTTTCGGATAGTAGAAAGACTAGGGGGCACTCCATGAAGTTAGCATGGGGCACATTTAAAACTAATCGGAGAAAGTTCTTTTTTACTCAACGCACAATTAAACTCTGGAATTTGTTGCCAGAGGATGTGGTCAATGCAGTTAGTATAGCTGGGTTTAAAAAAGGATTGGATAAGTTCTTGGAGGAGAAGTCCATTACCTGCTATTAAGTTCACTTAGGGGCGGATTTTCAGAGCCCTGCTCGCGTAAATCCGCCCAAAACCGGGCGGATTTACGCAAGCAGGGCCCTGCGCGCCGGTAGGCCTATTTTACATAGGCCTACCGGCGCGCGCAGAGCCCCGGGACTCGCGTAAGTCCCGGGGTTTTCGGAGGGGGCGTGTCGGGGGCGGGCCCGAACTGCGTGGCATTTTCGGGGCGTGTTGGGAGCGTTCCGGGGGCGGGCCCGGGGGCGTGGCCGCGCCCTCCAGACCCGCCCCCAGGTCGCGTCCCGGCGCGCAGGAGGCCCGCTGACGCGCGGGGATTTACGCCTCCCTCTGGGAGGCGTAAATCCCCCGACAAAGGTAAGGGGGGGTTTAGACAGGGCCGGGCGGGTGGGTTAGGTAGGGGAAGGGAGGGGAAGGTGAGGGGAGGGCAAAGGAAAGTTCCCTCCGAGGCCGCTCCGATTTCGGAGCGGCCTCGGAGGGAACGGGGGTAGGCTGCGTGGCTCGGCGCGCGCCGGCTATACAAAATCCATAGCCTTGCGCGCGCCGATCCAGGTTTTTAGCAGATACGCGCGGCTCCGCGCGTATCTACTAAAATCCAGCGTACTTTTGTTTGCGCCTGGAGCGCAAACAAAAGTAGGCTATTCGCGCTCCTTTTAAAATCTGCCCCTTAGAGAATAGCCACTGCCATTAGCAATGGTAACATGGAATAGACTTAGTTTTTGGGTACTTGTCAGGTTCTTATGGCCTGGATTGGCCTCTGTTGGAAACAGGATGCTGGGCTTGATAGATCCTTGGTCTGACCCAGTATGGCATTTTCTTATGTTCTTATGTTCTTAAATAACTGGAATATTTGTGACAAAAATTACATAAAATAGTAATAACAGTATAATAAAATTACAGGTTAAAGAAAGGACAATAATGAGAACAATTTCCAAATTCTGATGCTGGTCCATATTGCATCTTACCAGATCACATTTATGGCCTAGTTGCAGAATTCAGCATATGTTGCTTTAATTGCTGTTTCTCCTCGTTTTATTTTGTAGTAAAGAATAGATGCACTTTTTTTTTTTAATTCTTTATTTTCAACTTTTTGAAATTTACCCAAGATCACACTTGTACAGAAAATAAGTTGTTGTCTTCATAAAAAATAATAAACAGGAAAAAGAAAAAATTATTAATACATTTAACTTCAATGTATCCAACAACTAAATTATAAGAACTTGAACTGGGGGGGGGGGGCAGAAAGAGCGTCAAATAAAGGTAATTCAATTGCTTAACAGAATCGCTGCCCACCAGTGCTAAAGCCATATTTTACAATGCTGAAGGGGCAACAGGAGCTTCCCGACGGGGTGATTACAAGAAGGCTCTGAGCTGGTCTGGTTCTAAATATACATATTGTAGATTCCTATATCTTATACAACATTTTGCTGGATATCATAATAAAAAGCTAGCACCTAACTGAATAACCTCAGGTCTCATAGAGAGGAATTCTTTACGTCTCATCTGGGTTGCTTTTATAACATCAGGGTAAATCCAAATAGGATGACCAAAAAAGGATACCTGTCTATTTCTTAGGAATAATTTTAGTATAGAATTTCTTTCAGAAAGAAAAGCAAATGAAATAAGCATAGGCTTCCTTAAACTGATCTTTGAGTCCAGTGAGGTTTCCAAAAAATTAGTTAAGTCCAAATTCTCCACTTGAGGCCCAGCTATGGCTTGCTCTGGTCTTGGATCTTTTTGCTGTAAATAATAAGCCTTTACAATTACTGGTGTTGCAGCTTCTGGGATCTTCAAGACTCGGTTCATATAGATCTTAAACATATCCAAGGGGGAAGTTAGTTGTTGTACCGGAAAATTCACTACTCTCAAATTGTGAGCTCTCAATGAATTCTCTATTCCCTCCAGTCTTTTACCCGTTATTTTTTCAGAAATTATTAACTTTTGTTGAACTTTCTCCATTAAGTCCACTCTTTTTTCCAAACTATCCATCTTTTCATTAAATGTCATTATTAATTTATTATTAGCTATTGTTTGCTCTCTGGTGTCTAGTGTTATTTGAGAGAGGGATTTAATAGATTGTTCTATGGATTTTAAAGCAGTCCAGATCCCATCTAGTGTATTCATTGTTGCTGAATTAATCCCAATCCCGGCTGACTTAGCCCTCAAGCGATTTTCTCCCTCCTCCATGTTACCTTGTTCGCGCCACACGGTGCCTTGCAGAGTGGAGATTAACTCTCCCTGATGTTTCAGTTCCGTCGAGCTTAGGGCAGCCTCCATTGAAGTTCTTCCCGAGTATGCTGTCTCCTCTCTCACTCCGGTAAACTCTCCTTCTCGTGTCGTCGTGTTTGCTTCACCCAGATACACCGCCTGGGGAGCTTCCACAGCGACCGGTCTGCTCGGCTCCATGTCGTTGTCAGTTGAAGGCGCGGGCCGCTTTGGCTCACCGGGGCTCAGGGAGATGTCAGGGGTGAGGACGCTCGCTCCAGCGTCTCTCTCCCAGTGACCAATCTCACCGGCATTGAGGCTATCGCTCCAGCAAAGAATCCGTCGATTCGGGGCTGAGAGGACTCCTGGGGGGGTAAGCTGTCATTCGCCCCCCTCAGTCTCCCCTTCCTCTTAGTATGAAGCATAATTTTTAGGAAATATAATCAAAGAAATAAGCAGCCTTTCTCCGACGTTTCTCGCTGATCTAATGGGCGGCGGCCATCTTGCCCCCCGAATAGATGCACTTTTGAAATAAAGATGGTATTGTGTTAAATTATTTTTGTTGATATATTTTTACATATTTTATGATTATTGTGCTATTCTTGTTGTAAACTGCTTTGGGTCTCCTTGGGTGAGGAAGGCGGTATATAAAAGTGAAAATTATGTTCTTCCATGAGTTTTTTCTGCTCATTATTTTGTAAGAAGTGTTTCATTTTCTCTGTCAGTTTTGGAGAATGTGCGTCTTTCATATCTTTGTAGTTTTCACACTGCAAGAGGAAATTAATCTTTTTCTCCAGTGTTGCACTGGATGTAGATTCTGGCTTTTGGGGGTTTCCAGTTCAGCTTTTGTCTGTATATTTCTATTTCTAATTTGTAGTCCCTCGTTCTGTATTTGGTAAGGCTCTATCTGTGGTTTGCATTTGTGACCAAGGTTAGATAATCTGCTAGCATGTTGTTTCTGTTTAGGGATCTGTAGCAATCTACACTACAGATCCTGTTTTCCAATCTACACTTCCTAGTGTACTGTGTACTGTGTTCTAGGTCAGTAGTTCTCAACCTTTCATGATTATTGTACCCTTTTCAAAAGTTTTAGATGTCTTGTGTACCCCCTAGGGTCACAAAAAAGTTTAAATTCATAGCAAACACTATAACTTCTATTGAAAAAGGTGAGTTAAGCATTAACACACCAAAACTGCACACTATTTAGAGCAGGCCACATTATTTTCATTGGGGCCCATTTACTAATAAAGTGTGTTTTGATATGTTAACACAACACACCCTTTTTGAAGAGGGGCCTATATTTTACACTACAGGATATGTAGGCCTGTTTTTCCATTGACATTTAACTGCCAAATAGTGTAATACAACAATGCACCCAAATGCTGATGCTGCTCAATTCAAATCAAGCCTAGCATGAAGTGGCATCCATGCCATGTTAGCCAGTGATCCTGGGGTAGATAGAGGGCATACTTCTGGTGATGCTTTATTGTCTCCTCCTGATAAAATGTAAGGAATCACCAGAGGGAGCTCATTTCCATCCATCTTTCTTCTCCAACTAACTGCCTTTATTACCAATGCTTTAACTTGTATTTCTCTCCCATCTCTCGCCGTTCATCTATCTACTTTCCACTCTTCCACTTCCTTGTCTCTTGCTCCTTTCATCCCTTTGAGTTTTCTGTCTCCCCAGTTTTGCTCTCTCTCCCCTGGCAACAGAGAAGTAGCAGCAAAACAACCACCACCAAGTGGCAGGACTCAGGAGAGTAACTACCATGGCAAAGACCTGTATGCCTTGCCTAGTGCCCACCCATGTTATCCTTGGGCCCAGCCAAAAAAATCAGTATTGGCTATACTACTACCCCTGATTGTATCATGTACATATAGAATGGGGAGAAGAGATCACACTGGGTATGTTCAAGCTTCAATGTCAGTACAAAGCAAGCACAAAAAAAAAAAAAATGGATGACAACATTTCAGCCCTAAACATGCACTTTCTGACAAGTTTTAATCATTTTTCAGCCTTGTAATTCCAAATGAATCGACATGAAATGGAGGCATACTCATTGAGCAAATATACGACACTTGAAATACCTTACATCCAAATTTGTCCCTTTACTAGTAGAGTTACCTTTAACTGAAATGGCTACAATGGTCTCAACAGACCTAGAGTACCATAAATTAGAGCCAGGGGTCTCAGCAGACTCTCTGTGTAGGGATGTCAATGTAAATAGGTGTGTTTAGGAAGGTGGGACACTCCCCAATGTGAAAGGTCTTAGTTGTGATAAAACTCCTGCAACCACATGATGCAGTAGGATTTCAAAATTTGGAGCTGGCGTGCCCATCTCTCCACAAAGCCCAAGGACTGCCTTCTTCCAGTGGAGGAGGAACTGAATTATTCCTGCCCAGGAAAGGTGGCTGGGGCTTGCAGACAGATGTTTTGGGTGTTTGGCTGGACTGATGACTGGAAAAGCCCCCAAAAGGAGAAACCCTAAAGGACTTGACAAGACAAACTTTTCCCCCGAGTGGGAACCCCAAGGAGATCATGGGGCCTGTGCTAGCCCATGAGCCACTTAGTGAGCCCCTATACCCGGGTCCAGATCGGGGTAGGGGCTACACATATATGGAAATGGAAAATATAAAGAAAGATGAAAAAAGACAATAAAACAACTTTAGGTACCGCCAGCTAATTTATGACTGCATTTGTAGCATACAAGAAAATAAATTTATTGGAAGAAGAAATGAATGCTGTTAGGCAGACCCACACTCATCTTCCCTAAATGGAGTGATAAAAAACCAGGCACATTTGATAAATAACCCTATTTTGTGAATATATATAATGAAACATTTGCTAAACTCTAAGTGCAATACTTTGTCCTTGCAGGCAACTAACACTGCTCTTATCAAGGATAACATGGCATTTCAGAACAAAACTGAGCTCTTGGCGAACACTAGAATGAAAAAGAACTTGCATTGTATTACTTATTATTTATTAATGATAACTGTGCCGCCAGTGGATATGTCAAAGACATATTTTTTGAAGTGTTAGAGCAGGGGTGGTCAACTCCAGTCCTCGAGAGCCACAAAGAGGTTTTCAGGATATCAACAATGAATATGCATGAGATAGATTTGCGTGTACTGCCTCCATTGTATTTATTTATTTAGAAGAGTTTATATACCGAGGTATAGCAAGCTGCCTTCACTCCGGTTTACATTTTAAACAACTGATTACAGGAGAAAAATATAACTGAGAAACAATTAACGCATAACATTTTTCTATGTACAGTCAAATTGAAAAGGGAATATATTATGAAAAAAACATCATCTGATAACAAGCATTGTACAAACAGGGACTAATTGGGTGGTACGGTATACAGACATGGATTCAGCGAGTACGGGAGCATGAGTGGCATATAAACTTGCATGCGATTTCGGGTCTCGGAGTGTAGGCGGACAGCTTAGCCAACACCAGCTGTGAATGATTGCCTGAAAAGCCAGGCCTTGAGCTCCTTTTTGAATGATTTGGAGTCACTGATTGTCTTTAGGTTGTCTGGTAGGGAATTCCATGCTGTCGGTCCCGCAATGGAGAAGGCTCTGTTCCTAGTGTTGGAGAGCTTAGTTGAAGGGAGAGGGGGTATTGCTAGGTGTAGCTTGCTGGTTGTCCTTGTTGTTCGTTGTGGTTTGTGTATCTGGATCAAGTTATCAAGAGCGTTGTTCTCTGTTCTGTAGATGGCATTGTGTAGGATAGTTAAAGTCTTGAACTTGATTCTTTGTTCGACTGGAAGCCAGTGTAGACTACTCAGAACCGGGGAGATGTGGTCCGTTTTTTTCTTGCCGGTTAGGACCCTGGCTGCAGCATTCTGCAAGAGTTGAAGAGGTTTTAAGGCCGATTTGGGAAGACCCATCAGGAGCGAGTTACAGTAATCGATACTGTTGAAGATAAGAGATTGTAGGACGGTTCTGAATTCTTGTTGGTGTAGGAGCAGTTTTAGGTGTTTCAGTGTGTGTAATTTGTAAAATCCTTCTATGCATGAGATAGATTTGTATGCAAATCTATCTCATGCATATTCATTGTGAATATCCTGAAAACCTGGCCTGTTTGTGGCTCTTGAGGACCAGAGTTGGCCTGTGTTAGAGTATCCTGGAGAAGCTTTTTCATCAATCTCTAAGCATTGCTATCTCCCTCTGTACAAGAGAAATACTAATTTGGAAGAGGGGGCCTGAGATTATGGTCTTAATGTGGGCAGTTTGGATCTGATTGCAATGTTAGAGTCTTCAGCAACGATCTTGAGAACCACTCTTCTTGTTGTCATTTGGTTTGGAGCCAGATAGGAATTGGGCATTATGGTCTTTTCTCCATAATAAATCCTTTTTTGTTTTATGCTAAAAAAAAATCAGCATTTATTCTGATTTGTATACAGCGACACAAGACAGCTTTGCTCAATGAATAATAGCTTACTCGAAGTCCCTTCTGTTCAAACCGCCAGGTTGGATCTCACCAGACACCACGCTTTTTTAGTGGCAGGGTCCATCCTACGGAAGGAACTCAATCTCAGATCACCTTAGGCTTCTAATGAATACTAGAGATTTTAAGAAAAATCTAAAAACATATTTACCGTATCATTGCTTATAAGCAGGCTTCAGCAGACTAAATTCTACCTGGCCTTGTTTGTGCTACCGTGCCTTTTCCATCCGCTCCTTACCCCATCATCACTATGCTTTTCCCCTTTATTTTTAATGTGCGTTTTTGTTTTATTTACTTTTATGCATGATTTTTGTTCTATTTTTAATGTGTGATTCTGTTTTATTTATTTTAATATATGATTTTAGATTGGTTAAGCTTTATATGAAAGTTTCTTTGTGAACCGCTTCGATCTACCCACATTGCTTAAGCGGGACACAAAAATATTGTAAATAAATAAATAAGAGCAACATAGTGCTTATAAACCTTGAGGATAGATATTTTCATGAAATTCTCAACTAAATATAGGGGTAAATTTTCATACCTACCCGGCGCGCATACATGTACACCCGATTTTATAACATGCGCACACAGGCATGTGCATTTTATAATATCGCAAGTCGGCGCATGCAAGGAGGTGCACACTAGTGCATCTTGCGTGTGCCGGCGCCCACGGCCTCTCCCCAGTCCCTCCCCCTAAACTAACCTTCCCACCCCTTCCCCTAACCTTTCCCCCCCAGCCCTATTCTAACCCACCCCCGACCTCTGTCACCTTTTGTGCCTGCCTCTGGCCCTGCCCCGGATTGCGATGCATCCTGGGGCTTTACGCGCATAGCCGGGCCTTTATAAAATAGGCCCGGGGCGCGTAACCCCGCCCCCCCACGCGCGTAAGGCTTTTAAAATCCGGCCCTTATTGTTTCTTTTATGAACCTGAACATTTGATGGAGCTATGGAATAGAGAGAAGCTGGTACCAACAATCCATCTTAGCTCGCTGGTTGGGGGATATGAATGTGTCAATGTGCATATTAGGTGGAATAGGAATTTTCACATCTGCTACATATTTGTTAATTTCATTTATATTAGGATATTTCCTTAACTTCTTCCCAAGACTTCTGGGGATATTAAAAAATGGTTTGTCTCCTTTATTATTTGTTTTTCAGTAAGTGGTTGTGATTAACATTCTCATTGTATTTCCTTCTCAACATTTATAATATTTGATATAATTTTGTGAAAACTGCATAAATAAAAAACAAACAAACATTTGCATGTACTAGGTTTTCAATGTATGTAAATTTCACATGTTCAGTATATTCATTACATTAAGGACATATTGAAAACCAGATTTTTTTTTTTTTTTGGAAGGTGAGGACCAGTTTGAGGATCTTGATCTAAATTTTAAAAATGTATAGCCAATACATGACTGTATAAAGATATGCAAGATATTTCATGCTCTGAACTACTATTCCTTTTCTTAGAGAAGCAGATGTAATTATATATGCATGGAATCATCATAGTCACTGACATTTGAATAATGCCTATTTTAAACCTGTTCTTATCTAGGTATGAATTTACAACATCACAGTTCATTTCAAGAACCACTAGAGCCCTGGCAGCCATCACTTCCTGCCGCAGAAGAACCTCATATCTCTCCAGGGGACATTAGGACATGCAGGAGCCTTGATGGTAGGGGCAATAGCTAATGAAATAAACAGCTCACAAGTGGTTGATAGAACCCCACCGAAGAGAAATAACACCAATCTTTGGAATATAATACTTATTCGGGAGTTCAGCTCTGTTCTTTTTTACATTTGCCTTTCTACAGTATAAGGTAATGAATCTCATAATGTAAAATATCAAATGTAAGCTAAGAAGCCCATATGGAATTGAATAATATACTGTATTTATACTTATATAATGAGCACGAGATGGATATAGGTTGCTGGATTTTTGTCAGATTATATCATGCACTTTGTTTAAATGTACATTTTGTAAAAATCATTTATTTCTATAACACACTGATGTTAATGTTGGCGGCTCAGATAGGCATGGAGTAGTTGATTCTGTCATGCCAGACTGCAATGTGGTTGAGGAAAGAATTCCTCTTATATTCTAAATGTTTCCTGTACTCCTCAATCAATCCTCAGTCCCTATCCATTCCATATCCTTCACCTTTATTTGTTCTGCAGGCAAGAGATAAGGGGCTTAGGGATATGGGGGTCAAAGGAGCACACCCAAGCTACACAGCCATTTCAGTAGGAGGAACTGAAGCCTCTACCTAACCAGGTTATTTGGAAGGAACACCAGTTTCCTTATTAACTCGATATTCTTCTGCACCGTATTGCCAGAGATAGCCCAAAAGGGGAAGGAGAGAGCCAAGGATGGTTATTGTGAGAGAAAGTCAATGATTGCATTATTCAGAAACCGTTGGAACTTTGAAAAGAGACATGAAGGACATTGTGTACATCATCAGGCCAATAAGCGGAACTTACATGTACTCTGGTGACCTCGCGACAGAATCTGCAAGCTCAATAACCAGCTTAGCCGTGTTCTCCCCATTCCCAAATTACAGTTCGTATGTCTGCCATGTGTGACATGGAGTAATTGCATACAATTGTTATTCTCTCACTCAGGAAAATATTCACTCTCAGAAACAGTGCAGTCTTGCTACTGACACCCCACTCAGATGCCTTGGGATTAGGAGGAGTTGCTTCAGAGGCGCACCGCTCAGTGGGGCCGATGCAATACAGTGCGCTCAACCGAGTGCACTGTTTAACCTGCAGTTGGATGCTGGTTGTGTAAGGGGATTAGTGCCTCCACAACGTGCCGCAGTGAAACTAATAGGACTCATCAGATGCAAATGCATGTTGATGAGGCTATTAGTTACTCCCCCAAAATTAAAAAAAAAAAAATAGTGCATCCAATGCGCACATTTCTGAGCACTCCCCAACATTGTACAGAAAAGCAGAAAATTCTGCTTTTCTGTACATCCTCCGATCGTTGCGATATTAAGTAGAAGGAATGAAAGATTAAAAAAAAAAAAAAAAAAAAAAAAGGTTTTAAAAAAAGTGCCGGCGGTCAGGTTCGGGTTAACCAGCATCTGTTTTCCGAACCCCTGGCTGTACACCAATTTAGAAAACAGACGCCGATAAATACTCAGTGCCGGCTTTCTGCGCGTTTTAATTGCATCGGTCCCAGTATTTGAATTCTTCTTCGGCCTCCTTGATTTTCTGGGTCCTCGTCAGCTTCTTGGTCACAAATTTCCAACCTTTGCCTCTCTAAGACTTAAGGATTTCAGAGGAGTGTCAGTGCTGGATGAAGGAGGCAAGGCCCCTTGATCTAGAAGCCTGTCACTTCCCCCTCATACTCGTGCTTGTCACCTTGCATCCTGGTGTCCCTCTTCTTTCTTCCCTTCTACTTTCTATGCTGTGACCTTCTGACACTGTTTTACATATCAGTTTGTAATATCTGGACATTTCCCTAGGGAAAGCATCACTAATATTAAGACATACTGTATAAAAGAGAATTCACATATATTTGGCTGCGCCATGCTGGGGAGGTAGGTCTGAGTGAAGCCGAGGATGTTAGTAGCATGTTCATGGTGGTCCTTTTACCTTCCCAGCACAAAATATCTTTCTCAAGGCCATGCCGAGTAATTTTGGGGGAGGCCTGAATATTTTCATGACAGTTGAAATATAGCAAAACTCCAATATCTTCTGCTGCTGGCCTGCCAGAGGCCAAAAAGAATGGTGAACAGGAGCCTTTAGGAGGTGTATGTTTCACAGCAGCATGATGGAGGAGCATTCATATCCTGCTGTATCACTGGATTTTGTGTGCTCTGTGCGTACTCCATATACTTTTCATTGCCTGTGCAAAAGTTTACCAAAATACACTCCTTAATACTGACAAACTAAAAATAGATCTGTTTTTAAAAACAAAGAATCATATGCAACAGTACCGAAGCTGTAAATCTAATTCTCACACTCGGATCCCAGTTTTTAAATGACTTTATTGCAAACAAATTTTGGATGAGGAGGGGGGGTCAAGCAGTGAAAATTTGAAAATTACTTTTACAAAAAAAACCCCAAACAAACAGTTCTGCCCTATTTTTTTAAAGTCTTGTCCAACTGCTTCCTTCTCTGAAGTGGAATGCCATTGTATTTATGTAAGGTACATATTTTCCTGCCATTTCCAGCTGCATTACATAACGGCAATAAAACCTCATATAATTATACTTCTTTTACAAGTACCTGTTATGTGATCCAAATGTCTGCTAAAAGAAAAACTATAATATAATGTTTCTTCATTTTAAATTACAACAAATAATAGAAAGCTGAAGGCAGCAGTCTTTGCCTCAGAAGCTGAAAAATGGAGCTGACGAAAGACATGAGACACCAAATTTTTAGGTAGATAAACACACTTTATTTTAAAATTATGTTTAAAGAAACTGGCAAAGTGGCAGCTGGCTGGATTTACAGTCAGATCCAACCTGCATGGAAATAAATTGGTTTTATATGAATACATGACACAGAAGGAAGGGAAACAGAGAAAGCTGAATCTTGGTATAGCAAAACCAGGAAGAGGCATGGGGGAGTTTCTCTGAGTCAAGTTGTTTGCACCCATTCTGCATTATATTTATGAGATGTATTCCTGTCCTCCGGGAAAGCAGTCCTAATCTGATTGCTCTGGTTCTTACAGTGTATCCTGTCCTAAATGTGTCACCCTATTACCAATGAAGAAAAATGGAAATCTAATACATCCTAATGTGTAAGTATATACATACATACATTCATATATACACACATCGCATTTTATTTGCACATTATAGGTAACCCCATATGAATTATATGCACTGCAAGAAATTACATTTGTAGCTGTAGCTATAATGGCAATTTTTTTTAAACCGCACATGCACAGCTCTAAGACACAGCATCCGTCGAGTAAATTCATAAAGTGGCAATTATGTGCAGGGGTTAAAAAACACTACACAGGTACAGATCCTATGGCAATTACAAATGTTACTGAAATAAAAGCCAGAAACAGGAAGCCAAAAAACAGGTCCCTAAGGCAGGCATCTGTCTTAAATGATATCATCTGTCAAGTTTCCAGCATCTTGTGCTTGTGAACACAAAAAGAAGTTCTGTATTTTACTAAGGACGCTACATACTCATTAGCTGAAATGTTCCTGCAATATATAACACAGAATTTTCATTTAATAAGACGCAGCTACAGTACTTGCCTTTGTGGTGTGCAGAAAATAAATACTGGGCATAGCAATTACAATAATTATTGCCCCAGTTTGATGACTATTTTTACACTACACAGTTCATATGTATTTTTTTTAAAACTGTTCATATAAGACCAAATGTAGATATAAAGACCATGAAATTCAATCTGAAAAGAATTTTACAAAAGTGTCTAAGAATGAAATGTCATCTAGTCGAAATTTCCATATGGGAAATAGAATTCCTAGAGTTAAGAAATGGTATCTCTGCTTTACCAGTTCTATATATCTCTATAGTTCTCATATCTATGTATATCTGTGTCTGTCCATATATACACACCCCATATACAGATACACAAAAATATGAACACACAAATATGAAACAAATTAATGCATATGCTGCATCTTTCCATGTGAGGGTTTTCATACTGGAAAGTAAGAAATATCATTTTTGTTAATTATTGGAATTCTTTCTGGGCACACATGAAGTCTGGTAAAAAGAAATGCCATGCAATTTTTCCCCTACACTGCCCTGTCAGTGACCTCCAGCCCAGGGTGGTGGGAAGGCCACTCTCAGCAAAATTGAGAAGTAATTCATCCACCACGATTGCTCAGTCCTGGGCCCCTCTGAAACGCAGACAGACAATTGCCCTGAATTATGGATAACAGTTTTGTGATGTGTACCACGGTTCACTAAGAAAGGTGCTGAGACCATGAAACTCGTTTCACTTAACATAACAGTATGGACTTGAACCCTGACCCCCAGAAGAGAGAGGTCACTGCTGAAATCCAACCTTCCATTTGCAAAGCATTTTTTTTAACACTTCAAAACAAGGCTAAGTGCCCTTCCTACTTTTTCTCGAAGTAATTTAAACAACAACAAAAATACACACAGGGTAGGATTTACAAACTTTTTTTTTCACTTTTTAAAATAAATGAATTAAAAGCTGGGGCAAATTAGCATAAGATTTCTTCCATAAAAAAATTTAAACATTTCACCTCAAAACAATAAATTTCTATACTGTAGCTTAAGGGATCCATCAGTAAAAATGTTAGTCTTTCATCTTTATTACCCTACCATTAAAATGAAAGAACCCAGGACTGACTTCACTGAGACGAAGCAATTTAGCTAGCAATAGCCGTACTACTCAAGTCTTTATGAAGGGAGAAAGGTGCATTATTGCTTTTATTTCACAAATCTATCTACATAAGGAACAACTAAATGTTTCACACACACACACACACACACACACACACACACTGTGTTCAATTTAATAATAATCTTTGATTAGATTATTCTATTGCAATATGTTGCCATTACCAGTCGTTTTTCCTCTTAAGCATTAGCTGTCATTAAAAATCAAAACAAAACACAACAAAAAAGCCCTACAGTCTAGCTGCTGTGTGCACCAATCTAGACAGAACAAGGCACGGACTGTTAAAAGAAGTCGCTTTCTGTTTTGCTATGGCTCTTAGAATCTAGAAGGCACAGATTAATATTGGACGGGGCTCCCTTGTAACACTGCACCAGTAAACCCCTTTGCTATACTGAGGACACAAAGAGCCTCACTTCAGGCTGCTCCTCTTCTTCATAACTCAAGAAGTGTCACGGTGGCAATAGCCTCTAGTGCTATTTGTCTTTAGTGCAGTTGTGACACTTCGGCATGATCCATAATTTGGCAGCTATTTACCGTGACATTTCCCTTCAGTGCAGCCATAACATTCAGCGAGGCCATTATTTGGTTCCATTTACCATATAAATTGTATTGTTGTGCATGCATGCTAGCAGCTACATTAGGTACCTGCAAATGAGTAAATCTTGTAAAATAGATACCAACAGCCAGCCATGCAGCAGCGGAATTTCTGTACTCCTCCAGCTGACTAAAGGAAGAAAAATATAACATCTTTCCAGGAACCGCTACAAACTTTTCCCTGAGCAACTGTAATTATGGTCATATTTACACTGGATGCAGCTCTGATACGAGCCCATGGCTCTGCTTTCAAATAAAATACAAGAAAGACATAGAGACAGAAAGAGAAAATACCCTGGTAGGAATCTAGCTTAATAATTGTAAAATATATTTGTAAATCCCAGCCCACACAATTAAATACGAAGCACATTTGAGACTGGATGCGCTGAGCTTTGCAGGCAGTTTCTACAGATATGTGCACAATGCAGAAGAGAAAGCACAGAACCAGCCCTGGATGCCATTTCTGCTATTCTTGCCGGAGTAGGAAGGGGTTGGTGGGGAAGAGGGAATTCTGTGACTTAACTTTTTGCTTTAGCATTTCATTTAGGGCCTGATTTACTAGGACTTCCCCCCCCCCTTCCCCCCCTATTTTGTTTTAATGGGGCAAATAAACTTAAGTAAATCAGTCCTGAAAGGCACAAAAAGGATACAAGCACCGTCCTTACTACTAGTACTGAAATGTCTCTTTGCAGATACTGTATAAAAAACTCTCTTCACAAGTAGAATAAAAAGTATAATAAATGCACAACTATTATTAAGCTTATTTAAGTCCCCCCATTATATCTGCTTTAGTATACATGTTCAGAAACTCATAGGTTAAACAGTTTGGGATTTTTATTTGGGGAGAAGGGGCCCATATTCAATATTTCCCATATCTCCTCATTATTTCAACTCTCATTGTGCATACTGCACTGTGCGTGTCTGCTTTAGCTGCCGTTCAGGATGCTACTGTGTTGTTTACTGTAAAACTGACTATTGCAGTCAGTTGGAAAAGCCCGTGCATGTCTTTCTTTTTTAATAAGGCTTTACCATTTATAACGTATTTTGAATTTCTGACCGGGCCAAATATGGAAATCAAGATATTTAGATGCGCTTCCAAAATACCTGTACCTAATGGGGGATCACTCTTTTCCATAACATGACAAACCCAACAGGATTCCTTCTTCCAAAATAACAGCAATAACTGTTGTTCCTGAGTTGCATTACAAATCTGTATTTTTCCATAAAAATTATTATAGAGGACGTAACAATTTTTTTTAAAACAAGTTTCTATTTACTTATGGAACACAGAATATGCAGCACATTTTGAAAAGAGAAATAAAATCATATTAAACAAAAGGACTAGTATATTAGATTCTGATTTAAATTGCCCACCCTAATTTTACTTGCTGATTACTAACCCAAGTACAACTGACAATAAGATAATCACAGAATCAAACAACAAGAAACCTTGAGCACTACCACTGGATAAGTAATTTTTTTTTTAACAATCAAAACTTTATATTAACACTCAAAAACTGATCCTGTCATTACCAAGAAAAACAAGGGAAAACTGATTAGTAATTCTGTGGTAGAAAGTGCGTATTGTCTTTCTAATTTGACTTATATTATTGTTCTGTATTTACAGCTTACTAATGACAGGGTGCGATAATTCAACTACAATCTTCCCAATATTTTTTCCAATGTACATATAATCGACAGCACGGAATACAGACTCCAAGCCAATGAACCTGCCCTCTGGAGACTTGTCTCCGAGGTCCACCTCACACATCAGTTCTCCATTGCTATGCATCTTTAGCAAAGTCATCATGGCCTCCTGGTACTGAGAAAGGTAATGATTCAGGAAGAATCCTCGAATGCTGGCAGATTTCTTCAACAGGACTGCTGGCAAGGCCCCTGCATTTACTGGTAAAAGTCCACTAGCCGTTTGGTAGCCAGAGATGAAGCCAATAATTATCAGCCTTCCTTTGGTAGCCAGAGATCTTACAGCCAAGTTGAACATTTCTCCTCCAACAGATTCATACACAACATCTACACCCTGTGGGTACTCCTTCTTCAGGACTGCTGCAACATTTTCAGCTTTATAATTGATGGGAAAGTCACAGCCGATGGACTTCAGGAAACTAGCCTTCTCGTGAGAGGAGCAGGTTCCAATTACATGGCACTTTGCCTTCTTGGAAAGTTGTACCGCAAACTGTCCCGTTCCTCCAGCTGCTGCTGTCACCAGAACCTTCTCTCCTTCAGTCAAGTCTCCGAGCTCCTTCAGGCTGATGTAAGCAGTGGTGCCACTTATTAGCAGGGTGAGAAACTCAGGTTTCAGAGAGGGCACTGGAACTGCAAACTTGGCAGGCACAACTGTATATTCGGCAAAGGAGCCTGGTGCCATGTAGGCCACAACTTGGTTAACTGTGTACTTAGCACTAGCGCTCAGTCCCAGGGCTACCACTTCGCCAATACCTTCAAAGCCGACATCAAATGGGGGCTTAACTGAAGTGTCATACCGACCACAGACGTAGTTGATATCAGATGCATTAATGCCAACAAATCTAAAAGAATGAAAGAAAAGAAAAAAAAAAAAAAAAAAGAAGCAAAGCTAAATGAGGGTGTTTGGCTTTACCATATAATAACACTGTCATTTGAGAATCATTTTAGCCTGATACTATGGAGTCAGGCTGCAATAAAGTAAAGTACAGCTAGATACAAACATCAATCATTCTCCTGGAAAGAAACTCACACGTGCATTAGCAAAGCAATGACTTTAATCATAGTTTTGGGATACCTCTTTGAACAGTCTGAAAACATCTCATATCATTAAAAAAAAAAAAATCCAATACATTTTTTTTTCCATTTGAAAGCTAAAAACGAAAAAAAAAAAGAACAAAAAAAAAAACCCCCATCCCTGACATTTCTCATACTGGCAGGGGATGTAAATTATTGACTTCTTTAAAGAAGTGAAAAACTAGAATTAAACAATGTACAAAATGGATGCACATGCAGGGAGGTATTGATTATGTCTGGAAATCAGCACTTTGGATCTAATTATAAGCAAGGGTAACATTGGAGATGAGCTTAAAATCATCCACTGCCAGACTCCACGGCCCAGACTTCGCACATCTCGTCTCCTTTTAAAAATGATTTCCTAGCTGCCTATAACTCAGCGTTATCATCACGCTGAGAAAACCTTGCACAAGTTTACGACACTACAGTTACTGCCAACGAGCACTGATGGTTTTACAACCTCCTGGCCCCTAACAGGTGAAAAAGATCATCAGTACGTTTTTCAGAGAATTCAGGACTTGGAATACAAAAAGGTGGGAACCCGCTCCTACTCCAAAAAAAGCGGGAATGTGCCCTTCAATCCCCTTCACACCAGTCTAATAAAAACTATAAAAGCCTCAACCTTTACTCTCAGCTTTCTTTTCTGGCT
The DNA here is from genome assembly GCF_901001135.1 of Rhinatrema bivittatum. NCBI lineage: Eukaryota > Metazoa > Chordata > Amphibia > Gymnophiona > Rhinatrematidae > Rhinatrema > Rhinatrema bivittatum. Next base: position 542,016,092 of record NC_042616.1, on the reverse strand, counting down.
GCTTCCCCCACCCCATTCTTGTTTTAAAACTCTCTTTTTTTTTCAGTTTAGAAAATAAGAATTAAAGTGCACAATTTAGTTCCCCCTCAAAAAATGAGCTACCACACACCAACAACAACAGTGGTATACGTGAGGGAGAAATAAGAGATTGTGTGTGTGTGTGGCTATAATGCCGTGCAGAAAAAGCTCACATGGAGCAAGAAAGCCATGGGGCCATGTAGTTGCACCCTTCGGCTTCACTAGAAAATGAGAGAGAGGCACAGGCCTCGCATGAGGCCCACAAAAGTTAATTTGGCCTCTGGTATCTCTACAGGATGATTGTGTTTCTTGCAATAATGCAACAGTCTGCACATGAAATTCTGCCAAAAACACAATATAGTCCACAAAATTAGCTGCCTTATGTTATTTTTAAACCACTTAAAGTCTGAGGGTGTGTATGTGTGTGTATAGGTATCTATATTCATTTCTTTTTGCAGCTATTGTAGTCCTAGAATAACTCTGAATGAGCTGCTAGCTATATTTAAAGCAACCAACTTTAAAACGGTCTTGGCTTCATGCACAGAGGCACTAAAACGTGATTATTGCTGCTGCCCAGTATTTACCATAGCATTAGCCACAGACTAGAGAACCTGAAACACGGAGGGAAACCAACTTCCCGGTTCGATTCCCTGGCTTCTTGGTTTGATTTGCATGAAGTCTCGAGCCTCTTGTGAAAACAACGGCCAGAGCCGATGAGAGAGCTCTGCGCAAATTCTCCTTGGGGGCAGCGGAGAAATGGTTAAGGGTAAAGCCGGTGATAGCGCAGGGCCGGTTCGCGGCTGGGATCTCACACACGTGCACGGTACCCACTTCCCACTGACTTCCCGGTTCAGAGAGAGAGAGACTGCGCTCGTCCCCGCCTCTGAATCTGCAACTTCTCTCCAGTGGCCTGGACCAAAACGCCTGCTTCCAGGCATCCCCGCATTTTATCCCAGGTTTCAGAACTATTCGGCACCCTTTATGCCGGATGCGTAAGCAATCGAGATAAGGGGGACGTCAGTGCCAAGACCCAGAGGCCAGGCCCCCTGTCACAGGCCTGCAGCGGGGAAAGTGGCAGCGCGCGGGGCGCCTCCAGCCCCACCCGCCTTCTCCTCTCGCCAGAGGCTCCAGCGGCGGCGGGAAGTTAAAGCGGCGGGTTCAGGAGGCCGAAGGGCGCAGCATGGCTGGGGGGAGGGGGGGGGGGAGGACATGGATCAAGGTGCGCCAGGCACCGCCACAAGCTCCGGCAGCCACTGTCTCGGCAGCAGGGTGGCTACTTGGCCACTGACACCTTGGCGGGTCCTGCAGCAGAAGCCTGGCATTGGGCACTACTAAATCCACCTCAGCAGATCCCTCACCCTGGCACTGCCCCCCTGCCCCCTAACGCATCTACCCCAGCAGATCGCCAAATCAGATGCACCATCGCTTCTAACCCCTCCATCTTCATTAGCTTATTTATGTTCGTTTATAGCGGTGGCTAAATCTTGGAAACATGAATCTGAGTCACAATCCCAGTGCCTGTAAATCCCATAATTCTGCCTTCAAAAGTACTTCAGACAGCAATACATTTTCTGAAAATACTAAATCTCTTTTCCCTATTTTCCAGGGGGGGGAAAAAAAAAAGATCTGGCCACGTGTTAATGACGTTCGGAATTCAATTATGTCTATTTTCCAAAAATCTTCGAACACAAGATGAACCAAGGAGAATATTTATGCTGAAACTTTCTTGCAATTTCATTCAAGGATTTCTAAAGCATAATTTTTGTCAAGGTCAATAAAATTTGATCTAAAATGCATTTTTAGAGAAAACTGCCTAGTATCTATTCTTTTAAAGAAAGTATGTTTTTGTTTCTTTCTTTCAATGAAAGAGGAAGTTCCGATATAATCTATCAATCTCTATATATATGTGTGTGCGCGTAAGTGTATGTATATGTGCGTGTATGTATGTATGTATGTATATACATACATAACTTTTTTTTTCAGAAAAGGAAGTAGATGAAGGTTAAGAGCAGAGTTTGCTTTTCCCAACTAATTGCACAGTTCTGAGTCACAGCGTGTATTTATACTGGAAGTGTTGAGTCCTGGTATTGTTTATTATAAAAACAGGACGACCCTGCAAAGGGGAGGAGAACGTGCTATCTTTGACAAAAACAAATGCAAAGAACAGAAATCTGGTGCAAAACGCCTGAAAACACAGTGGCAAAACAAAGTCATCAAATCGGATCCTGAAAGCAAACAAATCCGCCGAACCAGTAGCCAAAATTGTGTTTCAGCCATTGGAATCTGGCATCAGAAACTTTATTAGTCTTCTTCAGCCTTCCCACAGGCTCCTTTCTCTATCAACTGCCTCCTCAACAACAAAGTCGTTAAAATATGTGTATTTCGAAAACGAAAGAAGATGTCAACCTATGACAGAAAGTTCGGAGAAATATGCATAATTCAGTAAAAGGTCCTCATTGTTTTCTCTAACACAGCAATCTCCAAAGCCGAATTTATTAAAAAGAAGAAACGCATAAAGAGGTGTAAAATATTTACATTGCAGAAATTTCTCCCTAACTAAAATGATCTAGATGCAGTTTTTAAATCGATGTCAAATTTAAAATAATTTTACTTCAGCAATGAATTTACCTTATTGTTTTATAGGACAAATACCAGAGAACATCCGCAGAATCTTTCGTCTTTTTAGTTGAAAAAAGTTAGATTCAGGGCCTTGAAAGATTAATATTTTATTTTGATGAAAACTGTTAAACAATCAAACCCTCCAAATCCCAATCAGTTTATATTTTGACAACATGAGCTTTCCGCATATAATTAGCATTCTTAATAAACTGATTTGTATAGCTGTACAATTAAAAGAAAGCATCCATAAATACACCCATCAACGATAACGGAAATGCATTTTTATACTTGCAAACAGTGCAAAATTGCCTTTCAAGGCTAAATATGATCAGTGCTTCTCCCTATGGTGAACAACACAGAAATAGGAACAGATTTTGAATTACACGAACTTAAATTTGTCTTACTATACAGCTCTCACAGGGGCTACATGGATGTTCTTATGCTTGTGTACGGTTCTGATTGTACAAAACTGGATTTCTAAGCCTGTAACAAATTCATTTTTGCAAAGCAAATTTGTGTTGTATCTACTGCCTGCCTAGGGGCTCTGGGACAGCTCCCCAACCCCACACAGCGCAGGACTAACTCATCTTTAAAAAGAGGACAAGCTGGGCTCCAAATGCGGAAGGGAGTGAAAAAAAAAAAAGTCCATCAACACAGCCGTAATACAAAAAGCAAGTGCAAAAAGGGTGACACTTAAATCATAATCTGACTGTAGGACAAGCAGAAGGGTAATTAGCAAAACCGTGACGTCCAGGAAAATACATGTGCACTGAGTGTTCTAGCTCATAATTCAAAAGCTTTGCTGGTACTTCGCGTTTTATATTGCAAGCGATAATCCACATCTGCTCAAATGTGGATTTCTGTAAAGGTGAGGGGGTCGGGGGGAGGGGGGCTGTTTTGCCTACACTCAGTTTCAATCCCCAGTGTTTGTTCTCCAAGGGGGTCAAGTTCTTCTTCCCGATTCGCTCATGTGGGGAAGAGAAGTTAAATGGCAGCAGCGGGTTTGACTTTTCGTGCCTTTTCCATTCTGATTCTGCTACTGCTCCACACTATACATGCAAATTCAATGCATACACTGGAGTATGTAACTAGACTTGAGATCAACACTCACTTCCAATCTGCCAATACTCAATGTCTTTCAGTGCCTGCCTTTACAGCATGCTCTTGTAATCTGTCAGTTATCAACCTTCCTTCTATATTTTCAAAGTTTACATTTCAAGAGGAAAATGTTCGTTTTTATATGATATCCCAGTCTTTCAGACCTGAATTTAACTTTTCGCAATGCATAATACATGCAGATGTCTTTGATAATAAATAAATAAACAGCACACACTCCAGTCTAAGTCAATGAACGCTGCTCAGTGAGGATTTGGATAGAGATACAACCGGTCCCTTACTGACTAAGGCTCAGGCTGCAAATATAGCTCAAAATTGTTTACAGACCAGTCATATGATTTTTTATAAAAGGCACATGGTGCAATCGTACTAAGTTGATGGGCTGGTTATAAATTTTGCTTTATATTTTAGTGGGAGATCTAACTTGAAGTCTGGTATTATATGTCATTAGAAACACACACACACACACACACACACACACACCCTCCCTCGCACCCCGCGTTTCTGAGAAATCAAATCAGCAGTAGTAAAGAAACTTTCAAAAGGCAGGAGAAGCCGGTGAGCTACTGGGACTGGCTTCTTTCCCCCTTGCTGGCTGGGGTCCGACTGTACTGCCGAGGAGAGTGGTGGCAGAGATAGTGAAGTGACAAGGAAAGGAAGAACAGGGGGCAAGGAGATTTCGAGATGGAGGGTTTTGCTGTCGATTCGCTGTTTACTAGTTAGTGACGTGCAGAAAACACCAAGAAAGAGGGGAGGGGGAGAGACATCACACACGCACACTGATGGCTTGCAACTCATCACAGTAGTTTGGGAAGAACTTGGCAAACATGGTCAGATTTCACTCTCCACAGTATCACCAATTTAATTTTAGCTGTCCCCCTCTTTACATTTAGAATTAAATCAGTAAGTGAAAGGTAGGAGGTTTTTTTTTTTATTGGGGGGGGGGGGGGGTTAGTATGGAAAGTAGTATATGTGTATGTAGAAAAAAGGAGAGATCGTTCTGACATCTGCGATTAAAATAATAATAAATTAATAATCGCCAGATGGCGGCTGGTACAACCCATTTATAGGATGAGAGACAGAGAGCGAAGCCATGAAGTACTTGAGTGTGGGTAAAAAAAAAAAAGAGGAGTAGAGTGGAAGAGTAGTGCTTGTGAACCGTACAGAGAAGGGCTCCCCTTGAGTAGACGCTGGGTGGAAACTGGGAGGAGGAGGAGGAAGAGGGAGGGGGGAGAGGGAGGGGGACTCACCGGTTTCTGATGAGCAGGTCTCCATCTCCCGGAACTGGAACAGGCACGCCGGCCTGCAGGGTGACAGCCTGGCGGAAGTTTGAGCTCAGCTCCGTCACCACCAGCTTCTTCATGGTGCTGGGGATGGCGGAGCCCTGATGATCCATAAAGTGCTGGGCGTAGGACATGTCCACAATGGATCGGGGCCGAGGTGCCCGCCAGTTGCAAGCCCGCAGCCAGAGCCCGGCGGCCGCCCGTGCACTCCCCAAACTCATGCTCGGCCTCTGCTCCCTCCCTCCCTCCCCTTCCACCGCACACGGCAGCTCGCTACTGGCTCGCCCAGTCCCCGGCTCTCGCAGTGTTTACAGCAGGCAGAAAAAGAAACTTCACCCACCCACTCCCCTCCTCTGCAGAGACAAGAAAAAAAAAATCTCCCTATGCAAATCAGTTAATAGGTAGCAGGAAGCCTGCCGGAAGCGTCCTGATTTCCAGCAAGAAAACAGAAAAAAAAAAAAAAAAGCTCAGAGAGTGAGAGAGAGCGAGCAGCCAGTTCACCCGGAGCTGTTATGTACTAGAAACACTCACATGAAACTGCAAAATCCACTCGATCCCCTTCGAGTCCCTCCTGCAGTGTCCTCGGCTAACACCCCCATAACTCGCCTCGGTACTCACAGCCGTGCCCTTTGCACACTCAGAGCACACAGCTCACTTTCCAGCTGTGCACCGGCAGCAACAACTGTCTGATCGCAGCAGCAGCTGCAACCCCGTCCCGTTTCCTACCTCACCCACTTTTACTCCCTTCTCTCATGCGGTTTCCCCCCCTCATGTTTACAAATGTCCTGGCACAGTACAAGAGCTCAGTAAATGGTTTTTGTTCGGTTGGTTATTAACCTAATTCCCCGCTACGTAAATATTCTCAGGCTTCCAGTTTTGGTACATAACAACCGATGGGCTTATTCATTCTGGCTTTGTTTTGTTTTGTTTCCTAACGGGAAAAGCAAAAATAACGGAGGTTTTTTTCACTAGAGGAAGAGAACGAATATCTCAATGTGCCACATTTGCTGTTCGGTGTCTCGGGGAGCTTTGCCTCCAGCTGACACCAGATCCCTCCCCTTCCCGTGCGAAATGTTCACTTCCTCACAAGGTGATACAAATCAACCCAGAGCCACTAGCAACCACTAGTGGATAGCATTTATATATAGCAAGAATAAAAGCTCCAAGATTTATGAAAGGATTTGTGAGCCTCTGAAGAGTTGCTGCTGTGTACACAGGGAAGAAAAATACTGTCCATGTCCTTTGAGATGGGAGACACACTTGAGATACGTTTTACAGTTCTATAGGCTTCGCAACCCAATATAACACATGCAACTGCTAGACGCCTTCCCCTCCCCACGCCCCATAGATCTGCCCTTAAAGAAAACTTCACCTGATTGTCGTTTTGTTGAAGTCTTCTTGCGTGCGCAGTCTTGCTTTTTGTTTCCAGCTCCCAAGGACCAAAATCTCTGTAAGGCAGGCAGTCAGCGCCTATGGGATGATATGTTTATTTGGATTTAACTCACGCGTTTTCATTGGTAGTTCAAGGCACAAGGAAAGGATGGACCGCTGATCTACATGGAGCCAAAAGCGGTTAAGAGGACATAAATGTAATAGAGCTGAAGGGAGAGTTCATTTTAGAAATGTTTATGAATAAACTGCAACAATCATTTTTTTTGTTAATATGCACAGTTCATCTCTTAGCTGAATGGTGCTGATAATTACACTACGTTAATAGCTAAGTCTCAACCTTTCAATAAGTATGTCAAGCTTTTTTTTTCCCCCTTCTAATACCAGAAAAAGGCTTTAAGAAAGCATTTAACAATGGGTGAATTTAACATGTGTTTCAATGCAAAGAATAAATTCTGCAGCCTATCATGTACTTTTAATATTTTGATTATATGCCAAACGCTCTGACTGAGCTTGGATCTTGTACAAAGATATTCTAAGTACAACGGCGTACACAATGTTTTTATCAAATGCCCGTAGCTGCCTAGCTTCAAGTTGGCAAAGATGACTAGATCTCTGTTAAGTTAAGCCCATGCGTGTCTTAAAGTATTTCAGCAAGCGGATTCCGGACACAACGCATTCAATTGCCTGCACGTCGTATAAAGTTCTGTATTAAGACTTCTTTTTTTTTTTTTTGTCAAATTGTTTGTCTGGGGGGAGGGGAAAGAAAAGAAAACAAAGCAATTAAAAAGATTGACAGGTACGGTTTGTGTGAGACCTATTTGTAATTGTCAGGGTGACGTTGGCTGAAGGAGGAGGAGTAAAAAAGCGAAGCAGGAAAAGCAGCTCGATGTGTCTGTCTATCAGTTGAGACTGTCTGAAAGCCCTGGGATCTGAATGTGTGTGTTATATTTCACTGAAAAGAGAAGAGAGGAAGAGTATCTCTTTCTCTCCCAGGAGTTTAAAAGGGGTGGGGGGTGGGGAACAGTTCACGTGCATCTCTCCCACATAGTGAATATCTTTCTTTTTCTCCCCCCCCCCCCCACCACTTGCGCACGTTCTTGGGTTATAGATTCTTTTTTTTGTTGTAGAGCAAGATCGGAAAGAAAAAAAACTCCATGACAAAATGTGTCTATAGTACCTTTAGTGTCTGAAGAAGCTACAATCTTTGGGAGAGAGAGGGAGAGAGAGAGAGAGAAAGTAGTCCTCCGGTAAGACTGTTTTATCTGACTGTTTGGGAGATGGAGGAGTGACTGACATTAACCATCCGGTGTATGTGCATAGGGGGGCGGGGGGCTCTTCTCTCTCTCTCTCTCTCTCTCTCTTTTTTAATTTGCATTCTTGTTCCTAGACTGAGTGCTGGGTGGAGGAGAGAGGAGATCGGTATCGACCTCGTTGCAAAATGAAAACGCTTTCATCAACGTCATAAAACACAAATCCACGACCCGAACACGGGCAAGAAAGAAAGTTGCGCTCTGAGACTCTTTGATCTTGGAAGAAAGGCTGAGAGGGGAGTGACTGAAGCTAAGACCATCTTCTCGCTGCATTCTCGGCCCCCCTTCCCACCCCACCCCCCGGGAGAGGTACTGGGGAGGAAGGAAGGCGCATGAAAAAAAAAAAAAAAAGACCCCGAAAAAAAGAATGGATTTGAACTGCAGTTTGAATTGATTTACATTTTTGTTGTTGTTGTTGTTTTCTTCGCGTCCGACTCTGACGCTCATCCCCGAGGCTGAAAAAGAAGCAAGCAGGAACTTAAAAAAAATGAGAGGAAAACGCTGTCAATGAAAACCTTTGCAGACCGAGATTTTGAGTGGCGGCGGCGGCGGCAGCGGCGGACCCTGAGCACCCGTGCCCTCCTTGCTCCTCCTCCCAAATCAGGAGGCCACCCGGGCACCGGGCAGCACATACCTCCCGCAAACTTTTGCTTTTGAGCCTCTTTTCTTCTTTTTTTTTTTTTTTTTTGCTGTTTTTTTTTTGTTGTTGTTGTTCTTCTCCGATCGGAGTTAGAAAGTTACATTGCGTATTTTTTTTAACTCCTCTGTTCTCATTTGCCTTTTACCTCCTTTATTCGTTTAGTGCATTTTATTTTATTTTTTTCAATTCTGCATGAAAAGAGAGGAATCGAAGAAGTCCTGCGGAAACTCTCCAGCAGCAGCAGCAGCAGCATGCCGAGAAGAAAGCAGCAAGCACCTAGGCGTTTGGCAGGTACAGTAACGCCTCCTCCTCTCCCCCCCTTGCTCTCGCTTTCTTCTCTAGACACATTCATTAGATCAACACAAATAATCCCAAGAAAAACCACGGCTATCCCCACAGCACCACATCCACAGCAGCAAACGCCATCATGGAGCAGCCAGGGCGAGGAGGGGAGGGGTTACGAGTGCCTTTTTTTTATCACTAAGGATGCTGCATAATGGCCACTAAGGTGTTCCCAGTGTCAGATTTTTTGTTACCTTTTCTATGGGGTTGGGTTGGGGTTTTTTGGGTTTTTTTTCCGTTTCTAATAATCAGGTGTACGCGTGAGCGTGTTTTAGTCTAATCATGCCTATTTCTTTTTCTTTTCTTCGTCTAAAAGAAACTTTTTGTCATGGTCTTGTGATGTTCTGGTTGTGTGGGAATCTGGGTAATGCAGAAGCAGGGATGCTGATAATTGGGGGGAGGGAAGGCGAAAGAGACGCCAACAGGCTGGTCAGTGCGAAACTCCTGTGCTGCGATATTTTATGTACATATGGAGACAAAAACTGTAATTTATTATTTTTTTAGGTCACCTTGAAGGGTCTGTTTGATTACCTTTAAAAATGTCTTTGGTCTACCTAAACACAGGGCGGTGGGGTAGTGCCACTGCCCGAATGAATGGAAAAGTTATTTTTGTCCAGAGGAGGAACTGGCAGAAGCTGGTTTCCCCTTGTTTTCTGTTTTATTAGAGGATTGCCATCCTTGATTTGATGCGTGATTGATCGTCTGTCATCTGGCAGCCTTTGATCTATTCATTCCTGATAAACATCAATAAATCACTCACCATGGAAACACACATGCTCCTGACAGCTCAGCCACTATCAGGGCAACTCCCCCCCCCTCCCCTTCTTTTCCCCCCTTCTTCTTTTTCTTCTTTAATACTGTCTTAGAAGTTTTACAGCTGCAGCGGCCCTTAACTCAACACACTTACTAATCCATTTCTGAAATCACTTTGGTGTGTGTCAGCTGTAGTGTATTTTCAGTGCAGTATTTAAAATAGCACAGCAATCCTTGCTGGCTCCTGCCAAGTTTTCTCAGCCAGGTTAGACTCAATTTTGCTCAGACTAGGAAAGGTAGGATTTTGTGGTTTTATGCTGCTATTTTTTTCTTTTTTTTTTGTAGCCTGGATAATTTGCAAGTAAAAAACTGAAATATTAAAGCAAAGGCAAATAGATTTAGTCTGTGTTAGAAACAGCAGTTCTACTGTGTCTAATAAGCTCCATTGGATTTTAATTTATTACTGACCTCTGTGTACTGTGTGGGCATGCGCATCTCTAATTTCTTTTCCTAATACCATACTTATGTGCAGGAGAATAGAAAATGGAGGTTATTCCTGTAAATGCAGAAATAATGTCTGACTATATGAATTATTTAAGGAGGCTAGTAATTTGTATTAAATTCATGTCTGTATAACCCAGGGATCCTAACCACTGCACTAAGGAGAGGAGATGACTTTGATGTTGAGGATTAGTAACAGGAAGTGAACCAGAAGACGGAATATTTAATTGTAAACAGGATCTCGCTTTACATATTGCCTTATAAAACATCCAGAGACGAGATCATGTGTTTCCTCGGCTGCCTTGCATGGCCAAATAGACAATTAGCTTTCTTGTATATGGACAACAGTGTGGGGCTATATGGACCATCTAGGAAGGCGGTGTGGTCTAGTAGTTAGAGCAGAGGGGAGCTCCTGGTACTCCTGAGTTCTAATCCCATGCATCTACAGGCCCTCGACCTGATTCACTAAGCTTTCCTTTCCGCCCATGGACAGAGAATGGGAGAAGAGCCTTGTAAATTAGGCCGAAGGGTTTCCCCGTATCCATAAAATGACAGAAAAACCCTACAAAGCTAGAGTACCTGGCCCTCTGTGCACACTTGAGCAAGCTGCTTTATTTCCCCTGCTTCAGTTTACGCAATGCACTGATAGTAGCATTGCTTCTTCTCCCCCCCCCCTCCAACCCCCGCCCCATCCCTTGAAAGCTGTCATGCAGCCCAGGCATCAGAGCTAGTAGCCATGCTTTGCCTACTAGGGTTGGCTGCATGCATGCCTCTGAAATATTAAATTGGGTTGCGCATTGGAATCCTGACTGAAAAGTCCTGTTTAAGCACTGTTTGCAGTACTTGGAACAACTATATTTAAATATTTGCATGTTGTCTAAAAGTTGTGCTTAAAATACCAGCTCTCAAATTTTATTTGCAAAGTCTTGAGAACTTCTTTTTTTAATGAATGTTCTAGTAAATGTTTTTAAGTGTGTGTTGGGATGGGGAGTGATTTAAAAAAGAAACTGCTGAGGAAATAAAGTGCTGAAACTTTAAACATGGCCATTTTTTTAATAACAGGTTTGAAAGTTGACAAGGGCATGATGCTGCATGGTAATCCATCCTGGCAGCTCTTACATAAAAACAAGCCGTCAAGGCGACTTTTTTTTTTCCAATATTGATTTAATTGTCTGTCTTTTGACAGGCACATATATCATTGGCTTTAATGGTCAATCAAAAGTTGGCAGGCGTAGTGTTTCCATTCTTTCCTCTACACGACATTTGGCATACTTAATCAAAATGCTGCAAAGTGATGGCTATGAAGAGCTGATGACTGAGTCATCTGTTGTACAGGAACTCGAGAGGAAAGTAGGGAGAAAAAAAAAAAGCTAAGAAAAAAAAAATTTTGAGCCAAAAAATATTTTAGTTGAGAGGAAATTAAGACCGCACATGTTCCAAGTGTCTAATGTTTTCTGTAGTGAGATTGAGAGCAAACACAAAAAGAAATGTCTAAATGATTTTAATTCAAAAAGGATGCTTGCAGGTTGTAGGTACAGTTTTAATTGCAGGGCCTATTAAGTGCACTCTGATTCAAAACCTATGGGTATTCATTAAATGTACCTTTGTTTGTATCCTCTTGCCCCTCACTCATGCAAGGCATTAATGTCTGTGTGTCTGTGTGTGTGTGTGTGTATTCAGCAAAATAAGCCAGACTGTTTTCATGAGGTATAAATTCCATTAACACATGTTTGTTCACACTTGCTGATTTTCAGTAATATTTACATTGGCATAAATGCTCAAGATGTTTGTTGCGGGCAAGGTGGGAAAATTCTTGTTTTCCATAATCTTTGGTAAGAGTACCCCGTATTTGTAGGAGCTCCTAAAAATATGTAATATTTGCCTCCCGATGGCCAACAAATATCTCACAGGGAAATTAGACATGTTCCTTTATCTGTTTTACATAGCAATTGTCTTAACATTTGAATAAGGCTTTTTATTTTCCTAGATAGCATATCTAACCTATATTTTAAGCAAGGTATTGCTTTGGCCTGTTTCACTGGTACATTAATGACAGACTTGTTCCTGAGGGTTGTTTTTTTTTTAATGTCAAATAAATGATTGTTTAGTGGCCAGAAAGATGTAGCATGATATACACGGAATAGCCATATTTCAGTAATGATGGGAGAGGAAGGGAGAATTATCTAAATGAATCCACCCTCAGATGGGTGGGGAAAGTAAAGAAAAACAGTTTGGACAATATGGACCCCTTCCTAATGAAACAGCTTCTTAATTATCAAAAAGAGGTAAGGTTGTTTAGCTAGCTTCATTAACAGGACCCTAATTATCTGTGAACCTGATGGATTTGTGACAGGCTTAACGATTAATGCGACAAATTCAGTGAGGTGTCAAGTTTGCAGCCAGTTTGATGTAATCAAGTTGATATTATACAGTCCC